>NW_026067892.1:10204100-10378459 GCF_014885135.2 Alexandromys fortis | reverse complement strand
AAGAAAATGAGTATTAGTATCATTTTGTTAAATATGAATATAGCCAAGGGAAACAGTGTAAAAGATTAATTGTTTCAAGTATATTTAATGCTGCATTATTATTGAAATTAAGCCTTGGCAACCAATCATTGTTGTTATTAACATTTCAACATCTCCAATATTACAATATATGCAAAATTTTAAAGTTACCCTTTGATTTAATTTAAACTGTTTACCAGCTACCTAGAAACCCAAATAATCATACAGCCAGGCACACTGAACCTTATAGAAGAACAAGTGGGAAGTACATTTGAATGTATTGGCATAAGAGACCACTTCTTAGATATAAACCCAGCAGCACAGACACTGAGAGAAATAATTAATAAATGGGACCTCCTGAAACTGAAAAGCTTCTGTAAAGCAAAAGATACGGTCAACAAGACAAAATGACAGCCTACAGAATGGTGTGAAAAGATCTTCACTAACCCCACATCAGACAGAGATCTGATCTCTAAAATATACAAAGAACTCAATAAATTGGTCATCAAAAGAACAAATAGTCCAATTAAAAATGGAGTACAGACTTAAACAGAGAACTCTCAGCAGAGGAATTGAAAATGGCTGTAAGACACTTAAGAAATGTTCAGTACCCTTAGTCATCAGAGATATGCAAATCAAAACAACTCTGAGATTCCATCTTACACCTGTAAGAATGGCCAAAATCAAAAACACTGATGACAACTTATGCTGGAGAGGATGTGGGGTAAAGGGAACACTCCTGCATTGCTGGTGGGAATGCAAGCTGGTACAGCCCCTTTGGATGTCAGTGTGGTGATTTTTCAGAAAATTAGGAAACAACCTTCCTCAAGACCCAGTAATACCACTTTTGGGTATATATCCAAAGGATGCTCAATCGTGCCACAAGGACATGTGCTCAACTATGTTCATAGCAGCATTGTTTTTTATAGCTAGAACCTGGAAACAACCTAAATGCCCCTTGACCAAAGAATGGATAAAAAAAAGTGGTACATTTACACAATGGAGTACTACACAGCAGAAAAAATAACATCTTAAATTTTGCAGACAAATGGACTGAGCTAGAAAATATAATTTTGAGTGAGGTAACCCAGATACAGAAAGAATTATCACATGTACTCACTCATAAGTGGTTTTTAAACATAATGCAAAGAAAAGCAGCCCACAAATCACAATCCCAGAGAATGTCCCCAGGTCTGTAGTTGGCCCCTTTTCATCATTGTGAAAAATCAGTGAACTCAACTGTGGCTGACTCCAGTAAGTGGCTAGTGAGGATATTGATAAGGCTCTAAAAATGTACAAATTGAAAGAATAATTTGTACAGAACATTGTTTGATTATACACATACTTCATAAAATTTCTAGATGGTCAATAAGAATGTTAAACTCTGAAGCATAATCACTCCCATGCCCACACATTCATGCTCCTGTGGGTAGTCGTAAGCCATTTTGCAACTATCTAATAAATAATAAATTCATTTCTGGGATCAACTGAAGATTAGCTGATTTTTTAAACAAGATCTAATCCAGATCAGATTCTCACATTTCTATGATTAGAACATGAAATGTTGCCCAGAAGCTCTTGCAGAGGTGACTCAGACTACCGTGAAGCAGTGTGCAGAGGCAGGCCTCAAGAGGTGATAGGATCAGGAAAGCTTTAAGTTCAATAGTCAATAGTTGAGTCAAGAGTATTATGGTCTACTGAGAGCCTTAGTGGAGGAGGGTGGGTCACTATCACTGTGTGTGTGCCTTGGAAGTATACCTTCCGCTCTTTGTACCCCTTCACCTCTCCTTTCTCCTTGAAGTGAGGCATACAGACTCCTTTCTCACATATTTCTATCCCTGTACTACTCTGCCTTATCACCCAAAGATGTGGAGCCAGCTAACCTTAGATTGAAAACTCTGAAATCCTCAGTCATAATAAGCCTTTCTTGCATTGAGTGTTCAATTCCAATATTTTAGCATAGCATGAAAACCTAAATAACTTGCCTTCTTTTTCCCTCTCTGTTTACCATAGTCCTCATGGTTCTGTGGGTATTTGCTGACAATGATTTCTAATACAGTCATGATCTATTTGATTTCTACCTCATTTCATAATTTCGCTTTGTTATACCAGATAATGTATTCTAATTTCTATAATCCCATTTTAAATAAAAAATATGCAATTAACATAAACTAAGAAGAATCAGTGTGAGTGGCCTTTGAGGACCATAGGATGTGCTGACCAAGAAATTAGTAGAAACTCTTTTTTTGGGAAGTTTTATAATTATATTTATGTACAGAAAACTCAGCAGTACATTTAACCCAGTTTAGTGGCGAGTTCTTTGGCCTTTGCCTTTTCCAGTTTGGCAATTCGAGCCACAGATTTAGGACCCAGGACGTTGCCTCCCCAGTGGCTTCGGATCTCATCATATCTGTCGTTGTAATTGGTCCTAATAGCTTCCACCAGCTTGGCCAGAGCACCCTTGTCTTCCGAGTTAACCTGTGTGAAGGCAACAGTGGTGCACGTCTTCTATGGACCAGCCGCCCCAGCCTGGCCTTTCCCTAGATGATGTAGTAGGGGACCCCCGTCTTACGACACAGAGCAGGCAGGAAGACCACCAGCTCAATGGGGTCTACGTCGTGGGCAATCACCACCAGCTGAGCCTTCTTGTTCTCTACCAAAGTGGTGACTGTATTGACGCCTGCTCGAAGGACAGGTGGTCTCTTATTCTGGACATCCCCTTTGCCGGCAGCTTTCTTCTCAGCACTGGTCAGCAGCCTCTGCTTCTTCTCCTGCTTGGTCTCTGGCCTGTACTTGTGGGCAAGTTTAAGCAACTGGGTAGCTGTTTGCCGGTCCAGGGTCTGGGTGAACTGGTTAATGGCAGGAGGAACTTTGAGCCGCTTGTAGAGGATGGCCCTCTGCCGCTGCAGCCTGATGTAGCGGGGCCATTTGACGAAGCGCGTGAGATCTCTCTTGGGCTGGATGTCCTGCCCAATGCCGAAGTTCTTAGGCCTCTTCTCAAACAAAGGGTTCACCACCTTCTTCGCCTCCTGCTTCTTCATGACGGCGGGGGCCGGGCCACCTTCTTCCCCTTGGGCATCTTGCCGGGCTGGAGGAGAGAGCAGTAGAAACTATTAAATCATAATTCTGTTAATATATATTCAGTAGAAGAATAATTCTGCCAAGGATGAAAGCTAATATCCTAATGTCACCTTTGTGCTATAATTTTTGGTACATGCTATTAAGTATGTTCATGTACCAATAGAATTGAAGAAGAGTATAATTTAATTATCTGTCACATGTTTTGATACTACTAATCTAAATCTTTCACAACAACATGCTAATTGTAGAGCTCTAAGTTTGATTTTTTAATTATAGTATTGCTTTCTCAGATGAAAATTATAAATATTAATAAGAACAGAGAAATAACTATATTAAAACTCCAAAAATTTTAACTGAAATTCTGAAGTTCAAAAATTATGGAAACTAATTTTGACATATTTCATCTGGGGGCAAAACTTGCCTTAAAGTGCCATAAAGTTATTCATAGCTTTTGCTTTACTTACTTGGTGAAAGCAGTTACTGAACTGATGGATAGAATTGATGGTTAATACTGTTAACAGGCTTGATCAGAACACATACACCAGACATTAATGATGTTACAAATCTCAGAACCTGAACTGCATTTAATACAATAAAAAAAATCTGAATTCTGTAGTAACTGGGAAAACTGTAATTTGCTTTACTGTTTACTTCTTGTATCTTCGGCAAAAGAAGACAGATAATTGACGTATGCAGGAGGCTACCATGAGGTCAATGCATATGCTCCCTGGGAAGCTAGCTGCATAATTTCTGTGATGTTGCCCTGTTCACCTATCCACTCAAAAGAAAATAATAAGCAAGTGTATGCTTATATCTGGAAAAATGTGCCTGTCTTTGTCATTAACATGGGTTGCTAAATAAATAGAAATTGACTAGATTAGGAAAATCCAGGACTGGACTATATTCTGCAGCTCTGGTAAGCAACATGCTTCGTTTTATCTTCTTCTCATAACTTAAAAACCATATTACATCTTGTATTTCAAATGACATTCTTGATCTGTCTCTAAGGTTACACCCTAGATCGCACGTGACTCAATACTGTCTCTTTCAATGCTAAACTTCCTGAGAATAGAAGGACATAGGGGTGTAATAAAGAACCCCTACCCTATTTGTCCAAGCCACAGCTCTGCCCTTCCTTACCTGTCCTCAGTTTGTAATTTATAATTCCTAGATTTTCTTCAAAATGTTTTTAAATTTATGTGTTCTTAAAGGTAAAGCATTACTTATTATCCTGAAATAGCCCATTTTTAAACATTAATCTTTCTAAATTATAAGCAGGTTAACTGGCAATGTTAATCTCTATAGAGATTATAGTAGGTAGTTCTTACCTTCAGCAAAAAGCTCATTTTTTAGAAGTCAAATTCAACTTGGTATTTGGTTATTACTTGTGAGAAATTGCATTTGGTTTTTATTTGAATTTATCATCAGTTCTTATAGCACAGGATCTCCTATTAAATACTGAGCACTTGAGGTGTCTTTATGGACTCCTAAAAAATAAGACCCATGCTTTCTTAAAAAATGGTAATTTCTTTTCCTTGAAGAAAGGAAGACACATTACAGAGGATTGAACTCGAGAGAGAGAGAGAGAGAGAGAGAGAGAGAGAGAGAGAGAGAGAGAGAGAGAAAAAAATATTTAAGTATGTATAACTTAAAATAACTTCCTTTTGATTTATCCCAAACCAAACATGCCCCATCCCTCATCCAGAAACTATCTCTAATTGGGAATCACTTACAAATGAAAATAATTTATTTTATTCACTCATTGTATCCTATAGATCCTTTGTGTACATATCATGGCTTTAAGTTTAGTGTTTTCATGGAATTTCTGGGTGTGTGAACCAGTGGGTCTCTGTGTCTACATTTATTTCGTGTGCCATTTCTTGAGCTCTTTCCTTTCTGTCTGCTTTGTCCCATTTTGATCTGTTAGTTTTTGTTCTATCATCATATCCATTATGTTATATTATGTTCTATTATATTCCCTGAGAATAATATCCCTTATTCCTGTTTGTTTTCTAAATGAGAGATAGAAAGGGGGCGGATCTGAATTGGTGGGCAGGTAGCAGAAAACGGGCAGTGTAGAAGAAAGGGAAACTATAATTTGGAAATATTATATAAGAATTTTTAAAACCCTATTTTCAAAAAGAGGAAGAATTTTTTTTAATGAATTTAAAAAATAAGAAAATCTGTAGCTATTTAGTGAAGGGCTAGGAAAAGTGTGAATTGTTTTGTCTTGGCTTATTCTTTCGGAGAGCCTTCCATCTAGAACTTTCACACAGCAGGTTCAGTTCAATCCCTGCGTGAATGACAGGGAATTGAGTACTTGGTTAGGTGAGAATGCCTGCTCCTCTCAAGCACATGTCCCAAGCCCTGCTTTGACAAAGGGCTTCACATCGAGAGGCTCTCGTGATCCACACCCGCCCCCAAGCCATCGGTTCTTCTGAGTAACTACAAGAACTCAGAAGTACTGGGCCTGTGATTACAGTTTTTACAAGCAGCAACAAATCAGGACCTGATAAGGATCCTAGGATTAATCTAGGAGGCTTGACACTTGAAGCTTCTTGTCCTTAGGGGTATAGCTTCCTTCCAGCACGGTGATGCCTGTCACCAACCAAAAGACTGGAGTCTTATTACTCAAATTTGTTTTATTCTTAGTGATACTGTCATTTTGATGTTATTTAAATGGGGTGCTTTTATGACTAATATTTTACATAATTCATTTATTGTATGTAGAAATTTGAAGGATTTTTGAATGTTTGATTTAAATCTTGACACCTCCTTTGCTGCTTAATGCTTTTTCTCGTCTTTAAAACTTGGTATGTATCTTCAGGGCAGGTGGTGGTGGCATGGGCGCAGGAGAGCTAGTTTGACCCTCCTGTGGCCACCAAATGGCTCTTCTGTGTTGATGGCTTCTTGCACAGATACAGGCAGAGAAAGACTCATCCTCCCTTGGGGAGCTGGCCTTTAGGAATTTGACCATGCTCCAGTGAATATATGGACAACACAAAATGAACATTTTCCCTTTTGGAGGGAATGGACACAGGGGATGGGGGTGCAATAGGAAGACTGGGAGGTGAGTGTGTTTGCAACGCATGATGTGAGATTTCCAAATAGTCAATAAAAATAAAACAACCACAAAAACAACACTGTGTGCATTTGGAAAAATGAGCATGGTCTCTTGTGGGTGGGATGTTGCACCAAGTCTGTTTATTGTATTAACACTTTTGTTCCCTTCTATTTGCTTGTTCTACTTCATTGTTGTGACTGGGGGATTGAACATTCTTGTGTTTGTAGGCAATTGAATTGATTGCTCGTCTGATATGTGACGAGTTATGCTTCAAATATACTGATGGCATACCATCGAGTGAATGAATGTTTATAACGCTTATGGTTTCTTTTCTTCCATGAAGTGTATGTTACTGTTTAATGTCCATCTTTATATATTATAACCTTTTATAATGTAAGTGAAATCTTTAAAAGTTTTTTAAATGTTTTTGTTTTTTGAAAGTCCTAGGGATTGAATCCAGGGCCATGCATGTGTTTGTCACCTGTTCTGCCATGGGGCCACCTGCTCAGCCCTTTGTTATTTTTCTTTTGAGATACGGACTCGCTAGGTTGTTCAGAGTTAACTCTATTAAAGCTGCCTAGGAGGAAATACACTAATAGATTGGCTAGAGCAGCTGAATAACATTTGTCTTTTGTAGGGAAGCTTGTCATTCACTGTGAAAAATATTGCTTGTCATCATAGAACTTTCATTCAGCAACTGATGGAAGCAGATGCAGAGATCCATAGCTAGAACTGGACTGAGCTCCCAGAGTCCAGTCGAAAAGAGAGAAGAACCGTAATATAAGCAAAGGGGATCAACATGATGATGGGAATACCCATAGAATCAGCTGACCTGAGCTAGTGGGAGCTCAATGACTCTGGACTGAGATAGCAGGGAGCCTGCCTGAGACCAAACTAGGCCCCTCTGAATGTGAGTGACAGTTGTGTGGCTGGGGCAGTCTGTGGGGCCGCTGGCAGTGGGACCAGGATTTATTCCTAGTGCTGGAACTGACTTTTTGGAATCCATTCTCTTTGAAGAGATACCTTGTTCAGCCTAGATACAGGGGAAAGGGCCTTGGTCTTGCGTCAAAGGGATGTGCCAGATTTTGTTGACTGCCCATGGGAAGCCTCACCCTCTCTGAGGAGAGGATGGAAGTGGGATGGGGAAAATGGGGAAGATGGGAGGAGGGGAAGGATTAGAAACTGGGATTAATATATAAAATGAGAAAAGATTATTTAAATAAACTAATGAACCTAAAAACTAAAAAAAAAAAATTCTCAAGAACATCGCCTTGCTACCTGGTGAATCTCTTTAAATCCTCCCACCCTGAGCAGTTCCAACAACCAGGAAACACCTCTCCATTTTCTACAAGGCAAAAAAGAAAGTTATAGAAAAAGAGACAAAATGTAATGTGAACAGAAAGGGGGTTCTTATAGCAACAAAAGTAAAGATTGATCAGAAACAACAGAGGACAGAGTCAGCCAAGAAGGAAGGAATCAGGGAGCTCGTCATGCTATTGACAGAGTCATCTCAGCCACCTACCCCAGAGGGCACGCCACTTAAACCCTGAGCTAGATGCCACAGTCATGCAATTTATAGCTGGACCAATGTACTACTCTCGCAAATATTGTTTTAACAGAAATGATAAGAGTTGTCATTCACTTAAAAGGAAACAGTAAGTGAGGAGTTATAAGTGAGAAAAAGGCCACCTTCAGGAAGCCAGGCACTGTATGAGGAGGGGAAGCATCCTATATATCCAATATCTATGTATTAGTACATCCTATAGACCTGAAATTCATATGGAAACCAAGCATCAGATTTGGATAGCTTCAGTTTTTTTTTTCTTTTTTCTTTTTCTTTTTTTTTTTTTTTTTTTTTTTTTTTTTTTTTTGACAGGGTTTTTTTTTTGCTTTTGGTTCCTCTCCTGGAACTAGTTCTTGTAGACCAGGCTGGCCTCGAACTCACAGAGATCCACCTGCCTCTGCCTCCTGAGTGCTGGGATTAAAGGCGTGCGCCACCACCGCCTGGCTAATAGCTTCAGTTTTGACATTTTACAAATGTAAAATACCATTACCCAGATATTCTATTATGCCAGCTTCATACCCATAATGCTACCATTGACTCGTTTGTGCATGTATGAGAACACACTCCAGCACAGCTGGGCACCTAATTAGTTGGCATTCTGTTACCATAATCATGTTTGAGAAAACTAACTCAGTACTGGACTTTCAGCCTCTGTTGGGAGTGTTCATTGTAGCAGCAGGGAGCACAAGGTTCCCTTACAGCTGGGAGGAAAAGACAGAAATGGACATAGATCCCACAATCCATCTCAGGGTTCACTGTCAATGGCATAGAGACCTCCCACTTCTTAAAGACGCCACAGTCTACAAAGACCACTGAGTATCCCTTAACACAAGGGCTCATGGGAGACTGTTAAGACACAGAGTATATCACAGACACTCAATTGCTGTGAAGCATGAGCAACTCTTATAGATTACAGTCCACAGAGTGTGCCCAATAAGACTGTTAAAATTCAGATAGGAAGAGTGAATAGGAGAGAGAGAAAGAGATTTGATGTTACTGTGAAAGCCGTGATTGCTTGTTTGGTTTCTTTTTCTCACATTTGGTCCATTTTAGGCCTTATAAGGTAAATAATTTTCTCCACAAGTACTCAACATGGCAATTTAAAGTAAACTTAAAAAGTGAAAATAAGCCCATTGTTTCCCCAGCTACACTGGAATTAAAGGCACACTAGTGTAAGAAAAAGTCATCCTGAAGTCAGTTTTCCCCCAATGTAAATTTCCTTTCAATGCCCAGGTTAGATATGACACTAGGGACTGCATTTACAATAAACTAGGCGTGTTTTCCTAACTCTGGGCCCATTTACAGAGGATCAGTACAGTCTAGGGGATGTGAAATTGAACAGCTCGGGAAAAAGGTAGAAGTTAGTATTCCAGTAGCCTCATCATTAACTATCATAAAGGAACACGTGTCCATGAAGACTAAAGAAAGATAAGAAATAATCCGTTCTGTGATCCTTTGTATATTTTACCCTCTTTCATGTCGGATAACTCATAAAGTTTCTTAGGAGAAGTATGCGGCTTACAACTGTGCTCTTAAAATGATCGCTGTTGTATAATTTGGTGAGAAATAACTGGGTCATCTCATTTAACTTTCATTACTTTGGCATTTCCTAAACTCGCAGGGTCCTTTGTAATACCAGAGGATTTATCTCTGTTTTTCAGGTCATCTGATATATTGGATTGATTTTTTTTCTCTCTAAATGTGCCAAGTCTATGACCTTATACTTTATCTCTATAATAATATCTCTGAAGCTCAAAATGGCTAGCCTTCAATTATTTCCTTGCTTTTAGATTTTCCAATGTCATTGCTTATATATTGAGGTTGAGCCTAGGAAGACTTCATTTTCTTAATTAAAAATGCAATGAAAACATTCTGGAATGCTCAAATATTAAAATAAATGCTCAAAATACTCTAATTTTCTAGTTTTACTAAGATATAACCAGTCAATAATATATATATATGAATCCTGGATGATGACTTGATAGTGTAATATAATTGTTTCTATTATCACAACTTCATTACCATCAAGCTAAAAACACATGTGGTCATTTTGGAATGTACCTTGTTATTGATTCTATCTAGACACCAACCAGCTCCTGAGATCCTGCAACCACTCTGCTGAGCATGGATGCACACATGCACCTCAGTTACAGTTAATGACCTGGCTCATTGACTCCTCCCTACTTTGCTGGGTAATTATCATTGTATTCACCCTTTTGCTCTCAGATCTCAACTGTCCATTTGCTGATTGCCACTTACTTGATATTCTTGTGGCCTGCCCACTGAAAAAATTACAGTTGTCAGAAACCATTTATACATTAACCAGTGTACTTATAGCCCTACCAGCCTTGAATGTCTGCATACCTTTTCTTGTCTGTTCTTGCAGATAGATGATGTCATACTTTCAAGCTATCTTCACATGTTATGCGTGCTTTTGGGCCCATTCTCCCTCTGGTGCTCCATGATGTTGCCTTAACAACATCTTTTCTCTCTTCCTAATACCATTTCTTCTTCTAAGTATCTCCATTACTATGCAAGCATATAGCTATCTACCTCTTTAGAAGGAAGTTTGTTCACGAGCAATTGCCTGTTGTTGACAGAGGTTTCTGTCCCGCCCAGTCCTGCAGTCATTCAGTCACAAAGAAACACATAGAGGTCTACATTAATTAGAAACCAGTTGTCCTATTAGGTCAAGCTTCATATTAACTCTTATAACTTACATTAACCCATAATTCTTGTCTGTGTCAGCCACATGGCTTGGTTTCTTTTATTAGCCAGGCATCCTCATCTTGCTTTCTCTGTGTCTGAATGATAACTGCAGACTCAGTCCTTCCTCTTCCCAGAATTCTCCTATTCTGGTCGACCTGCCTATACTTCCTGCTTGGTCACCCCACCTATACTTCCTGTCGGTCTACTGGCCAATCAGCATTTTATTAAATAAGTACAACTGACAAACCTTTACAGGGTACGAGATCATAATCCCACAGCATCCCGTCTCTGTTCTCTTTCCCTTATCATGTCGCGACACGTTTCCAATCTCTTCTGATCTCTTATTTTTACTATGTTCCATCTCAGAAATATTGTGCAAGCATTTTCTTTGGAGTGGGACATTCTACACTCAAAGCAATTACGTTTTCCCCTGCTATGACTACACTGAAAGAATAAACAAACAAAAGAAAACCTATTTGTGTGAAAGTCTCCAACTTTGGCAATAAATCTTCCTTGTTGTTCAAACTGCTTTGCTAAGCTTTCTAACATATTTCATGTCACTAAATCTATCAATCAAGTGCCAGCACTCCAGTGAATGGAATCATGGTAACTTATGATATACTCCTTCAATTTTGACATACTTTCTTCCTGTGGCTTCCAGGTAGTTACATCTAGGAAAATTGTACATGGCACAACTCCAAGGGGAATTCTGTTTACCTTGCTGTCAGTCTGCATTTGTGTATTTATTGTATATATTACCTAGATGTATGTGCTTTCATTTTCTAAAGATCCTCATCCCAAAAAGTAAAAATCGAATAATGTGTGTGTTAGCTACCAAGGCATATCTTCTTTTGTTTTGTTTATATTGCCTATTTTCATCCCAGAAGCAAGAAGGAGTAAGTGAGATTATTGTTACTGCCTCTCTCTGTTTCTCTCCAGAAGGACAAAGCATTAAGTCAAACTCTTTACTCAAAACTTTCCTTGACTCCACATCTTAGAACAAACTACAAGAATCTTGTTTTGTTCTTCACAGGATTTGGAATCATCTGATACTCCATCCTCTTTTGCAGTTCTGCAAGGACCCTCATTTTTGCTTGTCTAAGTTACTGTCTGTTTGTCTGGGTCTCCAGGAAAGGTTCTACCTCAGAGATATTGTGAGCAGCCACCATATCATGGCTGGGAATTGAACTTAGGACCTCTGGAAGAGCATCCAGTACTTTCAGCTGCTGAGCCATCTCTCCAGACCCCTACCAGGAGATATTGTACAGGAAGTCTCTTTAAACCAGGACATCTTTTAGTCAGATATCTACATAGGTAACTTTGATTTTAGAAGCCAGACATGCTCAAAAGTCAAACACAATATTCTTTCTGTATTAGTTTCTTTTCTCAGTGTTGTGATCAAATACCCATCAAGGTGTTCCTTGGAGACTTTCTATGAAGGATGAGCAACTGTCCTCGATAAAGAAAATAGTATATGCTGATTTATTATTAGCTACCTCTGCATAGTTAGAGAGATGCTAAGAAAGGGACTTTTTTCATCTAACAGGATCAGCCACAAAGGTCTGAATTCAATCTATTTAAAATGTCTTCCATTTTTGCATCTTGCCAATAAAATTTTAAATAAATACATCCAAATTAGAACAAACTATGGTGTTGAGGAAGAAAATGGGCCCCAAGGGGAGTGGCACTGTTAAGAAGTGTGGCCTTGTTGGAGGGAGTGTGTCACTGTGGGTGCAGGCTTTGAGGTCTCTTTTTCTCAAACCTCCCTCAGTGGGACAGTCAGTCAACTTCCTGCTGCCTGCAAGCGCATCATTCTCAGCTCTGACACCACCACTTCTGCCTGCATGCTGCCATGCTCCCCTGCATGGCTGTAATGGACTGAACATATGAAATGGTAAGCAGGTCACCCTCAGTGAAATGTTTTCTTGATAAGAGTTCTTGTGATCATGGATTTGCTTCACAGCAATAGGAAATCCTAACTAAGACACAAACAAATGAAAAGGAAAAGGAAAAAGAAAAGGTACAACCTGGAGGAGAAGACTCTGCTGTAGCTCAAGTTACAGGCTGTGGTAATGTGGTCTCTGGAATTCCACTGGCTAGAGCTTGCAATTCTACATGGGAAGTAGACAGTAGAAAAAGACAAGATCTCCTGAGTAAATTGGGAGCATGGGGACTTTAGGGGAGGGTTGAAGGGGGGAGGTGAGAGGCAGGGAGGGGAGCAGAAAAAAGTATAGAGCTCAAAAAAATCAGTTAAAAAAAGAAAAAAAGATCAAAAAGCAGAGAAAGGAGAGGGAGTGGGCTTACTCTTGAGCATCAGGGTCCACCCATCCAGGGACCTCTTCTTCCAGTTAGACTCCACCTCCCATCATTGCACAACTTTCAACAAGACTGCCTGCTGGGAGCTGCATTTAGATACAGGAGCCAGCAGGGACATTTTCTCTTTCTTGTAATGAGGACACAAATATGATGACTAAAAGCAATTAATCAGTTGTAAAAACAGAATGTTCCTTAATTAGCTTGATAATTAGACAAAATGTTCTTTGAGTTTTAAAATAATATTTTTATTATTCCTTGAAAATTTCTTGCATATATGCAATGTATCATGACCCCCACATACACCTAGCATTCCTCCAAATAACAAGGGGCTCATTCCCAACATATTTTCTCACCAAAACCTTTATGTCTTTCTTTATTATGTAGCCATGAGTCCAATTAGTTCATATGTCCATAGATGTGGGGCTATGAGTTGAGACATGGGCACCACCAAAGTCCAAACTCCCCAATGAAGAGTGACACTTTCTCCTAGAGCAGCCAATAGATTCTACCTGGCAACTGCAAAATTACTTCCTGCCCTAGAACATGATACTGCTGTTTTTCTTTACTATTTGGTCTTGATTTCAGTTCCTTCATTCCTATAATGAATCAATAACTATACAATAATCTTGAATAGATTCATGTGAGGTTTACTGACAGTGTTACTGCTGTATGAACTGTCCAGTAAAAATCCTAGTAATATACTCTCTTGTATTTATGACTTTGTCTAAACTTTGTTTGCCTCTGCTTTGACACCATGAACTAATTAAAACTGATAAAATTAAATGACATCAATCCTTTGTGGAGTCCAGCACATTGCTCAGGGTTAGGACTCCTAGAGGTTCCTGCTTAGGTGCCTGGATGTCTGGATATATTTAATCTAGGCAACACTGGCTGTTGCATAAACAGTGACTATTAAGACTACAGTGTGGTGAAATAGTTTGAACCAATATCTGCAGAAGCTTGTGGAAAGAGAGAAGTGATACTCAGCTCTCTCTCCCTTCAATTATTCCAGTGTGAAGAACTTGTACTGTTGGCAGAGGAGTGCTTGCCAAACACTCAGGAAGGTGGGGTTTTGAAGTGAAGGATGGACTACCCCATCTGAGCCTTGATCATCAGTAATTTTTGTTTCTTTCAAAGGTACCTAAAAGCTCACACTGATTTATAAATGTGTGAAAATTGCAATCTTAGCTCATATTTGTAATACAACTAGTAATATTATTATTACAGCATTTAATATAATGTGGCATGTGAGTCATTGTCTTCATGTGTAAAAGATTAGCATGTTTCTCTGCACCAAGTTGCTTATGGGTTCTCCCTGAAGTATAGTGGAGGCATGAGAAATTATCATTCTTATTTAAGTTAAAAGAGACAGTGTGTGATGCTATCTATTATGGAATGAAGATTTTAATTTTGAGTTGATTGCCTGATCAGACAATTACCGGAAATGCTAATAAATGTGGTCAATGATAGAGCAAGGGATGTATACATTGATATATAGAAGTGGGTCTGTTGAAACTTGCAACTGTCTCCTCGACCATTTTCAGCTCTGAATGGTTATACAAATCATCTAAGATATATCTTATCTTTTTCTCTAGCTTTATACGAAGAAGAATGCTCATGAGTTTATTCTCACTTGACACTGCTCAGCATAGCTCATATTTCCCACCTAAGAGCTGTCATGGTGTATAGACTTCTCCTTTCAGGTTGCCTCTTTCTGTTTCATGAGCTGTCACATCCAGACACCACAAGTACACTAGGTAAAAAATGGTAGAGTTAAGAAGAAAAAGTAAAATTTCACCCCGTGGTACAGTGTGAATATTTTCTCATGCAAATTGCTAACTACTAACATTTAAATAAGCTAACTGAAAAGAGAACATTTAACCTACCCACTTTTGAAAGATTTATACTATCAACAGACAAGGAGCGAGAGGAGGAAAAAGAAAGGGAAGAGAAAGAGGAGAAAGAGAAGGAGGAAAAGGAGGAGGGGAATACAGAGGAACTAAAGGGAAGAAATGACCAGAGAGTATAAGGTGAAGGCCAGTTGGATTTAAAGATTTTTACTTCTTGATGTTACGATGCGGCCAAAACGCCTCTAGTAGAGTTTTAAGAGTAGCTTCAAAATTAAAATAGGTTCATTTCATTTTTGTTATTTTTCTTTCCTTCTTTCCTCCCTCTCATTTTCCCCCTCCCTCCCTTCCTCCCTCCCATCCTTATTTCTCATTTTCTTCTATATTACTGATAACTTCAGATTACAGATTGAAATTGGTAATTTAAATTTTGTAAGGTTAGTTGGTGAATAATCGGTGTACTAATGCAAAAGAAATCCAAACACCTCTGCAAATATAGGGCAGATGGTTTGAGCACTGGGGCATATGTATAGAGATAATGAACAGGTTTGCACCCTCATTAGAATCATGTTTGTTTGGCTAAAGTATTTGATTTTGAAATTAGGTGTAGGATTTTCAGTTTATCTGTGACAGGGTGAGCCGTGTGTGTGTGTATGCATTCTATATGTATATATATATGTATTTATGTATTCTGCATATCCTGTATGTATTTGCATTCACTACATATATTGAACTTTGGAAAGCAGAGCACTAGAATAGAGGATTTTACAGTTTGTAACCTTCCTAGTGTCCATTGTTTCTGCTAAAGCTTTTCTTCAAAGATGCATATGTAGAAAAGCAAAGCCATAGTGTCTTCAGATGGAGAAACAGAGGCTTTAGTTTCAGGATAACAAAACAGTCACGGGACAGAGAGAAAGTCCTCTGATTCTGTTGATCTCACTGAAAGGCATCAGCACGACATGGAGACAAGCGAGTAGAGGCCTTGATCCGTCCTAGTTGTGGTCAGGTTTGAATTGACTCCCGGCTCTGCTTCGTAACACATGCATATATATTGTCTCTGAATTCCCTTATATAAAATTTGGTGTAATCATCTTTATCTCAGAAGTCTGTCATGAGAATTATAGTAAGCAGTTTATAATAAAGCACTCACCATGGTACTTGACACATTCTAATAACACAGAGACTGTGCCTATTAATATTTTAGTTACCTTCAATTGGAAACTATCACCCTAGGCACTTACCTTTGGGAGGTCTTGCACTAACCTTTATTTATTCATCTGCAAAGCTAGATTTATAGACATTATACAAGCTTAGATTAAAAGGATAAATGCTGAGGGAACTTTAGCAATTTCATTTGCTTATTTTCTTTTTTATTTGCAAAGCTCAATTTATATAGACAGGCAAGTTTATATTAAAAAGGAAAATGCTGAAAAATTTTATGTATTTCATTTGTGGGTTTGATTGTTAGAGTCACAGTCTTAACAATCAAACAAAGAAATAAACACAAACAGCTGTGAATACCCTCATCTTTCTATTAGAATGCTTTAGGGTACAGTTACCATGGGAATAGGATGCTGACTGGAAGATAGCAATTTGTACACTTAATTGACTCTGGTGTCTTGGGTTCAGTCATTTGTTAAACTGTTGTCTATTTACATATTACCTACTCTTTATATGTGTTTGCACTCAAGTTTTGAAGATTACTTTAAATTCAAATATGAATACTGCTCTTAGTATAGCTAACCTACATCAATAATTAAACTATCCTAAGTAAAATATGATTAGAATATTTATATTAGCCTACAGTGAATATCTTGAGAGCATTTGACATAGTATACTTTTGGCCTAGAAAAAAAAATTAAAAAAAATGAAGCTCATTTCTCCCACTCTTCAGCTGGACTTTGGCAGCTCAGTCCAGTGTTCCAGTGTGGGTCTCTGCCTCTGTTTCCATCAGTTGCTGGGTGAAAGTTCTATGATGATATTTAAGATAGTCATCAGTCTGACTACAGGGCAAATCAAGATTGGGTCCCCTCTCCGCTATTGCTTAGGGTCTTAGCTGGGGTCAACCTTGTGGCTTCCTGGGAATTTCTCTAGAGCCAAATTTCTGCTAACCCTACAATGTCTACCTCAATCAAGATATCGCTTTCCTTGCTCTCATCTCTGTCTTTCCTCCATCTCGACTATCCCGTTCCCTCAAGTTCTCCTCAACTGCCTCCTTCTCCTCTCCTCTTCCCCTTCCACTCTCTCTTCAACCCCACCACCATGCTTCCAATTTTGTCAGGGAATCTTCTCTGTTTCCAATTTCCAGGTGACTATATATGTTTTCCTTTGGGTTCACCGTATTACTTAGCTCCTCTAGGATCATGAACTACACGCTCATGAGAATATGAGCAAAGAGGTTAAGACCATGATGGATTCACCCTCTGAAACAGTCTACCTGAGCTAATGGGAGCTCACCAACTCCAGCCAGACTGGAAAGGAACAAGCATAGGACAAAACTAGTCTCTCTGAATGTGGTTGATGGTTGGTTGCATGGCTGGGGCAGATTGACATTCCAAACCATTAGATAAAGTTACTAAATATCCCTGAATCCTGAACTCACCTATTCCTTTCATCTAATCTCTTTCATGATAACCAGCTTTGGGGTACACCCAGCTTTCTTTGTTAGCAAGGGTGGGGCAAGCTACCTTCCTGCTCAGTGCTTGTTTTCTTTAGAAATTTCTATGTGGTATGTTAGCAAGTAGTTTTATGGAATTGACTCTATGTAAATTTAACTGATAGAACAAAGAGTGAATGTTCTCTCTCTAAGGCCTCCTGGTGTGGGGAAATGAAAGGGTCTTTCTGTTGCCCTTGCAGGAGGAGTTACACGGCTGAGGTGTTCTGGGAATGAATCCCATTCTGAAGGGAGAATCTTGGTCTCGCAAGGTTTCCACACATATGACAGCAACTTTTCCAAAAGACAAGTGTTCCCTCAGCTCTGCAAAACAGGTTATTCCATGTGGACATGTACATATACACTTCCTGTGGATTAGTCTATTGGTCTGCCAGCTGTAAATTTACTGTATAGTCTTGTAGGCTCCAACATTCTGCAAGATTCCCTTAACTTTAGATGTGGGAGTATTTTGTAGATAAATCTTTCTTTAGCCAATGTGTTTGTTTTGCAAATGTGATAAAGGTACTTAAGAGCTTACTGTCATTTCAACACACATTTCCAGTGATTCACTAACTTGTTTATCAGTTGACTATCACATTTCAAAATCAGTACATTATTCTTGTGTCAATCAAGTCTTATTAATTAAAATGATAATAATAGACCCTAAGTAGTAGAATGGATTTTATTAGAGATAAAGGACAGCATAGAGTATTAATTTTCAACAAGCTTGTGTTTGTTAGAAACTTGGAACAAAGAATAAAGATTTTAAACATTAAAAATTTACAAATTTAGCTGGGCAGTGGTGGTGCACACCTTTAATCCCAATACTTGGGAGGTAGAGACAGGCAGATTTCTGTGAGTTTGAGGCATGCCTTGTCTAATGAGCTATTTCCAGGACAGGCTCCAAAGTTACAGAGAAATCCTGTCTTGAAAACAAAGAAACAAACAAACAAACAAAACCAAATTTATTTTTAAATTCTGTGGAGAAAAAATAACATGGCATGAGTTTATAGAATTAAATGAAGTATTTGAAATGCTCAAACATGTCAAAGACAATAACCAATATTAAGCCTTTGTAATTTTAGACTGAGATTTTATTTTCCATACATCTAATTAACTTTTCTATGGACAGGCCAGCATATTGAATGTTCTTTATTTGCTTTATGTACTGGTCATGTGCTTTCCTTAATTGCAACTGCAATAAAATCATCTATTTCAATTAATTCTACAATGAAGGGCTTACTTAACTTTGACCTGTTCCTTAAGTATTTCTACAGTCTTCAGCATTGGTTCCTTCCTAGGAATGAACCCCCTGAAGGAAGAGAGAGGGCTGTCTACACTGGTAGACCTTTCAGTGTGCATGGAACATGAATAGACACTTCCCTTACCAGCATCTGAGATGATGCCTGTTCTGGAGCTTAGGCATAGGTTTAGTGCAGCATCATTGTTCCCACACGTAATTTCAACTAGATTCTGTTGTAGAACATTAGTTGAAGACGTGTTACCTTCATTGAGGCTGTGGAATTTTTGTTCAATGATGCCAGATGTGTTGCCTTTCTTCATGTTGCATTTGTTTAACTCTGTGAAGCTGTGTTACTTTGCCCGTCTAAAACACCTGATCGGTCTAATAAAGAGGCAGGAGAAAGTATAGGTGGGGTTGGCAGGCAAAGAGAAGAAAGAGGAGAAGAAATCTGGAAAGAAAAGTGGAAAATCCAAGAAAAGAAGGGCCAGCCACTCAGCTATTCAGCAAGCCATGAATTAAAAAGTAGAGAAAGGTATACAGAATAGGGTAAGATAAAAGCCCAGAGGCAAAAGCTAGATGGGATAAGTTAAGAAAAGCTAGCTAGAAATAAGCCAAGCTAAGGGCAGGCATTCATAAGAAAGAGCAAGACTCTATGTGATTTATTTGGTGTGGAAAAACAAACAAACCAACCAACTACAGAAGTCCACCGTATTACCCCATGAGGGTAAAAACCTGCTTCCTACTGTATTCTCTTAAAGAATTCCTCATAATATACCTTCTTTCCTCACAAGTATCCCACCTATTACCTCCTATTTTTTTGAAGAGACTATTTTATTGCCAAGAGAAATGCTTTTCCTGTATACAAAACAAAAGATATTTCTTATAAAACGTGAAACTTCAGCTAATGAGGTTGATAATCCAATTTAGAACTACCAAGTGTTTGTACTTCTCCTGATTTGATTTAAATGACTTTGATGATAACATGATTTAGGCATACTAATTCCCAACATGACTCAGATTTTGCATGATTAGAAGATTTTACAAACCAAGCAGTTATATTAGATTGTTAGTAATTAGTTTATTGCCATTATAATAATTTGTTCCAACAGAACTCTGAAAATAACAAAAACAGATTTCTCTCTAAAACTCAAGTATGTAAGTGTTCTGAACTCTAATAAAGTTCCATAATTCCCCTTTGCTGCTTCAGTTATATGTAATACACATGGGTTTGCTACTCCAGTTTCATTTCTTCGTGAAGAATATGAGCATTTAAGAACCACTCCCAAACTCACCCTTTTGTGAAGGTTTGTTCTGCTTAAACCATTCCACAATGCATAGCTAATTCTTTAATGGTGTAAAACGTGAGCCTTTCTGGTTCCATGCTTTCACCCTTTATTTCTATCACCGAAGATGCAGACATGTGGCTGGAGAGATGAGCCAGAGGCTAAGACTACTTATTCTTAGAGAGAACATGAATTTGGTTCCCGATGCACACATTGTTGCTTACAACTGCCTATAATTCCAGCTTTAGGGGATGCCAAGCTCTTTTGTTGATTCTTGGGACACTGCATGTATGTGAATGTTCACATAGGCAAACACAAAGACACATAAATAAAATTTAAAATAAATAAAAGACACTAATAATTGTTTCCTTTATCATTAGGAGAGTTTTAATAGAAAGAATTTAAGAATGGGCTAATACCCCCAGTTTCTACGGTTATATTTCATATGATGTCATGTCACTGCTCTCCAAGGCCGTTCGTCTCCTGTGTTCCCCCTGTCTCACATCCTTTCCTTCAAATGTACATGAGCAGAGTGGACACAGAAGCAGTTCGGTGCCCACTGCAAATCACACTGCATATTATTGTTCATTAAAGCAGTAGTGATATAATTTTGAAAAAATTTTTCTACCATAAATGTTTAGAAACATGAAGAAATAGAATTATGGAACCAATCATTTTTCATGAAGATATTTGTTTTGATTCTTCTTCTTGAAAATGGAATACTATCTGAGGCTTCCTAATGTATGTACACACACACAGGATGCATACTCACACCACAGCATGACTCTCATGGTGATAATTGTAAAACTCTACAAATAATAAGGCATTAGTTTGGATGACAGCATTCTTGACCCACCATGGTCACTTTTCTCTAGGGTTTTTTTTTTTTTTTTGCATCTCTTACTTCCACATTATCTAAGAGTGAATTGATGTGTCTGCTCACTCAAGATGTATTTATTCCCATCACCACACAACAGTGTAAACTCTGTTTGACACAGTTGGTGAGTCTTTAACCTCATGGCTTTGCTCTCGCTATTATGACTCTTGCACTTTTAGAAATGCACAAACACAGCAAAGATGATAACAGATGTCTTGGCATGGGCAAATAGAGGTAAATTATCGTTTAAAAACTTCCTATTGGCAGGAAACATAGAGATGGGTAAGATTTTAGCCAATACCTTGCCTCCTGAGAGAATAACACCCAAGGTATTCTTACTATGTATTTATTTTATGTTCTTTGCATACTTCTTACTGACATAGCAATTGTTTACTTACTTACTGAAGGCTCAAAGGGTTAGAGTAACCACAAGAAGAACAATGTTTACAAATTCATGTTCCCAAGAGGGTAAGGGTAGTAGTCACATACAGGAAAAATTCAAAGTACTGGCATGAGTCTTCAGATGACAGGGTGACAGTAGAAAGATGTGGGAGAGGTGCAGGCCCCACTTGGAAGAGAAGTGTTCCATAAGCTTATAAGAAATTCAGATGCTAGCTAGACAGTGGTGGCACACACATTTAATTCCAGTTCTTGGAAATCAGAAGCTGGCAGATTTTTGTGAATATGAGGCCAGCCTGGTCTACAGAGCTGGTTCTGCGACAGTCAAGGCTACACAGAGAAACACTGTCTTGAAAACCCAAAACTAAAATAATAAATAAATAAATAAATAAATAAATAAATAAATTAATAAGAGCAAAATTCAGAGATGAACTTCACCAGTCACTAGGGAGAGGAATTTCAACAGTGGGGAGCTATATGAGTAGAGTTGACGGTTTTTTTATTTTTGGCAGTGGGATCTCAGATCTTTCTCCTTTCAGAAAAACAAGGACTAGAGCAGAGAAGACAAGGTTGTGGATATGTCCTGCTCAGGTTTCTTGAATTTTTTGTTTTGTTTTGTTTTGTTTCACTCAAACTGATAGAGACTCTCTCCCCCTTTGTACAATCTAAAATAGTGCTTGGCTGCACATATAATACTTACAGGAATGCACTTGACCACTCCCAAAGGACATAAGTAAAGTATTCAGAAAGGTATGGGGTTGTGATTGGAGAATTAATGAAAAGATGAGCAAAAAAAATATGCTGGATATATAGCTACTTAGGAAATACTGGCCACCCCATATTACCTTTCCGCAGAAAGCTGAAGAACAAAAGTATTGTCTCATTTAACCTCCTAGGCATAGCCGTAGTGTATATAACTATTCTTTATTATTATTCTCTATGCCTAAGAATCTCCCATTATTCTCTAATTTTTGGATTAATAAATATTCCCATAATAGTGTATTTATTAAATTTGATGTAGCACTTTCGACATGATGTATTATATCTCGTTATTTTTGCAGGTAACATTTAAGTCAGTTAAGTTGGCATGGTGATTAGGGAAAGTAATGAGTTTCAGTTCACCACAAATGAATCTTGAAAGCTTCAGTGATTACAAATGTCTGACTGTAATTGCTTTTATTTCCATGGCTAAAGTGTGAGATTATTGAAGATTAAATTTGCTGAAACTCTCTAACAATGGCTTTAATGATTTACAATGTTCGGAGAGAATCGTGCAGAAATACAGGAGTGCTGTTTAAACCCAGGGTTCCTGCATTTACACACCTGACATTATACGAATCTGAATGACCCTGGAGGGCCATTCTAGAATCTTATCCTTTAGCTTGCTGACCAGAAAGTTGGTTTGGCTTAATTAGAGCCACAAAAGTATTATAGAAATTCTGAGATAAGTTGAAAATCAAGACATCTTTTTGTTGTATCATACAAGACAAGAGATAAAGTGGGAGATAGACATATACTAATACTAGAGGTTCTCAGAATAATACCCAGTTTTAGAAAGACAGGAGGTGGAGAGGGAAACAGCACAAATGGAATCAGGTACAATATTAGAAACAGAATTAAAAATTCTATTAAATATGCTTACTTTTTAATATTATAGTTGGTTGTCCTGTCAAATATCTTATAAGCCCCTACCCAATTCCATTAGAAAAAAGTCAATTACAGATGGGATTATAAAAATGAGACCTATGGTGAAAATGAGGAGCGATGGGAAAATAAATCAAGTGTGCTGATGCCTTCACCATGTAAGCTGATAAACTCAACTGCCATAGTTGAATATACGCAAAGCTTCTAAGAACTCATGAAGAGTTTTCTATACGTAGGTGTGATTTATTTCATTTCCTTGATGAAACAGAGTAAAACCAGTGAGCTGTAATCACCCATCTCCTCCTCCCTCCGGCTTTCCAGCCCTCTCATTGTACTTCAAAGTATCACTAAAATTGAATCGGTGGCATGGTATGATTCCACATATGGAAATTTATTTGTAGACCACTTGGGGGACATAGTTGTGAATGTTGCTCCACAAATCCTGATTCCCTCAATTCTGCATCATCTTAGGTACCAATTAAACTCCATTTACTGAAATGTATGCAAATTTTTCAAAGAGCTTGAAGTGCATCCATGTTTGCCCAAGGCTATCAGTGTCTAACATCAGAACTCAGGAGCATCAGTTGCAAGATTCTGGGATGAGAAAAAGAAACTTAAGTAAAATTGTATATTTTCAACTGACACCCCTTATGCCCTTATACAATACTCCCTTGTTACCCTGTAGAAAACCTAAAAGGAAATAAAAACTGCTTTGTAACATTATTATAAATCTGGAGGAAATAGAAAAAATATTATCTTTAGTACAAGAAAACAATGTCATACAAAGACCAATTGGGAAATAAATATACTTACAAATAAAACATAACTATCAGGGTTAGGGACCTTTCCTCTGACATGTCTTCATTTTAAGCTTGCAACTATCCTATTTCCAAAATGTCCTTTCTTGGGTACTAGGGTTAGGATTTTAAATTATTTTTCATGGAGCACACATAATTCACTATGTAATAGGAATAAATATTTTGAATAAACATTCAAATATAGAAGATATATACAGACTTTTCTTTGTTGCACTGATTTAAATATCACTTCACAATTGGAGGATATCAAGGAGCCAAACTGAAGTACCATTCATGGTAAATAAAATATACGCAGGGATGCATGCATATCTATGCATCGACATGTTTTATGGCCATATTTAAAATTCATACTTAATTTCAAATGTAATAAAAGCCGGTGGGAAAACTGGAATGTATTAAGAAATGTTCCTTTAATTAATGACATATTTCATCGTGACCCAGATGTGTAAATGAAGAGATTCATTCTCAGTGACCTTCTCAGAAGGAGTCTCTTTTCCCTTGACTGACATCACCATTCTCAAGGAAGGGAGCAGTTCAATGAACACTGAAGAAAAAGAATATAAATCTCTATAGGGACAAAAATATAGGAATTAATATTAGAAGATGCATAAAATTCTGTATGCTCCAAGCCAGCACTTAAAAAAAAAAGTGACCTCTATCTTAGCTATGGTTGTTATTGCTGCGATGAAACACCATGACTGAAAAGTAAGTTGGGGGAGGAAAGGATTTACTAGGCTCACACTTCAGCATTGCTGTTCATCACGGAAGGAATTCAGAACAGGAACTCAAAGCATGGCAGGAACCTGGAAGCAGGAGCGGACATAGAGACAGTAAGGAGTGATGCTTACTGAATTAATCTCCGCGGCTCGCCCAGCCTGCTTTCTTAAAGCATCTAGTACCTCAAGCCTGGCAATGACACCACCTATGAAGAGCTGGGCTCTCCTTATCAATCACTAATTAAGAAAATGCCTGTAAGGCCAGATCTTATGGGGGCATTTTCTTTATTGAATTTCCCTCCTTTAAGATAACTCTAGCTTGTGTCAAATTAACCTAAAACTAGCCAGTACTGTCTCTCTGTAAATCTGACTTTGTCAAAGAGATGCAGTCCGTATCTGTTAAGCTAGAGAGAGAATGAGTGCTGCCATTGTGCTAGTTCCAGGAGGTCTGAGAATCATCAGTGTCTCCCCATCCTAGCAGATCCAGGAAGTTCAGAGTTAGCTTACTGTTGCACGAATAACAAAAACCCAGAGGGGTTCAAAATGCAGATCAGAAAAGCAAAGCAGCCAGCCACTGGCTCTTACCTCTACCTGAGACCAAAATGGCAACCTTGTCTCCATGAATCCTCAGAATGAGACTTAGCTGAGACCTGTCTCCTTCCATTTTATATTCCTCCCTAGCGCTGGATTTCAAGGTGTACACTTCTATTGCCTGGTCTCTACAGCTTAACTAGTGTGGCTAATTGGGATTAAGGGTGTGCGCCTCCACTGTCTGGTATGTACAGCTAACCAAGTGACTCTTTACTCTCTGATCTTCAGGCAAGGTTTATTTATTAAAACACAAATGAAATATCACTACAGTTTACACTCTTATTGGATCTACAATTTGCATTGCTCCTCTCAGGGCTCTTACTGCTCTAGGAAGTCAAAGAGCAATAGGGTAAAGGCAAAGAGCTAATTCTTTTTTGTGGACAAGAGCAGTGTGGCTGCCTGAGTGCTGTGTTCTTAGCTATTTTTTTCTGAGTCATCACCTTCTATACTATGTGTATTCTACATCTAAATATACTAAGACAGGAATATTTGAGTTCTGTCAAACTATTTGTAGAACTCATTACTATTAGCCTGAAGAAAGCCCTTATATTTTCTTCTTTATTTGAAAGAAATAGATAGATCCTCTATGGTATCAGGACAGTAAAAATCAAATGGACTGTGGAAGCTCATAGCTTAGAGAATATTCTAGAAAGTTTAAATTATAGTGACAATACTTTAACAGTAAAAATTACTGTCTTATTGTTTAATCAAAAGAAAATTTCTAAGTCTTCAATTAATCTTTAGGATAATTTTGGTAGATGCCTATTCAAATTTAGCTAAAATATATTTTCTGTGTTCTCATCATTAAACTTTGCAGGTTACATGTAATGATGGTACATTTAACACATTTGTAAATGAGATCTGGGAGTTTCACCTTTACTTTATAAACCTTTTTTGTGCAGGAGAGTGTTGTCTTATTTAAGATGAATGTTACTACAGAGCCAGTTAACTGTCTTGTGTTAAGTGTGTCCAGGTGGAGATATTAAAGCTAACAAAAACTACCTTGAACCACCAGTTCAACTTGAACAACTACCATCAAGCTGTCAGCCAAAATTATTTGATAGAGATGGAACTTGTTGTGGCAGACTATCCTCCATCCCTCTGACAGAGTCCTGAAGCAAGGATGCAGAGCAAACTGAGATAAAGGCATGAATAAGGTTATTTCCCAACAGAAGAATGCTTATCCAGCCTGTGAGAGCCTTATAAAATGCCTGTCCCAGTAGATATGGTATAGATAGAGATAAAACAGGACTTTAGATGGGAATATTGAATGCTCACTTAAAATTCTGTTTGTGTTCTATGTGTTCTATTTGATTTGCATGAAGAAAGATATGTGATTGTGTATAAGAAGTCTATATTAAAAAATAGTTCTTGCTTGGCGGTGGTGGCACACACCTTTATTCCTAGCACTTGGGAGGCAGAGGCAGGTGGATCTCTATGAGTTCAAGGCCAGCCTGGTATACAAAGTGAGTTCTAGGAGAGCTAGGACTGTTACACAGATAAATCTTTAGAAATTTGCACGGTTCAGAAAATAACCAGGCTAGCTAAAGAGTAAAACAATTATATTTTTATTTATTATAAGGGGAAGAATCACAAAATATGAAATAGAAGTCCAAGCTCAGCTGTGCTCCATGCAAATCACACAGAGAAACCATTTTCTCTTGGGCTCCAGCAAGCCATGCATTAACTAGGTTCCACTTCTTAAAGACGATTGGTTAACAAAGCTTCCCCCATCAGAAACCCTGTCTTGAAAAATATTAAATAAATAAATAAACAAACAAATAAATAAATAAATAAATGGAGCACAGTTTGTAAAGTTATGTTATATAGAGAAAAATTTTTTAAAATAAGAACAAATTAGTGAGAAAAGTAAATGCACTGGGTAAATAGACAGATGGATTGCTGTCATTGAAGATCAATCTGTGATATTATATGGGAATTGGACTATATCTTGGTAGCAGTGTGCCTGCGGAAACAATAATATTGCATGGAACTAAAAGGCCTGCATGCATGATACCAGTGCAAATGGAGCCAGGGAGCTCCGATAGGAATAGGGCCTGGGGTCAGCTCTGATCACTGAATTGTACTTCAGGGTTGACAGAGGTCACTCCCAGGGAAACAGTCATGGGCACATATGTTCTTTCTGCATTGTCATTTGCATCTGCTCAGGGCTGTACAATGATCACAATCATATTTTTTGTTAAAATTAATTATCTCTTAAAATATCATATTTGCATGAATTAAATTATAACCACTTTCAAGATTACATGAAGTTAAAATGTCCAAAATTAAGTATTTTTAGATAATTATACCTAGTAAGTATGACTTTTGTGCCAGACAACTAATGAAGACTTAAATAAGCATGATCATATTCCTTCTCTGAGCAATGTATATTTAATACTGTGAAGGAAAAATATCCTTAATGTACTTTTTATTTTTTACAGTAATATCTCAGCAAGACAATTTATTTTTTAAAATAAGATTAATATTCTGCATTATGAGTTTATAAAGTTTGATGATAAGCAAAATACAATTGAAAATACATATATTTCTTATACTTTCATATTTAGTACAGAATATATAATTATGGGGGCTGGAGAGGTGTCTCAGCTGCTGAGCGCACTTGCTGCTTTTGTAGAGAACTGGTGTTTGGTTCTCAGCTCCCTCCTTATCAAGCAGCTTACAAAAGATTCCTAACTCTAGCTCCAGGATATTCATCACCCTCTTCTGACTTCTGAGGGTATTTCACTCATATGCTTATACCCAAGTACGTGTACACACACACACACACACACGAGGGGGAGAGACAGAGACAGAGTTAGAAATAAAATAAATAAAACCTTGAAAAACAAAATGTGGCAGTTTAGCTGACTGTATCCTACAAGTTTTGCTTAAATGTTCCTGTGTGAGATTTCTAGTTAGCTGAAAAGTATAAATCTTAAAGCTGCTTTTATATGTTTTAGATCACTTTGAACTCCTTGCAATTTTTCATATTGGCAGCTTGGTCTGTCTCTAAGCTGACCAAAAGAGTCACTGTACTCTCTCCACAAAGATTACAACGTAGAGGGTTTTGTTTTGTTCTCTTTTGCTTTAAAAGATCCCATGATTTACAGCCAAAGAAGTATGGTGCTTATGAGGGGAGCTTGATCAGAAGGTTAATTGTGGGGAAGTTTTGCCTGAGGGAAACAAGTGTAATTATTGTTTCCTCAGAGAACAGAAGTCCCATTTGCTGGACTTGCTTAGTGAAGCTCAGTAGACCCTAGAGATCAGGACTGTTCCCATCATGGACTCTATTTAATTTCATCCCCGATAACTTTGCAAGAACAGTTTCTAGAACAAGATCATGTGACAAGTGTGGAGCTGGTTCCCTCCTGAGACAAATCCATTGATCTGAAAGTGTACTCAATGTCACAGCCCCATTACAGATTATTTCATAGGCGATCCTGTGTTGAAGACCTGGAAGTTAGAATTGGATTCTGTATAGGTTCCTATGAAATGCCAGCACAATACTCAGTACTCATCTTTCTCAGCAAGAAAGCTTTTCTATGCCTACAAAGTTTCAGTCTGAGAAGACTAAGAAACATGAAGCAGAAGGAGAATAAAATCAGTTAGAAAACCTAGACTGTATAGTGCTTCTTCTTGAATCTAGAAGTTTTCTTAATATTCTTAACATTAAGCACAAAAGGTCAAATTCTGGTCTCCTATGTAAGTAACTAAAATATTTAGAGTATATCATAAAGTTTAACCAAAATTTATAAAAACAACTCTTCTTTATGTTTTGTTTAACCTTTACTCACTGATTTATGTAGTGTGTGTATCTGTGTATGCACATATGAACATGTTTATGCCATTAGGCGCATGTATGTCAAATTCAGGAGAAAAACTGTGGGAGTCAGTTGTTTTCTTCCACCAAGTGGAGCCTGAGACTTGAACTGAGATCCTCAGGATTGGGCTCTGACCTCACACATACACCATGGCTTACATACTTGCCTTGCAACTACGTACACGTGCACACACACAATTAATGATATCATTTATAAGAATCTCTATTAAAGTAAATGGTGAAAGGTCATCTTGTCTTTCTAATGCAGTCACTTTAGATGTCCAGTGTTATCTGAGTTACTTATTTCTCTTTATGTTAAGCAGTATCTTTGGTTTCTCTTTACTTTTCCTATATGAATGTGCTATGATTAAAAGTAAATTAGGAAGGGAAGGGTTGACTTAACTTACGTGTACACATCACAATCTATTATTGAAGGAATTCAGGGAGAGAAGTTATGCAAGGACTGAAGCAGAAACCATGGGAAAATACTATTAATTAGCTCATTTGTGGGATCATGCTCAGCTAGTTTTCTTGTACATACAACACAAGATCACCTTCCTAGGGAATCATGTCACCCATGGTGGGCTGGGACCTCATATGTTAGCCAGCAATCAATAACATGCCTCACCCACATGCTTCCCGGCTAATCTTACCTAGGCAATTCCCCAACCAAGCTTCCTTTAGATTACTCTAGGCTGTGCCAGGTCAACAGCTAAAGCTGATGGCAGTGAGGTACCATAAACCTTACTGATAGTAAACGCTCATGATTCAAGAGTCTCTGTTTTCCTATAAATTGAAAACAATGACATAAACAGAATTGCCTCACGGCAGTAAGAAGGACAAGTTTACCAGGCATAGGAAATAAGAACCAAACATTTCTACAGAGAAGTTATTTTTCAACTTAATTATCAAAATATTGCTTTCTCTTGGAATAATATTACTAAATCCCAGAAAGCCACAGGACAATAATGCCACCGTTTTTATTTAAACATTCTTTCGGTACTATTATGCAAATACGTTTATCTTTTTCACCATATTTCTGCTGTCTTTAATCACAGAGAGCCAGCGAAGTGCTAGTTATTTGCTCAAGTGGCCACTAAGATTTTAAACCAACACTGTATACACCACACTTTCCATTCCCTCCAAATGCTGTCAACGGGGGCTGTTGTGAACATGAATGAATGACCAATTTCCATTTCTCTTTCCACCTCCACTTGTTAATGTGAATTAAGTACTGAATGGTTACTGCGGATTCTCAATCATTTAGAATTATAGAGTTGTAGAAGATACTCCGTGATGCTTATTGAGTCTCTTCTTTTTGAAGTGAAGGATTCAAACGAGGTGCTAGTCCACGTCTTTCAGATAAATGATCTTCTTCCACACGGGCACGTCTGTTTGCAAAACCAATTGTCCCATCACAAAAGCTTCTGTAAATTTTGGCTTTGGTTTCCTATTGAGAGCTCAAAAATTTACACAGAGTGTGCTTACTGTAGACAGCTCATTGTCATTGAAATGGAAGATAGTTACTTTGAACCTACAGAGGTCATTACCAGGTGGAAAAGCTCACAAATAATGGAGAAAATATTTTTCAGCTGTCACTCTTGATTGCTCCATTTGTGGCAGAGTGAGAAATACATGTGGGCCAGATAACAATTTCTGAATAAAGAGGATCCTGAGAAGTCATCAAAAGAGCAAACCTTTCAATACGGTGATTATAAGTAGGGTCCTATGAAACAGCCCCTTGTCTCTTTGGTGTCAAATCTTCTAGAGTGCTTTCTCATTGTAATCTAGAAGCAATGTATATTCAAATGTGATATTTGTCTGTTGCGGGAGATTTGTTTGTATGTTTTTCTTTCTAGTCAACCAGATTTCCTCCCCTGAAAGACAAAAACCACACAGCAATTCTAAATTATTTGTCTAATGTAAAGAATTCAAATAGTCTGTCTGTCTTATATCAACCTAGTCTATCACCATTTCCTTTTGATTGGCAATTTTCACTTAGTGAAGCCAATTCCCAGTGGTTAGGTAGGTAATTCTGGGGATATTCTAGGATTTTGGAGAGATTTTGAGGCATAGATAATGCAGTTGTAATGCAAGATAGAACAAGCATAGTGAACATACACACGTGGGATTAATACATAAGTATACACATATATGATATAATATAGGGGAGAATTTGCTGCTTGGATTCATCTAGTGTCTAGTGTGATGTAAAACGGGGAAAGTAACATGAATGTTAGGGAAAATTATGTGTTTTGCTTGAATTTTTTTTAAAATATTTGTGTCATGGGCAAGATTTATGAGGTCTTATACTCTGGGACTTGTATGTAGGAAAATAAAGGATTTTACAGAGATTTAATTCAAATATCAAAGAGACAATAGTCTGAGTGATTCTATAAGGATGACACCTGGTCTATATCAACAGAGCCTAATGTGTATCAGAATCATTATAAACATGGTAGATGCAAAGTTTCATTAAAAACTTTAGGTGAGATGAATGTTCTAAAACTGAGGGTCAAGTTGTACCTGATTCAGATTATTCCTTGTATGACAGAGTCTATTATATATTTTTATTACATTGTCACCTCTTCAGGGGCACAAGTGATTTCACTTCTCACTGCTTTACTAATGATGGGACATATAGGAGTTTATTGTATGCTACTAAAGCTTTCTCCAGTCCATAGAATTGACCCTGGATATCATAAGCTCTCATAGTGTAACTAGCAAAAAAAGAACCAAAGTAAGCCTGTGAGCATAAGTTTACATAGGGAAAGAAATTTAGCTCTAATATCCACCAGCATTGGGTCTGACATGCCCAACATGCCCAACATGCACTTACCTTTCTTCCCACTGTGAGTGGATACTTAACAGAAAGCTACTCGACTCAGGGTCTGAGGCATACAGTCCACCATGGTGAGAAGACATGGTGCCAGGCAGCCGACTTTCTTGCTCACAACTTAGTGTATCAAGCAGTAGAGGAAACATGATGTGGATTCTTAGTTGACCTTCTCCTTTTCTCTTTTAATTCAGGCTTGGTCTCCATTCCGTGGTGTGAACGTGGGGTGAGTCTTTCTTCCTCACTTAAACATCTCTGGAAACCATAACTCTTGATACAGTTACCTTGACAATGAAGGTTAAAGGATAACTCTCTCCACTCCTGATGGCAGAGAACTGAGGTGACGAAAGGTCATTCATTTTACATATAATTTAGATATAATTATATGACACATTATGAAAGTAACCTTCTTTCTCTTACACATATGGAGAATTGTTCATATTTATCCTCATTCTGCATGTCTGTAGATGAGACCCCTGACAATGGTGTAGACACAACCCTCTCATATTCTAAGAGTGGCCAACCTTGCCTTTCTTCCATTACTGCCCTTTGATACAGAACATTTCATGCCTCAGTGTTGATTCTTGCAGCTATTTAATCTTCATTTGATAATTTTTAGATTATTTGAAACCTTCTAATATATTCTTAGATGTTATTTTTTGGAAGTCCCAACCCTCAAAACTCTGTTTAGTATTTATCATTCTCTTTGTGCTGCAATACTGGTCTTCTTTTTTTTTTTTTTTTTTTAGTTTTTCGAGACAGGGTTTCTCTGTAGCTTTGGAGCCTGTCCTGGCACTAGCTCTTGTAGACCTCGAACTCACAGAGATCCGCCTGCCTCTGCCTCCCTAGTGCTGGGATTAAAGAAGTGCACCACCACCATCCGGCTGCAATACTGGTCTTCTATTGGCATGCAAATACATCTGTGGTTTCCCCAATGGAACACAGCATCACTAAATGACCCCCAAACAGCTCAGTGCAAAGTGAAAGACATGATTATGCCAGGGGATGCATTACAGGATTGAATATTTTGCAAAATGCATGAAAGTCTCCCATAGCCTAGCTCCAGTCTACATTGCTACACCATCATAATTTCAATCACACATTCTCAGCACTTTCCCCGTGGGGAAGAACAATCTCACTCTTAAGATCACACAAACCATGGTCACACCACGACACTGATCAGATTGTTTGTAATTATTTCCTTGACTGCCTTGCTCCTAAATGGGAGAAGCAACTGTTTATTGATATTTGTACCAGCTGCAGACTGAGATGTAGTAGAACTTGTTAGGCACTTAATAATTGTGTTGAATTAATTAATGAATTATTCATTCGCTCTTAGAGGCTGCTTACTGCTCTTGAGATAAATGAAAGTAATTTCAAGGTTTCCAACCATCATGTCATGAATAAGCATCATCTCGTTATAATAGCTGTGTCACATTATTTACCTGGGTTGATGAAATAATTTTATTAGAAGGGTCTTATTTGTTGTGGTAGGAGCACTGGAAATTTCAGTGGTGTCACACAAGGGCCTTCATGCTGAAAGATGGTTCCTTCAAGGACTAAAGGAAGCTTCAATATGTTGACTAATCTTTTCGGAGCCGTTTGTCCTCTCCAATGATGCCAGTCCTAGCGTAAAAACAAATACATAACTGAGATGAGGAGAAAACAGTTATCAGAAAAAAAAAATAACGTAGCTTGAGATAGCGATTTGGGGATGGGATGGAGACTCAGCCACCAATTCATCAAGGGGCTACCTATCTACAAGTATTTTTCTTTCAATGTTCACGCAAGTGTGTTGCTGCAAGGTGACAGTGGGCTATTCCTTGCCTACTGACTATCTACTCATACACAGCCTGCTGTGTATCAGTAATATCATAGTAACGGCTTAAAAATTAAGAATCACACTGTTTTTTCTTTCTCTGTGACATACCCATAATGGTTCCAGAGTTCTGCAATCATCAGTTCAACTGCTTTTACAATAAAAGCTATCCATGTTAGTGACGTTGCTCTTGCTCCAGCCACATACCTTACAAGAAGCAACTTGCTTGAGGTCACAGTGTAAGGAGGTGAAGTCCATCATGGCTGGGAAGGTGGTGGCTGGAGAGGTTGTCAGCAGAGATGTAAGGCTGGCTGCTCACATCTGAATGCATCAAGAAAGAGAGAATGTAATGTATGATATATATATATATATATATATATAATATAATACATATATGCTATTAAATGTAGAACATTACATAGTATAACAATTTACATGATTTAGATATTTGAGCATTATAAAGTATTATAAAAAATTATGTGCAAAGCTGAATGCTATGTCACAAATGTCTCTACATATAGAATAATTACCACAAGTTTCATAAGAAACACTTTTGCTATGAAAAATTTATTTAGCAAAATCTATAAAATTAAATGTTTATTAATAGAATAAATGTTCACAAAAATAGAAACATGATTAGTATATATAAAAGAAAGGGGATAATTAAGTAAAATCCAATTGTCAAAAAAAAGACAAGGAGCACTTTACAGAGGCAGTAGAGTAGGCTGCGTTCATTGCAGTATAATTGATACCATCCAAACAGTTTCAGTTGGGGTATATGAATTTGGACAAATTTATGAAGCTGTGATACTTTTCTCTGTTCTTTTCAAAAGAAACATATGCATCCCTTCAAAAGTTGCCTTGTATATCTTGGGTTTTCTTATAAATTGCTTAATAAGAAACACATTCTACTAGCAGTATTTTAGTAGAAAATAGTATTGCTTTGGTGAGCTTTTGAACAGAGCAAAGAATAGAGGAGATAACGATTTAAGAAGTAAGGGGTATTTTCGCTCAAGGTTTCAGAGTTTTACGTGTGACGCTGGTTTGGCCCGTTACTTTGGACCTTTGATAGCACTGTATGCTCCCACACTTAGTTTTTCTAATCTTACAATAGTGCCAAACAGGGAACCAAGCCTGTCATTCAGAGATCTTCAGCAGGTGGGAAGAAGACACTCAAATGCCAAACAAGGGGCTGAAGAGATGGCTCAGCAGTGAAGAGCGCTAGTGATTTTCAGAGGACCATGTTTGGTTCCTAGCGCTCAAGTCAGGCAACAAGAACACGTGCACACAGACACATGGGCATGCATTTATAAATGAAAATGAAATAAAGCTTTATAAATAAAGATCCAAACTGTGGTGGCTGTATTCTTATCTACTTCTGTGGCAGATATTGACAAAATTAATCCATTAAATTTTATACATCAGACTTCAACTTTCCGCCTCCTCCCCATGTCCAATCAATCTGCATTGTATTTTCTGCTTCCGTGAGTTTGAATCTCTATTCCACACGATTCTGGGATATTGAGCCCAAGCAAGACAGTAAGGATCAGAAATAAAGATATGTAAACTTTCAAGGAACCCGTTAAAATGACATCTGTTTACTAATGACATCTTCCTCTAGCTAGATAATGATGTAGATGCTTCACACCCTACAGAAATAAAAAATCAGTAACTTGTAAAGTCATAAAGCTCACAAAAAAAAGTTGTCTTTAGGTACCAAAATGGTCTCTGCCTTTTCTACTTCATAGAGTATATATGCAGGTTTAAGCCATTCAGTTTACTTTTTAAAACATGCATTCAATTTAGCTAATCACATTTATTGTTTTTACTTAAAACTCAATTCACAGTGTATCAAAACTGTGTTCTATAGCACTTAAATATGAAACACCTCGTAGCATCAGCTGTTGAAGTTTTTCTCCAAGTTTCCTACGAAACAAAGAGGCACTAAAGAGTGAGTGCATTTGGTCCTTAGAGCAATAGCTAGTAATGGTTTTGCCTACAGTGTTACTCATTTTTAAATGTGAGGGCTTTTAAATGGGTTGTTTAGTTGTTTGGTGTTCCTGTGTTTTGACTATCTTTATGATAAAACATGCTTTTACCCCCAAATAACACTGCTCTTCTCTTTTCTTTCCTTTTTTTCTCTCTTTTTTGCATTTATTTATTACATGCTTGCACAAGCCATGTGTGTCATAACCCCTATGTGGGTGCTGCATATTGTTGGTGAGAGTCAGTTCTCTCCTCCCTTCACAAGGTCAGACTCAGCAGCAGGTACATTTTCTGGGTCAGCCATCTCCCAGATCTGACTTTAAAGAAGTTGTATCCCAGTTCAGATGCTGGCTTAATCACTAACCTCAAATTAACAGTTCTTTGCATGGTTGCTTTTTTATGTTCCTTTCTTCTCCAGAAGTTGTTTAATTTCACTTACTGATGTTGAATTCGTGTAGTACAAGGTTTTTGGTTTCTTGTGAATTTTCAGAGCATGTCCTTTGAGATCTGTGGCGGGAGTGTGAACTGGACACAGAAGCTGATGAATACCACCATCCCCAAGCTTCCCAGAGGTTACATCTTATCTTATCATAGAAAATAGTATGAAATCGGAGAATATTTACTGTTCTGTGGTGGCTCCTTCTGTGAAATCCTTGGTACTTAAAATCCAGCCTTGACTGCCTGTTTTTTTTTTTTTTGTTATTTTGTTATTGAAGAACATTCAATAGTGTATTTCATAGTAAGAGTCTGGAGATATAAATCATAGATTAGGCTGAGAATGACAAGAATTGTGAGTCCAGGAAGACAAGTTGTAGCTATAGAGTTAAAGTACATTTTTAACAGTACTTCATTTTCTTTGAACAATAAAACTGACAGGCTTTAAACGGTATAAAAAGGTTATTTTAAATTTTAATTTCTATCCTAAATCCTTTTGCTCTTTAATAGGAAAATATGCTAAATATGATTGTATGTGTTTCAGTATATACATAATCAAATATTTAAACTACCATTTGACTTATTTGATTTTTTACTCATATGATTTGGAAAAACAAATTATGGACATCTGGTCATCATACGTATGTACATATATAGTCATATATATGATTCAAATGCTTAGCTGTACACTGTGTACTTAAATAAATATGGATGTAACATGTACTGTTGGAATTGGCAACCTGACATCTAGTTAAATCTAATTTGAGTTTTCTCTTTCCCAAGTCCTTTATGGATTTGTCTCCAGGTCTTTGAGATAAAATTTATATTTGATGGATAATTATAAATATTATTTTGCTAAATTTTAATTTCTTTTCTCACTCTGCAGATCTGACTAGCTTCTTATTGGCTAACTCTTAAATATTAATTTAACCCATTTCTAGTCATCTGTGTATCACCACATGGCTGTGACTTACCAGCAAAATTCCAGCCTGTGTCTGTCTCTGGTGGCTCCATTGCTTCTCTTTGACTCTGCTCTTTCTTCCAGCCTAGCTAAGTACTTCCCTGCTATAGATCCAAAGCAGTTTCTTTATCCATTAATGGTAATCACAGCATACAGAAGGAAAGACCACTATGCTTATCAAAGTATTTTTAATTCAAAGAAATACAAATTCTTTTCCAAGCAATATCACTGTATTTGATTTTGATTTATATTTTTACTAAATTGGAAATAAAAATTTTATTAGTAAGACACTTAATCTTCTATGTTTAATCAGGTGGTTCAATGTAATTTTCTCCAAGTGACAGAACCACACAAAATTCATAAAACAAATGCTATATGGTATTTGGGAATCCCATGTGTAGCAGTCATACCTCAGGTCAAAGCATTGGTGAGGCATCTAGAGCTCACATTTTGCAGTACTGCACATTCGTGAATGATCAAAGAACCTCAAATATTTAATTATTTTCTCACTTTGATAAAAAAAAACAATCATGTTTTGTGGCGACCTCAGCAGGGGAGAGAGGACTGAAGAAGTTTTCCAAATCCATTTCTCTATTTGTCAGGTTGGAGAAATAAGAAAACATAAAGCTGCGCCTCCCCCAGAGAAAGTTCAAGAAAATTCCTGCTGCCTTGTAATGCCCCCTTGATGGGTTAACAGCAGATATGAGAAATGCTTCTGAAATTTGTGAGCACTATGCTTGGGCCGTTAGACAGAAATTCACAGAACACTGTGGGTCTCCTTCCCTTTGTTGATCATTGGCCACTGCTCTTTGAGGGAGGAGAAAGCAGAAGCCAACAACAGGATTCAGCTGGCCACGAGTATGATGGGAATAGTCTTCAGGGGTCAGGTTCAGAAAGACGGCAGCTAGGGCACCATCTGATTTGTGTTTGGAAGCACAGCCCTATCCAATAGATGGAACAAAGCACATAATTATGATGGGGCTGTGGGGTGGAGGGGAACATTTGCAGGGAACTGTGTCAAAAGTCACACAACTTTTTCCTACTGCTTTCTTTGTTCAGTATTTCAGTCTGGGGATAGATTGCTTTTAAAATTTAGCTTTATAGTAGATTATCGTTATAAATGATCTTCTTTGTACTGTCAGGGTATTTACTATTGAAACTATTCTACTTTTCTCAACAATCACATATTAAAAGTATTATTATACTTTCATATTATTATAATTGAGCATTTCAATTGATTTCAACTTTACAAAGAGTCTTCTGAACATTTTTAGAATTGTCTTAAGTCATCTTCATCTGAGATAAATGTGTTAAATTTTATTTCTAAGAAAGAGGAAATTTTTGCATTATTTCAAAATAAAAATTAAAAAGTTCTCAAAATTATGAAGACTGTTTATTCAAGCTTATTTCTTCGAGACAGTGTCTCACTATGCTTGGAGCTCACAATCAGCTACAATTACAGAAAGCTATCATCCGTGGAAGTGTCGGGAACCAAACCGTGATCCTCCATATAATCAGAAAATGCTTTTAAGCACTAAGCCTTCTCTCCAGCCCCTCTCTTTTGCTTTCTTCCTCTTCTAATTATATATAAGTCCTCACTTACCAGCAACATAAATGATTCAGTAACCATCCCTATATGCAAAATAAATATGCAAAATTTATTCATATCTTTTATATGTAGCAAAATTAATTTCAACACAAAAATACATATATACACATACATACATGAATACATAAACATACATATACATGCACACATAAACATATGTTCACATACACATATACACACACACAAATGCACATACATAACACATTCATACACACACACACACACCAAACAGCATTTTTAGTGCTGGTACTACACTTCTTTGACTTTGTATTAACCTAATTTCATTCATATTGGAGTTAGGTCAATCTCTGTATTTAAGTTCAATGGACTGAAGCCTCGTGTAGAAAGTAGTAACTCAGGTTTGTTTTTGAAATCGTCTTCTCTTGAAGCTTTTGACTTTGTGAATGTGGAATCCAGGCTGACATTGACTTTTGAGACCTCATTATTTCTTAACAATTGGCCCCTACTGCTTTATTTATTCAAAAGATAACCAAACTACCTTGCTTAAAATTCTTGACACAAGGAATCATTTGTTTGGCTCAGTCTTTATTCCTTGAGTCCCTACACCCTTTAAGTACTTTGTGCTCTTTTTTATTCATTTATTTATTTTTTTTTGTCTGCTTATACTGGCATTCTCAAGAGTTAGCACAGGCACAATTTAGACTGCTGAGTTTTCTAGTCACAGAGACCAGAAAAGTGAGAAAGTCATTGCAACGGAATGAGCAGCAGCTGAGATGGCATGCTGAGGATCTTTTCTTTCGGCAAGGGAAGGCTAATTTCCCATTTTTAAATGGCAGCATCAGAGCAACACTCAACACTTCTGGTGATCTTCACACACTCAGCTCTGTGTAAGGCAAAGAAACACTCTCTGCTTTGGGTACACTGAACGTCGGGACTGCTTTAGACCTTGCCCATTGTGAGCGCATCCTACAGTTGTCCTTGAGAAGCATAAGCGAGGTTGAGAATGGGGAACTGAGTCGGTCTGAGGCCACACAGAGGGTTCTGTAACAGTCTCCCTTTCCTCCTGTCAGGACCTTGATTTATCAGGAAAATGAATCGTGTAGAAATTCACATAGTCTACATTTGGACATTAAGTAAACTCAATGCCGCAGCTGCTGTGCCCTTACTGTCCCTATAACCCAGTGGTTAGGATTAGACACAATTAGACTCAGCATTAACTTTAGGCAACACACTCCAGAAGTGAGGCAACCTGTTTCTAATGACATATTACTATGAATAACACACCATGTGTAAGTCCCATTGTCAGTGTTTCTGACATCATCAGCAACTCATGGGCCTTAGACACCAGTCACTGGTGTGCGGTTGCTTGTACTTGTTGGGGTATAGAAATAGATGCTATGAATATTTCAAATTTTTATTAACTATTGTATACATATTTATTTTCTTTCACACTCGGGGTTGCTGTTAGTAATCTGGAATATCTCTCTTGTTCAATATACTTACAGAGTAGGCATATTAATACAAGGTTAGAATTACTGACTCTTTATAGTACTGACAAATAATATTCTGAAGTGGTTATGCCTATTCAGATGCAAGTGACAAAATATGAAGATTCAGTAAATTCATCGCTGTTCAAGCTTGCTGTTCCCTCTTTTCCAATACAAGAGTTTAAATAGGATGAATGTAGTGACGTTGCATTGTGCTTCCAGTTTTAATTTTCCTAATTTTCAGTTTTTGTAGAAATACAAATAAACTTCACATTAATGCAATAGATCAATATACTGAATGGATTCACTTGAAAACTGTCCTAGAGGTTTGCAGGCATGTGTGTGTATGTGTGTGTGCATGTGTGCACATGAGTGTACATGCATCTGTGTGTGTAGAAAGACAAAGTAATTGCAACATTTATCAAAACAGGCAAGATAGTATTCTCTTAAAAGATTTTGACATTGTATAACATCTCTGAAAACTTTAAAATACATTTTCCTTTTAAATCATGAACTGAATCAAAATTGAAGGGGTCAGTGAAGTCATCTATCACAACTGCTGAGAGATTTTCTCAGAATACACAGAATTGCTTGGTATCGAGTGATCTTGGGAAATTTTATCTAAAGTAACCACTCTCTACTGTTTTCATTGTGTGTTTCATAGCAATTGACGAAATACAAAGGATAAAACTCTTGGTATTTATAGCTATCAAAGGATGACTTATTTTTGAATTCACATTTTATCTGGAGTAGCAATCTGATATTGAAGGACCCATCAAGCTTTTAAAACACAGGTGTTACGCCTGTGTGGATTTGCATTTTGTGATCTCTTACAAAATTGGCATTTTGCAAAGTATTAATTTTTAAAAAGTTCCTGGAAAAATATGTGAAGTCCTCTAAATTGCACCTTCCATGACATCTGTCATCCTGCGTAATTTCGTGTTCTCTATGCCAAGAGCTTAAAAACAGTCACACAGTGAGAACTTATTTTGAACTATCCATACTAAAAAAGCTGTGGGTTAATATTCATAAAGTGAAATTTGACTATAGCCCTAGTCTGCTTTGTGTTGTTACAGCAAATGCCTATGGAGCATAGAATGCCTTAGACGGAGGCAGAGTGGAGACAGGGTGGTTTGTGATAATCAAAAAGAAAAAAAAAAGAGAAACAAACAAACAAGCAAGCAAGCAACCAAAAACATCATAGCTTAGTCCAGAAGCTTAGGCAGAGCATGATTAAGTTCTGTTCTCACAAAATCTTCTTGAAGTGTTATCTGTTTTTCCATGAAGTGGTAGGAGGGGCTGAGATAAAATGAATAGAAGCTGAACTTGTCTTCATAGTGAACCAGCCCAGGTTCTAAGGGAATTAAGCCATTAGCTCTGACCTTAAGACCCCACCTCCTCACTGGGTTCATCTTCTCTTACTGGTACCCTGGGGATTAAGTTTCTAAGGAACACTTTTCTGGGGATGGAGACATGTAAACTGTGGCAACTACCACTTTCTAATTTCATCAAGATTAACAAACCATCTTATCAGGATCTTCTGGAATTAAAACTTCACAGGTCAGCTGTTCCTCTCACTGAGTTATCCACTTCCTAATCTCCGGAGAAGACAGGCTCTCTCATTTTAAATAACGTGGATTAGTGTTCAGAAGCCACTGGTCAAGTGGAATAAATGACTCCCCACAGTGTCGCCTTCTCCATCCTGAACTGGTGACTTCAGTCCAGTGACACTGGCTTTGAGAAGACAAAGGTATGTCTAAATCAGAGCATTTGCCGATCCCCCTCTCTTACCCAGTGGAATTATTGGAATTGGGCTCAGAAGGAAAGACTATATTTCAACACAGAAGAAATGAGGCTGTATTCCTATAATACAAAAGTCTTTGCCTATGGAGCATGCCTTAGATGAAGGCAGAGAAAGAAAAGCTAACAGCACCCAGGCTTGTTCTTGCCTGACAACACAGGGGTGCTGCTCTTGCGTTGGATGTTACTCACAGTACTTTTCCTGAGCTGCACCCTCTCCAGAGAAGGAAAACTGAGAGCAACCTAAAAATAAATTCTTGCTTGAATTCTTGTGGAAGAACTGTAAAATACAGCAAAGAGTTTGGGGGTCATTTTTCAAAGGATCTGCGGCAAGACATTGTGCTAATTTGGGTGGTTTGTTTTGTTTTTTAAAATAAGGGCCAACTCCTGTGCTCAAGAATGAACATTCTCTCGGGGGTACTTAAACCTTAATATATCTGTCTTGCTGATAGAAGAATTAAATCCACATTGAGACAAAATTCAATCTGTAAAAGATTTCCACATGGAGTAATTTGGTCTATTTAAAAAAATCTCAAAAAATTTCAAAAGAGGTGAATAATGAATATGTATAATATTAATTCAATACTGTGTCTGAGCTATTATAAAATAATTATGAGAAAACTCAAGAATGAAAACTATGTTATTTAGAAATTCTTTGAGTATTTGAATAATTGCAAAATTGGTCTGATTATCTCTACTCTACTTATTAAAAGAATAAATAAGTTTTGTATAGGAAACCTCCAACCGGAAGTCCTTAGCCTGTGGGACTTTTCAGACGCAAGAATATACGCTAGAATAATCTCCCATGAAACAGAGGGAAGCAGGGAGTCCACACAGAGTCACAAAACGGGAGGAGCCACCTTATAAAGTTTTCACAAGTACTAAGGCTGCCCAACATCGCTAAAAGACCATTGGACAGGAATAGCATGTGCATTCAACAATGGAATCAAAGATGAACTGACTGTACCTGGAGAGATGGCTCAGTGGTGATGAATGGGAACTGCTCTTGCAGAAGCCTAAGTTTGGTTCCCAGCACCCATGTTATGGTCTTCATTCACAACTAGGATCATCCAACACCCTTTCCTGGTCTTCGTAGGCTACTGAACTTACATGCACATACCCCGCACCCACTTACCCATAATTATTTAAAAGATGCATCAGTTTTGAAAACTTTTCTGTGGGTTTTTACTACAGTTACTGGTAAAGTAACAATCTATTGCTCCTGTATAACAAACACCTGTAAATTATTGCTAATATAACCCACATTGTAAAGACCATTTTACCTGCATGGTGAAGAGGTTGACTGTTTTTACTCTTGTACACAGGGGCACTTGGGATGATGTTCCAGCATCTTTTCCTGTCCCTGCAGTTACAAAGTCAAAACCCATGCCCACCCCCCAACATTTCTCTTAAGGACTTTTGTCCACATTCCAGTCCCCCAAGACTTAACACATCCTGGAGCTTGTTGGTTTGTTGTTAATTAATCTGCACAAAATAATGTTTTCATATCACCCCCATGTTCAAATAAAACTAACACGGAATACATTTCCATATTAACAATACCTGTGTTTTTATCAAGTTGCCATGATGATTTCTGGCTCTGTTCATGAATAAGAGGCTAATGTGTGAATCTAAAACTAGTTTGATCAATTTTTGTCATGGTTCATCCAAAATCCACAAGTGAACGCATTTGAAATAGTCTTTCCCTTGGAATTAAGCAACTGTGGTATAGCTGTTTCTTAATGAAAGGGCTCCAAGCCTTTGTTCTTTGCCTCTGATATATTAAACATCTGCCCTGACTTCCTTTGACTCATTACTTCTCCTTTCAGAGATTTCTTTGCTTTGAACTAATATGTTTGCTTTTCTCACAAATTACACTTAGATTTCGAGGACTTCCCTGGTTTAATAGGCCACTATGTCTGCAAACTCTGCCTCTTGTGGGGTTTTACAGTTCATTATCAATTATGATTGCAAAGTTCAACTTAATGAGCGAGGAGTCCCATGTCCCTGACAGCAGGAGAAATCTGCTGTCTTCATTTCCTATGTGTCCTTCTAACTCAGCATTTGGGTTATCCATGCTACTCCCTTCAACACCAGGGTCTCCATTCATGCTGCTGCTGAAGCCTTGCAAGCTTGCTTCCAATCTCAGTAAATCAGGTTTAAGATGTTTACATCTTGGAAACACTTCCATACATCTACAAAAAAAAAAAATAGAAACTCTGTAAAGAATGGTTTTCTCTGGGGTTGGATGGGAAATGCATGCTAGAGTGTTGTTATTGGGCAACGGGGGGGGGGGGGGGGGGGGGGGGGGGGGGGGGGGGGGGGGGGGGGGGGAGTTGAGTGCCTTAGGGATATAGTGTACAATGACTGGGTTGGGTACTCCTAAGGGCCAAAGTTGGGACAAATTTAGCCACAGTGCCAAGTGATGGATTATAAACAAAAGAGAAAAAAAAAATAGAGTGTCATGGCTCACAGGAAAATATCAAGAAACAAGGGCTGATAAAAGTATATGCTTGATGGATAGACAGCTCTCTGCAGAGAAGCTGGAATAATTTATGTAGATAATCACCACCTTACAAAAAGATGCTTTACCTCTTAAATGTAAACTGTGCACAATGACCTCCCCTAAAATAGTTTAGCATGAAAATAGTGGGTGTGTCGGGGTTTTTGTCTTTAATTATTAACTCAAAAATAGTATTCTCTACGTATTTTTTGAGAATTTTTTATTCATGTATATAAAATTATGTTATCTTATTCACTCCATTTCCTGCATGATCCTCCAACCACCTCCCTCCTGACTTGATAATCTTTTTTAAAAAAATTACTGTTGTTGATGATCGCCTGAATTCAGTTCGTAGTGACTGTGTGCACATGGATGTGAGGTCCTCTGCTAAGACCTGAGAAGCCTATCAGTGGCCACACCCCACGGAAAACTGCCTTTCTCTCCCCTAGTAGTGATCAACTGCTATAAATTCCTCAGCTAGAGTGAGGCCTCTGGAGCCCCTGCACAATTCATGTTGAAGTATTGATCGGCTTGATCTTGTGCAAGCAAACGCAGCTTCTGTGTGTGTAAAAGGTTTATATCTCTTAGTCCCTTATTTTTCCTCTTGCTCTTTCATCCCATGTCTTCAGAAGTCCTAAGTAAGCCTGGTACATCCTCTTCTGGTGCAGACAGTATCAAAGGCAGGCTAGTTCCTCCATGTGTATGAACCGCTCATCTTGTTCCAATTACAGACAGCAATACCACAGCTAGCAAGTCTCCTTTATCATTTCTTTTTCTCAAGACATCCTGATCCTGGTGATTGAATTTCTTTGTTCTCTTCGGAAATCTCAATTATCTGATAAAAATTGTCATATACTTTGACCCTAATCTCTTGTGTTATCTATGAGTCTGGATATCAAATACCGATTGTGGCGGGGTGCCTCTTGAACTTGTAAGGACAGAGGACATGGAGAGAAAATGTTACAGTAGAAAAACCTGGTAGATAGCAAGAGTTGAGTAATTAAGGTTAAAATCCATTAATGCAGGTCCTAAGGGTGACATGTAGCCCTTTGTATAACGTAATAAGAATGACACATTGGGGCCCCTTTGAGCTGCTACAGAGAGCCGAAAACAATACATAATAGGCAATTTCATTCAATAGCGACAGAGCTATTTTCTGTCTACTCCTGAATCTGAAGTTGCATTGCCCTGTTGCTCACTGTCAGCATGAAAGAAGTTTTAAAAGCTTCGGGAAACTGCTCGCTATGACACAATATTGGAAGAGACAGTACTTATGTGCCCCAGTGGATCACCCAGTTGTACAAACCATTTGGGGGAAAAAATGGTTCTATTCTCTGAGCAGAGTCTGCACTTAGAGTTACGGTAACCTGTTTCCAGCAGAAATGCATGTGAGTGCTAAATATGAAAGTGTTACCTTGGTCTGAAAGTATCTTAAGATATTTAAAAAAAATGATTTGGTAGAAGTGATTCCTTTGATCTAAAAAGCATCTCAGTGGACTGGCACTACATTTTCATCCTGTTTATTATTATTGTCTTGCCAATGGGTCAGACTGTAGCTCTTGAACTCTGCTTCTTATGATAGCGTGAGAGCATTATTTTTTCAGTTTCCCTCTTAGGTAGTTATGGGCACGGCTGGTTCCTGTCTAGGACACTGCGCGGAAGACCTAAAATGCTGAACCACAGAGCAACATCCCACCGTCACTGGATCACCACTCTCAATTACCTTTGATGGTTCTTCAAAGACAGGTTCTTCTCACCATATAAAACTCCCTGAGAATGGAGGAATTGGAACTTGGCTAATTTGCCAAAAATATCACAAAGCAAGTTTGTATTTTCAAGTTTCAATGTTTTCCAAAATTGAGAAAACCCAAGGCAGAGATGATTCAGGGAGGGATGACTTAAGTATGCTCATACAATGGGCTGTGGAAATAGCTCAGAATGAGGAACACTGGCCACTCTTCGAGACATCCTGAGTTCAATTTCCAGCAACTACATAGTGGCTCACAATCATCTATAGTGAGATCTGATACCCTTTTTTGGTATAAAGAATGCTCATACGATCTTAGTCAGAATAAGGGCTCAGATTTTGGAACTTCTATGAAAACCTTTGGAAGAAAGGCACTCTTTCATCTATACTTTCTAAACTACTAATGTGAGGATCTGAACCTCCCTCAGAAGGAACAATAGAACATAGCGGATCTGATTGTAATCACAGAAAGAGGGTGCAGTGAGCCAAAGAAGCACAGAGATGAAAGCAGATGACCGCATCACTGACGTTTCTGAATCCAGACAGCGCTGAGGCTAAATACCGCTGGACTTCGAACCCTTTGTTCTTGCATTTGCAGAGTGAAGGGCTTAACCGCACCCCACACCACACGAAGTGCTCCCAGGGGATGGCCTACTGCCTGGCTTCCTAACCACTTCACTCATTGCTCTGGGAAGGAAAGGAAACCATCAGGCAACACAAGTGTTCAGTTCATAAGAAATCGCCCTGTGGTGAGGAAGATGGGGAGGGCAGTGTCCAGACTCCATGCATTGGCATCTATCACTTATAGTCTCTACAGCATCAACATGGGGGTGGTTAGTGACTTAAAGACTTCTCTATCACTCAGCTGCATTCTGCAGGATGATGTTAGAGCTATTTGGTGAATACATCGATTCTTAAAGTGAAGGCTTTGTTTGGATGAATGGTTTGGTTCTTGCATGCTCTTTCGTGTGCCTCGGTCTTGCGTCTCCTGTGATTGCACCACTAGCTATAGAACATCCTTAGGTGAGCTCCCGAGTGGAAACACATTCAGCTTTCATTCGAAAATGGGTTTCTTGAGAGTGCCTTGGGATTTTACTATCTGGGATTCTCAGTTTTCCGTCTATTCTAAAGAACATCCCCTCTGAGTTTTAACTGAGAAAACAAGCAAGCAGCTCACCCTTATCTTGCAGGTCGGCAGTGATAATTACCAAGCAGAACATCACAGGCTAAGAGGAGATGCTGAGTTTTCTGATAGCATCATATTTTTCCTCTATTTGCTTCTGGGAAACTAATCCAGATTCTTCGATAGAGGCAATGATTCTCCAGGCGTGATGGATGCGCATGCTGCTGTCTGCAAATTGGGGCTGATGTTGTTGTTTCGCAGGGAGTCCAGCACTTCTGGCAGGAACTTTTCATTTTCCCACTCCTTCTTTTCACTCAATTTAATTTTCCTCCCAGCCAAGAGTGGGTAGAGTAGGTTACACGTCACATTCCCTGACTCTGTGGGATTGTTGGTTCAGGGTGTACCTTGAAATTGTCTAGGACTGCAGCGTGGTAAAGACAACTCTGTGAGGTGCTCAGAGCAAAAGGCCAGCCTGTTTTCAGAGAAGACAGCAGCTACATAATAATAATAAAGCAGAATGGGGGACCTGACCGTTGGGGAGGAGGGGGAGGCCTGCTGCAATTTGCTCAAAGTCCTTCCTTAGGAAATTCCTTTTCTTCTTAACTCCTTGTTTCAAGGGTAAGCCTGGATCATCATAATAATACCAGGATTGTTGGGCAGGCAATATGATTAAATATAAATGCAGTGTCTCTATACACACTCTCCTAGGTAACAAATAATGGGTAATGACTTTGCTGCAGCTGCTGGCAGTGAGGTTAGGATGATGAAGAAGAAGCAATTGATTTGACTACCCAAATGAGTTAATACTTTGTTTTCTTCATTTTTCCAAAGACCCATAAACTAGTGTAGCAAGGATGTGCTACCCTGAGGTAGACACAATTTCCTTTCTTACACAGCATATTATCATGGAGTCAGAATGCTTGTCTTGGATGATGGGAGTGCTGTTACTATTTACAAACATCCTAAGACATTCGGAATTAATGATATACTTTCTCATAGCAAAAAGCATGCCAATTTGAAAAGGCCATGTAGGATGCGACACTGGATTGAGGAGTCATTTGCAGTCTAGAAATAGAAGTTCGCCGGGCGGTGGTGGCGCACGCCTTTAATCCCAGCACTCGGGTGGCAGAGGCAGGCGGATCTCTGGGAGTTCGAGACCAGCCTGGTCTACAAGAGCTAGTTCCAGGACAGGCTCCAAAACCACAGAGAAACCCTCTCTCAAAAAACAAAACAAAACAAAACAAACAAACAAAAAAAAAACCAAAAAAAAAAAAAGAAAGAAGTTCACACATGAGGGTTGAGTCAGTCAACTGGACTATGCCTGCTCACCCTTTAAGGTTCAGTTACTGACATTACTTCTGAGAAACCGTGTCAGATCCACAGATCCTTTTCAGATTTGTCCCCTTTGTTTCCCAACAGCTGAGGCTTCTGCTATGTTTTATTGTTGGTCTGTTTACTGATGCCAAGAGTAGAGTTGGCATAGTTGTGCTGTATGCTGGACACTATCACAGGCTCATACATGATCCATGCATGAAGTTCTGGAATGAGTTAGTAAAACCTTCCATATAGGTAGATTGTGCTAGAACACTATTTCTGAGGGCTTGTGTGGCCCGAGCTTTAATTATTGGGCAAATTATAAAAATGGTGTGCCGAAGGGGAATTTATCTCCAAATGAGCTGCTACTGAATGGAAGGTCATAGGGTGGAAGGATTAGCAGCTTTATTACCATGAAAATGAGGTTGGGGTCTTTAGTATTCTGGAGACTACAACAATGAGGAACCCAGTTTAGCCTCCGTTTCTCACAGAAATGAAGGAAATGCAAAACACGTGGCGCCTTCTTTCCAGGCTTTCAGGGATGGAGCTCTCAGGAGGCACCACCTGACAAAGAAGCAGTACTTTGTTTTGGTCCTATCCTGGCCAGTGAGAAAGCAAGTGAGGGTCACAAAGTTTCTCTTCTAGATCACCGGAAAAGCACACTGTGTCCTTCCCAAGGTGCTTCTCAAGGTTCAAATGAAATTTTGGCTTGCATGCTGTTTTTATTTTTAACCCTCGGACACAATCAGATTTGGAAGCTTTTCCAAAATACTATGGTCCAGAGCTAACTCAATTCTTCTTTACTCAATGTTATCCTCATATTTTTGGCATGCTGTGTTTTTCTTTATCTGGCATTCCTTTCAGTGATTGCTCTTGATTTACAATGTGTATGGTTTTTGATCTTTGTGCTATGACATAATTTTTATGACATTTTTAAAAGCATCTTGTTTGATACTTTAGTGACCTTCTCATTTGTCTCATAATTTTCTTGGGGACCATCTCACTATGTAGGCAGTCTAGCCTCTAACTTATAGCTCTCTGCTTTGGTCTCTTAAGTGTTAGGGTTATGGGTAAACATTGGTATTCCCAGGTCTATCTATTTTTGAAGGTGATATGCACTTTGGGGAGTAATTTTGGAGTGTATATTAAATATGGAGTTGAATCCTTTCTATGTAATCTAGATCATTATCTTTCATCTCTCTTACACAAACATTAAAAGATTCATATTGAGGAAAATTGATATGGGTTGAATTTAAGAGGATCCATGTACCCAGAGATCACTGAACTGTGCTTCTGTGTGCATTGAATCCCCCTAGGTCTTTGGCTGATAAAATTGTCAATATTTCAATGTATCAGTGAGCCATACACATCAAGCTTTATGTCTTTAACGTATGATTGGGAAACTCATTATTTGGAATGCAAAAATAATCACATAGGCAGAATTGAATAGAGAAGGAAGAATACTCAAGATTATTGTGGTTAGAAAAAACATACTCTATTAAAACAAATGGTGAGAGGGTTTTACATAATCAGGCTGCGCTCATGGAAAAGTACTGGAAGATGTTTGTTCAGCAGGACAAGACAATTGTGATTGTTGGTTTTAAGTGTTAGTTCAAAGGAATTTAGAATCCACTTGGAAATATACCTTTCATGCATCTTTAGGCTATTTCAAGGAAGGTTTAATTGAGCAGAGAAGACCCATCCTGAAAGAGCATTTTACCATCCTATGGGCTAGAGCCTATGGGGAAAAAAAAATCAAATAGAGCAAAGGAGAAGGGAAATGAGAGTCAGCATTCACCTGACTCTTCCACCTCCTATAGATACAATGAGATCAGTCACGTCACAGTCCTTCCACCGTTTCATCCTGCCAGGGTGGATCATACCCTCCAACTGTGAGCCTTTCCCTGAGCTGCACCTTACTGGATATAAATGCTTGTCAATAATGTATGTAAAAGTGGGCAGTGGTGGCGCACGCCTTTAATCCCAGCACTCGGGAGGCAGAGGCAGGCGGATCTCTGTGAGTTCGAGACCAGCCTGGTCTACAAGAGCTAGTTCCGGGATGGGCACCAAAGCTACAGAGAAACCCTGTCTCGAAAAACCAAAAAAAAAAAAAAAAAAAAAGTTAGGATCCTGGTTCACAAATTGCAAAGGTCTTTGGGAAATACAATTATGGGCTCTTAGAGCTGTCAAAAAAGGCTTCCAGATATTCACCAAAGGATGAGAGAAGTTTATAATTTTAAGTTTTCTAAAATCAGTGTTCAAAAAAAACAAAAACAACCAACCAAACAAACAAAAACCAAGGGATCCGCAGTTACAAAAGAAAAATAATAAAAACAGGTCTGGAATTCCATCAAGCTGAGCAGAAGCTTGGACGTTGGAAACATCCTGCAAGCAATCCTGAGAGATTTCTTCATGGGACCCTGTGTCCTTGCCGTGTTCTTGACCGACTTTGGATACAGCTCAGTACAAAACGCAATGGAGACAAGTCTTTTTCTCTAAAAATGAAAGCCGTTTGTTTATTTTTATTTTTTGTTATAAGTGAGGACAACGAGCCACATTGAACAAGAAGATTCCCTTTGTTATCCTTGGTGTTCCCTGGTGTTATTCATTACTTTAATGAATAATCCATTCCATAGGTGTTAGCAGCCATGGCTAGTTGTAGATTCTTGCCACCTGCTGGTGTACAAAGATTTGTTTCTTTTGTTCATCTAGCAATAGATATGGTTGTTGAGTTTCTTCTGCTTTTGGTGACAAAGACTCAGTAGATTTCTACAGATATATTTTTTTTCACCTTGAATACAAAAAGGATTTGATGATAACCGTTATTTTGCCGCAGGATAATGGGCTGCTCTAAGAGCTACCATAATATTTTGTTGGATGAAGTTTCTGGATATCCTTTACTAAATAAGGGATGCTAACCATGTCATCTCTCTTCTGTGATCACCATTCTGCATGCTGACCTGGGGAAACCGCAGCCGTCAGAAATTCAGTCAGTGGTGAACCCAGGTGTGTTCAGAAAGAATTTTGCAATGTGATTAGTAGGTTGATTTTAGACACAGTGGTTTATTTTAGATATTGCAGCTAGTTCTGACTTCAGCTATGCCCTTGAAGGCAAAATTGAGTTTTCCTGAAAAAAGCTCTGTGTGTCAGTTGCTCGTTTAACTATTCTCGTGAGTTGCATCTCGCTCTCAGAGATCGCCTATCTCGTGTCAACTTTCTAGAGCAGCTCTACAAACCACCACACCTTCGCTGTCTTAATAAGACTAAAGCATATATTTTCAGAATTCTGTATGCCAGAAATAGGAAATGAAGATGTTGTTAGGCCTTATTCTCTCCAGCGTCTCCAGAGAAGAACTGCTTCTTACTGGATCTGGTTAATGATAATTCCAGAAACCTGGCTTGAGACTGCGTAGCTCAAGTCTCTGTCTTCATCTTCCGTAACTTACCTTCTTCTTCTCATGCAGCTCTTCTCTCTTTATCTCTTACGTGCACGCTGGACACTGGCCTTACGATAGCTTGTGTAGGTTGATCCCATCTCTAAATATTAAACTGTATGTATGGGCACTTAAGAAAATATGACAGTTTATGGGAGTTCATGTCTCCACAGATTTTTGGCAGGCACATTTCAACCTGTAAACTTTCTTAATATGTATATTCGAGATTCTGTTTCTCTTATTGAAGTGTTGCTGATTTAATCCCTAACCCTCTAGTACTTATTCCTTCATGAACATACCAAGATAATGAACAGAAAGGTTAACTTCACGCTCCATCTTCAATAAATGATATTCTTAAAATCTTGTAGCACACACACATTTCCCAGGTTTTAAAAAGTAGTCCAGAAGTCACCAATAAATAGAACTAGAAGTCACCAATGATGGTGAAGATGCAGGATGAATATTCTTTCAATAATTCAGCCAAGTTCTGTCGGTATGGACTTGCCAACATGGATCACAGTCCAGTTTTGTGAATTTATGGAGATCCAGTATCCCCTTTGCTTTGTGTATCTTCTACACTGACCCCTCAGAGAGTACCAGAAAAAACTAAAATCTGCCTGCCACTTCCATCAAATACTGGCATTCTGTTTAGGGAGAGAAATGTGGCAAATATTAGAACTTACTGAAAAGATATCCTGTATGAACTCCGATCTATGAAAGTAACGGCTTGGACAAATTTTTCTTCTTCCTGATGTGGCTGTATGTTCCTCGTGGATTCCAGTTCAATTTTTTTTTGCTATTAAGAGGATATTGAGAAGGTAAACGTACTTCCTGCTGTCTCATAAAAGCATCTAGTGATGCATTATCTGTTCTAAAATAGAAAACACTCAAAGGAATCAATTGCTGGTGTGAGGAAGTGACAGTTTTGTCACTGGTAAAAGCGTGTGACTCTCAAATGTTTGAAGTTGCAGTAGAACGTTGACCCGAAGGGGCCAAATCAGAGATTCCTGCTCATAAAATGCAGTTGTCACATCCCATCATAAGGCTAAATCAAAATCTTTGCAGGTGGTACTGCATATTCTTCTCCAGATAATGTTTTCCTGCTGCTACCCACATCGGAAATAAACATTTCCGGAAGCTGATTAAATCATTCCTTGTTGAAAAACATCTTGCCATGAAAGTCAACACTTATAATAGGCAGGATGCGTCACGCCAGGATAAAATTTTGTTTGACTCTAAGTATCTATCCGGTCTTTTTATTTATACATATGGATGTAGGTACATATGTAAATGTATATGTCTATGTAAAAATTATTTTAAAACATTATCTAGGTATGAAGTGAATACAATCCTTTTTACTCAAAAAAAAAAGAGTGCAAAAATTCTCACTAGCAATACACCTTATTGCATGCAGTATTTACAGAATGTTAACCAAGTTCAACACACTGCGTCTGGGTTACTGATTGGCTTTAAGTGCATCAGTGCACAGAAGGAGAAAATATTGCAAAGGGGCTATTTAAGGGAAAATACGGACAAACTCACATGTATAGCTTTATTGTCATTTTTTCTTTCTTTAATCATTTGACTTTATGTTCATACATTGAATTTTAGCCATTGTCACCCTCCTCTTCCGCTCTCTCATCCTCCTCCTGTGGCTGAAGCCCTTCATCCCCAGTGTTATGCACTGTTTCGTTGTATTTCCTGCCTATGTACTGGAGTATTGCGAAATATTAGCTTAAGATGTGTTACATTCATTTATACTGCAGAATATTTCTTTAATGATGCAAAGATATGCTACATTCTTCAATGTTGCACTTGTTTAGCTTTGTAAAACTGTATACTTGGCCTACTTAAAACACTCGATTGAGCTAATAAAGAGCTGAATGGCCAAGAGCAAGGCAAGAGAGGGATGGGTGGGGCTGCCAGGCAAAAAGGGTAAATAGAAAGAGAAATCTAGGCTAGAGAAGAAGAATGAAGGAACTAGAAAAGGAGAAAGAGGAGTACACTAGGGGTCAGTCACCCAGCCACACAGCCAGCAACAGAGTAAGAAGCAAAGAAATACTGATGGAATAGAGAAAAGTAAATGCCTAGAAGCAAAATGTGGATGAGATAATTAATGTTTAGGAAAGATGATTAGAAACAAGCCAAGCTAAGGCCAGACATTCATAAATAAGAATAAGTCTCTGAGTATTTATTTAGGAGCTGGGTAGCAGGACTCAGAAAAGTAAAAAAGAAAAGAAAATTAACTACACTGGAACAACATACCTGTGGCTATACCACTGAAGAAAAGAAAACTCCCTCCCAACCCATGGTCAACAAGTGCTAGCTATAAAGAGTCTCTTAGGGAAGAATGGGACCCTAAATGTTTAATATTGTGTGTGTGTGTGTGTGTGTGTGTGTGTGTGTGTGTGTGTACGATGCTCTTTAGTCAAAGAACTGCAAAAAATTCTTACTAACAATATATTCCATTTATGTCTCATTTACAGGTTAGCAAAATTCAACGCACTGGGTCACATGTGTGAGTGTGTGAATGTGTGAGTGTCTGTGTGTGTGTGTGTGTGTCTGTGTGTGTGTGTGTAGCTCTAGCTAGCCTTTATTCTCTATGTAGAACAGGTTGACCTCAAACTCTCAGAGATTCACCCGCCTCTGTCTCCTGAGTGCTGGGATTAACAGTGGGCCTCAGTACGCCAACTGTGGGCTTATTTTTAATGAACAGTTTAAATAGAACATTTCACCATATGTACAATAAGTCCCAAGTCAAAGAACATATATGACGCATTACTCAAGAGGTTTTACAAAGTAAAAGTAGAGAAATTTTAGGCCTAGGGAGGCCGATGTGTCAATATTCACTAAGCCTAGACCATCTACACTCTGCAGGAAAGCTCATTTCAGTCTTTATGCCCGGTATGCACTCAAAGGAGCACTGCTACCTTTGGCGCTGGCTCACCAGGCCCAATCATTTCATGGCATTTCGATAGTGATATCTCTTTTTCTTAGGTTTGTGATATGGATTTTAAGATGTATGTAACCTTGACTTGACAGCAATATCCAATTAGATCATATCTGTAGGCAGGGTTTCAGCAAAAGAACCCTCATAATGTCCCCAGAATTGGCACTTACTGGCCAGTGATACAGCATCAATTCAGATCTCCATCTCTGTCTCTTCTTTTCTTTGTATGTATGTGTGTGTGCGCACATGTATGTGCAAATGCAGAGGTGTGTGTATGCACATGTGAGAGCAAGTACCCACAAGGTTTTATCGAGGACGTGAGAGTTAATTTTTTTTTCCAAAGAAACCAAGTGTATGAAAATTAAGCTTTGTTAAGGGAAACCCGGCATTGATGAAAAAGTTTCCAGACCTGCTTTTATTTGTCATGATTAGTTGTGTACACATGCAATCTCAAGTACCGGCAAATATACACATCTTTTTTTTAATGTTTATTCCAATTGCTATTTATTTATTCAGTAGCTATTCTCTTGTGTCATCTGCTTCAAGAATATATCTGTCAAAAAAACATTAGTGAAACTTCAAATCAAGCTTTTACAATGACCTTCCTTAATTTTAATAAAAAGTAGCTGCCAAAATAAAGTTGTTACCCTGCTTTATCTTATCTGCTTATTCATTCAAAAGCATTTATTAAGCCTTTCCTCTGGGTGGTTGAGAGACTGCTCAGTGGTTACTGTCCTTGCAGAGGATCAGAGTTCAGCTCCCAGCACCAACATCAGGCAGCTCACAAACACCTATAATTCCAGTTCCAAGAGATCTGACATCCCCTTTTGGCCTCTTTCAGCACCTGTAGTCATGTCTATATTAACACACACACACACTCAAAATAAAATACCTTTTTTAAAAAAGAAAAGAAAACCTATTCTTTTATTCCTTAAACATATTCAGGGGACGAGGGCTATTTAGCCCCAGCCCTTCAGTTGCTCCAAGCAAGCCTGAACTGACTTTGACTATGGACAGCAAGAGCTTAAAATCCTCCGGCTGAGAAAAGCTTCTTCTCTCCCTGCTGATGGGTTTAGTTTTACAACAAAAACATGTGTTAAACTTTAGTGAGTTTGGAGGACAGACACTTTCTTTTCTCTTAACTAACCACAGGCAGAAAACTGACCACATGGCCCCTCCATGGGGTCTCAACACTATCCCCTTAGGAGATTCTTTTCACAAGCTTGAGGATTTGATCCCAAGCTTTTCCCCAGGATGTTGTTATGTCTATATTTCAGCTATAGGGTGGATTCTCCATGGTGTTTCTGCCACAGCTTCTTCAGTCGTGAATGCTGTAAACAAAGTATCCTTTGTAATTCAAACTTGAAAACATTATTGCTACTGAACCTATACATGTTTTTTTAGAGAGTGGCAAACAATGGTTTGTTTTTCTTCTGTCTCTGGAGAGACACATTTCACTACCTGGACTATACATTTCGCATAACAGCTTTACTGAGGTTTTCCAAACAGACCAGTTAATTTACTTACTAAAATGCGCCAAACAGCAGTTTAGAATACATACTACCTATGTGTAAGACCCAGGTTAAGTATTAGTACCCACATTGTTTCTTCTGGACTCCACAGGCACATGAACTCACTACACACACACACACACACACACACACACACACACACACACACACACATTTAAATTAAAACTAAAATCCTAAAATTAGTTTAAACTAAATTTAGTTTTAAAAAACTAAATCCTAAAAGTGTAAAAATGGCTTCTAGCATACTCACAGTATATTACCTGAATCAATTTGGGGAATTTTCATCACTATAGAACCAACACCCATAAATTCTAGAATTTCCCAGCATATCCCCAAACCCTATGCCCTCCCTGCTCCAGAAACCTGGTGCTAGTTCTCATGTGTGAAAGTTTGATAAATTGAACCACACATTATGTGGAATTTTAGGACTGATATCCTTAGCCTGCCCAGTGCTTTCAAGCATTAAAGTAATTATCAAATATGCACATTCTAGTCTCAAAAAGACAAACATAAGAAAGTCAGTCAGGCCGGGCCGTGGTGGCGCACGCCTTTAATCCCAGCACTCAGGAGGCAGAGGCAGGCGGATCTCTGGGAGTTCGAGGCCAGCCTGGTCTACAAGAGCTAGTTCCAGGACAGGAACCAAAAACTACAGAGAAACCCTGTCTCGAAAAATAAAAAAAAAAAAGTCAGCCTCAATTGAGCTTACCTATGCCACCTTTTAAAACAATCAAGCTAGGGGTCTAGCCTAGATGTTGAGAGATTCTGAGTCAGAATAGCAGGTATGAACCTTTTATATCCACTGGGCTGCACGGACCTATTCTTGGATGACATTTGTAGACTTTTTTTATTTGTATTGTAAAGTTAGCAATCACCTTGCATGTGTCATATACTATAGGAGGTATTTATTTGTGTGTTCCAGAGAGGACATTGAGACAGGGTCTCTCTGTGTAATTGAACTTAAACTCATAATCCCCTTGTCTCGGCCCCTCACTGTTGAAAGTATAGGTGGAAGTATGCACCACCATATTGGATGTGCTGTTTGGAAGTAGGTTAACTCTAGTTAATTGACGCCAAGGTTACCAGGCAAGTAAGGTATTGGAGTGATATGGTGCTGGTCTCCTGTGTGCAAGACCCTGGGCTCAGCTGCTCAGCACTGAAAAAATAAAAGAAATGCCTCACACAGCTACAATGGTAATTTCTTAAATGCAAAATAAGCAGGCCATTCAGCCTCTTAGACAGCCATGGCTTGAGGTTGTGATCTTGCAACACCGAGTGAGTGTGTGCTCTCCAGATCTTTAGTCCTGTTTAGAGGGGCCCGAGAGTCTCCTCCCCACTCAGTAGCATATGCCAAGGCCTCCTGTGTTAAAGTATGTCAGTTACATAGATGCCAATACATTAATAGTGTGACCCTTTCTGGCTCTCAATTAATTTCTTATGTTATCAAAAGCCATCCGTAAGGAGGGCAAGATGACACACACCTCTCATCTCCACACTTGGGAGGATGAGTTCAGGGGTCCATAAGTTCAGCTTGAACCTGTTCTGTGCAGCCAGTTCCAGGCCTGACTGGTGAAGAGATAAAGAACTTAGCTAAAATATAGAAGAATGGAAATCAGTAAGTACTAGATTAAAGCCCCGAGGAGCCTTGGGAAGATGGGTCCATGTAAGTAAGCTCCCGTGACAAACTGGCATGTCTTCTACAGAATATTGATACTGGATACTGGAAATTTTGTGAAATGTGGGACGCCTTTAGTTGGGGATTTCTGAGCACTCTGTAAACACACTCTCCTACAGTGTCCCAAAGTCTGCTTACCATGGACAGAATAAATGAAAGTGTCCGTTTTCCCAGAGGCAAGAGTGGAGGCTCAAACCCAGGACCAGCCGGGTGTCCCAGTTGTGTGTACAGGATTGGGGCTTGGCAGAGTTATCGCTAAGCACAAGCTGTTTGTGTCTGAGACAGGGAAGGTATGTTAGAAGGTGAAGAATTAGTATAGCAGGGTTTGTGTGAACCTCGTCTGCTTGATTGTTCTTCTCTTCCCCTCTGGACTGATCTCTTATTTTAGTGTGAGGTGGGCGCAGGTTGAATTACCATTCAATTTAAGAAAATTGTTCACAGCTATTCATTCCAATGGGAAAAAAATCAATTGGATGTGTCATTCAGTGATGGGAAGCAGAAAAGCCCTCCAATTAAATGTAACTGTAAGCACATAGGCTATCATTTCTCAGCCAGCCAGCCCGCGCTGGTTTCATCCATTGACAAACTCCACAGTTTTCTGTTTGGGGTGGAAACCTTTCCCCTGTGGGTTTTCATGTGGCTGCCTGCCTTTGGCTCATCGGTGCATCCCATCCAGGCTTTCTGTGTGGGTCTCAGACCAGGCATCCTTTACAACATTTCAGGATGGAAGTTCTCACAACCAACACAATGCTAGTGACGGCTGTCATTTACCTGTTTGCCCATTGGGTTAATATTCAATGAGAGAGAGAGAGAGAATAAGAAAAATACATTATTGAAAAAACAGCTTTACTTGACTTTTCAATGTTTTCTGTGATCTTTATCTAGTCCAAATGATATACAGTAATATTAGTAAGATTATTAAGTAATTAATATTAGTAATATTAGTAAGGTCTTCTGATGTGGGATTTCCCTCTGTTTGCTGTGAATACCATTGGTAAATAAGGAACTGTCTTGGCTTGTGATAGGGCAAAATAGTAGAGCTAGATGGGGGAAACTAAACTGAATGCTGGGAAAAAGGAGGCAGAGACAGTGAGAAGCTATGTAGCCTTGCCAGAGGCAGATGCCATCCGGAACTTTAGCTGGTAAGCCACGACCTCGTGGCAAAACACAGATTAATAGAAACGGGTTTAATTAAGATGTAAGAGTTCAGGTGAGGGGAAAAAAAAGACTTCTTCCATTATTTTCCAAGGGAAAACATAGATTGAAAACAAATTTGCTTTAAATGTAACTGGAAAAGCTGGTAATATTTAGAGAGTGACTCCCCTTGTTAAATCATGGCATAAATGAATTTTGGAATTAGTCTGGTTTTTGATCAAAACCACAAAGGATAGTTACTTATAATTGTATTTATTGTATTAATTGTATTTTGACATTTGTAAATTGAGAATTTTCTTTTGTCAATATTCTACTACAGATACTGTCTGTTTGTGTTAACACTTTCATTATAAACATGTCTTATAAATGTCCATAATACTAGTCTAGAAGCTATTTGTGGCTTCTGTGGCTTCCCTTATTTTTTAATATTTGGGAAATTGCCTAGTTTGTATTAAACAGCTGAATAGAGTGGACTCAGAGCTGCCAGACATGGGGAAGGTCCACATTAGACAGTAATGTTTCTGCACTCTTTCTCCTGAAATGAGAGTGAGATTTGCTTCCTTTAATTTTCCCACAGTGAAAGAAAAAATGAAAGTAACAATAATCTCTGGATTTATAGCTCCTCCGAGCAGATGCAGACCCAAAGGCAGTGTGCCATGCACGGGGAGGGAACAGGGCAAGCCTGACTGCACCTTCCAGGCAGAACCAACATGACCTGCCCTGTGACGAAAGCTGCAGGGTGGCAATTTCAGCTTCTCAGGATTCTTGCAAATTGTTGCAGAATCTTTCTAAAGCTGACCTCCAAGTCACATCACACAGCAAAGAGAAGATTAATCCTTTTCTGGTTTTGGGTTTAATTCTGTTCAATCACGTCTTGCTTTGAAGAATGCTAGTTTAAGTGTATATAAACTGGGGATGAATTGACTTGATCCAGTGGCTTAGATTCATGAGCAGGCAGTAGTGTTGACAGTGATCATCTTCTTTGTGAACCTGGGTTTCCTCTGTATAAGGCAGAGTTAGCAAAAGGAGCACAAACTCATAATCCTTGTGCCCATGCTCAGAGACTCTACGGAACTAGTTAGTCACCTTACAAGGGTTCTTCACACTCCTCCCTGCCACCAGACCAACTTGCGAGAGACACTACTGTATTTATAACATAACGGAGTAAAGAGTTATCATCAATCATGGCTCCAAGGACTGGCAATATTTATTGCTCATCAAGCACTTTTTGTGCGTGAATTTTTGCGAACCATTTTATTACACTCTCAAACAAGAATGGTGCTTGTTTTTTTGGGGCTCCATCATAGGAAAAATAACCCATAGCAGGGGCCAGAAGGATGGCCATAGAACACTTGAGTTTGGTCCCTAGCCCCTGTACTGGATGGCTTACAAGGGCTGGTAACACCAACTCTCTAAGATCCCACACCAGCTTCTGGCCTCCAAAGAGACTAGCATACACATGGCATGCACACACACACACACACACACACACACACACACACACACACACAAATAAAAATATTGTTTAAAGAGCCCGTAGAATGTGTGCGGTGTTTATGTGTAAAAGAGAAAGATGGAGAGATGAGAAAGACAAAAGGTGCCTAATCCACAAGGTCCTGGTTTGTTGTTCTGTTCCTGGCACAGAACGCTGACCAAAATCAACTTGGGGTGTGAAAGATTTTATTTTGTGTTATCAGTTATAGACAATCATTAAAGGAAGCCCAGGTGAGAACTTGAGAGAGGTGCTTGAAGCTGAGGTCATGGAAGAAGGCGGCCTCTTGACTTTCTCTCAGCCCAGTGTTCAGCTACCTTGCTTAAGTATCACGTGTTCATCCAGGAATGGCACTGCCCATAGAGAGCTGGGCCTTCCTACATCAATTATGAATCAAGGCCGTGCCCCATGGGCCAGTCCGATGGTGACAGTTCTTCAGGAGATATTTTCTCTTCCCAGATGTGTCTAGGTTTATGTCAAGTTGACAAGGACTCATGACTAACCAGCACAAACAAAGATGTCTGCATATTCTGACTAGCCAAGTACATAAAAAAAAAATCCTACCCATCAAATTTTAAGGCATGCCATTTTATTATTTCAGTGTTAAATATGAAAAACTTAAAACTCAGAAACTTTAAGTTACCAGTTCAAAAGTCTGAAAGGAAACTACTGAATCTTTGTAACCTAGATCTGTCTTTTCTTACCACATACATTCTTAATAACTATGCATAATATATCTCTTATGAATTATGCATTTTACACATGATTAATAACCATTTTATAATATATGATTTATAATACAAAATTATATACTAAATTTTTGCAATATGAATCTCCTCAGATCGTTTAGTGAGAGAAATCTAAAAAATAAAACACAGAAATGGTAAAATGAGGAAAATTTTCTTCCTCTCCGTTTTCTCTCATGTTCCTTGGCTGTGGCATCTGGTTGAATAGTTGATTATCCTCAGTAACTTTAGGCTTTGTATACAGTTAAAGGTGTTCTTCTGATACCATTGAACACCCCTGCTGTAGGAATTCCTACACCCAGTAGTCTTGAAGTAACTCACCCACTTGGGCGTGGCTTTTTACACTATACATGCAATGTAAAGCACAGGCCTGGCCTCTCTTCCTGCAGTGTGATTCAGTTCCTGTTCTCTGTCCATGCAGAGGATTGTGATCTGTGAGTCTACCCCTAAATAAATAACCCTTTATTATACTCAATTCTGAGCTAGTGTGGGATATCTTTTTAGCATCCTTCTTCACACCCCTCAATTTGTACCTCTACTTCTCTTATATGGCCAGATATTCTGAGAAGATACACAGGGTGGGGTAAGTCTTAATCACGTTCATTCCTTCTGCTCCAGGAACCACCAATCCCAGTACACTTCCTAAAGCTATTTCTCCCACAAAGCTTTGCTACAATGCGACAGATACTTAATGGGTAGACCTGTTGCTTGGAACAAGGACATAACTAATTTATCTGAGGAGGACAAAAAGTAAAGAAATGGAGATAAAACTAAAAGAAAACAGAATAAATTGAGGTTTGGATCAGTCTTTGTCAGTTCGACATAGTGTAGGTAGGACTTGTGACCCTGAATTTATTATTTAGCATTAAAATCTTATCAGGATTTTTTTGATAAAAATCAAATTAATATACTTGGAAAAAAGGCAGTCTCTGTGTAATTCAATTTTCTTCCTATAAGTGGTTAAATGGTAAATAAAGCAGCACTTTTTTTTTCTTAAGCCATAGTCTAATCTAGTGAGTCTGTCAATCACTAGACTCTTCCTCCAGGCCTTCCCCAGGGCCCCATCTATCTCTTACAGGGTTTCTTTTGCCCAGGTAAAAGAACTTTCATTTTTTTTCTCTGTTCCTCCATCATTTTGTTATAGAATTAGACGGTGAATCTTTTAGCTAAATCATTTTATTTCAGAGACGTGCTCTGCATTATACTGAAAATGATCCAGACTTCACAGCCGAACCTGGAATATGCTCCACCTGGAGAGCCTTTCTCGGCCCTCAATGCTACAGAATAACACAGACACAGTGATCAGTTCTTCCAGCAATGGCATTGCTCACACTAGTTTACAAAATCATTCGTGTTTCATTTCTCTGATGTCTTAGTTCTTGCATTTTTTTATATATATATTCAGTTGCTATATACGCGCGTGTGTGTGTCTGTAGGTGTGTGTTTGTGTGTGTGTGCATGTGTGTGATAGTACAGAAGCGACGTTTGGTAGAGTCCAGAGCGAATATGACTCTGATCATGGGAGGAAAACAGGGAGAGGAAAAGAGATGGGGGAAGGGAACCAGGTATTTCAGCCAGGAGGCCCACAGGAAAGTAGACAAAAGGGTAAGGAACAAGAATGGTTAGATTATATAGGGAAGTGTAGCAGGACAGAAGGACAGACCGACCCCTGGAGGAGAAGTTTAGGGGAAGGGACTGAGTATGCCAGCTAGGAGGGCCCTGCCTCCCATGACCTTAGCATCCTTGTCGTTCACAATCACCCCTACTTTCCCCCAAATCGCTAGACTATATCCTCAGCATCTGTTTTTTAAGAACCCAAAGAAACATACTATCTCTCTAAACTTATTCAAGTTCAGTATCTACCATTTCTCAACAGAAAACGGAGTTGGTTGTAACACACCTAGCTTTAAAAAAAAAATGTTGAGAGTGAAAGAAATAGTTAATGTACAAATAAGTAGAGCAAAATGGAGGCACTTTATCCCCTTAGATGATATACTCAACATTTTTTTCCTTCTCCACGTCTCTTCTCCTCTGCCTAAAATTTCTCTTCCTTTTTACTCTCCTTTCTTTCCCTCTCTTCCATTGTTTCTGCTCGCCATGGTGTTTTTCTTTCTCTCTGAAATGATGAGACAATCTGGATGTGTGTTTTGCTGGCTTCTTTACCTGCATGTCTCCTGTATGCAAAGGACTAGCCATGGATGAGATGAGAAGAAGAGACAACAATAATGCTTGGACCATCACAAAGAGAAGAACGAAGGTAAAAAGAACGCATGGGAATCTATTACAGGGTAATCCAAAGACAAAACTGGAAATGAGAGAAGAAAAGGAGACAAAAGGTTCATTCAGAAACAAAATTGCCTCGTGTACTGATCAGGTTTCCATTTTCCTTGTAGAAAATTTATGATGGTTGTTTCTAAATAAATTCTCAGATTTCAAGTAAGCAATTAGGAACCTTGGATGGTACCTTTTCTTTCTTTCTTTCTTTCTTTCTTTCTTTCTTTCTTTCTTTCTTTCTTTCTTTCTTTCTTCTTTCTTTCTTTCTTTCTTCTACTATAGCTGTTATTACCTAATATGGGTATATTACCTAGCATAATGCTTAAGAAGTTCAGATGACTACCCACTGCATCAAGATGACCTTTCACTGGGTCATCTTGGATAATAGAAAGGTGTTCTGAAAGTTAGAGAATAAATCTAATATGTCAAAAATAAATGGATGACGGCCAACCTAGCAAGATAAAAGTCAATGACCTCCAAGTGTATCTTTGTTTAGGAATGCTTCAGACTCAATCTGAGGAAAGTACCGGGGATATGTTTTGAAAAATAATATTTTTTAAAAAAAATAAAGTCTCTGCTATATTGCTGACACTGTGTTGTATTTTTCTACATAGATGTGGCTGTAAATCACACCAAGTAGGTGTTTATCGTACCTTCCCCCAGGGTAACTGAAGGAGGTCTGAGTCCTGTATTCAGGATCCTGGGACTTTATATTTTAGTGCAAGAATTTACTGCCCTCGGTTAAGTCATCCCAGAAGGCATAGGCGGAGACTTACCCTGTGATTAAAGGCCTAAGACATCATAAATTCCAAAAAACACATTGAAATATCAATACAGGCTAGCAAGCTCTAAACTCCAAGGGAGCATATTGAGTCAGGATTTCAAGCCTCAAAGATAATATTTATGGATCAAGACGGGCAACCGGTAGAAGTGAAAGTTTTCTCAGATAAAAATCAGCAAGTACGATATGGGACAGGGATGTGACTCCGAGTTCCTCTTCACTGACTTCCTGGACTACAGGAGAGTATTTGAGTAACCTTTCTTGTAGTGACCAAACACCTGACAAGAAACAGCTTAAGGAAGGAGGATTTGGTTTGACTCACAGTCTGTAAGAACACTAGACCCATCATGGATGGCGAAGGCATTAAATGTGGCTTTGTGGTCACAGCACGAAGGGACTGCTTCTGTTGTTTTATCTTCAGGGATCTAGAAGCAGAAACGAATCAGGCAGCAAGCAACCAGTGCCAAGCTATAGCCTCCAAGACCTGCACCGCAATGACAGAATTCCTCCAGCAAGACATCACCTTCTAGGTGTCTTATGGTCTCCTATGCCGCACATTGGAGTCTGTGGGAGAGACACAACACATTGAAGCCCTAATTTTGTGTTAGGGCACTATTTTCAGAGTCATTTTTTTTTGACACAGCAGGGTTCAATTGTGCATGTGTTTATTTTCTGCTTATCTGTATTATATCCAGAAGTTTCTTAACTCTAGCCATGGCTGGAAGTTTCTAGTATATCCTAAGGTTTGGTATACCTCTCACTTGTTTTTCTCCCCCCTTCCTTTTTCATAACTGTTATCAAAAATAAAAAGGTTAGTGTGTTGGTTTTGAATTTATTCAAGTGTAACCAACCATACATTAAAAAGGGGCGTCAGACATCTCTGCTATGATTTTTCTTGCTTTTCGTTGGAAACTACTTTCCGTATAATTTAACTCTTGAGCAATCACTGGATGAGACTTTCAGCATTTTCAGTTCCTACTATTTATGTTTCTGTCTTCCGAGTTACCGCTCCCATTATGGAATGTGGATTCCGTGGAAGTGGAGGCATCTTTGCTGTCTTCGTTTTTGTCTCCTCAGTACCTAGTATGTCACATGCCCATGTTTTTAATTTTTTTTTTTTGAGCAAATGAAATTAGGGAGCCATCTCTGGAACTGTTTCTCAGGTTCTACATGTAAATTGAGAAGCTCAATGCTTACTAGCCCAGTCAGCACTCACTACATACAGCACCTTTGTGCGTACACTCTTAGAAAGCTGTTGCTCTAGTTTCTGGAAAGACATAAAGTATCTTATTCTAACTCTGTCTTATTTTAGCCACTTCCTCTGTTGAAATAGGTGTTTTCGCGATTGTTCTGTGTTTAATTCATGCAGTGTTTTATAGTTTGTTGTTAGTCAGGAGCACAGTCCTCAAGTGCCAACATAAACACGGCTTCGGATGAGGGGTCCCTGATTGGCGTGGGTGTTGACAGTCACATACCATCAGCATAATTTCATAGCCCCCCCTGGGGCTGGCTCTCTGATGCTGCCTCCAGATTGGGTGAGAGGGAAAAACAGGGAGACTTATCGTCTGGCCCTTCATCCCACCTCCCAAACAGGCACTAATCCCATTTTAATGGAGACTCGGCACTGAAGCGTTTAATAGCCTGCCTATCACTAGTGGAGACCGGTATTTCTAATGCAGACTGGTTGCATAGGCCTAATCCAAATCTCTGTGGAATTTTCCACTGAGTACCTGGGATCTCTGCTGTTCCAGTTCTTTGCTTCCTTAAATAACTGCTTAGGATTTTTGTTGTTGTTGTTGATGAAATTTTTTAACATTTTTATTGAAAAAGAATTTTCATACACTATATTCTGATTACAATATCTCCTCCCCAGCTTCTCCAGATGCTCCCCAGCTCCCTACCTACCCAGCTCTACATTCTTTTTTAAAACACACACACTAAAAAGAAAAAGCCCTACAAAAATAAAAACCAGAAATCACAATATACAGACAAATACCATTTCAAGTTACTTACCCTTCCTCATACTCTCTTCTAATGAATGACGCTTTATCCTAATGGCTTGCCAGCTGAAACAAAGGCTCATGCTGTATTGTTTCATTGGAATTTTAAGCAGCTCACTATTTTGTAGGCAAGTTCCACCTTTTCTAATTGCTCTCTTCCTCTGGGCTTTGTTGCGGCAGTGCACTTTGAGTGAAGTGTGCCTACTGCTTGCTCGTTATTCCCCTAAGATTCGATTGTAGCTCCTCTGTTTAATAATAGTAGCAAGGAACAAGATAAATGGGGTTGGGCCTGTAGATAGAGTTTTGGTCTGATGAGGTAAGGCAATCATCCTCGGTATTAAACAGATGCTTAGAGATAGAGATGTCATTCATTAGTGGGCTAATCAGTATAAACAGCTTTATTATTGTACGAGCCTCAGGGTGAACACAGCAATTTCACTTCTATAAGATGTTACTTTTTCAGATGTTAAATACAAAAGATCAGATGCACACAGGGTTCCACTTTCTGCTGGGTTGTCAAGTTCACATAGATGAAGACTTAATGTAACCACATAGACTTCTTGAAAATGACTTCATTTATTGCCATTTAGGGTTGTTTCTAGTTTTGAAGTGTAGACCTATCAGTACTTTTGAGCGTGTTGCAAGCAAACATCCAACTGAGAGAATTATTGGTGAGTGTCTAAATGTATTTCATATTCATTTTTTTCAGATGTATTTTATTTATATTGTGTCCAGGATGGGGACAAGGGTGTATACACTTGAGTACAGGTGTCTGTACAAACCAAAAGAGGCTATCAGATTCCCTTGAACTGGAGTTATAGGTTATTATGAGCAGCCTGAATTGCAGGCTAGGGAACAAACTTCAATACTTTGCAGGAACAATATGTGCTTTTAACTGATAAGTTATCTTTCCAGCATTTTGCATGAAGTATGTGTTCAGTTCAAGGGAGCAAGTGGGACTTTCTTGAGACTAATATTCTTGTTATTTTTGCTTATCAGCCCTCTTTCTCTTTCTCCTTTAGCTGAGCCAAAATAGCTGTGTTAATCTCATGTCCTGGTAGCAAAAATGGAGGCTTAGAGATGGTCTGAATACTAACAACTCATTTAAGCTTAGCATAACTGTTAGTTCTCATGAAATTCCTCAGGGAGAACTTCTAAAAGGAAAACACATTAAGTCTTCACCAAACAATCCCATCTGCATGGTAATTCTGTGGTTCCAAGAATCAGTTGGAAATGGAAAAGCTACTTGAGTGACAAGAGCTGTTGAGATTTTGTTGGCAAATTCAACAAGCATTTTCTTTTGTAGAGAACATAATGAAAGACATTGAACTTGACGGTCTAGGCTTTCACTTCAAAAGCCATGATGGAAAAGTGCCTCAGACTTTCCTAATTACTTGTTTATTTGTTTTCTGGTTCATAAGTATAATACAGCCCCACTACTAGCATAGAAAATGTTTCTGGCAGAGACTTAGCTGGCTGGCTCACCTTCTGCTAATGTTTTTGATTTTTATGGAACTTCACCATGGCAGGTGCTGAAAGAGTACCAGGGAGTAGCTGAAGGGCTTCAAAGATCAGTTGCATTTTTTGTCACTGTGACTTAAGGAGAAGCAATTTAAGAAAGCGTTCTGGTTCACAGTTTGAGGGGACAGTCCATCATGGCTGGAATGGCCCAGCCACAGGTATAGTTGCATCTGTGCCATCAGGAACCTGAGAGTGTTACACTCACAACTAGGTAGACCAGGAAACAGAGATAAGGCAGAAAGGAGGGTCAGATACCTATTTCCACTAGTTGAACCCCACCTTCCAAAGGTCCCATATATATCTCCAGACTCATGAATGAACACCAAACGAGCATCCAGACAGGTGGAGAGAAAACAGACAATTAAAGTGAAGGCTATTAAAGTGACCTTCTAGATGGAAGGTCATCTAAAGTCAAATGACATTTTTTTTTTCCAGGCTAATGACATTGCTTATTTGTACACATAATTTCCTCACATCCATGGTTCTGACATCTTAGCCAGGCTTGAGACTCTTATGATGCTCCGGTGTGAAACACAGATAAATTGCTCACTTCATGAAGGCTTGCAGGCTTCTTCATAAATACATTGATCTACCCATCTGAGGATAACTTAAGAATAAATCTGAATCTCTCTGTGCATGTATCAAAGTGAAGATGCTTTCTTCTGAGATGCATGCCCTGATGGGAAGTATTGAGTTCCATCTTAATCAGGGATGCTTAGCGGATACTCGGTGTATGAATCACTGCCTTCTAACTGAGAGCTCTGAGCAGACAGCCGTGATTGTGTAAACATGACTTGAACTGCCTCTGGAACACACAGAATGTGGGAATGAGCAACGTGAGTGGCGCAGCCCAGAGCCTTGACCCTTGTTACTGCCCAAGGGACATTTCCTAAAATAATTAGATAAAATCATAATATTGGTTGTGACTGGCTATGTGGTGACTCAAGAAAGAATGAGAAGTGAAAATAGTAGCATAGGGGCTGGAGAGATGGCGCAATGGTTAAGAGCACTGGCTGCTCTTCCAGAGGTCCTGAGTTCAATTCCCAGCAACGACATGGTGGCTCACAACCATCTGCAGTGCCCTCTTCTGGCATGCAATCTTCTATGCAAGTAGAACACTGTAAACAATAACTAAATAAAACCTTAAGAAAGAAAATAGTAACATCAATTAAATAGCAGAAGCAAGATTCTAGCATGTTTAGCTATTGTATTTTCTGTCTTAAATTATACTCTCTTGTGATTAAGAGCAATGAGATATGGCTAGACCTAATGGGTTAGAAAATAGATACAGTCTTGTTCACTTTTCTCTTGGAGTTAAGTTATATGCATACCTTTTATGTGAATTACAGAAAGAATAAAATGCTGGTTTACAAGCTCCTATACTGCATTGTCCAATACATACACGGATCACACCTCTTCTGTAGTTAAGGACCATCAAACAAGACATAAACAGTAACGTTAGCAAAAAGGTTCTAAGCCTCAGAAAAAGTAAAAACCACATGTACACCAACAGAAGAACATCCATAAAACACCACTGAAATCTTTTCGTTGAAGCATGATTAAAAAAAAAAAAAAACTCCATCAGAGAAATGGGAGTTCAACCTGAAGGTCAGAAAAGCAAAACAACCAGCCCCTGGCTCTTACCTCTACCTCAGTCTGAAAATAGCAATCCTGCCTCCAGGAATCTCAGACTGAGACTGTGTCTGAGAGATGTGTCCTCCCATCCTATATTCCTCTCTAGTTCTGACATTTGATGTGGGAGTGTCATATCAATCTGTTGATTTCATTGGCTGAGCAATAAAGAAACTGCTGGCCCTGATAGGTTAAAAGATAGGTGGGCAGAATAAACAGAATAGAATTCTGGGCGGAAGAGGAAGTGAGGTCAGACTCTGCTCTGCTCCCGAAGAGACGCCATGCTCAGCTCTCCCGGGTAGACGCGATAGCTCTGCTCTCTGAGGCACACGCGATGAAGATGGACATAGGCTAGAATCTTCCTGGTAAGCGCACCTTGGGGTGCTTACAAACATTACTAGAAATGGGCTAGTCCAGGTGCGAGAATTAGCCTGTAAGGGCTAGAGTTCATGAGCCAAGCAGTTAAATGAATACAGTTTGTGTGTTGTTATTTCGGGCATGAGCTAGCCAAGCGGCTGGGATGTTGGGGACGCAGCCCCGCCGCTTCATATTTCAACAGACATTAAAGGCATGCACCACTGGGATTAAAGGCATGTACCACCTGGTTTCTATGGCAAAATAGTGTGCCACACTGCCTGGTCTGTAAGGCTGACCAGTGGGGCTGTTTTACTCTTTGATCTTCAAACAAGCTTTATTTATTAAAATACAAATGAAAGGTCACTACACTTCTCAAAGGAAGACAAGCAAGGCAGTGACGACTATCCTATGAAATATAGAGAATCTTATTTTTTATTTTATCTATTCATCTATTATTTTTAAATTATTTACTGACCTTGATGGGATACAATCTCTATTTAAAAATATAATGACACTTGGTTCAGATTATTTCCAAAGATTAATAATTCAATACAGGATATTTCTGTGTCTACGTCCATGTGCATGTGTGCATGTGTGTGTGTGCACACATACATGTATACAGATCTGTGTAAATGTATCTATACATTGGAAATCATAGAAAGATCTCTTTCTCTCAGTTGTTTTGTCTGTACTTGCTCATGCAAGGACCTACTTGTCACTGTCCCTCAATACTGGGATTATCAGTGAATATGGCTATGCTAAGCATTTGTGTGGGTGTTGAGGATTTGAAGTCATGAGATCCTCCTTTCCCAGCAAGTGCTCCTAAGCAATGAGCCATCTTCCCTGGCTCATGTACTAGCATACCCTTCACATGACCTGCTTCTCACTGTCATTCTGGGGACAAGGGAAATTGTGGGATCTCTATAGTCCATTACTTTAAAATGTTCTTATACTTTAGACAAACCTTTAATATATAAAGTGAATAGGAACTATAGACAAGTAAGGGCCAACCATTCAATAAAAGCAGGCATGAGAGCTACATCAAATTTTATTTAATTCTACCAAACATTACCAAAAAGTGGGTATTCAGTTCTCATACTTTCCTTTATAACAAATTGAGCAAAAGCAGCATTTTATAACCATGTGAGTAAAATGACAATTGCTTTTCTTTCAATTGTTTTTAATGCAATGAAATTGGAAATTGCATTTTTAACCTCTAAAGCAAGACCCCAATAACTTCATCATACTGCTTAACAATTTGACTCTGAGAATGACTTAGCTTGACGTTATGTGTGTTTATTTTTTCTCATAAATACCACCACTATATAATACATTTTAAGTAAAATTTAAGGCATTGTTTGTGAGTAAAGGATTCTCAAGAAACTTAGGAAAATTAGCCATTGTGCAGATTGCATCCCTGTTATACACTGTCTCCTAAAAACTGATGAGAATGGTTGGGTCATTTGTGGGCTGTGCATGTCAAGTATTTGCCCAAAGATCTTTGTTTCCAAGGCTTTGTCTCCAGAACAATGTCAAGCAGTGGGGCTTTGGGAAGGGACTGGATCATGGAGATGATCTCTCATAAGGATCTGTTCTTTCATAGATCCTTATCTATTTGGATTGACTAGAACATGATGGAAGCTGTAGAAGATGGGTATTATTATAGGAAGGTCAGCAGAAACAAGCTTTGAAAGATATAATTTATATCTGATCTTTCCTGTCTTATATCTCACACTAGCCCTTGTTCCATGGGTGAGAAGACTTTACCATACATATAGAGGAAGTGCATGCATTCAACTAGGACCCTATAGGCTATAGTTAGGATGGCAGAATTGTTTACAAAAAAATATTTTTTAAAATTTTATTGTGTGGTATTAAAAACTCTATGTATTTTCCTTTCCCTATTATTAAACAATTTTAGTCTACTTTTCATCTTGTCTTAATTTACTACCTAGGATTTCTAATCCAAATGAACTACTCAAGGAGACTATCCTCCTTTTGAGTCTAAGGAGGCTTCCATCAATATCTCACTGATCAATGTGCCATATGTAGGGTTCTGATCTCATTTTATCAGGTTACTAATTTCCTTTTCTGTTTATATTAACTTGAGAGTTTCTTGTAGATATTATTGATGAAATCGCTGGCCTCAGATTGCATTTGACTAGAATATCCCAGGTCTTTTACTTTCTTGCAAAGATTAGATAAGTTGTGCCCTTTTCTGTTTGTGATTTGTTTTATCTCTGGTCTCTATATTTTGTGCCATTAATTTCCTGAAAATATTTTAGTTACATCAGCTTGTTTTTCATTTCCTATAAAAGGTTTTAACTCCATGTGTTTATGACTACAAATTACTGCTTCTTTAAATCTGATATATGTTGTGATTTATGCTTATAAATTCTCTATTGAGAAGGGCACAACTCACATGTACTGTTTACTAGAGAAATAAATTCCAAGGTCAGAATTCTGAATTTAGGTTTGCAATTTCAAAATCATGATCACAGGTTAAATAGGAACTAACTCCTGTAAATCTTCAGGGCATCATTTTGCTAAAATGAGGTGAGTTATATTAAGCAAAGCTGACATTTCTTCCTCTTCTTTTGACACTGGCCACAAAAGCCTGTAGGCTGCATTATCACCAAGGTAGCAAATCAACCACCCTCAATGCCAGCCAAACAGATGGGTGGCTTCTTGAGTTGTATTTGTTGGACCACCAGCACAGTGCATTTTTGCAGCTCGTCATCACTAGAGGATCTATTTCTGACATTAATGTGTGAAGACTTACTATTTTGTTAATTATGTGTATACAGGATTGTCTCTGTGTGGGTCTGTACAGGTGAGGCAACCCTTTTGGAGGCCAGAAGAGGGTGTCAGTTCTCTTGTAGCTGAAACTGCATGCAAGCTTTTGTAAACCAACTGATTGAGTGCTAGGAACCAAACGTAAGTCCTCAGCAAGAAGAACGTATACATTTAAGCTCTGTGCTATCTTCCCTGGTCTTCCTTTTTATTATCAAGATGGCTGCTTAAACTCCCCAAGAAACAAAATAGAACAAACAAAGAAAGAAGCAAAAACAGCTGAGAAAGCATCAGTGTTTATGGAGGCTGCTCATTCATTTCCGGCCACTCATACTCAAAATAATTACGTAGAAATTGTATTAATTAAATCACAGCATGGCCTATTAGCTTGTGCATATTTCTAGCTTTTATATCTTAAATTAACCCATTTCTATTATTCTGTGTATCACCATGTGGTTGTGGCCTACCAGTAAGGTTCCATTCAGCATATGGGGTCTGTCTCCTGTGGGGCTGCATGACTTCTCACTAATTCCACCTACTTTCTCCCAGCATTCAATTTAGTTTTCTTATCTAGCTCTACTCTTCCCTATCACAGGTCAAAGCAACTTCTTTATTCATTAACCAAAAGAAGCAATACATATGCAGAAGGACTTCCCACATCACATCAGAAAAAGCTGCAAAAAGGCAAATTAGTCAAATCAGTAATTACTAAGTTTTACTTGTGGGATGTTGCCTCATTTCTGTGTGCCTTTCTCTAGCAGGATCATGTGGTTGATAATGACCATGGTCACTGCATTAATTAGAAGCAAATTCTATCTGTCTATGTGAATCAGAGACTAGACAATACATTTTGAAACTCCTGAATAGTAGAAAACTATTGATCTGATATATCATCAAATATTCATCAGTTAACATTCTAAGTTTCATTAAAAATGATAAATATAGTACACTATGAAATGAAATCTTCCAAACAAGACAGTAAACATGATCTTTATTGGCATCATTTAGAAAGCATGAAAATAATCAATATTAACTATTGTATAATAATTGAGCCACTATAGACTCTGTTAAGAGTCAATGAGTTCCCTGTGGTCCCCATCCTTGCTTTGACTTAGGACTAATACCTGTTAGGTTTGGAGGTGAACTTTCCCCCGAGGTTCATAACTAGAATATTTGGTGTTCATCGGATGGTGCTTTTTTTTGGAAGGTTGTGGGACATTTAGGAAATGAAGTCTAATTATGGGAAGTGGTCAGTGGGATTTGAAGTGGGACCTGAAGCTCATTGCCTGACACACTTCTTGTGTTGCCTCTGTTTTATGGTCCATTGAAATAAGAGCAATTCATTTTCTCACATTCTCAATTCCAGAGAGCCACCTTCTGCCATGCCTCCCCTCCATGACATACTGTCTTTCCTCAAAGCATAAACCAAATAAACCTCTTGTCTCTTACACTGCCTCTTGCCAGATATTATTTGGTAAAGACACGAAAAGTTACTAATAAAATGCCTATGCATTTACCATTGCCTGATGACTGGCTACATGGATTGACCAAACTATTGGTTTGTTTTCCATTGTATATTGTTAATTATGGCAAGGTGTGGCAGATTTCAGCTTACCTCTTGTGCCACATCTAAGACCTGAGAACGGCCGGTTTCCTGGGCGATATCTCATTTTAGATGCCTCATCCAAGCTCACTTAGAAAATAGCTGTTGGTGATGCCAAGAAGTCTAAAGTACTCATTTATCACCATGTCGTCGTCTAGGCCCCAAGGAGTGTGCATCATGATTCCCAGTGTAGTTTCTCAGGAAATCAATTTGCCACAGTTTAGAACTTTTAAGCTTCATTCATGGATCATGAAACACCACCCACTCCTCCTAAGTCCTGAAGAGAAGGCAAGGTGAGCACCAGATGGACAAACAGGACATTTTCCCTTTTTTTTTTCAGCCTGGTCGAATACGAACTAATCCGCAATCAGTGGTCACATAGGTAGAAATTATTACGGTTTAACAATTTGTATTTGCCTTGAGCTCCCAGAAGCCAAGATTTTCCTCATATTTATTGGTGTAAGTCATTTCCAGTATCTAGACAGTATTAATTAAAGCTATAGATACATCAAGCTAACTGTTCATTTGAATGTGGCACAACTGTCTCTTCATTTTGTGTTCGCATAAAAATAAGTTTTAACAGCTAGTCTAGTGTTAACATAATTAACATGATTCAGTTTTTATTAAAAAAAAATTTGAGTTCGCGTGTACTGGGCAATGTGAGACATTTCGATCATCCCAGGATGGAAGCAGGTGGAGTGAAGCACAATTAATAAAAACTCAGGGTCGGAAATTGGGGTTCAGCCTGAAGATCTGAAAAGCAAAACAGGCAGCCACCGTCTCTTACCTCAAGCTCAGTCTTAAATGGCAATACTGCCTCCCGGAATCTCAGAATGAGACTGTGTGTTGAAAGTTGTTCCCTCCTGTTTTATAATCCTGTCTAGGGCTGGGATTGGAGGCATGCACCACCATGATTAAAGGTATGCACCACCCGGTTTCTATGGCAAGTAGTGTGGCTACTGGGGTTTAAGGTGCGTGTTACCATAACCTGGTCTGTAAGGCTGAACAGTGGGACTGTTTTACTCTCAGATCTTCAGGCAATCTTTGTTTATTAAAAGCCAGTTAAAATGCCACTACAATCGAGCAGAAGTTCAAGGTCATGCTTGGCTACTTACTGAGTTCCGGGCCAGCCAGGAAGGCACAGGACTTTGTCTCAAAAGAGAAAGACTCTCTTAGATGAGATGATAAATTACATGATCACAGCATTTATGTGCATTTTTTTTTGCTACTGACAAAGCCTGTGCCTTATTAGACTTTGTCTCCTGGACACTTACAATAATGCGGCAAGCACATAATGGGCATTCAGTTAAATTTCACTGAACTGATTAATAAAAAAAAAAAAAACTCATGAGATACCAAAAGTAATTTTCTACACATGAAAATCCCACAAGAAAGAAAATACAAAATGTGTTTGCATCATTCAGGGGCTGGCAAGAAATCAAGAGCCCATGTTATTTTAGTGATTTGAAAAAACACCTTTTTAATGAACTCTGCAAAGAGTGGGAAGCCATGTGGTGAAGAATAAGGATTAGGGAGAGACGAGGGAAAAGAAATGTGATATTTAATGGAGGAGGAGAGGATATAGTCAACTCTTCAAAACAGGAAGCTGCATGGAAACTGGTAGCATTGGTGGAGAGTTAGGGATAGAGGAAATCCATGTGAATTCTTGTAACAAAAAGAAGGTAGTTACCCCCCCCACCCCACCCCACCCCACACACTTGACCACCTTTTACTATTCCCTCTTCCTTCACTCCATTGTTCGATATTTCTAGTTACCATACCCAGGGAGAAGAAAGCCCAGTGGGTAAGGAAGCCTGATGACACTTTCATGTCAGCTTCTAAGGACATGTGGGATGGAGAAAGATGAAAAAGAATCTCCTGGGTAAATTTATAAAAAAAATAATTAGAGTACTGTACAGAGGAATAGAAATATCACTGAGGACTGAGGTTTGGCATGGCATCAAAGGATCTAAGCTATCTCTAACATGAAGTCCAAGGCATTGGACTATAGTACTCCAGTGTACAAATACTTGGGACTCTGGAAGCAACCAGATCTCTGTGAGTTCAAAGCCAACCTGGTCTACAAAGTAAGTTCCAGGACAGCCAAGGCTATACAAAGAAACCCTGTCTCAAAACACCACAACAAAAATATCTTTGGACTCTGAAAACATCATCCATACACAGGACCGGTCATTCTTGACTGGTCCTTCTGAGAAATGAAATGCTTTAAATGCTTTCAATACAGAGTCTCCCTGTACCTACCATACAGCTGAAGACAATAAATTCCAATTAACCAGGGTTTAAATGGAGGAATTTAAGGGAAGTAAGCCTTCTGTGATAGGTCAGGGAATATGGGGCCACCACAAAAGCAATCAGATGCCTTCCAAAGACTGGACTGTTCTCTACTTTGGAAAGTGGGGTTTTTGTCTGTTGTTTGTGTATAGAAAAGAAAGACTTAGTTCCGTTAATCAATGATTTTAACTGTAAAGAGGTATAATAAATTTTAAGAAAATAAAGTTAGCCTCCTTGTAGTATGGTATGAGTGTTCTCTTTGAATAATAGTCGTCAAACAACATTCTGATTACACATTCCATTTCCATATAACAGTAGCACTAGGAAAGAGTCGGGTGGGTAAGTAAGGGAGCATTCCAGCTGGAAAGTATTATCTCCCAGCATGCACCAGAAAGGGGTCCACACATCAACACTTTCCTGCTTTGATTTTGGTTTCCACTGATCATATTAATGTGGTTTTTAAATACACTTGTGCATAATATTCAATTGACTTTTTGTTGATTTTGGTGTAATAATGCTCTGATGTCCTAAAATCATGGTTTAATGGGCCATTTTTATATTTTCCCCTTGCTCTTTGAAGAGTAGTTTTATAGCAGGATACATACATAGATGTTTGAAGTCTCAGGTACCTCATTCACTTGCTGTGTGAAGCAGTCTGGGTATCAATTTCCTCATTATGTGGTCTGGGATTCTAGAAAAGTGAGCACTTAATGAATTTTATTTTATTTTTATATGACTTTAGAAATTTTCATTAAGAAAATGGTCATCCTTAGTGCGTCGTTAACATACATCATGTCCATATTCCTATCCGAGTGATGTAGATACATGAGTACTCTCAATAGCAATTACTGAAGGACATGAATATAGATATATAGACTATTAACAGATTTATGGACAACTCTCCTGATTGGGGTATATCATAGGAGACTGTACCATCAGGGCCACTGATTTGTGTTGCAGTGAGGAATCGAGGGCATTGGAATTCTGTGCAGAAAGAAAGTATTTGAGTTCACACTCTCATCCCTTTCCCAAGCTCCAAATCAGCATTTCCTGACAAAATCATTCATCAACACAGATATTTTCGTTGGTTTCCTGAGTGCAGAAATATTTAAAAATTGGGCATAATGGGTAGACTCAGTAACTGATTTAAGGTAAGAGGAAATTCTTACTTTGTTTCACTGGCTTACACACTGTCTCTGGGATAGCAGGCCAAGGCTGTACATCCCTGCATGGAAGAGCATCAGCATCTACAATTGGCTTCTAATAGGACATCACTAGACAGTACCTACCACCCCAGTCACCACAGGCTGGAGGGACATTGCTTACCAATTCTTTAGATCTTTGAGAAGAGATCAAAATAAAGGTTTGTGCTTTCCATATTTATGAATTAAGTGGTTTTTCCTGAGGCAACCTCCTGGTCTTCGGCAAGATAATCATGCATTAAGAACCTAAATGTGTTTACTTTTCAAAATGAAAATATGTTATTTCTCTGACTGAAAAGCTAATATGTTTTTGAAGATGCTAAATAAATGAGAAGAGTTGGCTTAATACATGCATGGATACAGTTACATAAAAGAGCCTGCCTGGTTTTCCATTGCATAATTGGATGACTATAGAACAATAATATACAGCACACTTCAAAATCTCTTTCAGAGATTTTGAATCTTATATCCACAAAGAAACTGTAAATACTTCAGTCCCTGAATATATTGAAACATCAGTCAGTAAACAGTATTTACACCCACTGAAACATCACACTCTTGCCCATAAATATGTATAATTGTTAATCTACAATGAAAAGTTTAAAAAGAGATCATAAATTTCTAGAAAGTTGAAAAATAAACAACCATAATCTCACTCTTCACAGATAATTTCCTATGCATATATGCATAGACATGTATTCTATATTTCTCATTTTTAGGATATATGCATAGTATGTTGTAAAACTTACCGCTAACAAGTTGTTTGCAAAGGAAGCTTTTTATACAATATTTGCCCAATTGAACCTACTAAGTAAGTTAAGACTCAAACAGGTATTTTGGCAGCTAGTAACAGACCTGAGATTTAAATCACAACATCAATGATCTCAAGGTATTATCTACTCTCTAAAACATTATGCATTAGAGTTTTCAGGCTGAAATATCATTCAGCAATGGAGAAGATGCCAGGATGTCCTTGAGATCTTCTTTTCAAGAGACCTTGTTTGTGAATAGTGAGCCTAGACACTGAGACACTGTGATTATTCAGAGGTCCAGCAGGCCATGTCCACGGAAATACCTTAGTGCTTTGGGAAGAGGTCTTCTTGAAAAGTTTGGAATTTCTGAAATTTATGTGCCAGGAGTAACTTAGTCACACTGATAAGTGTCAGTGTCATCTAGATCTAACAATAGGTTCTTTCACAAGTTTGTGTGGCTTACTGTTTTAAGTGACCATCCACAATCTTGCGGTACACGAACAAACCCTTCAAGTTTCATCTGCAAAGTAAAAACTCATGCAACAAATGATCTCAGAGCTACCCACCTGCATGCCCTCAAGACAAGTATCATCGTCTCCCTTAGCTTGAAAATAATAATTTTCATTATTTTAGAATTACATGTATGCACATAATGCATTTTAATCAAATCTTCCCCCTTTTTCCCCATCTCTCTCGCCACTCTTCCCTCCCACATTGATGCGCCTTCATTTTAAACCCACTAAGTCCACTTAGCACTGCCTATATACGCACAGGTATAGGGCCATCTACTGGAGCATGGATAACCTCTCAGGGATTACTCCCTGAAGAAAATGGACTCTCCAACCCCCAGAAGCTATAGTCCTCAAGTAGCTCTTCAGCTTGGAATTCTACAATTCTGACTAGCATTGGTATTGTGCAGGCATTGGGTGTGTAGTCACAGGTGCTGTGGAACCATGTGTATAACTGCACTCTAGAACTTGAGAGCTAAAGTCTTTTCTTGTTTACCTATGGACCATAGAGGTTACCTGGGGTATTGAGCATGAACCATGTGCCCTGGCAACTATAAACAAAGGATAAACTCTTCCAGACATCACGGAGCATTTTGTCAAGTTAGAGTGTGGCAGAGTTGTATCATCAAGGCCTTCCTTAGCTTTGGAGTTCGCTTTTGACCCCTCCACTGAGATTTTCGTAGTTGTAAATAAAAAGGTTGTCTTCTCTCAAGTGGATTGGATCTGACAACGTTTTGATGAACAAAAGCCATTCCTTCCAAGTTCAGTCCTTTTAAACTACCCTGTCGTCTGCCCAGCATCATTCAGAAGCATCACAGGTCTTCAAACTGGCTTTTCTCTCTGAGCCAACAGTGGGTGCAGTCCTGTATTATAGTCCTACTGCGGTCTCCTGATGCGAGTATCCTCCATGGTACAGTTCTCCACAGCCGCAGCTGAACTCACCCTTCAGTGGCTGGCTGAGCTCGCCCTCTTTGTTCAATAATTCATTGTGCAGGTGCAGCCTAGGCAGATCATTAAGAAATCTCAGACTTTGAAAGAATTAGAAAATGAGTTATTGATTGTTTGCTTCTGGGTGCTGCATTTAATTTGGATATTGGGGAGTTTTCATGAGTTGCAAAGTGTCTACTCTACAGACACTTTTATTATTTAACATTGCTTCATTTTCTTTTCAAAAAAAAAAGAATATGGTTTCATTCCTGCAGTCTGGTGAGTATCTTGGATATAACAAATTGGATGCAGCCAGTTACTGAAGCATGGAGCTAGACTTCACAAACCAGGAGACAAACAACAGGCATTTTTCAAGCAGAAACATTTTCCCCATATCTACCCTTTGAGGAGCTATGTGCTATCACAGAACAGGGCTGCCTAATCTCCTTTGAAGAATTATGAATGCATCGTTTGTCAATTTTCTATGTGAGAAATAGGAAATGTTTTTTTTCTAAAAACATTTAGAAAATGTGTCTTGTTGATGCACATTTTTATTAAATAATTAGATATCTGTGATGGTTAGCTTCATTTGGCACCTTGACACCATCTTCATTCATCCAGGGAAAAGGTCCTGATGAGGGATTTTCTACATTTGGTTTGCCTGTGGGCATGTAAATGGGGGTTGTCTTAATTACATTCACTGGTGTGGGAAGACCCAGCTCATTGTCAATGGCACCATTCCCACAGTTTAGCAGAAGAAAAACAAGTACGTGAGGATGCATTCACACACTCAATTCTTTTGTCCTTGACCATGTATGTGATGGACCTAGCTGTCTGAAGTTCCTTTATCTCCAATGATGGACTATAACTTGCAATTGAGAGGAATAATGTCTAAAGTTAAAAAGAAGGTATTTGTTATAGTATTAACAAGACACCCAATTCAGCCTAGTTGAACCCATATGGCTATGCATGTCTGAGGAAATCCTCACTTGCAATTGAGGAAGGACCAGCATGGTTTTGCAGCATAGGGAGATGCTGCATTCTTCTCAAAGGCCACTAGAGATGATTGATTTTGATCTGAAATGGTATCACCCATTGAAATGATCTCACTTAAATTTTATGGGCCAACCTTCCGACAAGAACTTACTTCTGGCATCTCTAACTTGCCATTTTAGGATTTTTCACCATTAAAAGTAGTATGTCTACAGTTTCATCCTGGGTTGTTGAACAAAATGCCTTCAAATCAAGAAAAAATTACAAAAGTATTAGCTAGCTTCTTAGCTTCCTTTTTTTATCTAATGCTTATAAAACACAAGAGAGACTAGAGCTACCTCTGGTGTCCTTTCTTCCTTTCACGAACAAAGGGAAAAGTAGAGAACGGAAGATGAAGAATGAGAAGACACGTATGTATGAAGACACATAGTAGGGCTGCTTCTATCAGGAGCAAAAAAAAAAAACTCAGCACAGATATTCATGGCACAGACAGCTAGTCACAGTCTCAACACTGCAGCCTCTGAAGAAAATTCAATGTCAGCCTCTTACTGCACTGTGTAGCATCACAAATACACATAGCATTGGCTTCTGCATCAACTGAGAAAAGAGGCAGAATTGAGAAGATGGCCTTTCAGGCTACTGTTGTAAGCAGGATGTTGATGTTGAGTTATATCTCAAAGATAAAGGAGATTCAGGATTAATACAGTCAGGTTGAATGAGGGAGGTATTTACAGATCATATGAGCATCTCAGAGAGTGATGGAAGTTGAGTTTTCTCGTAAAACACAAACATGGCATTCTTTGACATTGGCTGCTCTGCCCAATATACAAAGGCTGTGTATGGCTGAAAACAGAGCCAAGAGACTATCAAGAGTCACTGTATCCCTGGGTTCAGGTAAGTCCTATGTTGTTGAGAAATGAATTTTTTTCAGATCTAGAATGTTTTAGAATGATGAATATTATAATTAGAGATCTTAATCTACCTGGGGAAAGGTTAGAGAAATATACCGCTGTATCCCACTATTCAACAAGCTGAACTTAATCCCAATCTACAAGCCAGTTATCTCAGCTGTGAAGATGTCATCAAGCTTAAGAAGTTAACGCACCTGTCACTCTCAACTTCCCTTCAAGCCACAGTGCAATTCTTTCCAGTGATGCTTAGTAGATTTTGAAGTGACAGGTCAGTTTTATGCATAAACTTGCTGAGCTGGAAGGACTAGCATCTATGTGTTAATCATCCCTGACTTTTTATTAAAAAACTAGACCATGAAGTCTGCAATGGCTACTGTCTTTGTCTCCTTGTAAACTGACCATAGGCCAATTGCTCAAAGTTGTAATAATAGTAGCTAGAAATGACTTAGGCCTCTTGTATGTGCGTGTGTGTGTGTGTGTGTGTGTGTGTGTGTGTGTGTGAGAGAGAGAGAGAGAGAGAGAGAGAGAGAGAGAGAGAGATCCTTCCCAGTATTGTACATTACCTGAATAATTGAGAGAGAAGAGAGAGAGGGTTGTCTTTCTGAGTGTTGTGTGTTACCAGAAAATTAGGAGATGCGTGGTACCCTAAATGCGCTCAAAATCAGTGATATGAAAATGATCAGGCAGAGAGGTTAGGAGGATTTTAGAAGGCATGTCAATAGTCTTAGGGTGTTACTATCATTTCTTTGTCCACTGCCCTTATGGACAGAGGTGGCCCAGAGAGTGTCTTGGTGAGGCTGCTAGCTGTTTTGTTTATTTCCTGGGGATGCACCTAGGGCAGAAGCTGCTCTCAACGCCTCAGGCCAATGCTCACTGTTGCTGTTGGCAGGATCAGGATTCTCAGCCAGGTGGTTTGATGGCCCTTTGTCTGAAGAAAGAGAGCAGGGGCCATAGAGTGAGTTATAATTTTTTTCCTTAGTAGTGTGTATGTGTGCACGTGTGCATGTATATGTACAAGCATGCACATGTATGTATGTATGTGTACACATGTGCATGTGTTTTTTGTGTGAGCATATGTGCACATGTTTATGTATATGCATGTGAGTGTGCATGGTAGTGTACATGAGCCCTTTGTTTGTACATGTGTGTAAGTATGTGTGCAGGTGTGTGAATGTGTATACATTGTGGGACTAGAGTTCAAACTCAGATGCTGTTACAAGAGCCATTCATTCACCTTATTTTGGAGATAGGTTCTCATCCTGAGCGCAAGACCACCAAGTGAAATATTCTGGTTGGGCAGCGAACCTTAGGGATCCTCCACCCAGCCTCCCCAGTGCAGGAATTACAAGCACATGATAGCAGGTCTGGGTTTTTATGTGGATTTGGGTGTGGGGGAGGGAGCTCTGACCCTCAGACTTGAGCAACAGGCATTTTACCAACAGCCATCTTGTTAGTTCCTATAGTGTGTGTTTATTTTATATACTATAGCATTCCTATTTATACATTCACAAAACTACTAAAGAGAGGAAAAGGATGATAGATAGATATATAGACAGACAGACAGACAGACAGATCAAGATTCTATTATAGTTATTATAGAAGATCAAGAGAAAAGGAAGCGCCCGAACACAGGCAGCTGTAGTCAGACTCAATAAGAAGAAATGATCACCAAGACGCTAAAGCAAAGGAGTTGACAAGTCTTGTACACTCCAAAGAAGAATTATATTTAAATATAACCTTTTCCACTAAGCTCTGAAGGAAATGTGTGATATTTTTCAAACCAAAAGCCCCATACTGTTTTCTCCTCGGGGTAAAAGGCATTTTCCCTGCAAAGTGAGAAACATCTACCTTTAAATGGATATTAGTCTAATCTGTCATTTTGAAACACATTTTGAAACACACCTTAAGTGTGTACCAGCTGACTTTGCCTTCAAGGAATATCGACAGCTTCTAAGCACACAGTTTGTGTTCCAGACTACTTAATGTTCCTCTTACTCTCCCTTGCTATTAAAGAATTAAGATTAAGAAATGCTCTTGTCAGAGTTGCCTTTTAAAGTTTGGATGTATCAAAATGATTTTTACTAAATATAGATTTGGTGTGCTTTCTAAAATGAGTAAAAAAATATCGAGTTATTCCTCTATGGATAACAGGGAGCCCCAAAGTGCTAAATATCGAAGCTACTTTACAGTGTAGAGTGATAGCTGGCCTCTGAGGCGGGTAGATTTACTAGTCAGAAAAAAAAAAAGTCAAACAACAAACAAAAATATTCTGCTTTTTTCTTTTGTCTTAAAACAAAAACAAAGTATCTTTTAGGTACCAATCCCAGTTCCCACTCCCTCCCCTTTTCCCATCCACTCCCTCCCATGCCCTCCTCAGATCCTCAGAGAGGGTAAAGTCTCCTCAAAGTGTTCTTTTTCTTACAGACAGGCACCATTTTGTTGTTTCAGCCATACCAGTAGGGGAGACGGAGTTTACATTTGCACTAGTTTCGTGTAGCTGTCACTAATATCCAGGCTGCAGATTTCGGGTTTGCTATCACTTCGTTTTATAAATACAGAGAACGTAGATCGATTGCTTTCTCCTGGATGAGAGAAACGTGCGTGTTGTTTAGTAGCAGGTATAACCTGAGAAGGAATTCGCTCTCTCCAGGTGAAATATCCCAGCAACAGTCATCTGTTAGGCCAAACAAGAGATCAGGGAGTCTTGTTAGAAGCAGAAATTGAAGGGTGGAAGATGAAGCTTTATCATTTTCCTTTCCTTCGGTTGCAAATAAATGTAACTGTACTGTATTTGCACAGGATGTAGATTTTGTAACACAGATCAGTCCAGGAGAGTCAGTAACATAGGGACAGTTAGGTAGAATCTGAAAACACAACAAAATCAGGAAAAAAAGCTTTTTCTTTCTTTCTTTTCTTTTTTTTTTTTTTTGCCTGTTTGCTCAAGCATTTTTTTTTTTTTTTTTGGGCTATCCCTACAGTATTTCCCAAAATCCATAGCTACTTTGTTTAACAATCTGTTTGATGCTTTCATCTCTTTATTTCAAATTTCTATCTCTAGAGAATCTTAGCATTCCATTCATGCCTCTTTTTTTTTTTGGCTTCTGAAGTATAGATGGGCAAAGTTGCTGAATTGATGAATTGATACAACTCAAGAATTACAAGGGTTTGAAGAACAATCTTATTTGGGACATGGCCGTAGAAGTCTTCATCTCTCGCTTTCCAGGATGGTCGTGGTTAGTGGATGAAGAAGTATTATGAAAACACAGGAACTCCCAATTATTTTCACCATATTTCCAGTTGTATTATGATATATATATATGTGTGTGTGTGTGTGTGTGTGTGTATGTGTGTGTGTGTAATATAAATACTATAGTAGATTTTAAAAAAATATTTGGTATATGTGTGTGTGTACCTGCTTGTTGTAGGTTCACTGCATGCATTCAGGTGCCCACAGAAGACTGTGTATGGCCCATGGAGCTGGACTTACCAGCAGTTTTGAGCTGCCTGATGTGGATGGATCATGGGAACTAAACCCATTCTTGTTCTCAAGAGCTGTAAGAAAGAGGTCTCAACTGCTGGAACATCACTCTAACACCATAATAGCATCTTAAGTGTTTCGTGCAAATAAGATTTTTGTGTGAATCTAGAACTTTCCATCTACTCCTGTGGCATCTTTGAAAGCCCAAATGACAAGGGAGCTTGCGGCTGGCTCTATGACAAGCTTTTGTATAGTCTAATTAAGTTTGTGATTACCGGACATAACATGACAGACAGGCAGCTTTAATCAAGGGCAGGGATTCCGTGCCACCACAGGGGAACAGAACTCTGTCTGATTTTTATCTCTAGGTCACTAGAACATTATTTTGAACATTCAGAGAAGGGATTTTCCCAGAATGACGTCTGGCATAACACCATAATTTTGAAGCTCCCCCCACCACCAGCAGAGAAGTTATTGTGTCTTACAGATCCTGACCTTTGGATGACCTGTTTTGTTTGAGCTTTAAATGAATATGAAATGCAATTCTCCAGAAAATGAATCCAGCATTATTGGATGTTGGCTGGATCCAGTATTATGAATTTCCAGACCTTATTTGTCTGTCTAAATGAGGTATTCAGGATGTGAACCACCACTGCTCTGCGGAAGTTTTGGCTACTGGAACTGCAAACACCTTGTGGACTCTACATGGGATTTCTGTGCCTGGATGGGTGGGTTGATTAACATTCTGTCATCAGAACTAGGTCCCATTACTTTTTCTTCTCTGTTGTGTACTAAGGAAGGCCTTTCAAAGTTGAACCACATAGTTATGGGACGATTGGAGATTTCTCCAGAAAGACATAAGGATCTTTTATGGCGATAGACTTGTTGTATAATCCAGGCCATTGTTTATAAGAGAAAGAACACGTGCCCTGGGGAAAACAAGACCAGGACTGTGAAGTGGACGGCGATGCTTCTCACTGTTTCTAAATGTCAGCTATGTAACATGCTCTGGGTGTGTGACGCTGGAGACTTTATCATCACGTATAAAACAGAGAAGAAAATTGTATTTTTCTTTTACGGTTTCTGTGGAGAAGTGAAGGGAAAAAGTACAGGGAGGTTATTTAACTGTTTACTTATGCTATGGTCTTAGTGAAATACATGTAAATCATGTAGCAGATTCCTCAGGCCCCAGTGATGGGAGAAGACGAAAGACAGTAATTGACAGAGCCCACAGTAATTGAAATTCACACATAAGCTACAGGATAGATTCTCTATGCTAAACTACAACATTGGCCAATGGCAACCTCTGGATTGTTTATGCTATCAATTGGACATAACCCAGAGTCTCTTGGGAAGAGAAACCTCAGTAGAAGCATTGCTTTCATCAGATTGGTCTGTGATCATGTCAGTGAGAAATGGTCTAGATTGATGATGGGTGAGAACACCCAGACTACTGTGGATGGTGCCGTCTCTTGGCAGGTGAACTTGGAATGTTTAATAAATCTAGCAGAAAGCACACAAGGAACGCACATGTGTGTATGAGCATGCATACACACACACACAGAGAGAGAGAAACACAGATACAGAAAGACAGAAGGCACAGGAGTACACACAAAGAGAAAGAGACAAAGAGACACACAAACACAGACATACGATACAAAAACACACACACAAACATATAAAAAGTGTGTGTGTGTGTGTGTGTGTGTGTGTGTGTGAGAGAGAGAGAGAGAGAGAGAGAGAGAGAGAGAGAGAGAGAGAGAGAGAGAGAGAAAGAACTTACTCACGGTTTCTTCTTGAGTTGCTGCCCAGACTTCTCTCCATGATAGTCTGAGACCTGGGAGTGTAAGTCAGATAGATTGCTTAGCTCCAAAATGTATTTTTATCCCCATCCTTGTGTTAACTTAAATCAAACTGCCTTTACATGCTGGAGGCTCAGAAATAAGCTTCATGCTCTCCCAAGTCATTGAATTTGTCTGTACTTTGTTTACTACAGGTTTTCTCTTAGTGATCCCAAATTCTGTCTTCCCTAGACTCTCTCGACCTAACATTGGCTGGAGTCTGTTGTTGCACTGTGCAGATGAAGGCTGTGTCTCCATGCAGATACCACTTATTTCTAATGAGCCTCTCATAAACACATTTGCTGTTGAGAGTCCATGTTGTTGATGGCGGGGACTCCCGCTGGACAGAATCAGCCAGCACTGCATTCTGTCCTTTGCCTCCGATGCCTGGGACCACATTTTATACATGTCCTATATCAGCAGATCCATTTTAAGTTTGAAGTATTGTGTATTCAGATGAGACTTAGAGGAGAAGACAATGAAGGAACAATGGATTTCCCAATGCAAAGGACACTAGAGCAAACAATGCCTTCCAATTTTTTTAAAGGGGGATGGTTATAGCTTACATGTAACAACTGCCAAGACCTTCTGTGTCATATCCTGATGGATTTTGACAAATTTATATTCTGCTGTAACACTCAACTCTATGATAATGCAGTCTGTCCCATGACTACAGAAGATGCACCTCCTAGTTATGTAGCCCCTACCAAAGTCCTCATTCTGCCCAAGAAACCACATTTTGTTTCTCCTACTCATTATTTCTAGAAACTGAATCATCATGGACTTAGGGCTACAACCTGGCTCCCGGCTTTTTTCATGCATATGATATTTTGAGATTCATTCATCCCATGCTGTATACAGGCATTTAGTCCTTTTTTTTACTGTTCAAGAAAATACCGTTGCAAAGTATATTGCATACTTCCTGTGATTTTGTCAGCTTTGGAACTTAGCAAATTATATGGTTATAAGAATACCACTTTGGCTTGGCTTATGGACATATGCTTGTATTTTCTTTGTGAAAACTTGTGGAAGTGAGATCTCTGTAATTGAAAGGGCTCGTAGTGCGTGTTTTGGGAAAATGCCACACTGTCTTCAACGATTGCATTATGCTCACAAACAATTTGAAACATTTCTAATGGCTCAGCTATACAGTGAGTATATGATATTAGGCTTGCAAATACCATCCACCCTAATTTGAGTGTTGCAATACTGTTTGATGCCTTTAATATTTTCCCCTCATGATTAAGATTATATTTTATATGATTTTTGTAATATTCCTGTGTATAAGCTTCTTGAGGACTTCCATATATTTTCTTTTTACCAGATTATTTTATATTTTCTAGTTCCCTTCACTTAAAAATAATTTTCAGCATAATCATTATTGTTATTGTTATTATTTTCATCATGATGGCAGTTCCATCTCCCACCTCTTCTCCCAGCCCTCACCCTCCCCACGCTCCCCTCTTTCTCACAAATCCTCTGCCTCCCTCCATCTATTTCTCCACTTCTTTTCAGAAAAGGACAGGCCTTCCAAGGTTATCAACCAAACATGGTATATCAATCTTCAGTAAGACTAGGCATCTCCTCTTGTATTAAGGCTGGAAGAGGCAACCAAGGATGAGGAATAGGGTCTCAAAAGCAGGCAGCAGAGTTAAGAGACATTCCCGGCTCCCATTGTTAGGACCAAGCTACACAACTATAACATATGCAGAGGGCCTAGGTCAGTTCTATTCAGACTTCATGGTTGTTGGTTCAGTATCTGTGAGCCCCTATGAGCCCAGGTTCGTTGATTCTGTGGGTTTCTTGTGATGACCTTGACCCCTCTGTGTCCTCCAATCCTTCCTCCCCATCTTCAGCAGGATTCCCTGAGCTCTGCCTAATGTCTGACTGTGAGGTTTTATAATCTGTTTCCCTCAGTTTTTTGGATGAATCCTTTTTGATGGTAATTTGGATAGGCATCAATCTATGAGTATAGAAGAATATCATTAGACATCATTACATTGACTTTTATCGGCTGGTATTTTGTAGGTTTTATCCTCTATCTATCTCTCTATCTCTATTTCTCTATCTCAATCTCTTTGACTGTGTGTGTGTGTGTGTGTGTGTGTGTGTGTGTGTGTATTTCAGTGTGTGAGGTTGTAATTGTGGACTTCATAGAACAACTTGCTGGAGTTTGTTCACTCCTTATAACTGCTGTGGATTCTGGTGTTTGAACTCAGGCCAAATAGAATTGCATGGTGAGTGCTTCTACCTGCTGAGACATCTCACTGCCCTTTCTAGAAAAGTAAACAGGGTGACTAAATATAACTCTTTGTGTCTTCCTCTTGATTCTTAGGGTCTTAAAAGTCATTCTGTTTATAAAGAGCGTGTTTTCTTGTCACCTGTTTGGAGCCTGGGGTATTCAATTCTATGACTATACAATGATTATTGAGCAATTTCCAGTCAGTAGCCATGTTTTATACTTTCTGTTGAATATGAAATTTTCCTTAGTAAACATTTGTTTTTCATTTTTGTACTGGAACATGGAAATAAGTGTCTCTCTTGAGTCTATAGTTTGGAGCTGAACTGCTGACTCTACTAGGGTCTAAACAACTTTAATCCTGTAAGATAATTATCCACTATAGCAGTGCATTCATTTATCCTCCCCAGCAGTCTATGGCAGTCCCTGTAACTCCATGTCTTCATTTGTACTCATTATGGGCTGCCTTTGTTTTTCTATTTGCCTTTTGCTGTAACGTTGCAAAAGGCACACTGCATTTCAGAAATTCTTTGTCTACTTCAGGAAGCTAAGCCTGACTTTCCATGACTAACATTGGGCTAATAGAGCTGTTTGTACCATAAAGTATAGAGTGTAGGAGGGGAGCAGAGAAGAATGTATATGAAAACAATAAAAAAGTATAAAGTGGAAGGTTGGGTATGCCTAACTTTTGAACTGTCGAGTAGGAGCAGTTCTGTTTCTCCTTGACAGACACCTAGACACTTCATGGATGGTTTTCTTCATCCCCCACCATGCCCTCCTAGCTAAACTGAGGGTGTCTTAACAGTGCTTCATTTCCCATGGAGGCCCTAGTGCAGATTTCATTTCCTCAGCTTTCCAGCCTTCATGGCCACCTAATGCCCATGTTCCTGGGTTTCTTTATCCGCCTTCAAAGTCAGCATTGACAAACTAAGTCCTCTTCATTTTTCCATCTTCTGACTTTGTCTTCTAATTATATAATTAATGTAAAATATATAAGAAAATATGAGAGCATAATTAGGAGATAATTACATTGATGGTGTTCTTTAGACCAGTACATGTCAAAATGTCAAAGTTTTTCTCTTTGCATTTATCATTTAAATGGTTCACTCATTGTGAAAGCTTTGAAAATTCAGTCAGGATATGTAAACAAAAAATGAGAAACATCATTTTAATCCATTTCCTTATAAGTTTGTAAAGAACAAAATGAAAAACTCTATAGTTTATAGACTGTTGTTATTATTTTTCAGACTAAGGATACAGTTCAGCAGTACAGTCCTTTCCTAGAATGTTCAATTTCCAGCACCATTACAAATATGACTTCTCTTGTATTAAGAAAATTAAAACTCTATCTCCATTGTAAATATCATTTTATTACTGGCAAAATCTTACTGTTTCTTTTGTTGTACTGAGAGTTAACTGAGAACCACATTTTAAATCAGACCTAAAAAGTAGCTAACTCTTGTTCCCGGTCCAACAGCCCCATGTCACAGTGTATACACGCTTACTCGTTTTCTGTACTTGACAGTCATGGGGGCACTTAATTCTTTAAAGCAGCTGTCAGTTGGAGACTTCCAGTGTGAGTGGTGACATAGTCAAGGATGGTATCTAAGCATGCGCCTGCTAAAATAGAGTCCCTGGAATGTAACAGTCACTGTGCCATACTGCCAAAACTCCAAACTTCCAAGAGGGATTGAGACAGGATGTCAGGATGTTGCTAGTTGCTCACAGTGTGAAATGAAGTAGGCAAAGAAATACTTGCAGCAATACTCTTGCAATGTTTTATTTATCCTTTGTGTGTGGTGTGTGTGTGTGTGTGTGTGTGTGTGTGTGTGCACGCCTACGTGTACCACCTATGTGTAGGAGCCTATAAAGACCAGAGGATGTCACATGATCCCTTAGAAACAAAGTAAGAGATGGTTGTGAGACATGTAGGTTCTGGGAATCAAACCCAAGTCTTCTGCAGGAGTACTGAGTCCTCTTTACTGCCGAGCCACCCTTCCAGCCCTTCCTCCCTTCTTGGCCCTGTCTTTCAGACAAGAGTTCACTATGTATTCAAGGCTGTTCTGAAATTCCTTGTAAGGGCCTGCTGCCTCTTCTCCCACTGTGGGAGAATACTCCTACATATAATTGCTGTAAGATGCTCCAAACACTTTTGAGACTGTTCATGGTCTGATGAACAACCGAACAATTTTTCGTATAGTTCCAAATGGAACAAAGGAAGATGGCCATCCCCATGCCTTGAGAAATCAGTAGACTGTCACAGGCGTGTGGGAGAGTATGCAGTGTACAGAAAGTCATATGTCGTGGCATTACTGATTCCCACCATGCTGATTCAACTCCATTCCTTTCATGTGGTCTCTCCCTGCATCTCTCCCTTCTCAGAAAGTTAAAGTCCACAAAATGTGATTCAGTAGGCACATAATAGTAACATCTGTCTTCCTTCCTTCCAAAGAGTAATCTTAAAATTGCTTAATCAAGTCCCACATTTGTATGTGTGTTTATGTAGACATATTATATATCATGTGTGTATACTATATACATGTGTGTTTATATTGTGCATATATTTATGTATGCTTGGGTATTGATGTACATATATATGTGTGTGTATTGTAATTATATATGTATTGTTTGGCTATATATTCATATATGAATATATGAGTGTCTATAGACATGCCTATATAAATGCATATGTATATATGACTTTTTCATAGTGACTTAAGGAAAGATGTACTCTGTGGCTTTATTAAAATTTGGAGGGTATTATTTCTCGATTGTCCAGGATGATAAGATCATGGCTTACGAAATTCTTTGCCTGGGAGATTGGAAGGGAAACATTTGCTCTCAACTGCAAGGAAGTTCCTATTAGTGAATCCCAGTTTCCGCATTAAAGTGCTGCGTGTCTATTTATTCAGAAGATACCATTTAATTCCATACAAACCCCACAGTATGTTGGTCAAATGTGAGATCAGCTTAGAAGAACTCACTCAATGCAGGATATGTGATTTTCTTTCCTTTGTTGCAGAACTTCCTTGTGAGTGTCATCATGCAGATTGGTCAGGACATTGCTCCAGGAGACACTGCCTTTAATCTTCTTTAATTTAGCAAATAGATAAGTCATTTTGTTCACATTTTGATTAGCCTTTTATGTACTCGGAGAAGTATTGTTCTTTGAAGAAGGGAACTGAGCTGACAGAATGCTTGCCTATTATACATGAAGCCCTGAGAGAAATCTAGCTATAGGCGGAGCCTGCTCAATGGTTTCCCAGCCACCCAGACCCTAGGAACAACACAGAAACTATATTAGTTACAACATTGTTGGCCTATTGGCTCTGGCTTTTTATTAACTAACTCTTTTTTTTTATTTTTTTAACAACTCTTATATATTAAGTTAACCATTTCTATTAATCTATGTATCACCACAAGGCTGTGGTCTACTGGCATGTTTTATCTCCTTCAACAGTTACATGGCATCTCTGACTATGCATACTCTCTCTATATATATCTCTTCCAGCCTGAATATATTCTGTGCTTCTATAGAGCTTGTTTATTAACCAATGGTAATAAAACATAGTCCGTATACAGAGGGGAATCTCACATCACCCAGCACTGTATTTAATAGGTATTCTGGCACAAGCACCAGTAATGCAGGTCTATAGGAGGTAGAGGCACTAAGTTCAGAAGTTTATGGTCATCCTTAGTAGAATAACAATGTCAATGCCAGCTTGGGTTACATGAAGTTGTGTTTCTCCCTATCTTATCTATCTATCTATCTATTATCTATCTATCTATCTACACATACACACATACATATGTGTGTATGTACACATATATAGCATTACCTAGGTCAAACACATAATGTGAAAAGAAAAACTAGTCGTTGAAAACACACCAAAATGTTACACATGAATACAATGTTTTTTTCTTTAAAAATCATATGATCATATAAAGTGTCCTTTAAAATTCACAGAACATAAAGAAAACTAGGACTGCCACCTAAATTTTTCTCTGTTCACTTAATATTGTCTCATTAGAACAAGAGTGATTCATAGGAAGTCCAAGAGATTCTCTAGTATTAAATTAAAAGGAGAAGCAACTCTTGCTTCTTCATGTTTGTGTTATAATTTTGAAATAACTGACTACATTTTAAAAATGTTATATTTTCTCTTAAAACATATTTTAAAAATTCTTTTCAATGTCAAAGAAATTTCTTCTTCCCGAGATAAAAGTCCTTAGCTCTAATGATGTCCGTGAGAAGAAAGGGTTGTCCACTGAAGACATGTCCATGCAGGAAGTGCTGCTTTGGGAACATATGATTGACACATGAAACATAATTGAAAGCCAAATCATTCATTTTCATTCTAAGTTGATTGAATTCTAAGCAATGTCAGATGACTGAAATCCAGCTAAACCTCCCGATGCAAGCACCATTATTTCCATTTCACAGGCAAGAAAGCTCGCTGTGTTTAAACCATGTGGCCTGGGTCATGAGCCTTCTGAATTGCATCCGAGATTTCACCCCATGAATATGAACAAACTTCCTCTACCTTACCTCTCTCTCTTTCTTTCTGAGAAGGCTTCTTCCAGAGAGAAAGGGGTTATTCTCATTTTTGTAGATCCTGGGGCAGGAGCTAAACCTCCCAGAGAAGACATGCTCTGTAGTTTTCTCATTTACTCTAAGAGATCATTTAGTCTTTTAAAATGAAAATTAAATGAATTTATTAAAATAATTTAATAACCTTTTAAACAAAACACGGTAATGCAGAAAGACTTTCACAGACCGGTTTATAGTCAGTATCCTCCTGTTAATTGTGAAATTTGCATAGAGAAAAGTATATTGAAAACAGAATTTTTAGACCATAAAATTAATACTTCCCGTAAGGAAGGGATGCTGGTGGGGAAAATAGGAAAACAGTCAAATTCAGGAGGCATGGATTATACCCTTAACTGTAATTGCAGCCTTTTACAAGGAGTCAGTCGGAATCATCAGCTGGCAATACAGAATGAAAAGAAATGAGAACACATATATGATTCCCAGGCTAACAGAAAAAATTTGCTCAAAACACAACTGAGAGAGTAAGGGGGGTAAACGCCACCATTTGATTATAAATATATTCCAGACAAAATGCAATGCACTTCGGTCTAACAAAGGTTTTTTGAAGGTCTTACCCAGCATCAGGTGCTCTGTCAGACTTTGGAGAGAGTGAAGAGAAGGGGGGAAGCATGTTCCCCATGGTCAACGAGACACATTTCTAGTTCTGGAGGCCACTGCTGAGTGGCAGGTTCCATCCTTTGTGGATGTCAGGAACTGGGGTGGGAGGGTGTGTTGGGTGCTAAGGAAAGACATGTAAGGCCATGAAGTGATATTGGAGAGGTTATTGAAGGCTTCCCAGAGGAAGTGGGTTGGGAATGAAAGGCTAGAAGGACTCAGTAACATGAAATATCAAAGAGACTGGAGTGTCTGTAGAGAAAATTTCCAGACACAGGGGAGCTTCCAGGTGAAAATGATGTTTGTGGAGAAGGCAGGCACAGATGCAATAATAATTCCACAGTAGCTTGTTGTAGGGCCAGCAAATGACTCGGTGGCTGAAAGATTTTTCTGCATATGCCTGCTAACTGATTTCGCTACCTAGAGTACACAATAAATGGATAACTGCCTACCACAAACTGTTCTCTAACCCACACATGCGTGGACTCGCCTGGAAATGCACAAACACACATGTGTACGCACACGCACACTAGTAATAAGTAACAAAATAAAAAAATCTTGTCATAACTAAAAGACAAAAGGAGAGTGAGCCCTGTGGAAGCCCAGGCAACAAATCCTGTGTGTCCTTCCTCGGAAGCCAACACTGTATTTACAGTCTTCCTGTCACTGGTCCTTTTTCATTTTCCTTTCTATTGCAACTTATCATGGCAGGTATTGTAAAACCAAAGCTGACGCCCCCTTGGGGATGTGATGTGTCCCCACATCAAGGCCGGTGTATGGTAAAAACACGGCAACAACACACTCATGTCCCCTGAGTAAGTGCTGGCCCTGTGTTTATGCGACCAATAAACAGTTTATCCATTTTGCTGGTAGTTACAATGCACCTCTTTTTCCTTTAAATCTATGTGGAGTGTAAGTGCCAAGTGATTGATTTCAAGCCTCTGGGCATTCCCTGACATCTTAGATTAGTGAAGCAGCAACTGCATGAGAATAAGAAATTCTTGGCAAGGAAAGTTTTCAAATATTGACATAAACCAAAGCTGTAACCATCAAAATGCATTGATCTTCCAACAGATCCTTAGGGCTAGTGTGTGTGTGTGTGTGTGTGTGTGTGGTGCGCACTGTTTTTTCCTGATGTTCTTTAAGCATTAATATGTGTGTGCTTGTGTGTGTGTGTGTGTGTGTGTGTGTGTGTGTGTGTGTGTGTTTGGTGGACAGTGAATTTAATTTGGAAATAATTCATAGTTTCTTGTTTTCTTTACTGAGATGTCTTTTTGACACGTGGGAGTTTCCATCACTATCAAATGCATCCTAGAAAAATAAAGGGAAATCTCTGAAACACAAATGTCAGTTGATGTGTGGGATGCAGGCTCACACTGGCTGTGCTATTACTCAGACTCGTGTGCTGTGAGCCCCACATGGAGGACCTTCTGTCGGGTCCACCCTCGATGGATTCGTATGTTCCATTGTAGGGGCGTGTGAGTTAGTAACTCTATGGTGAGCTAAATATTCTGTTGTTTAGGCAGGACGTGCAGCGACCACACCTTAGGCCAATCATCCTGTAGGCAGCCACACCCTGGGTCAAACCTCCTGTCATAACCCTGAAGGAACAAGAATAGACTTGAACTCTCTGACCTTTAATCAAGATGTAACTGATCCATATCCGTGGGCTCCAACACTCATGTGATTGTGCCTCTCTTGGTACTTTTCTTAGAAGGATGAGGAAGAGCAGGAGACAAGAGAGAGAAACAGCCGTCTGTTTGTTGCATCTGACCGCGTGCTGGTGGAAAGCTTGTGTCTGGTAAAACTGTGCATCATCTGGATTGAGGTGTGTCTAGTCTGTGCTTATTCATGGAAACTGGGTTGTCTTGGCTTCAGGTCTTCTGCATGGCTTTTGCATATTAGCATTTCTTGCATTTCATCACCTTTGCTGAGGAATTTTCTCCGTGCAAGCAAAGGCTGCGTCTCCTTTATTATTCTCGCATGGTGGCTGATACTGAATGAACTTACTTTGTCCACTTTTGGAATGAAGAGTCATTGTAAGGTTTGTGAAATATACATACAGCTCCCAAATCCCAGAGTAGCCTTCTGGTATGTATGTGATGTGTAATGCTTAAATGATCTGATCCTCTATTTAAATAACATACATATGGAAGGAGGATGGAGTTCAGCATTATATTTCCTACCTGCCATGGACACTACAGTGGATCTATTCCCCAAAAACACCCCCCATACTCAGATATAACTACATGTGTATAAACATGCACAATCACAAACATATACATGTATACACACAGACATGCACATGCATGCAAACATATACACACACATATACACACATGCATACCCACATATATAGAATGAATACATATAGATATAGACATACATGTACATATCAACAAACAAGCATATATGTACACAACTTCAAACAAAGATAGGCACATGCATGCCTACACATATTCACACATAGAGAAACACATGTATAGATAGATACACATACATATGTGTCCACTTCATGTGTACACATGTACAAGCATATGTGTATGCATATTTGCATGCACACATATAAATACAAGCACACACCAACATTCATGTTACAGACATGGTATGCTCATGCACATGTACAATATACATACTTACACAAACATACACACACACATAGATACATGAGCACACATGAACACCCATACACAAACATGCTCTTCAAAAGCCAAGACAAGAACATGAGATGGATACAAATCTCAGCTACACAGTGAGTTTATGGTAGTTTGGTTAATTTAGTGAAATCTTATTTCAAATACACATGTATGTAGAACCAACCCTAAGTCAACTGAATAGATTGTACACGTGTGTGTTTGTGTGTATATGACATACATAAATGTGTGTTTGACAATAATAATTAAGGAGATTATGGGAGCAGAAACGCATGGGAGGAGTTTAAAGTGAGCAGAGATGTAGAGAACGATGTAGATATCATATACTCATGGATGAGGTTCTCAAACACATTTTTTAAAGCATGATTTGTAATCCTTTATCAAAATAACTGCCACACCAAAAATAATACATTTTTTTTGCTTGTGTTCTTTAGTGTAAGGGGTGTGTGCTATGGCACATTTGTGGAGGCTACAGAGCAGTTTGCAGGAGTTGGTGCTCTCCTTCCACCATACAGTCCCTGCGGATAGAATTGAGGTCCTCAGAGCTGGCTGCAGGCACCTTTACTCACCACGTCATCATGCCGCCCTCAGCAACACATTTCACAAACATGGTCGAAGTAAATAAATAAGCAATCATTTTATGCCGCATTTAGACTTAAATCCAAACTTTTTTTGTCCAACCTCTACCTTCCTTCCCTGCATTACCCATATGTGCTACCAACACACTATCTTTTCATTTATTTATTTTTTGATTTTTTGATTATTTCAGACATTAGGCTAGAATTCTCTGAGGTCCACATCCTCATTTTCTGGTCGATGGATGTCTTTCTTTCATCATCTTGCCTTTATTTAAAATGCCCCTTTCACCACCATTCTCTCAGCCACTCTTGCCTGTCTCTTATGAATGCTGTCACACTTCAATTTTTCCGTAGGCCTTATCAACTCATGGAACTCCCCAGTACATATTAACAGTGTATGTTATTTATATTTATAGCATATTTTCGCAATTGACTTTAGAATCAAATTTATGTCTGGCTCTTCACATGCTCTGCAGCTCCTGCAATAGCTTCATAATCACTGAGGGGGTGAGTAAACGAAGACTAACATTGTGGATTAGCTCTGCCCTGTCAGACAGATGGTGGCTGAATCCCCACCTCTCCAATTTCCTACCTAAGTGGCCTTTTGCTACTTTCTTGGTCTCCTTGAACCTCATTGATGCCACAAGAACAGTGGTAAGAAAGACAACCCCATGGCTCTACTTCCTACTAGTGTGATGAAATGCCCAACCACACAGTAAGCTTACAGAAAGGAAACATCCATTCGGTTCATGGCTTTAGGAAGTCCTAGGTTAACGGGCCCTTTGGTGGGTCATCATGGATGCTGCCTGTAGTAGAAACTAGTCACTTCCCAGCCAGGATGCAGAAGACAGAGGGTAGTTTTCCTGACACTGTTGAATTAAGAGCAGCAGGGCTGCGTCCCCGGTACCTGGCCGCCCGCATGGCTAGCTTATGCCCCGAAATAACAACACACAAACTGTATTTTTTAAAACATTGCCTGGCCCGTTATCTGTAGCCTCTTATTGGCTAGCTCTTACATATTGTTCTAACCCATTTCTAATATTCTATGTAGCCCATGAGGTGGCTTACCAGAGAGGATCTTAACCTGCGTCTGTCTGGAGTGGGAGAATCATGGCAACTCTCTGATTCAGCTTCTTTCTCTACCTTTTAGAAATTTATGGCACGGTTCAAATGAATATGAAACAAACAGATTTGTTATTTTTTTTATTACGAAATACGTGATGTAAGGTTTTCATCATGGTTTTGTGTTTTAATGCTCAGTACAATACAACAGATGTTCACATCATTTAACAGCTCTGGAAGATTGTGATGCTGGTGCCTGCTAGTTCTCTTTGTGTGTTGCCAAGCAGGAGCCTCCTTGGCTTAAGTTTATATAGTGGGAGGATTACGATTGCATGACCTGGAGAGATGGGCTTATTTATTCCCTCTCCGCATTCAAATTTAGGAAGATAATTGAATGCCCCATCCATATTTAAAGAACTAATAAAAGCACTTTCAAAAGTTTATTCCTTCATGCATGAAAAGCTTATAGATTTAAACGCTGTACAACTCAATTTCACAGAGAGTGACGACGCTGTGAAAAATAAATATAAACTTGTTTAACTGCAAGTTTTTCCTGCTAACTTTGAATAGGGTTAATAAGAATCTAAGCTTCCTTTGTTCCCATAAGCACCTTCTTGTGCTTGGAATAATGTAGTGATATTTTGTTAATGATCTAACAAACAAAGCTTGCCTGAAGACCATAATGCAAAATTAGCCACACAATTCAGCCATAGAGGCCAGGCAGTCACGACTCACACCTTTAATCCCAGCACCCACACTAGTTAGCCAAGGAGGCCAGGCGGTGGTGGTGCATGCCTTTAATACCAGGACTAGAGAGAAATATGAGGTGGGGCGGGACAGGAACTCGCTCTCTTTTCAGTCTGAAGATTTTGTAGAGGTAAGAGCTCTCTAGCGACTGTTTGGTTTGCTTCTTGGATCTTTCAGCTTGATTCCCAATATCTGTTTCTGGGTTTTTATTAGTCATACTACATATGGTGCCCATCTTTTGCTGTATGAATTAATAAAAAAAAAACATTTGTCTGTGGCTTTATGCACCAGCATAGGCTGAAGCTATATGCGTATGCAGTCACTGCCCCACTGTTAGGTTTTCCTTTCTTCTCCCCTGGTGTCAATATTTGTATGTTGTAGTAATAAGAGCAGCGGGGCTGCGTCCCCAGCACCTTGGCCGCCTGCTAGCTTATGCCCCGAAATAATTACACAGAAACTGTATTCATTTAAATACTGCTTGGCCCATTAGCTCTAGCCTCTTATTGGCTAGGTCTCACATCTAGATTAACCCATTTCTAATATTCTGTGTAGCCCACGAGGTGGCTTACCAGGGAAGATCTTAACCTGCTTCTGTCTGGAGTTTGAGAATCATGGCTATTCTTTGACTAATCTTCTTTCTCCCATCATTCTGTTCTGTTTACTCCACCCACCTAAGGGTTGGCCTATCAAGGGGCCTAGGCAGTTTCTTTATTAATAAGAAATCACTCCCACATCAGTATGTCATCCACTGGAAATGATATGAAAGCAATTCCCTCAATCTATAATCCATCATTACATGCATGACATATTATTATCTAATTGAAATGTTGATACTTAGAAAAAATATTTAAAGAAGTAAAGAAAAATTTGGCTTGTTGGGAATTAGAAATTGCTCCTGAGAGAATACAAAGAGGAGAGTCTATTGATTATTTAGCCTATAAAATTAGTTTACAAAAACTTAGACCCCAAAGGTACAAATTAGGAGATACTGGTTGCAGATTCTTTTGGTTTTTTTTTTTTTTTTGATTTTTCCTAGAAATCTTTATTTTTTTTATTTTTTTATTGAGAATAGGAAAAAAAAGTTTCCGCCTCCTCCCAGCCTCCCATTTCCCTCCCCCTCCCCCCACTCCTCTCCCCCTCCCTCTCCAATCCAAAGAGCAGTCAGGGTTCCCTGCCCTGTGGAAAGTCCAAGGTCCTCCCCCCTCCATCCAGGTCTAGGAAGGTGAACATCCAAACTGGCTAGGCTCCCACCAAGCCGGAACATGAAGTAGGATCAAAACCCCTTGCCATTGACCTTGGCTTCTCATCAGTCCTCATTGTTCGCCATGATCAGAGAGTCCGGTTTTATCCCATGCTTTTTCAGTCACAGTCCAGCTGGCCTTGGTGAGCTCCCAATAGATCAGCCCCACTGTCTCAGTGGGTGGGTGCACCTCCCGTGGTCCTGACATCCTTGCTTGTGTTCTCCCTCCATCTGCTCCTCATTGGGACCTTGGGAGCTCAGTCCACTGCTCCAGTGTGGGTCTCTGTCTCTATCTCCATCCATCACCAGATGAAGGTTCTATGGTGATATGAAAGATATTCGTCAGTATTGCTATAGGATAGGGTCATTTCAGGTTCTCTATCCTCAGCTTCCCAAGGGACTAACTGGGGACATCGCCTTGGGTCCTGGGAACCACTCTAGGTTCAAGTCTCTTGCCAACACTAAGGTGGCTCCCTTAACTAAGATATGTGCTTCCCTGCTCCCCTATCCAACCTTCCTTTATCCCAATCTTCCTGTTTCCCCAAGTTCCCCCAAACCCCCCCTTCTCACTTTTCTCTCCCCGTCCCCCCTTATCCCCAACCCACCCCACCCCCAAGATCTCAATTTTCTCCCCAGCAATTTTGTCTACTTCCCTTAGCCAAGAGGATAACTATATGTTTTTTCTTGGGTTCACCTTCTTATTTAGCTTCTTTAGGTTCACCAGGTTTACACTCCTGGTGTACATAATTGGTTTCTAGCTATAAATAATGGTTGCAGATTCTTAATTGCTTCCAAAGATTGCTAGGAAACATATCCAATCTATGGCCCACTATTGATATAAAACCCAATGAACTGACTAATTTAAATAAAACCTTAGATGATGACAGGAACTTAAATAGTCCCAGGGAATTATCAGCTGAAACTGGGAGAGAATTGGCTTTGTTAGAAGAGAAATTACAGAAGGACAGAAGGCACATGTGGATCATGTGGATCCCAGTCTTTAATGTATCCTGGAAACATTACCATCCATGCATTGCCTTACAGGACTTTTAATGCAGAGGGAAGATATTATCTTAAATGGATCTTTTTGCAACATTAACTGAACCAAAAATTAAAACTTGTGTAGAAAAAGTCATTGAGTTAATTCTAAAATGAAAATTGAGACTTTGTACAATATTATAGTACTTTTTAATAATAAAAACAATTGATACATTATGGGCAGGGAATGAACCCTGGTAAAGAGAGCTTGTAGCAATTTTTTGGAGAGATTAAGAACAAAAACACGAGAATTCAATTTATAAAGATTACTAGATGGATCTTTCCTCAGATTGTGTGTGATGGCACTTGACCACATATGGCCTTTAACTTTCTGTCGCTGTGATGCCATATCTCAGATGAATCTGGATGTAGTCTAGGCTTCAAGTTCCGAGGTTCATGATCACTTGACGATGCTGTACTTGATCTTGTGGTGAGGCAGATTATGGTAGAAAGGGCGAAGAGAGGAAAACTGCTTATTTCATGGTTTCCAGGCACACACACACACACACACACACACACACACACACAATGCCCCCCCCCAAAAAAAACAGTAGACAAAGCTGATAAGTCTAGTATCTCCATCAATGTCACAACCTCTATGATCATGCTTCCTTTTTCTGGTCCCTACCTGTTAGGCCTATACTACCTCCTGATTGTGCTGTAACCTGGCAGTCAATTGTTCAAATACAGGGCCTCCAGAAGTTATTGAAATTATTGAGCCATGACACTAACCCACTGTGCTGACATGATTCAATTACCTATCCACAGAAATTGTTTTACTCAAAGCATTTGTATTGTGTTGGTTGGAGTGCACAGATTACAAGCTAAACAGTTTGCAACTTCCTGTAACTCTAACATCAGAGAATCAGAATACAGAAATCATCTTCTGCCCTCTGTGGGCACCTCTACACAGTTGTGACCGCCCCTCACACACACATAAACATAATTAAAAGAAATGAAAAAATTAATAAAAAAAACCAATCTCTTTGGTTTATAATTGGAAGAAATATTATGCAAGGAAACACTCACCCTGCTGTTGGATGACACACTGAGGTATTTTTTGGTTTTTGGAAAACAATAACTATATGTCTGCTGCTACATTGTTTAGATTGCATTGGTAATCCAAGAGAAAGACAAGAGTTACATGGAGACCTGACGTGTTTTATTCATGTTTTCAGGTAGCAGACAAAGATAGCATGGCATGTCACATGACTAACACTCTCAGCAGACTGTGGTCTCAGTCTCTGTCATCATTAGTTTTTGCTCAAAGAAAGACGACAGGATGTACTAGAAACGTTGACATCTCATTTTATATTTACACCAGATATTAAGAATTCAATAAAAATTTATTTCTGTATTCTGAGGTAGAATTACGAGGACAGATATTCTGAAAGTTACAGCTGTAGTCATACTACAAGCAGTGCTTCTACATAGAAGCCTATTCCATTTTGGATGCTCTCTGGAAGTGAAGCCAAGCCAGAATGTTCCAGTCTGTAGATATTTTTCTCATCATACCTTTATTCTGTTGGTAATGTGGTAAGACAGGCAGAAAGAAACGAAGGAAGGAAGGAAGGAAGGAAGGAAGGAAGGAAGGAAGGAAGGAAGGAAGGAAAGAAGAAAAGATACAGGCAAAGAAATCAAGGCTACTTGGAAAATCAGACACTCCAGGGTCATATATATTTTATTCTTAAGATTAAGTTTAATTTTAAGAACAAAATATGCCAATTAGTCACGTGAAACAGTGAGAACATGGAAAGTGAAGAACGAGCGAGGGAGTAAGAACAATTTCCTCTCAGAAGCCACTCACAGTCTCTTCACAAGGTGACACAGCTCCAGTGTGTTTGCCTGTGTGAAACTGCACTTCTGTCTGGATGGAGTCAAAGATGACTGAGGATATCGCACTCCATAGGCGATCTTTTCAGTCTGCTGAAACCTCCATTTGCTATGCAAAAATGGTGCATGTGTGCAAGCGAGCATGCATGCCTGCGTGTGTGCGTGCACGTGTGTTTGTGTAGTATGTGGGGGGAGGCATGTTTAAGATTCAAAAGTTAATACCAGGATACCTCATCTGTTTCTCTTCACCTTGTCTATTGAGAAAGATCTCTTTAGATGTAAAGCTCACCATAGTACCTGAACTGCCTGCCTAAAAGTCCAAGGGATCCACTTGCCCATGCTCTCAACACCGCAGCCCTGGGATTACAAACACATCTGAGGTTAGCTTTGTTAGTGATTGTTGGATATCTGAACTTCATCTACATGCTTGTGCAGCATGTATGGACTCATCATCCTAAAATAGGCATTTAATCAATTTTATCAGTGCTTAGAATTAACTGATGTTATCTGAGTCCTTTTCAGGAATTTCTTGCTTTTGCCTGCAAGTTGAAGTGCTGTGCCCTATGTTCTTCTATTGATGCAATGAATTTTTCTACTTTCTATTGACTTTGTACCAGGTGTGTGTGTGTGTGTGTGTGTGTGTGTGTGTGTGTGTGTGTAAGAGAGAGAGGGATCTGTCTTCATTATCCTATGTATGGTCATCAACTTCCCCAGCATATTCATTCTCTCTCTCTCTCTCTCTCTCTTTCTCTCTCTCTCTCTCTCCCTTTCTCTGTCTCTCTCTCTCTTTCTCAGAGAGATTGTTTTTCCTATCTTAACTCTTTGAAATTATTGTATTTTGCAGAGATTAAAATGTTAGTCTGTCAGCATCTGGATGTACATCATCATCATCATCATCATCATTATTATTAATTATTCTCATCATCATTATTACTAGTATTACTACCATATTACCCTTACTCATCAGTTCTCATTTTGAATGACTTCTATCTATTCCTAACCTGAAATAAATGCAAAATTATTTGATGTGATTGAATTCATCACATTCTAAACAAAAGATTCTTTGAAGAAGATTTCAAAAGAAGACTTTGAAATATATATATCATCTTATATCTATTTTTAATTTAATTGACTTATTCAACATCTGGCCAAATTTTGATTACTCTATTTATAAGCTGAATTCTGAACAGATTTCTTGTGGAAGAGAATGCTATGCAAACATGTGACACTTGACGTCTTTGCATGGTAGGTGCAAAACTAAACGGAAGGCTGATGAGGTGACTCAGCTGATTAAGGTCCTTGATACACAAGCTTAATGCCCTGAGTGTGATTGCTAAGACCCACAGAAAGATGGAGGGCCACAGAGTGGTCTTCTGATATCTACTCCTGTCCCTTGGCATATCCACCCTCTCACACGATAAGTATAAATAAAGTTAAAAGAAATAAAAGTTAAACAGGGGTGCTGTAGGTATTAACGTTCAGAGGAAGCTAACTACGACAGGACTAACAGTTACTTCTTCCCGATTCCTCCAAGGGAGACCATTGAGTCACTGAAGACAAGAGGAACCGAGAAGAACCAGCAACATCGTAGGTACCATCTCACAGTCCACAAGGGGAGGAAGGAACTCGTACTTTTCAGTACTATAGTTATTATTTTTACAGAGAGTCTCACGTCTGTAATAATAAAATAAGAATAAAATGACAATGAGATAAAATGAGGCCCAGACTTGTGCGTTTCTCAGACATCTCCACTTCGCTGCAACACCTTCTCCTTTATTTCCGAAGTTGCTATTTTTTGATTAAGAGTTTTTAAATCACAAACTGTTGAGTTGAAAAATAGTTTTCAGAGCCATTTTTTTTTTGAGTTTGACTTGAGGGCTTGGAGAGATGAATCAGTAGGTATGGAAATTGGCTGTTCTTTCAGAGGACCTGGGTCTGATATCTAGAACTCACATGGTAGCTCTCAACTGTGTATAACTCCAATCCCAGGGCATCTGATGCCTTCTACTGGCTTCTGTGGAGACCTAGTACACGTGTGGCGCAAGATGTGTGTGGACAAAACATTCATACATGAAAAAAATGATGTAAATGTAAGAAATTAAATTTTGTGTTGACGATTTATTATATATTTTCCTAATTAGCATTGAAATATCTTTGGGAAGTTTACAGGAATTGAGTAGGATAGAAACCATCATTTCATAAATCCTTTGCTTTCTTAGCAATTTAGTAAAATTTAAGCGGGAGTAAAAAGCATTTCCATTGAAGCTGCAGGTGTGCCATGGAACACATGGATGTGTGTGCAAACAAGAAGGGGTGACATTTGTGGGTCTAAGTTGACACTAGCTATTAACTGGCTAGGTTCCCTTCATGTGAAATGGCACAGGTCATAGGGTGGCTAGTTTTTCAATTGTCAACTTGGCATAATCTAGAATCACTTCTGAAGAGAGTTTCACCGTGGAGTAAACTCCTCTCTGAGCATGCTTGTAAAGGATCTTCTGGATCAAGTTAGGTGAGGTGGAAAGATGCCTCCACTGTGGGTGGCACCATCCTCTAGGCACTGGATTCTGAATGTGTAAGAGTGGAGAATGGGAACTGAATGCAGGCATTCGCGCCTTTGTTTTGCTCTGTTCTGATTTTGAATGTGGTGTGACCAACTGTTCACAGATTCTTGTTGTCCTCACTTATCTGCTGTGGAGAGCTGTAACCTGAAACTGTGATCTAAAAATAAATCTCTTGTTTTCTCCTTTAAGTGGTCCAGTGGCCAGCACATCCATGGGCAACAAAGGGACCTGGAAGGGAAGAATGATAGACAGAGACACTGGACTTCTTTGGATTCACTTCACGAATTAATAATTTTTCTGTTTTCCACAGCTGCTTACATAGTGTTTGGCTACTAACATTGCACTGAAGGCATGACCTGAGCAAAGAGTCCTCATGGCACTTTGCCTTCTTTCCCTGAATTCTTTCTTCTGTGCGTGCCTGTTTTTGTGTTTTATTTTCCCCTGGACGGGAAGACATTCCTGCTTAGATGTTATCTCGGGCCTGCAGCTTTCCACAGTCACACAGCCACATGGCAGTCTGTGTGCTGAGAAAGTAATTTCATACCATCTGGATCCTGAAAATTTTATTACAACAACCTAAATGGAACTTAGTGATAGTACGTGCTGTATTCCTATCACTGAATGTTTTAGAGACATGGGAGAAATTTCTATTTTATCTTCCTCATTGAGAAATATTCATGCTTGTTTGTAGGGATGTATCCAAGTATGTCCACATTTTTTTTTAAAAAAGTAAAGTTTATTTTTTGAATTACTTGGGTGGTGCAGGGGGCATTGTGCAGTGTCTGAAGAGGCCAGAAGAAGGCATCAGATTCTCTGGAGATGGAGGCACAGCCTATTGTGAACTATCTCACATGGGTCCTGAGAACCAAATTCATGTCCTCTGTAGGAACTCCAAACACTATCTCTCCAGCCCTCCAGACACTTGATTCCAGAAAATGTTCCTAATTGTTTCCTAAGCACTGGAACAGAGATAATCTAACCTTAGAAAACATAAAAGTAAGAGAATTTTACTGATTAATGGTTAGTTGTCTTTTGCTTTGTTTCACTTTATAAGAAAATACGGAGTCCCTGAAGACATCAGTTTTATACTTTGAATAATAGATTTTTAAAGCAGTATATGGAGGAAGACCAAAGATTGACAGGAATGCCTTTTATTCAAAGCAGTTATTTCACACATAGTGGAGCAGTGCATGCTATATCTCTGCATGTCCTGTGGGGGTGGCAGAGGCAAGGCCAGGATCCTGCATGGTTCCTGTACAAAGCCCAAAGACTCCATTCAACTTTCCCCAATCTTGTCACTTTCCCCAGGGCTCCAGCTTTTGTGCTCTGAATTTCTTTATTTCTTGCAGCACCAGATAAGGTGCAAACGAGCATGTCTCACTCACCCAAGGCAGTCCTCCAGCATCTTTCCACACTGACAATTGTGCTGAGTGTTGACGAAGTGCCAGGAGCACCCGTTATTAGACCGCAGGCCCGAACTCTGTGGTTAGCAATGGAAGCCACGAGGAAGCAAGCCGCATTTCTCAGAACTCATTTCCCCTTTTTTTAGTCGTGTGAATTTCATCTGACTCATTGACGCAGCAAATGCTTCCCACCTGAGTCACGGGCATGACCTGGGCTGCAACACACTGATGGTTTGGTTTTTTCCCCATCTCTAAAGCTCTGCTCCCTGCTCAGTTAGGGAGCATCCTAAAGCCCTTGGGGGTCCTTCTGATAAGGTGAAAATGAGGCGTTTATTTGAAAGCTCAAATTTATGTGTGACTTGAAGAGATTCTATTATAACGAGTCAAACCAGAAGTACACAGAAAATACATAGGTGTGCATTCAGTTTTAGGCAACTCAGAAATAGCTCAGAAGGAGCTAACCGGCACAACTTCTACAGACAGGCAAGAAGCTCTTGCAGACGATCTGAACTCAGTTATCATCATCCACATTGGACAGCTCACATCAACTTATAACTCTAGTTCCAGGGTACCTTGTAGCCTCTTCCTGCTTCTGTTGACACCTGCATGCATGTACATATGTACACACACACACACACATACACACACATGCATGCGCGCACACCAAATGGTAAAAATCTTAAAAAGTAAAGAATTAAGTCTCCAATCCTTATTTAATCCTTTCCTCCTGCAATCATTATCTGTACAACTATCTTATATACTCGCAGTGCAATTTCCCCACCTTTTAAAACGTTCTTTAAAATGTAATGGGAAAAGTAAAAAAGCAAATGAGCATGGAGCTGCAGACAGTGCTGGTCAATGAACAGCGTGCCGAGTCTCCAGGGGATCTGAGCTCAGTTCCCAGCACTCACAACATCTCACAGCTGCCTGAAACTCCATCTTATGGCTTATGCAGGTGCCCACACACACACACACACACACACGAGAGAGAGAGAGAGAGAGAGAGAGAGAGAGAGAGAGAGAGAGAGACCAACCAGCATTTTAAATATTTTGGCTTGGAGAGAGTGTCAAAGTTAAATATTTAAAAAATAAATTTATGATAATAAGCAACTAAGCCTCATTAAAATAAGTAGAATTAGATTAAGAATCCTTAGTTATATCTCTGTGGATGCTAGATTGATCTTTTATTTATACTAAGGATCTTTTATATATACACGCATATGTATGTGTTCATGTGTGCTAATGAGCATATGCACGTGCACACATATACAGGCCAGAGGTTGGCATCAGAGGTCTTCTTGAATCGCTCCACAACTTATGTGTTTACGGAGGGTCTCTCACTTAACCTGAAGCTAACGGACTTAACGAGACTGCCTGGCCAGATTCTAGAAGACATCAGGATTGGGAGTGGGGGGACGCATTTGACACATTAAGCAATATTATATTTATGGCATTAACAAATTCAGAAAAAAAGGAACTTAGGAGTACAACTTCTGTACGATTTTAGAGTACAAATTAAAAATTAAAATGCTCCAGCTGGCATGAAGTCCCGCAGATGAATTGCATTGCACACATGTTCTTACAGTTTATTTACATCCCAGAACAGAAGCAAATAACAGGAAGAAATAATGGAAACTCTTGTGTTCATCCTTACTGAATCAACCTAGCTCTTGATTATAGTATTTTCTCCCCAGAGATATATTTATAATCAATTCTTCACTGAGCCTTCTAACTCACTTTCAGGAAGCCAGGAAACACTAAGTACTTATCATAATGTAATTTCAGGAGGATTTTCTCCAGTGAAATTTAAACAGTAGACAGCATCCCACTGCCAAGTGAGTGGGACCATAGTTTTCTTTTCTCTATAATACCTTCATGCAAGGATAAAATATTGGGTGCGTAGTACTTAATGATGTTTTGTTATTGAATAACTTCTCAAATTAATAAAAGCAAGATTTCTTATTTTCTGTAACCATATAATAACACTGTAAGTTTGCTGACCGGGCCACTCTTATATAACTGGGTGAGTCTGTGGTAACTTCAGAGATGCAAAGACATTCTAGACTACTGGTTAAAAAACTTTTGTAACAAACCAATTTCATCCCAAATGCCTTAAATCAAAGACAGTTTGCTGTTTATTAACTCCCAGTTCTTCAGGGGTGAATTGCTCGGTCATATTGTCACATTGAATGTGTCAACAATGTTTCAGTTGTGTCCCTTGACTTAGTAACATTCCCCACATTATGGATTCTACTCGGGTTCCTGACGGCTCACTTTTTACCGTCCAGTCTCTTGTGTCCTTTTTTAATATGGAAAGGTTCAGGACTTGTTCATCTTGTGAGATACCGATGTTCTTGAAGACTGTAACATGCTTGGCTCTGATGACTGTTGTCTTGTAGAATGAATCAGGGTTTTACACTCAGGAATATTTCAGTCATCTTTTCTTTGGTATGTTGCTGTGTCTGGAGATGTTCAATATTCATTTATGATTCACCCATGAAATTACCATTATTGATCGTCTTTTGATTTCTTCGCTTTAAAGCTACTATTGTCTTACCTTGCACTATATGAAGATGTTTTAAAACCAAGTGAACCATACTAGTGTTTGATAATTGTATTTTCTCCGTCCATCTTTCACTTTATTATTATGTAATGTTACCTATTATTGCTTTGGATACAATGCCTGAAGTCCTTTACAGATATTCCTTATTTTGAGCTTTGTATTTGTATTGATACGTGTGTCTTTTAAGCAACAGTCAGATAAGTTTTATCATCCTTCATTATAAGAACATTTTCTTAAATTACTGGTTGCTTTTTATATCTAACACCTTTGGTGTTTCCCCTTGTACCTAACCTGTCCTTGCTGTTAGCCACCCTGGCCCTGTATCTTATATATAATTCATTCTTGCTGTTTGTCATCCTGGATAGGCTTGTCCCTTCCTTCTTTCTCAGATTTGTGTGTCTCTTGTTCTGTCCTCAAAGTGGGACCCCAGCTGTAACTAGCTGGAAATAGAAACTTGCTTTTGGCATCCTTGGAGGAAGAAAATGCCTTCCCCAGTTCAGAAGATGATTGCAAGAGACAGCTTATTCTGGCAATGCCCCCAAGTCAAGTCTGCATGCAACTGAGTGTGAGCGTCCCCAGAGATAAACACCTAGCCACATGCCTGTTGCCAGGTCACAGTTGACCTTCCAGTTGCCACTGGCCAGCCTTAGACTCTGGCTGACCAGAGCAGTGGCTTTAATCCTGACTGTTTCATATTTATTCAATTCCTACCTGCATCTGGTCACAAAATACCAATTTCATGTGTGTGTGTGTGTGTGCGTGTGTGTGTATATATATATATAAAACATATAAATGTGTTACTTACCAGCTGTTTTGCTATCATCATAACCTGTTACACTACTCATGTGAATTTCAATTTTCTCTATGGCTCTTGCTCATGTAGCTACTGGGATTATGGTTCCTCATCAGAAATATAAATATGTATATCAGATTTTCTCCAACTTTTGAGGATAACATTTAATATTCCTGTTTTTAGTAAACAAAAGGAATTTATAGATTCCATAAACCTGGCCTCAGAAAATATTGACCCTTTTTTATTTTTTTATTTATTTTACAAATCAATCACAGTTTCCTTACCCTGCTCTCCTCCCACACACCCCACCAACCCACCCCTCAGACTCCGTGGGGAGTCACCAAAGTCTGGCACATTAAATAGAGGCAGGGCCAAGCCCCTCCCAGCAGCATCGAGGCTGAGCAAGGCATCCCACCACAGGGAATGGGCACAAAAAGCCAGCTGATAAATCCTGGACCACTACCACAAGCAGACCAGGCTACAAACTGACACCCACACGTAAAGGACCTAGATCGGTCCCACGTAGGCTCCCCAGTGGATGGCCTGGAGTCCATGAATTCCCACTAACTCAGTCATCTCTGTGGGTTTTTCTGTAATGATCTTGACGCCCTCTTGTTCATATAATCGCTCCTCCCTCCCTTTGACTGAACTCCCAGAGCTCGACCTGGTACTTGGCTGTGGATCTCTGCATCTGTTTCCATCAGTTAGTGGATGTAGGTTCTATGATGACAGTTAGAGTCGTTCTGATAGGCACCTCCAAAGAAAGCAGGAGCATTAAAGCTCCTTGACGTTAGCTGAAATTTCTTTAATTGGCAATCATGCCTATTATTGCTATGAATAGCATATTGCATACAGTCTTTTGAAACGAGAAGCATAGGTCTTTTGCATGTAAAAGAGTTATCAGCATACTCTTTTTTTTTTCTTCTGGAATAATTGAACTGAAGTTTGCTAGCACTGAGAATTTAATGGCTAATGATTCTGAGCAATTATCTTTTATTTTCCTCCCTCTTTAAGTTCTGCATCATGGTACAGCAGGTTTCTTTGCTTTTGTTTACACTATTCGTTTCTCTTTTTATGTTAGAGGGGCTTTTATTTGCTCAGTCTTTGGTTCCCTGATGCCCCACATTAATCATTTGTCTTTTACATGGATTTTGTTTTTTTTTTTTCTTTCCATTTTGTTATATGTAGTGAGGCTGTTTGTCCATTGTTGTTAAGCTGCCTGCTGATTGTGCAAGAAAGCAAATGAAGGACTGCATTGACACACGGGAACCACGCATGCAGAGTGGTTGGTTAAACTAAATAAATAAGACCTGTGTGGTACCGTGACCTGAGGGAATTGAAGGCAGGGTACAGGAGTTTGGATTCAGGCCACAGAGAGAGTGCTGCTGGGCTGAGTAGAGAATTGAGAGGCAAGACAATTCGGATTTGTTGGAAAGTCAGTAAACCCGAGAAAGGAGATGAAAATAGAGAAGAAAAGGGCACTCAGGCCCACGTGGGCACAGTGGAGAGGCAAGTGCCATCCTTAGGAACGTGCCAAGGAGTCTAGATGAGATTCCAACTTCATATGGATAGGGGTCTTTTAAAAAGGGATTTAATTGTATTATTTTTAATCACGCATATGTGTGTATATATCTGTATGAGTATTTACGTATGAGCGCAGCTGCCCAGGGAGGCAAGAGGCATAGGATCCCTTGGAGTTGGAGTTATTGGCAGTTGTGACTCTCATGATATGGGTGATTGGAACTAAGCTGAGGGTCCTCTTTGAGGAGCAGTTCATATTCCTAACCGTTGAGCCATTTCTCCAGGCCCATGGACTGTGGTCTTCATAATGCAACTCTATGTGGAAATCTCATAAATATATACACTATACAGCTCATAGTTTGCACTGTGTAGCGATCTAAATGAGAAATGTCCCCTATGGCTTGTGCATTTGAACACACGGTCCCCTTCCTGGTGGTTGTGTTTGGAAAGGCTGTGGAGCCCCTAAGAAGGTGGAACTATGCTGACAGAAGCATGCCATTGGAGGAGAAGATTTGAGATTTTATAGTATGGTTCCACTTCCTTCCCTCTTTCTGCTTCCTGTCGTGGTTAAGATGTCCCCTTTCAGCTTTCCTGTTCTTGCTGCCTGCTGCCATGTCTTTCCTTTCTTTCTTGATTCTCCCTTTATAACACTCTTTCATCTTTTTAAAGTTACTTTTAGTCACTTTTTTAATCATAACAACAGAAAAGCAACCAATACACATATGATTTGAAAGGCTCACCTCAGGTCTAACAATCATATCCAGGTTTACAGTCATCATGTACACTGTATAATAGGCCCGATGGCTCGGATGTGGCAATCTGAGCAGAATTAAAATCCTTTGCTTTTTAATGTGTATTTGTTTAATCCATGACTTTTCTACAAAAAAATTAACATTACAAATTATTACTCTCTGTATTGACAGATAATTGATATCGCCATATTATTGTCGCAGGCATTAACTCAAACAACATGGATTTTATTTTTCAGATCATAAAAATTAAGAAGCAAAGAGCAAAGCCGAGTGTTCCCAATGCGATACAAGGGTTAAATTCATAGAAAAACTTTTCATGTGCATTTCTACATCGACAGTGTAACATTTCCAGTGAGGAGACACGAAGGCAGTCTTCATCCTCAGCACTGGTAGCTACGACGGTGAATTTTAGTAAACTGTAAGGAAACACTTCACAAGCCTGTACTCCACTAAGCTGAAAAATCTGAAAAGAATAGAACCATATTAATCTGCTCTTTTCACTTAATCTGGAATCGAATTCAGAGCATTTCACAGTTACGGTTTCAGACAAGCTTCTTCGATTTTTAGGCTTCTGTCTCGGAGTTACCATGCCAGTAGTCACCCTAAGTTCTTCTAGGGCCACTGCCGCTTAGAAACGGAGCGTTGCCAGTCACGTGATCTCATTCCGGTTGGCCGGTTGCTGCTCTGTGCGGAGGTGAGACCGTGGCCTCGGTGTCCTAGGGCAGCTCGCGCCGACTCGAAGAGTAGAACTCAACACAGCGCCCTAGGTGATTTCCCTTGCGCGCTCCCTGCTGGCAGCGACGGTTTTCTGTGTGGCTTGAAACAGCCACATGGAATGAAGTGGAGCAGCGCAATTGCTAGTCAAATTTCAGCTCACTTTATTGGCTCTGGAATCATTAAAGGTAATTCCGATGGGAACTGACATAATACAGGTGCAGCTGGAGAAAATTGTCTTTCTTTTTTATTGAGTTGGTGTAATAATTTACCATCTGATGTAGAAGTATATTAAGAATGAAAATGTATTTATTTCATGCCTTCTTAAGAACTCTTTCTGAATTTCGGGCCATCAAGTTTCCTTCATAGATTATTATAGTAATGTTTTAATAGCACCTCTTAAAGTATTTCACTTAATTCTCTCCTACTATCCTGGCATTGTCCGTGACATGTTACACTGGTCAGAGTTAAAGATTAATCGCTCTTTTTTTTTTTCAATGTAATTTAAATGGCTTCCTGTTTACCCATTATTACATTAGCATTTAAATATTTATTTATTAAAAATGCTGGCATTCCCCTTGTGAAAGTCAAAAATACAGAAAAGACTTCAACTGTTGAAACAGAAGTCAAAAGTATAGCTATAGCGAAGCCTTTGATTAATAAAGAAGAGGCCACGCAAGGGGGCGACTAAACCAAATTTCTACTTGAAAACACTAAGGAGGGTGAAGGCATTGCTAAGCTGACTTAGCACTATGCTTGCCCATATGCCAAGGTGGTTAATAGGAATTTATAACCAGTAAAGAGAGTAAAGGCACTGGGGTAGGAAGAGTTCAAGCACAGAGCAGCTATCTGAGTACGATATAACTATAGACTCAGAGGGTATTGACTCATCCTGTATGCTGTTGCTGTTGCTGTTGTTGCTCCGTTGCCTGTTACTGGTGTCAATGTTTCTCTTGTAATGGCCTCAAGACAGGATCAGTGAGAGGAAATGCTCATCTGCCAGTTATTATAAAGAATCCAGCAAGAAGTTAATTTACATTATAATATTTAGAACAAAAATTGAATCGGTAGACTAGTGTTTAGCCACGGGTTCTAGTGAGTAATGGGTGAATGAGATTTGGATCTAAGGCTATGTTAATATAGAGTCTGCCTTGCCTGGTTGGTTGCGCAAACATCCTGGCAATAACCCAGCTGATTTGAATAAACATGAGATGTTGAGGTGGATGGTAGAGTTTCCTTTGGGGTAAAAGTTAACTTAGAGATGATCTGGACGCATCTGTAACAGAATCGCCCATAATGCCATGTGTGGAATGAAGCTTGTGGGAGCTGTGCCTTGGAATGGATTGCTCATTTGTACTAATTTCTCTTTGTGATGCCCATCTCAATGAGAGGAAGTTGCCCTTTCAGAATGTGTACACAATAGCTGAGGGTTATTGGAGGCAGAAACCTATAGTTCGTAAGAGGCAATTTACATGTTCAAAAAGAATTTCCAGTTCATAGGTGATTTGTGTACGTTTCTATGGTGTGTTGGTAGCAACATGATAGCTATCACAATGAAGAGAAAACTTTATTTATTTATTTTTTTACTGAGCATATAAAACTTGGAAGCTGACAGGTTGTGTGTCGCAAGTTTTCTATTTGGAGTAAGCAATCGAGTGGAACTCAGACTAGATCACCCTGGAACACAGCTCATGATCTTATGACAATCAGCTTCTGCTTGCTTCTGTGGAGCTGATATATTCTGACAGCCGTGAGTATGTCACCATATGCTGTAAACTTCTACAATGCGTGCCAGGAGTTACAGTACCGCCGTTACTTCACAAAGGAAGTGGCGTTCTTACTAAGGCGGAGAGTGTTTGGTTTTGAAATGGGAGGGGAGTGTTCATTGTAGGCTGCTAGGTCAGTGATTTACAGCGTGGGACTCTGGCTCTCTGATAAGAACGCTGAGGCCCATGTAATTTAACCAGTGAAATGGTACAGCAACTGCTTTGCTTCAGATTAAGCACACCGTTGTTGCAAGTATATCCTGAAACACTGAAAGATTCTAGCACTGAGAGCCATGGTGAAAGTTTTCTGCCCACTCCCCTGGCTCATCTCACTGAACTGCCTTCTGAGCTTCTGTGATGATGAGGCACTATAGGAAACTGCAGCTGGGCGGTTATCAATATTACTTACAATTCTAGAAGCTGGAAAACCCAGGACCAAATCTCTCTCTCTCTCTCTCTCTCTCTCTCTCTCTCTCTCTCTCTCTCTCTCTCTCTCTCTCTCACACACACACACACACACACAGGCAGAGGGGGGGAGGGAGGGAGGGAGAGAGAGAGAGAGAGAGAGAGAGAGAGAGAGAGAGAGAGAGAGAGAAACTTACACAAATCCATTGATTTTTGTTTCTCCAGAGAATCCTGCCCGGCAGGAGAATTTAATAAATCTTTTTTTAAAGTAGTTGAGAGTGGTTTCTACGGAATTCAATCATTTGCTTAAAGAATGGTGGGGAGGAAACCTAGGTGGGGGCCTGTGGTTGCCACAGCCTGCAGCCTGAGAAGCTAGCTCACCTGCGGTGCCACACACAAGCTGCATAATGAGCTGCCTTTAACAGAAGAAGCTGTCTGTATTCTGTAATGAAACCACCTAAGAGTTTCTTCTTGGTACCCTAGCACCTGCAGCCTGGATCCCACTCCTTCCGCCCGCAGGCCTTACAACCTTCCCCTGCTGCCATCAGCGGAAGATGTTGTGCTCTGTGAATCATGTATGGTTTTTACTGACAAAGAGGAGCTTACCCATGTGTAAGGGAAATGCGTACCTCCAGCAGATAAAGCCAATCCACGGTTTTAGTATCCAAAAATGAGGCTGCACGGTAGTGAATGGGGAGGGATAAGACTTAGGAACCATTTTGTGTTTTAAAGTTGAATTCTTGTTTGTATAATATCTAGGGCTACTGAGCTGGTGGTCCTGGGCTAACTTGCTTGTTTAAGGAGGAGGTCAGGGGTAACAATGAGTACCTGAAATGCGGGTTCTTCATTAGCTAGAGCAATATCACAACTTTCTTAAAGTTGAACTGGGTCAGAGAGAACATTTACTTGCAAGCATTTTCATGGCAGCTTGAGTTGTCATGCATACACTTGAAACATACTAGAATAATTTTTACAATTTATATTTCCACTGAAGGGTAACTTCTGTTGGTAATTTATATGCCTCAATTTTATGGAAGGTTAGGTCAGTTCTTGTCCAAGGCAATATTGAGTGTGTACTGTAGCAAGCCTCTTTGAAGCAGGATATGGAAGTTGTACTGTTTGCTAAGAATGTCCATTTGGGTTTAAAAATTCCTCCTTACAACTTTTCTTGCTTTGAATTATTTTAGTCTTGACATTTTACAAATTGTGTTTTTATTTCTTCTTTGGGAATTTTATATAATGTATTTTATTCATATTCACTCCCCTCAGCTCCTTCCAGATCTTTCCCCACCTCCCTCCTCACACAACGTCATGTTCTTTCTTTCTTTCTTAAAAATAAAAGAAACACATGAAATCTAGTTTGTGTTGCTGGGTGACAACTCCCAGGCATAGGGCCTGCCCTTGAGAGTGGGCCATATACTTAGTTTCGCTCCATTAAGGAAACTGTCTTTCCCTCACTCAATAGCAGTAAAGTCCCAAAGCTACTCACGATAGGCGTGAGGCTTGGTGTTCACTTTCCTTCCTCCATGTTGGAATTTTGGCTTCAGCTTGTGCAGGTCATGTGCCTACTGTCACAGTCTCTGTGAGTCTACATGGTCATCTGTCCTGTTGTGTCTGGAAACATGGTCATCTGCCCCATCTGTCCTGTTGTGTCTGGAAAGTATTGTTTCCTAGACGTCTTCTTCCACCTCTGGCTTTCACAGTTATTTTCCCCCTCTTCTACATAGATCCCTGACCCTTGAGGGGAGGAAGTGATATAAACATCCCCTTTAGGGCTGAGCACTTCTAATTCTCTCAGTCTGTACGTTGACCTTCAGCAACAGACTTTTCCTGTAAAGCTTTCAAAGGTGGCGAAGAATATTGGTGATAGCTTATAATATGTGAGAAGTTACGGATGCCCCTGGCCAACAACTAAAAAGGAGGTAACCCATTACAGCTCTCAGTGTTAATTACCAATCTAACAAGAAGAAGACAGAGATGGCAGAGCCCTGGGGGGGATACCACATTTTTGACCCTTGTACGCAAGGCAAGGAGAGCTTGGAAACCGCCAGGACTCTGAACTCACCCTCTGAGCCGACTAAGCTATGGAAAGTCCCCAGAACTGGGAGGAGATGGCAGTTAAGCAGGAATGGTCTGTGGGTGGAGGGTGGCAGGGTAGTGGGAACCTGGGAAGGGTTCTTCCGAATTTGGATCAGCTAGCTTCTCTGTATCTCGCCTGGGGGCATGTGGTACTGAGAGCTTTATTTGATAGCGTACGCAATCTAGCTGGGCTATTACTCCCTCCATTATATGGTAACTCCATTGAAATGTTTATAGTTTAAGAAGCTTCTATGGTAGTAGGTTTATGTTTTAAATATTTGAAATCTCCTTTGTTTTAGTTGTAGGAAAGTCTTCACTTTAACTTCTCATATAGAATCCAGAGAGAACCTTAGAGGGTTAGCAAGACAGCTTTAGTAAATACATCATCTGGCTGAAGGGAACAACAGCCTCCTTTCTGTTCGAGTCTCACTCTAGTGACAAGTTGAACTTAGAGTGGCTGCCAGCACTCAGCTTCTGCGTCTGCTTCTCTTTCTGCATGCGTGCGTCACCCTGCACGCTATGCTCAGGGTCACCCTTCACATTATTCTCTGCATTACGTCAGGACTTCTGTTTCTGCACGAAGTACACTTGCGTCTGCACCAGACGGAACCCCCAGGGTAGGCGTGGGATTTCTGTGAACTGCGTGCCTCTGTTCTCAGAAAGGAACTCCCTGTCTGATGTAGTCTGCTGTGCTCCGAGGAGAGCCTGCCTGCCACCTTTCTACTGGTTCACTGCTCTGCGTATTTCTGCTGAATGCAATGCCTCCTCTGCATTGCTTGATATATTTCTTAACCTCCATCAGAGAAAGTAGTTTTCACATTGGGAGCATGACCCCCAGAAACACTCCACTTCTTCTGCTTAAAAATTCCAAAGGCCTACACAATGTTTTCCTGCAACATAGAAAGACTTTTCAGCAAGAAAACATTTTTAAAATCTTTTAAAAAATATTTGACTCAACAACAGTATTTTTGAGCTCTGTTTTTCTCTTCAAAGAAAATACTGTTAATGTATTAATTTTTTCTTTAATTTTGTTAATCAGTTTCCAAACCTTATCAAGCCCTATGACTACATCTGATGGTTTCCTGTGCCCTGGGCTTAACGGTCAAATCACAGCATCAAGTTTCCCCAAGTCTTCACACACCAGGAACAGCTTCCCTGTGGATCTAATCTAGATAGTGTTTGTTCCCGAGATAAAGCCAGTAGTGAACATTGATTACCTCCAATCTTGTCATCTTGGATAGTAAGAAAGTTTTAGAGAGGTTAAACTATTAACTTAATATATGAAAGCATGCATCATGTTTCTTAACATAGATAATGTATTAAATCAGTATTGACTTTTCAGAAAAAAATATTAGGCTTAGGTATTTTTGAAAATTCATTTTATTTTTTTTGATTATACATATGTTTATGTCTATGGGTGAGTCTAGGTAGGTGCCATGGAAGCCAGAAATGGCCATTGGATCTCCTGTGCTGTATTTACAGGTGGTTATGAGATGCCTGTGGTATATATTAAGTACAGAAATCCAGTGGTTTGCTGAAGTAACATATTCTTAACCGGTCAGCTATCTCTCCAGCTCTTCTTAGACATATTCTCCTTCCCATCAAACCTTTCTGAGCTCTTGATTAAATCTTACCAGAAAAGGAATTCAGTAAAGTCTATGAGAAAACTTCTGTAGATCTCTTTTCTCTAGCTTTTTGCTTATTGAAAATATATTTTTGCATATAATGTATTATGATTATGGCTTCCTCTCCCCCAGCTCCTCCAAGATCCTTCCTACTACCCTTCCCATTCAAGTCTAAAACTTTCTGTCTCTGTTAGAAAAAAAATGGACATCTAAATAATAAGAAAATAAAATAAAACAAAAGCAAACAAACTGGAATAGGGCAAAACAAAGTAACAGAAGGAAAAGAGTTAAATAAAAACACAGGAAACATATAGATTCAGAGACACAAATTCATATATATAGGAATCCTATAAAAATGGAAAAGCAGAAGTCATATATGCAAATGAGCTGTAAGGTTAAAAATTTTTTTAATGTCCTGACAAAATTTTGTGAGACAGACAACCTCCAAAGGTGTCATTTAGTTAAGTCGTGTTAATCATTTACTGCTGGGCATTGGACATGTCCTTCAGTATGATTTCTGTGGTAGTTTGGATGCAATTGGCCCCCATAAGCTCATAGAAAGTGTCACTATTAGGAGATGTGGCCTTGTTGGAGGAAGCGTACCACTATAGGGGTGGGCTCTGAGATCTCCTACACTCAAGCTTCACTCAATGTAGACTCAGTGTACTTCCCATTGATTTCAGATCAAGATGTAGAACTCTCAGCTTCTTCTCCAGCACCATGACTGTATGCCACCATGTCCCACTGTGATGATGATGAATAAAACCTCTGAAAAATGTACACCACCCCAGTAAAATGTTTTCCTTCTCTTAACATGAAGGGGAGAAACCTAATGGAGGCTTTAGGATGATACCCCAGTGTTACTGGCTTAGAGACCATGACATGCTCCTAGGAACATTTTAGTGTTGATGCTTCTAAAATTGCACATACCCTATATTTCCTTTCTGCACTTTCCCTACAACCACCTAGAAATATATCCTCTTGGTCACTTTCCTTCAATAAATCAAGTATTAGTCTCTTCCCCTGAGAAAGTTATTCAGACAAGTTTAGAGACTGGACAGGACCAAGATGAACAGCAGCAGATCCTCTGGTGAGGCTCTGTTAGTGTGTTGTCTGGGACACAGTGCCCTTCTTTAAATAAATAATAAATAAATGAATCTCAAAATGCCCCCAATTCTTGCTGAACAAAGATGACTCAACAACAACAACAACTGGCTCATTATAAGAAATGTTTCTAGTTCCAGCAGACACTGCAAATCCACGGGTATAATAAGTCCAGAGTACTGAAACCTCTTTGAGTTGAGTATCCTTCAACAATTGATTCTTGTACATTAGCTAGAAAAACTTCATTAAAATACATATTTGCTAGAGAGTAGTCTTTCTTCTCTTTTAGGATCCAAAGATATGGGATAGTGGAGGAGATTTCATGTGTCACAGGCTCTGTGACTCTTTTCTGTTCATTTATTCTACCTTCATGTTTTGATAGTCAGATCTAAGTGTCAGAAGAAGACCGACACGTTAGGTTTCATTATCTGAAGATCTTACCCTTCTTCATCCCTGGCTCTTTACATCAGTCTTCCAGTTTAAATCATGACCATATACACAGTGTACGGTTAATGTCCATCATTTTTATTTTCCAATAGTTTATTTCGCTGGAAACCTCCAGCTACTGTTGGGGGTAAACACAAGCCGTTATTCCAGAAGACTGCCAACCCTCATGTAAAACAGTTAAGGAGAACCTGGCAAACGGTGACAGTTGTAAATCTATATTCTGTTGTTTAATTAGATAACCAATGTATCAATAAAGCAATGGCACGGAAGAGAAGTTGTGCCCCATGAGCCACTGGCAGCCCCATCTGTACCATTGGGAAAGTCTGGCCATGTCTGTAGCATGTGACGTTAACTTGAAACACCCAGTGACTTTGTATAGTCCATAGTTTTATATGATAAGAGGAAGTAGGCTGCCATTTCTCTCAGGTCATGTACTATGCCATGCCGTGGTGCAGTGATTTATCGGGACATTGTGCACTTTTCAGTATTTCTAGGAAGAACCATTTAACTTCTGGGATAACATTAATTAAAGTCAGGAGACATTAACATTTCATTTCCTATCAGTTTGCATATTATGTACTGAAATTTGGATGTGATTTATAGAAAATATATTCTAGTACTACAATTCTAAGGTTCATCCCCATGTAGCATCTGTAATTGTGTATTTTGGCTGGATGGTATGCATGCCTATTCTGAGGGTGGAACTGTATGTTTAAGGAACATAAGGTATGTAATTATCATATGACTGACGTGTTTCTTCCATTGTTTTCAAGATTCAGGTGAGTTTATAAACTACATCCTTTAAATGGTTGAGAAAGGTCCATTTCCTACAGTGAAGTAAATCTTGCAGACTTTGGCTTCTTAGTGTGTTTACTTTGACATTTACAGTTGAAGGAGTTGCGACTTAAAAAAAAATAGGGAATAACCTAAGCAAGCTTCTAGTGCAAAGGTTATGGGGGGTTAGCGGATGAGGAGAGGGGAAATCAGGGAATGTGATGTGTAAATTCACTATTTTCTTTGACAGCAGGTTTAGAATTTTGAGAGATTTTCAGAACCTAGAACACATCCAAATAGTTACTAGGAGACAAAGTGCAGGGGTCCTTGGCTTCCAACAAAATTCTTATCATTAAATTCAGTTGAAAGTGTATTAATTATTTAGGAATGAAAGAGTATTAAACCACAGAATGAAAACCACAAGCGACAAGCCTAATATTCATGGGTGTTAGAGGATAAGCCGGAATTAGCAGTGTGATGTGACAGTTGACATTGGCACCCTGAAGAATTCTGTGAGAGTTTAACCATGCCTGACGGGAAGAAGCCTGGGTCCTTTGGACCACAACTCACTCAGTACGCACAGCCCCTCTGAGACTAAATGGGCCGCACCCCTGCGTCTGCTATCAGCAACTGTGATATGAGTCACACATGTGGAATAGAGAAGCCCCTGAAAGGATGAGATATCCTGGATGTCACCATGGGTGGAAGGAAAGGATGGAGAGATGGGGACATTATTTTTTGATTTCGGAATTAGAGATGAATATATAACAGAGGATGATAATTTCCTTGATGCATGTCCATCTGGGAAAATTGGGAGGCAGATGGACCATGGATGAAGGAAAAAAAGAAGTCTGACTGTATAATCTCTGTTAAGGCTGACCATCAACAGTGCCAGCTGCTGGCATCTGGAAGAGGCAACAGCAGGGGGAGAGAGCTGTCTCAGACCGTATCAGCTGTGGCAGGGATATTTACTAAACGAGGAAGGGCTCATCTAGAAGTTTAGTTTTTGCTGTACTTTCATGATCCAATCGATTGATTCCCCCTCCCCTCCCCTTTGTGCCCTGCACACACTTTGGGAAGTCTTCAGCCAATTCTGAATTAAAGCGGAGCTACATGTGAGCGGTTTCCTTGCAGCTCGGAGCCCCACACTTTGAGTTTGCAGCTCTGCGCTCTGAGCATGTCATCAATGTAAAGAATGTTCTGGCTTAGAGCTGAGTTGATTTCTTAGCTCTTTCCTCTAACTGGCCAGAGAGCTTTTCTTATTTTACTTTGAATGGATCTGATTTTGTTTTATTTAAACTGCTACATTATTTGGAAACGTATGACCTTATAGATTCTAACTATAAAATCCTCCATTAGAAAATAATTCTACACTCTCAAGTCTCTATGAGTCATGCTTGTCCCTCAATTGAATGATAAGTCAAATATTCTTGTATTTTTGGAAGTTCTTTTATTTAGCCAACAGAATCTAAGCATCAAGACTTCAACATTATAATGTACTGTCTTGTGCAGCTTAGAAATTATAGAGAAACATTCTCTCCTTTTTTTTTTTCAAAGACTCAGTGGGGTTTTATGCCTGTATAATTGATGTCTTGACTTAAGAAAAACATTTGATTTTTATCTCAGTCCTGGAACCTCTTTTCAGTGTTTGTTCCCTGTTGTCTGGTAAGCTGGGAGAGAGATACAGTTCCATCCTTCAGGTTTGCCTGTCTTGGTCAGAAATACTTCACTCCCCTTCTGCTGGAAAACAATTGAACAGCTGGGTCACTCTATCTCTACCTCATTATGTACAACTGCAAAAGAAAGCACCATTTCAGCATTCTGCCTGTGTACATCCTCCCAACTGCTGCCATCATATGGTTGCGAAGCTAGAAAATCTCCAGTAAAGAATTAAATCTGTATAATGTGACCTCTGATCTAGTGTCCAATATACAATAATTTCCTCTATTCAAGCATCACCCAGCACTCAATAATTCAATTTATAACATTCTCTATATTTTTCTCTTCAGACACATCCAAGCATAGTATCTGCGTATCAATTGTTATCAACTATGTTGCTATTTGAATGCATAGATGTGAAAATTGATGCTTTAAATCATCAATTTTTCATAGACTATAATGTAACTATTCAGTTACTATAATTTATTTACTCTTAATCAGTACATGGAGACTTCATGGAGTAAACAAAGTATTGACAAGGAAGAATCTGCTGCTGAGATTTTGGGAAACTTGAAAGCTCCTGAAGAAAGCGGTCTTATTTTCTGGCTTACTGATTGCATGCAGGGAAAGAGCATTTATCCTCACACTTCTTGCACTTTTTCTAAACCTTTACACCCATCATTTCACCTGAGTAACTTCTAGTCTTCAAGTAGCAGCATGGATGTTATTTTCTTGAACAAAGCTTTCGAAAAGAAATATCTCATTACAATGGGCAAAGTACATTGTTAAGCTGCTTCCCTACCTCTGAAGAATAGAAAAGGTGTCGCTGTCTCATGTGATGGCTTTGAGGGAGTTAGAAACTTCAGGAGGCTAGAGAGAGAGAGAGAGAGAGAGAGAGAGAGAGAGGGGTGTATGTATGTGTATGTGCACATGTATATGTGTATATGCCTGAGTATATGTGTGTGTGCAATCTGGGTATGTATATGCGTTTGCATGTGTTTGTGTGTGTCTGTAATTCTATTTATGAATGTATATGTATATTTGTATGTGTAAAAGTTTGTCTGTGTATGTGTGTGCATATATGTGTATGTTTGTGTACATACATATAAGCATGTATGTATGTAAATCTATTTCATACTTTCTTTATAAGGCTATATTATCTCTTTTCTGGAGAAATAATGTTTCTACGGACCATCTTCTCTCTTTTGAGCCCCAATTTAGGATTGAAGCTTTCAGGACTAAACTATAACTATTTTACGTGACTATTCCAAAGCACATCCCAGCTACTTTATCCTCTGGACAGGCTCAGAGGATGCCCTTACATATTCATGTTTACTGTGGGTGTCACACAAGGATGGAAGCCACAAGAGTTCCACGCATTTCTTCACACTGCATTTATCATGGGGTTGACTTAGAGAAACAGTTACTGCTGTCATGCTTCATCTGTAAGTGTTCTCAACAGCATCAAGTATGAGGTTTTACGTTGTCTTCTAGGAATGGACCTCAACACATATTTTATAAATTTTCTACTTGTAGCTATGTGACACTTACAAGTGAAATGATAATGAACTTAATTGCCTTTAAAAATAGCTGGTTTTATTGACATCCAAGAGAAAACACCTGCTATTCTTCACCACAGTTATAATGCCAGGAAGTAGAAGCCAGCTTTCACTACCTGATCTAATTTTATTTATGCAATATGAGAAAGTGAGAATATTCTAAGAGAATACGAGATAAAATATAATTCTTGCATGTAGGAAAGGTGAGCATTCAATCTTTTTTTTTTCAAAGAAACATGAAGCTTTGTCACAAAACTTTCTCAACTGATCTTATGGCATTCTTAAAGTAATTAGTTTATCTAATATATAAATTCCCAAGTTGGGAGTGTAGTATCTGTGTCTACAGGGCAGTGTGTTTTACAAATTGGTATTCGTTGCAATATTCCTTGGGGATCATATTGTCAATCATTCAAACAGTGGGCATTTGTGTGGTAAACTTAGCAACTCCCTTAGGAAAAAGAGGATAATTGAAAATACATGTGAAATTGGAAGAAAAAGTTTAACTCCTGTCTAATCTTCCTTCAAATTCTTCTCTTCTGTATCATTATCCACTACTATAAAAATAGCCTGCTGGAATCCTCTCACTTTCTTCTTAATTTTCTTAAGTGTGAATTTAAAAACAACACATTTAAAGCATTTTTCCTAACCAAATTAGTCAAAAAAAATTGCTTACAGGACAACTAACCATGATTAAGCAGGTTCTTCTCAGAGTCTGCCTTTTTCTAATGCAGTTTGCATTAGATTGGCAGTAACCCATTTTATCACCTTGTTTGTAGGTCTGTCATCTGCATTTGTGATGTACCAAAGGAATCACAGATGATCAATACTTTCATGGTCTATAGAAAAACCAGCAAGAAGTGAGCATAAGTCTCCACTGAAATGCTCATATGAATTTCTCACAAAAAAATAGGCAAGATTAACACTAAACATATATGCTCTCCTAGTGATCTGTAAATAGATTTCTGCATTTTTGATAAAGGAAGATGACGAGAATTGGGCTCAGGGTGAAGAGAATTTACTGCTCTTTGATCACACCTGAACTCAATGCCACTTTGGCGAGCACACAGTTTCCTGTAGCTTCAGCTAGCTCCTGGTGATTCACTACTATCTTCTGACCTCCAGGGTGCCTGCGTTCACTTGTGCACAGCCACATGCAGACTCATAATTAAAAATAAAATAGATCCATAAAAATAAAAATACAAAAAATAAATATTTTGCTGGTATTAGAAAAGCACTATATGTGAAGGAAAAAAAAGACAAGATCTCCTGAGCGCCTTGGAAGCAGGGGGACCATGAGAGAGGGTAGAAGGGGAGGGAGAGGAAGGGAAGGGAACAGAGCAAAACGTATAGGTCAATAAAAAGAATAAAAAAGAAAATCACTATAAACTATGTAAACCGAAGTATGAGGGTTTGAAAAACCAGATACAATGAGCACTGGGCCTCAGTGTGGGGAATAATAGAGATAGGTGGGTTCTGAATACCTTCAACATTCAGCTTCAGTGTGAAGAAATGGAAGACAAGTTAAAACTCTTGTTGAGGGTTTGGAGAAGTTAGGATGTTTGTGCCTTGTTAAATATGTATCACAGGCACCAGGAGAAACCAATCAAGATCTTTTACAAACTGTTCAAAGTGTAAGTACCAAAATGATACAGGAACCACATATGTGTATTTGCATCTAAAGCAATTGAAAGGAGGGTCTCCAGTGCTGCCTGTGTCTCGGGCAGCTTTTAGTGTGGTACACAAAGACAAGACACGGAAGCAACCTGAAAGGCTCAATAAGAAGAACCGATAAAGGAAAGATGCTTTGCCCAGACAATGGGGCATCAGCCCACATTAGAGGGAAAAGAAATGCCACATATGAGGGTCAAGAAGACCACATGTTAAGAAAGAAATAAGCCAGCCAGAGCTGTGCAAATAGCACCTGGTTCCGTTTCCACGAAGAGTTGATTTCCCACTTTCCCCCTTAATTACATAATGTGACTAAATATATAAAGCATGACCTAAAATAATTTAAAAGTCACTTGTGGGGCATTGTGAGAGAAAACTTCATTGGTAATAAAACACTGACTCTTAATCGTTTTCATTTTTGCTAGTGTGATCAACAGTTTCTGGTGAAATTGTTTCCTCTAGGATCTAGTGGCTGACAATGGGTGTGTATAAGACTTTCATGGATCACCCTTAAGGCCCCTTGTTTGACTTGTTCTTATGTGGGCAGTTGTCAGGCTTAAGCTGAGTCTCAAGGTGTTGTCTAAAAGGAGAGGCATTCATCTCAGCCACTCTTGAGAGTTTATGATTTCTGTGTGGGCACTTTCATAACATTACTAGATTAAACATAGGTTTGTTTGTCTATGTCCCGGTGGGACTGCCTCCATGGTTTTGGGTTTACCTAAAGGATATATTATTTGACCTCAAAGGAATTCTTGACCTGCCTGCAATCCAAACCTTAACCCTATTTCTAAAACTAACCCATCCTTAATGCTAACAGAAACAACACAATAACCCCGAGCGTAGGGATAACCTTAGCACCAGCCATCACTAACCCAACTTCACTACTTAATCTTTTTTTTTTTTTTTTTTTTTTTTNTTTTTTTTTTAAATATTTATTTATTTATTATGAGTACAATATTCTGTCTGTGTATATGCCTGCGGCCAGAAGAGGGCACCAGACCCCATTACAGATGGTTGTGAGCCACTATGTGGTTGCTGGGAATTGAACTCAGGACCTTTGGTAGAGCAGGCAATGCTCTTAGCCACTGAGCCATCTCTCCAGCCCCCTTCACTACTTAATCTTAACACTTCACTTAAACCTAACGCAAACAATAACTTGAACCCTGAAAGTAAAAAAGACAAAAAAATCCCCAAATACACCAAAAATCATAATTTAAACAAACAAACAAACAGAAAATACTAGCCTAGCTATGACAAAACCATGACCTTAACACTAGGACCACGAAGAATACTAAATCTAACAGTAGCTTTACACCTATGAGAAGCAATATCAATAATGAAAATTCTGAAACCTCACTATAATCCTAGCCTAAACCCAGATCACACACTAACTCTGATCAAAACATTACCTGTAAATGCACAACTCTAGGCCAGACTAGGCTTAGCCCCGAGCAAAATCTAACCTAGCGTCTACCTTTACCCTTAATCTAGATATAAACCTAACACCAAAATCTACCTGTAAGAGTAAATTAAATTTAACCCTATTTCTGACTGAACAATAGCAATAACTCTGAATTTACCTTTATCTATAACCTAACTACGGTTTTAATCCTAATGAACATTTTCCTGGGGTCTCCTTTCTTTATGACAGCCCAGTAGTCACCAGCCCCAGAAAGGGTCCAATGTTATAAATGCCATGAATATATGGCTAGAGATATGTATGCTTAAAAATGCCTAGAGATTATTGTGTCCAGCGCATATGCACAATCATATGGGACTTGGAGGAATTTATCTCAATGCTTCTATGGATTTGACACTAAGTTAATGATATTGGTGGATAATAGAGGAGCCAGCACTCCATCTTAATTACTGATTGTCCTTCTTGACACCTATTTTTGTATAATGCTTGGCGTTTTCATAGATTATTAAAAGTCATTTTAAAAAGAAAATTGGGGAGCGTTTCAAATGTGCAGAGAGGCAGCCACCTAATCTTGGACCAAAACTTCCTTACACTACAACCAGGTGCAATGGGAAGAGGTAGTGGCTTGGAACGGCTGATAAAGAGTTACTGGGGCTACAGGTGAATGTGAAGACAGGGATTGAGATGGACCCAACACTCATATTATTCTCACCAGAGTCAAGCTCTGTTAAGTTTCTTTGTTTTTGCAGCAACTGTAGGGTTGCCACCTTGGAGGGGTAGCAATGATTTGGAAGGGTTAGAGCAAAAGAACTTTGAGCTCATCAGTCTTTATCCAGGTTGCCTTTGTGTACTAACTGATTTTGCTACCTAACAGTTTCACTCACCATGGTTTTAGTCTCACGTTATTTTTGCTCTAAAGAGACATCCCTGATGATGTCACTGTTTAAGAGAAAAACATCCTTTTCTCTTTTCTGATGCACTCCTCTGCCTCACAGAGTACCACAGAGCCTCTTCCATCTCTCTCTCTCTCTGTGTGCTTCTGTCTCAGTCCAAGGTCTAGGAATGCCTCCAGAAGGACGCACACATCAGTGTTCCATCTCTCCCCATCCCTTGGGAAGATGTCATTCAGCTGAGTGACTGAGCGGAAGACCTGAACAGCACAAGAGTTATTTTTCATAGCTTCCCCTTTTCTTTTCATAACTCTATAGTTGTAAAAACCACACTAAACTTGACAGAGGTGCTGAGGTGAGCAATCTGTGGAGGAAGGAATAAAAGAGGTGCACAAAGCGTCTGTACCAATAACACCAGATATTACTTTTTTACTGGCCATGGCTTTTGTCAGGAGAATGACCTATCATAAATCTTAATAAAAAGTGAAAAACCTAGTTCTAGATTAAGCAAGTTAAGATGTAGGCTGTGCAGTCCAAATGAAATTCCTCTTTCTTTCATTCCTGCCCCTCTATGTGCCACAGGTGCCTCTGTGTAGATGTGCACATATGCACACATGCAAAATTTAAACTCACATGGCCATCCATCCTGAACAATTTTGTTCTGGTAAGAATTATCTTGTACACACTCCCAAGCAATTGCTTTACTTCCTGAACTTTTCTAGAACGTACTATAGAATTAGAGAAGCCATGAAGAATAAAGCAATAACTTAACTCCCTCAGTAAAGCCTCCTTTGGTTCTGTAGCCTAGGGACTCCTTTAATAGCCATTCTGTTCGCACATGGTATTTTCCCAGAAGTACCATGTGCAGTTCCAGGACTAATATTGGTAATTCGTATTAGAAGGAAACAGGAAAAATATTCCATGAAAACACATGGAAAAGGGGACGTAGATGCAAAGTCTCGCCCCTAACTAAGAAACTATTTGTCGCTGACACCAGTGGGGAAAGGGCTGGCTCCTCTCAAATCAACTATCACTCACGACAATGCCTCACGGACTTGCTTATAGGACAATCTTATAGATCAGTAATTCTCAACCTGTGGATTGATACCCTTTCCCAGGGGCCGCCTAAAATCATTGGAAAACACGGATATTGACATTCTGATTCATAACAGTAGCAAAATTATACTTATGAAGTAGCAATGAAAATAATTTCATGGTTGGGGCATCACAGCATGACGTATTAATCAGTCTCAACATTAGGAAGGTTGAGAAGCACTGTTATAGAGACATTTTCTCCATTAGGATTCTGTTTTTCTGAGATATGCGTAGGTTTATGACAAGTGGAAAAAACAAAACAAAACAAAAACAACCATCACAAATAGGATAGAAGGGAATTTACAAGTTCCAGAAAACCTTTATATTTTTAACATAGATTGTCATCATATATTTTGGTAAGATACTGTTTTATTGAAGACAATGCTAGCAACCTAAGGGACCTACCCTAAGGTTAGATATCATGAGAATATTTATAGGGAAAGCTAGGGTGGGAATTATGTAAATATTTAATCCAAATTCTGACAGATGACATTTGAGAAATGTTGAGAATGTAGTTTGAGCAAGAAAATAAATAATGCTACAAATAATGATAGGAATTTGAACAGAGTAAAATCTGAAGGTGCTTCTTCTATCAACATGAGTGTTGATGAAAATCTTACATGTGAGTTTGGTTGATCTGTGGTACTAATAGTCCACACTGAATTAATAATAAGTAAGTAAAAGGAGTTACATCAAAATTCAACAATGCCAGGCAATTCTTTTTCTTACTGAATACTTACTTGCTGTGGAACAGACTGACCAAGTGGATTTTCTTAAGTTGCTTAATTGTATCGATCAATCATGGACAAGTACAAGCAGATGGAGACAGGATAAAGGTGAAAAGCACAGCACCGCAGCATCTCTTTTCTGTGAGATGCTTCAACACCATCATTGGGAAGCACAATGTCAATCAAGTGAGAATCGTGCTGCACTGATGACTAGCGACCTCATGCCCCAGCACGGGCCAGAAATCTGTGTCTGCGTGAGCGAGAAAGTCCTATGTGTTCTCTCTCTGTTTCTGAATCTCAGACACCTTCAAAATAAAAGCAAGTGCATTTGAAACAATGATAGAACTGGATAAACGAAGGCATGGAATTTATACATTCTGGAAAATGAGATAATTTCAATAAAATATGACCAAAGCAAGAGAGTATCCCAATGTCAGGAGAGTTACTGAAGTCTCACTGTGTTCCAATAATTCTGTTTGCTTGAAAAGTAAAAGCATGGACCTTTTGTGTTCTATTTATTATCATTTAGGGAGAGAATATTGATAATTTTATAAATTATGACAACATAATTGCCAAAATAACAATGTCATTCTCTCAAAGAATTCTCAAGTGTCTGAACAAATGTCAGACTTGCTTTTTATTATATTTTTCTGTGCAGCAACTTCATGTCCAAAGCTGATCTGAGCAGATATTAGGAGATCTTCCACCTTTCCCCCTCTTTTTTTATTTGCAACACTTTGAGAGGAATCCAGGTTCAGACACAGTGGGATCCTGGATATGTTCAATTGTTTTGTGCTTGTGAAATAATCATTAGGAAATTCATTTTTTGAGTGGAGCACAAACAGCCTTGATAACGGCACCTTGGTACCAAAAAGTAAAAACATTTCTGATGATGATTTAAATATACGGATGCTTTTCTGTATGCTGATGGACTCAAGCTGATTCCATTAGAGGTCAACAGTATACCCAACACACCTACCTTACCACACATCACAGCTGCACAGAGCAAGCGCACTGTGCAGAATCCACCCTTCATCACTTCTGTCTGGGGTATGTCCCCCGGCCAGGACTCTGGGATTCTTGCTTTTCTCTTTAGACAGTTACAAATGGAAGGAGATGACCTACCTTCATAGACTTCTCAGATTCACCAGCTTAACTGAAATTGATGCTCTCTCTGTACTTCATAACTTTCTTATAAATTTTTGTAAATTTTGAATAAATTTTCTTTGTAAATTCTTGTAAATGGCTCCCTGTACCATTTTACTATTCATGTGTCCTTTTATTGTTTTTCTCAGAGGAACTAGGGCCTCACATGTGCTATGCATCTGCACGAGTCCTTTCCCGGCTAAGCTGCTTTTGCCAGTCCCTGCAGCTAAAACATCACTTATTCTCAAAGGCCAACCATAGTGCCCACTGGGATCCCCCTCACTTCTAAAGGGTTCATGCCTGTGTATAAGATCCTTGTCCTGTGAACCCAAACATGGCAAACCCATACCTTGCCAGGTACGCCCTTCAGCCTTTGACCTGATTGGCATATGGCAAGGACTTGTTTTCAACTTGCTTTATGACAGTTCTCAGGGGAGTGAGCATCCTCCATTCTGTGTTAGCATGTCTGCTGGTGTCTTCCTTGTCCAAGTCATGTTTGGACAGCAATATTGATGAGAATTCATAGATTCTAAATCTCTCACGTTCTAGGTCACACAGTCTCACAGCATACTTTCTATTCCTCTGGGTCTTACAATCTTTTCACTCCCTCTTCCAAAGTGATCCCTGAAGCTTAGGTGTAGCAGTGTTTTGTAGATGTATCCCTTGGCATTGGTACCCAAAAACCCTGCTGCATTTCAGCTGGTTGTAGGTTTCTGTAATGGCCTCAGTGTATTGAAAGAGACGATTCCTTCATGAGGAATGAAAATTACACTTACCTATAAATATAAGGATAAATATTAGGAATGTAGTTAGGATTTATGCTTATTCAGTAAAATAGCAGTTGTGGATTCTCCTCCAAGATCCATGATTTCATTTCATGAGGTACAGTGGTTGAAACACATTATTTTGCATCCATTTTTGTATTGGTTTTGTCTCCAGAAGCAGGGCCTCTCAGTCAATTATGTCTAAGGCAGGGAGTAGTCAACTAAATTCACTGGTATTATCATGGTTCAATTGACAAGTGCCTTTTTAATAATCATATAATCAAACAAACAACAAAAAAAACATGCCTACAGCATTGTTGCAGGACACATCTTTACAGAAGTGTATCGTTGTAGCTACATCTTAATAGTGTCTCACTCTAAAGAAAATCAATATATGTATTCAGGTATGCACTTACCTCCAGATCTAGGTATGTGGCTAGAACGATACGATGAATATGAGCAATACTTAAGGACCTTAATGCATCTTGTTATCTTAGAGGCTTTGTTGTTCTGTGGGCTCCCAGCTACAATAATCTCCAGGGAGGTCTCTATCTGCAGTGTTGGGGTAGTACTAGGGACCTACGGTGTTAGGAGAAGGGCTAGGATGACATTTACAGGTTTCACCTTGTGTGTTTCTGTCCTGTACACTCACTACACGATCTCTGTTAAACTTTCTTGGAGGTTTCTGCTCCTGCCCTTCAGCTCTGTTTGTGCTTTCTTCTGTTGCTTCAAGTTTCTCTTTCTAATTCTGGGCCTGCTTCAAGGGATATGATCCCAGACTCTACCCAACAGCTCACGGGAGCCTTTAGAGACTTTCTACACAGTGTCTTTATTCTCCATAGCACACAACGCATCTTTCTCCCAAATATTTTCTATTATACACCTTTCTCTTGGAGTTCTATCTTGCTGAATGTTGAATTTACAACTGCCAAATAATTTTACCAATTTTAAGGATGTTGCAAAACCTTCGATAAGAGGTTAACTAATGCTGCTCCAGAAAATTATAAAAGGTTTGTTGTTAAAAACGAAATAGAGGACTTTAGTGAAAATATAGTCAGGAATTAAATTTGGAGATGAGAGGAATTTCTAGTAATTTTATATCTCCTGAACATTTAATGGGGGAGTTGGGGGCAAATACAGGAGCAGGTTTCTGCTGCTTCTGTGAAATGCTTAATCTCTTCCTATACTTTACTTATTTGCTAGTGGAAATAAAGCTTGGGTAGCTCCCAGAGTGAGCAAAAGAGACAAACACCATGCTTAAGAAGCCGATGATGCAGATTACACATACAGAGGATTGTGCTCCTTTCTTTATTAACCCATGTCTTAGTGTGTTGGGCTCCATTCTATTTCTCTCCTTTATTTTGTATCAAGCAGGCTTTTTCATTGGTATATTTGTTTTAGTCAAAGGATTCCCTGTGAACTGCCATTCAGCAAAACTAACAAGCACTGAAATAAAATGGAGAGGAGTAGGAAAGAAAGAAGATGCGGTCAAAACCAAGGCCAGGGAGGGCCATCTTCCTTTGATTATTAAGTGTTTATTTAAGTCACTTGCCCACAGGACGAAGCATCCAAAAGAAAGACTTTAGGTGAGAATGGGTTTCAAAGGTCCTGCTCAGTGGGAGCTGACAATACCGTAGTGGAATGGAAGACCATGGCAGAGGGCAAAGTTGCTCTCCTTGTGCCGGTGAGGAAGCGCAGAAAAAATTAAGTGAGGGTCCAGCAACAAGAAACATTCTTCCTAGCCGTGCCACCCAAATATGTACTTCCTTCATCCTGCCTCCATCTTCTAATGGGCCATCCAGTGTGCCCTCATCAAAGGATTAGCCCAGAGATAAAATAATCCCATGAACCAATACCCCAGGAACAAAGCCTTTAGCTGGTGACATTTTGGAGAATGCTTTATTGCCAAGCCATGCTCCATGGTTTATTTGGAGATTTGTGAAATGCCACACACATCTAGGCAGGCACTCCTTCTTGGTGACTAATGTAAAGCTGCAAGTCTAGGTAGTGTGCACTGTCAAGTGTAAGATGAGTTCTGCCTTCAGTTGACAAGTCTGAAGGTTGACTTTCTTTCCCCCTGTGATTGGCAGCTAGGAGCACAAAGTCGTTTCCTTTACTATTAACATGAACCAGTGTTGGCTATCTTTAATGTCAAGGAAGAACTCAATACCCTGAAGACCACATGTCTCTGGTTGTTTACAGAACAACTTTCTACCATATCAAAGAAGATATGCATATTCATTTAAAATATTATGCATAACCAAAACTGGCTGCAATGTTCTGCTTCTTTCCCCTACTACATGAGACTCAGTGTAGAGTAAGAGAGCTCACAGTAGGGTCACACAGTAGGGTTTCTTATATAGGATTCTCCTCTGTGTGCTGTGAATTTGGTTTTTTACCGTTGCTTAATAAAGAAGTTGCTTTGGCTTATATCAGGGCAAAATAGAGTTAGGCAAGAAAGCAAACTGAATGTAGGGAGAAAGAAGGTGGAGTCAGCAAGATGCCATGTATCTGCCACAGGAGAAAGACACCGCAACCTTACCAGCAAGCCAAAGCCTCATGGTAAAATATAAAATATTAGAAATGGGTTAATTTAAGAATTAAGAGATCGCTAGAAACATGCCTGAACCATCGGGCAAACAGTCTTGTAATTAATATAGTTTCCGTGTGATAAATTGGTTCTGGGCAGCTGGGAAACAAAGTAAAGTCTCTACGTACAGGTGTCAGGTGTTACTTCCCTCTCTCGCCACAGACCAGACAATCTTGATTAACTAGCCAACGTTATTTATTAGGAAAGATTTCTTTACCAAAACTTAACTACCTTTGCCTATTTCTTTCATTATTCCCTTTCTTTTCTTAACAAAAGTTATTTTATTTGTTTTTGCTTTTTGTTTGTTTGTGTGTTTGCTTTGTAGTTTCTTCTATATATAGCTCCTTCTGAGTAAAAACTTTGAAATTGCAGATCAATTTTCCAGAAATTTCAGACCATAAAAGAATAAGTAAATATGGTCCAATTTTTGCTATTTTATGATACTATTTGACAGGGAAACATCTATGTAGGATGGTAAGAACAAATATGCTTGCGTGTGCCTCTGCTCACTTGTTTTATGATACTATTTTACAAGGACACATCGATGTAGGATGGTGAGAATAACAGATACGCTTGCGTGTGCCTCTGCTCACCTGTTTTAATCACCACTTTAGTAGCTGTTCTTCTCTTAGTGGGCATTTGTTTTCTAGTTACGATCAACACATAGAACACGGCAGTACAGCGTATTAGCACTATATTCTGCACGTGTTACATAATTGTAATTAGGAAAAATAATTACAGTAGGTAAAATGTGTCAATAGCTATTCTTGTAAGTATAAATTCATTTGTAGCCATTATAAATGAGTTAATTAGAGAACAATCATATCTAACATTGATACTAGTCATAATGACAACACTAAAATTTCTCACAGCAAAACCAGTTGTAGACGTTGGGCACTGAAGAAATAATATGGAATCAAGGCCCTCATGTTTTCTCTACATGGCAGACCTTCTCATGCCTGCTATGTTATTGGGAACCTTGGTGACAGAATTGCTCTTATACACAGTTCAAGATAAGAGCCAGGAGTGTTCTCCTTACTGCCAAGGGCAAATTTCACATTTAACTAATATGAACTGAATGGTCTCTGCCCACACCCAGCTTCATATGCTAAAATAATAATCTCCGATGTAATGGTATTTAGCAGTGGGCAGTTGAGAGACAAGCAGATTTAGGTGAAGCCATAGGGATCATCTCCCAGTGGGATTAGTTCCTTTATATATTAGATACCGGTCTATGAGGTCTCCCTCTCCTTTTCCTGCAAGCACACACTAAAAGTGTGTCTTGAAAAGATCATTATCAGAAGACAGCCATGCTAGATTCCTGATCGCTGGATTTCAATACTTATCTAGATTCTGAAGAACCAAATCTTCATTGATTTGAGCATCCAATATGTGTATTTTGTTATGTCAATTCATGTCTGATGATTTAGATATATAGTCTTCCTTAGCAATAGAGCATGATCTGGATGACAGAAAAAAATTTGATATTTTTTCACTTCTTGTTAAGAATTTAAAGACCTGAAAAATCTTATTTTCTCTACTGGGCAAACTCTGCAATGCCTGCTGAGCTAGTCTTTGTTCTCCAATTCACAAAGAGACATACAAACAGGAGAGTGGGATATGGATAGAGTTAGGGACAGATTTAGACAGAGAATGAGGCAGATAGAGAGACAGAGAAAGAGAGGGAGACAGCACTTTCATTATTAAGATTGCTCTAGAGTATGACATTTTTGAACTTGGAATCATGTATTTGGTTTCCAGAAGCTTTGAAGATGGAAAAATAGTGTTCATTTTGACGTTCAAAACCCTCTACAGTTTCATCTCAATAAACCTGCCATCCATTAATGGCTTAGATTATAATAACACTAGAGTCTTTGTTAGCAGGTAAGTGGCCCTGAGTTCTCCAAAACTCAATATCCATATGGATGTAGAGTGTCTCCAAAACATCCAAACAGTCTCCTCTTTTCCCAACTTTGTCGTCATTTTGGCTGGAAAAGTGTGGCATGAAATGACAGAGTGTGAACAGAACCAGCAAGTGTACCTGCTAGAAACAATGCACTTCTTGCATCTCTTTCTTGGTATGATGACTGTGAAGAACACACTCTACATGTCATACCCACAGTAGAGAAATAATGCCTAAATCATATCTAGCCTCCGTTTGCATGGCTAATAGGACTGCATTGTGTGAAGCTTTATGTCCTGGTGGTTTTTATCACAGGAGAAAACAGTGTTTTCTCTGCTTGTTACATCTACAATAAAGATTCATCCTCAGTCTGGAGTCCTGCCTCTCTATGTCTCTACCTCTAGGAAAATAACATATTCGCAAATCTCTTCATATCCAAAGGCCTCTGAATTTGCTCCCCTACTTCCTTACATTTCACAACATACCACTATTTTGTTATTTGACAAGGACCAGTATTATAACTGAGTGATTATTTACATTTTTAATATATATTGTCTTCTTTTCATATATCACCAACAGACGTTTTTAACCATGATTTTCAATAAAACATTTTTCTTTTTAAATTTATATGCACTGTATTTTTGGCCTCTCGTGTAAGGGTAATGAAATTGATACTTGAAAATTATGCTAAGTGTTTATGAATAACAACAGCCCCTGCTGCTTCCTAGCAGAGGTAACAGAACTTTGAACAGTATTCTAAATATCTCTAGGGGGAGAAATGAATGCTACACTTGAATTCATTAAAAGGAACCGTGTGATTCATTGATCATAGACACCGAGAATATGTGATCTCACTCTACATTGCAAATATAAATACATGTTATCTACAGTCATCTGGGGGCAGTGGTGACCATAAACTATCCTGCAACATGACCTGCATTTACTGATGCAAACCTGGCTCAATGATTAGTTTCTCTGCACTGGCAGAGATCCAGTTTGTCTCATGAGTTTCGAGCAAATCGAGATAGATGGATTTTTCAGACATTGCTAGTCATTAAGACATTGTTAGTTAGCATTAGAGTGAATTTTTGTTCTCTACTCAAATTTGGGGCGATTGCACTGATTTGAACACAAAAGTTTAATTTATGAGATAAGAGAAAGTTATTCTCAACATGGCAGGATTTTATGTATTTATTTTGAGGCAGCATCTTACATAGCCTAGGATGGCCTCAAACTCCCTAATTAGCTAAGTGTGATCAGGTATTTAGGATCTTCTTGACTATGCCTTTCCAGTGCTATAAATACAGGCCTCATCGCTAGTCAGTTTATGTGATGCTGGGGATCAAACCCAGGCACTTGTTCATGCTAGGCAAGAAGTCAACAATGAGCCACATTTCCAGCTTCATTCTGACTTGTCAGGTCATCAGAGAGATAATTTCTTTGAGAGCACAAGTCCCAGGGTTGACTCCACAGAGAGTTTGCTCAATGGTCCTGCATCAGCAGTCATAAGTCCTAAGGCTGACTCCACAGAGAGTTTAGTGACTGGTCCTGCATCAGCAGGAATTTATAAAAAGAGTTTTGCTTGCTTCTGGATCAGTGAGCAACCGCCTAACCTTATGATTGAATTTAAATTTTAGCATAATGAAGTAGATTGAATGGCCAAGAAACCCAAAGTTATGTCTCTGGTTCCCATTCTGAGTGCTTTAAATAACACAAATTCATATGTAGAAACAACATCCATTTGAGCTAAGAAATAAAAATGCAGTAGATGACCAAATGCATATTAAAAAGTCTAAGAAAAGACTGGCCATAAGGGAGGCCATTTGGATATTTTGTCCTGAGCTGAGGATGAAACCTCCCTTTCTGTTCCCATGGTGGTGATGGTTGACTTGGTTTCTCCTCAGAGTGATGTGTCATATCTGTGTTTTAAACCTAGCTTTGTCTAAGTATCTCTGGATCTCAGAAATTGTCCTACAGTGAAATAACCTATCCTTTACTCTAGGTAGTGCATGGACCACCCTGTCTTTTATTAGTGTATATTAATCATATAATGATGGACTTGAATGCATAATATTTTCTTCTGGTATGTCGGATATTTGTTTACAACTCTTTCAAAGCACCAGTCATTTTTAAGTTGCTTCATTCTTGCTTTTGTTGATCTTGTAGCTCAATTACCAAGTGAATGAGAAAATGCGGTTTCTTCACTGCCTCACCCAACACAGAGCCTGGCAATGCTTAGCATCCTGAATTTAAGTCAGGAAGAAAATAAGTTTGGTAAAAATAAAATCAAGGTAGAAATATTTGTATTTTTCAAATGCCTAGCATTTAACAGGAGTCTCATATTTATCAGCTATCACATTTTCTAATGATTTTGTCATGTTACTTTTATGCACTCTTTACTAGCTGCATTTTATGTTTGAGATAATTAATCCCTGGATAGAATAAGGAATGTGCTCAGGTTTTTAATAGCTGAAAATGTAAAAAAAAAAAAAGATGGTATCTACTTCCTTACAAAATTACAAACAATTGGATGATATCTTATTCTGACTCTAAGAAAGAAAGGAAATGGGATAGAAAATGATTATGATGGAAAGGGATGGAAAGAAGGAAGGAAGGAAGGAAGGAAGGAAGGAAGGAAGGAAGGAAGGAAGGAAGGAAAGAAGGAAGGAAAATCAGGAGGTAGGGAAGGCAGGCGAGAGCTTGGGCTTGAGATGGTGAAGTGTAAACACAGAGAGAAGGAAGACAGAAGGATTGAAGCGTAAGTCCTGAACCCTGGGCATCTCTGACATTGCCTACTGTGTGAGTCACTGTCCTACTGTGAGCCATTTTCATACACTAACCATGGTTTTTACAGGTATATAAAAAGGATTCGCAAACGAACTACACAGAAAGTAGAAGAGACATTTCTGAAACATCTTCTTGACTTTATCTAGTTTTAGGGTTTTCTGTAGTGTGAATTCTGAAAGATCATGGCTTCTTCGGTGACACAAATCAAATTTGAGCTTGAAACCAGTTAGTCAGGCAAGGCTTGTGGCAACATTGAGAGAGGGAAAAAAAATCAACGAAGAAATTAAAATAGACAAATCCAGATTTCCCTTCTCTGAGAGCTCGGCTGTAAGACTGTTTTGGCAGGTTTCTAGGGGAAAAGAAGCAAAATGGTCCAAGTGATCAACTGTTTTCTAGTGTCTAAAATACCTGCTTTACCCTAAGTCCTGTCATACAGACTTATTGTTTTAATTTTCAACACAAATTTGAGTCTTTTCAGGAATGGATCTTCAGCAAGACCTGCCTTTGGGATTTGTTTCCCAGCAAACCGCATCATGGCTGTGGGATGTTCATTTTAGTAGAGAGAGGGAACAGAGTCTGTGTTTTTCAGCTTAGAACAGAGTTTCAAATACCATCTTAGCTTTACCATCCCTGGGCCACTGCCTGAGGGACTTTGTGGGACTCAAGACCTTTCTTTTTTAGAAACCATACAATCTTACTATACATGATTGGGATATACTTTTAAATAATTCTTCAGAAATCAAAATACTCTTTTGACAGATTAAGAGGAGTTATGATTTGATCACAATTTTTCCCCAGGCTCCCATGTTGAACAGTTGGTCCCCAACTGTGCTGCTGATGTGAGGTGAAGGAACTTTCAAAGCTGGGTCCCAGAAGACATCTGTGCCTGGGGGTGTGTCCTCGGAGGTGTAGAGGGGCACTGGACTTTTCTCTCTCAGCTGTTTATCTCTACCACAAGTCAAGATATATCTCCCCTACTGTTAAGGTGTTTATCTCAAGTTACAGCAACAGAAAGCCTACTAACATACTAGACACTGAGAAATGTTTAATACTCAGTCTCATAACCACCAGTGCACAAAAGTCTCCATAGAAAGTTTTAGTAGAGAAAAGAAGAATAATCAAAGTGAGAGGGCAATTTGCAAAACTGGAGATAGTATTGGTGTACTCCTAATGGGTAAAAGTACCCTTCTCGAAATGACTTCACTCACCAAGGAGTTAAAAATTAATGTCCATGTTCCTCTAAACCATTGCTTGAAAATAACTTTGATAGATCATAAGAATTATTGACTTTGTTGGGTCTGGATTTATATAGCAGATACACCTCTGGGCATGTTTGTAAGGGAGGTTTTCTATTAGACTAATTGGAAAGGGGAGCTCACTTTAATGTAGTTAGCATCATCTCATGGGCAGGGATAATGGACTGGTAAAAAGGAGAAAAATAGCAAGGCAGTGACATTCATCACGCCCTGCTTCTTGTCTGAATGCAGTGTAACTAAAGCTTCAAGGCCCTGCTGCTTCATTGACTTCCCTGCCATGATGGACCACACTCTCAAGTTGAAGGCCAGCACAAAGCTTTCTGCCCTGACACTGCTTGTGTTATGTGTGTTGTAACAGCAGTGGGAAATATCACAGACATAATAACTAAGTAAGAATGATGACATATTTGTAAAATTCTAGTGATGTGTGTATTCTCTTCATAAATATTTGCATGCACCTATAAGACCAGAAAGTGAATAAAATGGAATCAGTCTACTAGGGCAGATAGTCTCTACTATTATATTGAAGATGGATATCAGAAAGTTAAACCTTCTTAAAAGCTGACAGTGAGCAGATGGAAGATCAATAGCAGATGCTTCCTTAGTCTGTTTCCTTGAATACCCCCACTTTGCTATTTATCACATAAAAGATGCCCCATGGATACTTGACTCAGGCAATGGTCCAAGCTATGGCAATCGACTGTGGTGATGCAGGGATACTAACCAGATCTGTTTCTCTCCCTTTTCACATACTTGCATTTTGCTTGTCTTGGTGATATTCATAAAACTAGTTGAAGGCTATGGTAACTTAAACAACAGCAACTATGGGGAACATTGTGGGGTGAGGCACAGGGACGGAGAATAAAGGAGAAGGTGAGAAAGAGAAGCTTCAAAAACCACAAAGGCGCTTGAGACATCACTTCCTCTGCTGGAGTAAGAGCTGGAGTGGGTTGGCAGTGTAGAGAGCACCACTGTTATTTAACAATTGTGTGGGTTTCAGGTATCTTTAAGCACAGTGAAATGAGGCAGGAACACCTCTATGGTTTCTTAGGATTCTTGAGTTGTAAGAATTTATCGAAAAAAAATAACCTACATTCCTTCTCATCTACGCAGCAGGGAAATAAAATTCAAATCAGTCAGGTGTCTGGTGTGAAGGAGAATTTGTCCATATACTTCAATCCCTTTCATTTGTCTCTTTTGAAAAATAATATTAATTTTTTAGTATTTTTTATCTTAACTTTCCCCCTTATTATACCTTTAATTGGAAAGACAGGAATCAGGAGACCTCGGTGCACACAAAGCACCCAATATGGCTTATCTGCATGGTGCTCTTTGGATGAACTTGTCATGGAATGCAAAGAAGAAATTTATTTCAAGGATATTTCATGAACGAAATTATATCAATATTTTTACTTAACACATTTCCTTACTTGGCTGAGGAAAGCACTCTGAAAGAACACACTTTGTATGAGGAAGAAATGCATTTTACTGAAACAAAAAAAAGCAGAGCACACTGAACTGGCACCAGCTTAGTCAGTAGCAGAAAGGAACCACCAGTCCTCTCCTCTGCCCTGCAGAGTGTTTCACTGTGATGTCATCGTGTCTGTTGTCTTTCTTTTGAGCCTGCTCTGTGAGGGCCAGTTCTCAGACTTTGTTCAGACCCATGTTGTCTTCTTTCCCCTGCCCCATTTTCTGCCTCTGGGTTTACAATTCCAGATGGTAGCTTAGATCTTTATGACATTTTAATTGATTTTGTGGCAAAGGCCAATTTCATCCTTTAGCCTGTAGCTATCTCCTGTTCTCAAAACTGCTGATTGTGTTTCCATTGGACGTTTATGGCCGTTATATTTAAAATTAATTAATTTACAATGCGGGAGTTGCTGTCTGGGTTCCTCTCTGTTCTCCTCTGTTCTGTAGGTGATATATGTTGGTATTACTATGCTTCAATTACTAATACTTGGCTAAAACGTCAAATCAGATACTGTGGTGCTTTCTGCTTTATTTTTCAGTTTTTTATAATTTTGTTGATAATTTGGTTTGTTCTTATTTCATTTTCTTTCTGTCTTTCTGTCTTTCTTTCTTTCTTTCTTTCTTTCTTTCTTTCTTTCTTTCTTTCTTTCTTCCATGAAATTTCAACAATATGAAAGACATCCACAGTGAGACCAGGGGACCGATGGAGGAATTGTTAAGAGGCCACACCCCTGGATGACGATACGAGCTATAGTTAATTACTGGATGTCCTGAGAAGTCAAAATAAAACAAGCATGTGCAGCTAATAAATGTTAATCAAGGTCTTACCTATTTCAAAAATCCCTAAAAGATGAATCGCCTTTTCCCTCAACAATCCAACTGTTGAGCATTTCCCAAAAACTTTCCACAATTGTATGTCAAATATCGCATGTTTTGTCATGTATGTTTCTGACCCATAGAAACACAGGACAGAATCGTGGTTACTAGAAATAAGAGGTAAAGGGAAGGCAATAGTTGAAATACCAGTTACAAAGAAGAAATGTTTGCTTTTTTCCGAGATCTGTTAGCAGCAGGTGAACACACTTAGCAACGAGTACTACAGACTTTAGTATCACCTGAAGAATAACTCTCAAATGCTCTCGTCACAAGTTGTGAAGTGATGTTTGGTTTCCCAGCTTGATCTACATAGGTTTACATGACATTCAAATATAAGAGCATTATATTGTACAACACAAAATGATACAAGTATGGTTTTTCAATATATAGTTTTGGAAAGACAGAGCCTTAAAGTTGAGAGAAATTAGTTAGAGCAAATACTAAACTCTTCAGGGTCTTTAGGAATCACAAAACTTCAGGACCATTGCCTAGATTTTGCTGTCAGAATTTCAACCCTAAAATCTCTAAGTATGAACAAATTGGTAAAACTGTTGCTTCAGTGTGCCATCTGTGAAACAGAGACTATCAGCCTGTGCTTTGTAAATCCGTCTTGGTACTAGATCAATGATGAATACAAACCACATTCTACATGGGAAGCTGCTGAGGTTACTTGCTAAGATGTCAGAGTCTTTGTGATACTGGAAATGGCAGCTATAACCAATTATCTGTTTTTTTATGTCCTATGCTAATGACAGAAGTTATTATGATGCTTAACATCATTTATAAATGCATAGTGTATGTGCATATATGCACACATAGGTACAGCTTGAAGCTAAGAAGGGAAAGATAAGCTAGGTCTAAAAAGGTTTGCCATCTCTAAGAAAAAATTTAAAAAGCTTTTCTACAAAAAGAAAAATATATTACAGGACAAAAATCATCAAAATGTCCAAACATGTATGGTTTATAACATACAGTTGTCTATTTCATATCTCACTGCCTGCTACAATGTTACTAAGCATAAAATATTTCACAGACTAGTTATTTCCATGGATTCTCTCAAAATCATCCAAATGGATACTTATTTCCTAAATTAGGCAATACTTTTATTGTCAGAATACAAGTATGAGAAGACTGGAGGAAGAGAAAATAGGAGTTAGAGGGAAGTGACTTTAGACAAAATGATTGAATCTATTGATAAACTAGAAATAGCTTCTTCAACCCCAGAAGATGTGGGTGAATATGAAATAGCAAAGCTTAAAAATAACTTTGAAAGTTAAAAGGACACTGGGAAAATAAAGATTAGTCATCAGTTAAACAGCAATGGAAGAATTGTTCAGCAAGCAAATGAAACTGGGCTCATCAGAAAAGATTCTCAAGGAATTTCATGAAATTAAAAATCGCCCATTTTTTTTTACCATTTCTGAAATATTAAATAAAGAGATATTTAAACACTCATGTGAGTTGAAATTTCCATTTGGTTTTTGCATGACCTTTTTAGAGACATTTCAAACAGTATTATGCAGAAAGGTTTTACTGTAAAGAGACAGAAAGCATTGAAAATGTGCATATCTCGAGGTAGATAAGAGACAAGGGAGCACATCGCAGGGTGACTGGGCACGGTGGGCCGGTAGCCACACTCTCCTCAATGCAGTGATGCCAGATGACCCTTGGTATCGTTGTGCTTCTTTGCTAGACTATCTGCAGCTCTTCATTGTGGCTTACTTATTTAACATTTTAGGCAGTTATTAGAAACTGTTGTTTTTATACCACCGTATTCAATGGTCAGATGGATTATACACATTATAAAACTTTCAGAAATTCCATGCAATAGAAAGTAGACAACACACTTGGTGAAATACGGCTTGCTTTAGTAAAACTTCCAAAGCATACCTACCTTAAGTGGATTATAAAGAAGTAAAATAAATAAAAACACAAAATGCTCTAAAGTTCTGGGATTGCTGGCTAAGAATAACTTGGACATCACTGCTTTTCATTTTCTTCCCTTTTATTCTTGTTTTCCGTTGTTCAAGAAAAACAATGATAAAATTATTTCTAAGGAAGTGTTCTGTGGATATATCAATTTCAACATTTGGAATTCTTGATGTTGAACTAGGACAACACGGTGTATTGTATCATTTTACTCAAACTGGGGAAGAGAGTTTTTTGATGGATATGGTGCTTTGAATGAGAAAAGTCCTCCATAGACCCGTGTATGTGAACACCCTTTCGCCATGTTCTGCTGCTTGTGAGGGTTGAAGAGTCTTCAGGAGGTGGAACTAGACTGGATGTGGAAGGTCCCTGGGCTTTGAGGGTTTATTTCAATCCACGTCCAGAGATCACGACCTTAGTTTTTCATTTTGTAATTCAGGATGTGATCCCTCAGCTTACTGCTCTAGCTTCCTTTTGCCACCTCACCTCTCCCGCAGGGATTCTCCCTCTGGAACTAAAGCACAAAACAAACTCTTTCTTCCGTAAGTCACTTTTGGTGACAGTGTCTTACCACAGGAACAAAGAATAACTAATATCTAAGTCCTGCCTTATTAAATCCTTTGTCTACTGAGAATATTGTTCAAAGAATGTTGCCTATTAAAAATAACATTCTCTCAATTGATCTGTGAAATGAATGTGGGGACCATCTCCACATTAGGAATCTTAAAGTCCAGAGGTTTTAAAATACAACAGGAAACAACAAATCCAGCGGAGATAACCATCATTCTACACTCCAGTGTGAGTATAATTTAGGTTGAGATAGACTCAGACATGGGAAATGGAAGCTGTAATAGAAGGTCATGTCATAGTTAATAACAAATAACTATTATACTTCCAGGAAGACATTGACCTACATGGTGTGGCATCATCCACTTCATGACTAAAAGGTCATATCACATTTCTATGTGATAACAATGATTTGTAGATGTTTCAAATTTTTTAAAGAAGTATTTTCTGCTTCTACCAGTGCAAAGAACAATTCTACACAGTTCCTATTTTTGTGGGGATTTGGTCCAAGGATTATTGTTAGACCGAGAGCGATAGACAAATCTATAAAATATGAGGAGAAGACTTTAGCCAAGTTCCTCTTATCTACACAAGCAGTAACTGGTGGAAATTATAGGCAGGCCTTTCTGACTCTCAATTTCCACATCTGCATTTGTTTTTGTTGTTATTTCCAATTAGATAATTACATATGTTGTAATCACCAAAAGGAAAAGTAAGTCCCATACTAATAAAGTAATGGAGATGAATAAATGAGGGTGTGTGGGGGAAAGCATTGTTGTTGCTTGTAGGAATATTTAATAAATAATATCACTAGTGGATTTGTTCATGCTACTGTTATCTCTCATATTCATTTTTAAATTTTTGTGTCACATGTCATATTTCAAATATTCTTATATAAAACTTCCTCGTTCTGGAGTACATCAGCAATCAAGTTCTCTCTCATGTTGATCTCATCCTTCCCCACCCCCTACATTTGCCATCTAGGTTTCTGTGTATGGTGCTTGATAAAGAAAGTCCTTCCTGAGTTTCCTACCTTTATTGTATTTAATTTACTGCTTAAGTTGTGACCATAGTTAGATATAAGTGAATATAGCCTTCAGGTAAGTCATTTCAGAAAAGAAGACCAACTGTTGTTCTCAGTGCACATCATCAAGGAAGACCATTGTGAGCCACCAGCTACATCACTGGGTAATATCAGAGCTGAGCTTTATTCCCTTCTGTTTTCATTGTAGCAAATAGGTAAATTATAGATGATTTCTAAAACAAATCCTTCTGCAAAATGCTGCTTTATCTTATCCAAATTGGCCAGGTTCATGGGCTTCTCAATTTCTACCCAATTATATTGTTTTTGTTTGTTTCCCAAATCAACACACAAGAATATTTAACAAAACACAGGTGCAAACTATTTGAGCACTCATGAGATCTTGTTTGGATGTATTCATATAAAGAAAAATCTCAGTAATTGCTAGATCTCAGCTATTTTGGCACATGGGTTTGGCTCAGAAAGGAACCAAACTTTGTTTGTACTTTGTGTAACAGCCCAGAGCAGCAGACGGAAGGAATAGCTTTGAGAGGCGGTGGCAAAACATTTCATTTAGATGAAGGAAAGATGATATAACATGTTTGATGAAATTTTCTTTTGATTTTACACAACACACACACACGTGCGCACACACACACATACAGAGAGAGGGGGGAGGAGAGGAGAACTATAAAATTGGGAATAATTTCTCAATATTTCCAAATATAAGATATTAATAAGATATACTTGGAAAATTTGAGACTGAGATAAAAGTACCATTGAATGAAATTTGATAGATACATTTCTTTCTTGATGTTTTCTACAGTTAATTATAACACTTAAAACTTGAAATTGAGACTATTGTTTAAATAAAATATTGTTTTCATGTCAACACATAAAACTGAGAATCATCTTTGAGTGTATTCTCTCCTATTTATGAGAAATTGGACACAGAAGAAAGCAGATTAGCAAGGGAAGGAAGAAGGGAAAAAGAATTGAAATTCATATTCCAGAAACAAATGAATTATTAGTAATAAATATTATTTAACCTAGCTCACAGCAAATGCTGAATATTTGTACATATGTATAAGTACTATATATAGTACTTATTTTTACTCATATTTTATTTTAAAACGCAAAGAGAGTACTAGATGATGCATGGAATTTTGTGGTAAATGTAGATATATACACTATATATACATATATATATATACATATACATATATATACTGTGTGTGTTTGTGTGTGTGTGTGTGTGTGTGAGAGAGAGAGAGAGAGAGAGAGAGAGAGAGAGAGAGAGAGAGAGAGAGAAAATGTCCCAAGTTCCACTGTTTTTAAATGTCCATAGAGGAGAAGATTTAGATTTAGTGTTTGGCAATGAATAAGCTATGTTTTTAAAAAGTATCTCGTGATACTATTCCTGAGAAGATGTATAAAAAACTGTCTGATCATTTCTGATAGGGAACTGATAACAGACCAATGAACAGATATCTCCAATTTACAACTTGGCAAATGAACGAGTTTTATTGGACTTAAAGGAAGCAGAAACTAAGCAGAAATGACTGAAAGACAGCTGCGTCACCAACCCCCTCCCACAGCATGGGAGACAGCATATTATATTAAGAGCTGGAACAACAAACGTAAAATCAAACAAATGAATAAACACCATGTAAGAGAAGCCCAAGGGGGAGAGGAAAGTTTTGAGGAATGATGAATAAGTTTGATACTGACTTTGATGATGGACTCAATGCTTTTCGTATGTCAATTAACCTAAATAAAGTGGTTTTCAAGTCTTGTATGCACACACACACACACACACACACACACACACACACACACACACGCATACACTGCTGTCAAATGAAAATAATAAACTCAGGGAAAGCAAAAATTTAAATTTATTTTATAGCTAATATAATTTATAGACTGGGAATTTGGGGAATCATCTTGCCTGGTAGTTGCAGAGCAGGAAGGTTTCAAATGTTTTAGTACACAAGGAAAAATAGCTATAAAGTAATGGAAAACACATGCTAGGTAAAAATGAGCAAAGTTTACTTGGAAACTCCATATCCTTCCCAGGACACATCGTGGCTGGCATTACTTCCTGCTCTTAATGCCGTGGGTATGTACACCAGCTGCAATCGTCTTCATCCCCATACTGTCCAATGCGAGCAGAAAGCAGAATCAGGTGGCCCTTGAGTCATAAAGCTTGTGATCCTTTGTGTCTTGGCTCCATCCATATCTACCATAGTTACTGTAGAAAAGGATAATTTTATTAAGGAAGCTAAAAATGATACAATACTGTTCTATTTTCTTTCCATTTTGGTGACAAAACACCATGTCTAAAAGCAGCTAAAAAGAGGAAACATTTTCTTTCAGCTTACACTTCCTGGGGGAAGTCAGGACAGGACCTCAAATCAAGAGTGGAAATATAAAAAACCATGTAGAAATCCTGCTTACTGCTTGCTCTCTGCAAACTTTCTGATACAGCCTATATCTGCTTGCCTAGGGACAGTGCTGCCCACAATGGCATGGACCCTCCCACATCATTCACCAATCAAGGCAATCTCTCACAGACATCAATGGCCGTGGGCCAATCTGATCCGGGAAATCCATCAGTCAGGTCTCCCTCAGGTGACTGCATTCTGTGTTGTGTTGAGAGCTGAATCTAAGTAGGGAAACAACTGATAATGACATGATTTTAACTTGGCATATTAGAAAGATAAAGTCAAACGTAGGTGTGGGTTCAGAAAAAAACATGGATGTTGAGTGATGTAGTTGCCTAGCCAGATGCATGATCTGCTCTGAGAGTTTACTTTGGCAATTTTCATCTGTGCCCCTGGCCCTTTAGTTGAGAATGTTGAATCCGTCATCTGCATGTTGTCGGTAGCATTCACTTCAATAAATTGAATAAGATGTCACGCTGGTGTATTTCAGACTCTGCTAGTAACCAAAATAAGCTGTCTCGCCCACTCTAAATGGGTTTCAGTTTTTCCAAAGGTGAAATATATGAGCTTGCTTCTTACCAGCTGAGAGCGATGTGACGGGCAGAGAGTGTTCCGCTAAAGGTCAAGGAGAGGGTGTAAGTCAGGAAGGCACGGAACACGAATTTCAGGAGTTTACACACAGAGGTATTGTAATTGGATGAAATAGGTTATCATGCCGATAAATCTATCCCAGCTCTTTCGCAGACCTGCTGATGTAGTGATTGCACAATATATGAGAGGCTCCTCGCAGACAGGTGAACTTTACCATTATCTCACAAGATGAAGGGCTTGCCTGTGGTTGTTTATCTATGGCCTAGATAATAAAGCACCAGGATTCTGATACCCTTTCCTTCTTTGTCATCATCATTGCCATCATCAAATCTAGGATGTGTCAAAATTTCGAAAGAAATGCACAAAAACGAAACCAAATTTTGGGAGAATTCTCACATAGTGGCATTCATAGGATCCGTGTTTTGAATGCTGTGTACTTTCCATGAACTTAGCATCTGTCTTTTTGCTTTGGTTTGATTGGCATGTAAACTAAATGACAGGTTCCAAGTACATTTTCCCCTTAGAATCTAATACTGTTCCCTTGAATGGAAAGGGAGGGTTTGTATAGGCAGACTTTTAAAATGGGCATTTTCCTGAATTACCCGAGTCTGGCATGATCAGAAGGGTTCTTAATAGATGTAGAAGGAGTGCACATGTTAGTTTTTAACAAATCGTTGTAAGTCCCAAGTGAGAATGCTAAGATACTGGAGGAAAATTTAGATGGGAGAATTGTTTTCTTCTCAAAGTCATTCATCTGTCACTCCAGCTACATGAAATGATCCTGTCTTCTCCTTTATCTCTTTACTCATGTGTTTACTCAACAAATACTCCACTGAATGACTGATATTTTAGAAACTACAAACCTGATAATTGTGCTGATCATAGCCATACACATAAATCACACAGAGAAAGAAGTCAATTAATAACCATTTATTAATCACATGGTATTATTAAAAACTCTCAGGAATTTTTGAAATAATAAATTTGAAAAATAAGCTCAATCAATTGGTTAAAAGTGATTTAAAAATATTTTCTGTGTCAGTTAAAACACCAGTAAACTCAGAATTTTTGGAAAATTTGTGTCAGAAATATTGACAAAAGTCTCCTCAAAGTTATAGATCACTAAGATCTCCAGTATATGTAGCATTCATTTTGTTAATGTGAAACTCCACAGGCGCCAATAATTAATCAATGATTTCATTAACACAATTTCAAATTTTCTCTTTCTCAAATTTAATAGAAAGAAGATGTATTACAGTCAAAATGTGCTTCACCTCTGGAGAACAAAATCACCACCGCTGTCTGGCTTTAGGAAAATGAGTGATGAAATTGTACAAGGAAGAAGATAAATTGGCAGCCTTGTCACGTATCTCAGTGATAACCACAGTAATGACAGCAATTATTTTTAAAGGACTATTTTGAAGCGTGTGGAACTGAGCCTTAATAATTCAGCTGCCTTTGGGTGTGGCTCCGCTTCATGTGTGAGAATTGCCTTACTTTTTAAGCATCATGTATACTGTTGGTCTAGACTACTTCATGTCTGTGGTCTGTACAGCATCCTCTTATGAATGACACAGAGAGCAGGCTTTCTTATCACAAACTAAGTCACAGTGCCCTTTACAGAAGTAAAATGGACGGACTCAACATGACCCATCAGCAGCTTATACATTGTAATAAATATTGTCTTCTATTAACACATAAATCCAATTCTTTCAGGCTGTCAAAATTCTTATTTTATCTTAAACATTTAGTGAATCAACTGATATGGGGATGCAAATATTTTTTTTCATATAATCCCAAACACAAAATCAGCATCATCAGCTTATAGACTCTGTACTTGGAAGCGTCAGTTATCTTTGGTTTTGTGTTTAACAATTGTCACTCAACAGAACATACAATCTCAAATTTCCTATCAAGGTTGTTTCTTGTCCCTGTGTGATATGGTCTAAAATGTTGAAAAATTGTACCCCAAAAATAGTCTCTATTTAAAGTCTACAGTGTTACTTCAGAACCTCAGAGAACCACTAAGTATCTTGCTAGACTAATAAGCACATCCTGGGACATCTTTTCTGTTAAGTGCATATTTGAAAATCATTTGGTTACCACTCCTCCACGTGTTGTACATTCCATGGCACATGCCAGCAAACTCTGCTCACAAGTACAGGTGAAGGATAGACACGGCCTATGAGCTGAAGCATGCATGTTCTAGAATTGTTGCTTTATGAAAGTCTTGGTCATTCTCAAACTCTTTGGGAAATAACTATACTGAACGTTCACCAGCCTTTCATAATTTACTATAAACTTGTCAAAATTTTGGCTAGTCGTCTTCAATTTGAGGAATACAGAAGTTCTTTTTGACAGACTATAAGTTTAAGAGCAAAGTGATATTCAAAATATGTTCTATACAATGCTAACTTTTAAAGTCATGCAGTGATGTAATCTGTAACCCTAAGACCCAGGAGGCAGAGATAGGAGGAGCTGCACAGCTTTGAAGCCATTTTGGTCTAAATAATGAGGCCCATGTTAGCCTAGTCTAACAGGTGAGTCCATGTCTCATAATAGAAACAAACCAATTTTAACTATCATTAGAAATGAACAGATACTATAAATTAAATCAGATTTAAGTGTGAGTGGATTCTAATTTTAAATTTTTACCTTTTGCTAAATTAATTGTTCTTTAATACACAAATAGATTCTTGAAGCTCTTTATAGTTGGCCATTGTTTCAAGTGAGACTGCATTACCAACGCCAGCAAGGACCTGAGCTGACAATGAGGATGAGTGGTCACAGAAAGAGTTGTTCTATGGCTATCAAATGGGATTTGATCAGCAAATACAGTGTGAGTTTAGGCAGAAGAAGTGACTACCAGATGCTTCTAAAAATGGCCTAATATGAAAGCAAGGACACTTTAGTGGACACTAAGGAGGACATCTCATGATATTAGCATTTAACCTTCTTGAGAACTATGGGTTTTATTATTGTGCAGACTAATCTTTTATATTTCTCCAATTCAGACTTTTTTTAAAAAAAAATCTGAAGTCTTTTCTGTGATGCTTGTTTGCTGGGAGAAGCAGTCACAAATGTTTCTTATCACGAGAAGCACTTGAAAACTAGTTCTTGTCACAAAACCTCAGTGTTGTAGCCATAAAAGATTCCACAGAATGAAACACAGTGTGTGAGATAGCACTGTCCTTATTAATTGGCAATCAGTTATCATTCTTATGACATTGACACCCTCATTCTATTTTATATACTGAATCATTACTGAAGTCAAAGCCTGTATATAGAGGACTGGATAGATGATTGAATGGTTCACCTCCTGCTACTCTCTCAGAGGATTCGGGTTCAATTCTAAGCACCCATATGGCAACTAACAACCACCTACCCATCATCCCAGTTCCAGGGGATCTGACACCCTTTTGTGGCCTCCGTGAGCCACTGACATATCCTCACATAGATGCACGCATATACTTTGCTAAAACCTTTAAAAATAAGTCTTAATAAAAACGGGTATAACTTAGCAAGAGGCTAGTTTGGAGCAGTGTCTACTGTCATTAGCAAAGGCATAAATCTTGTCCTTTTTATTGATCCCAGATAATAGTGGCTTGAATTAAATAGTTACTCATTGTGACTTTGGAGGTAAATTATTCACTATCAGCAATAACAAAATTCAAGGGCCTGACTTCCCTGATGGATCCCTTCATTGCTTGTCACCGTTAATAATGGCACTTGCTATTTTAGTAGAATTAAGTAGCAATGCTATTTTGAGGCTGCTTAAGCATCCTGTGACCTTATTGTCATAGCAAGCAGAGTGAGAGTCACCCTAATTTAACCACAATACACTGGATACAAACTCGGGACTGGTAAAGGTTCTGTATTTACTCCAACACACAGATGTGCTTGTTCCAGAATAGACTGTTGGGAGGCTTTAGGGGTGGGGGGCTTTATTTGTTTGGTTCTGCCTGTTTGACTTTTGGAAATAGGCTCTACTATGTAATTTCAGACTCACTTAAAACTGACCATATTCCTGCCTTTGTCTCTCTATACTGTATACTGGTGTAGAGAGTAGGGTACCCCGTGCCCAACTGTTGAAGGTAACGCTGGACCTGGAAAATGTAAGATTTGCATGGGTTTGCCTGAGGGGATTCTGCAGCCTGACACCATACTGAGTTTGTTTAACAATGAGGAGTTCACAGAAGAAATACGCTTGAAAATTTTTCTTTATTCATAAAACATATATCATGCTTAAATTTTTCATGGGTGTTGACTTCTTGAAAGACAGTTGGCCAAATGAGTCAGATCACCAGGTCCAGCATTTACATAATCAACTATGTGACCCACCTGCTCCAAGATGAAAGCCAATGATGATGGAAATGCTTGTAAACACTTTAAGGAAATTGTTGGTCCTAACACAATACAGCATGTAGGTTTTAGAAAGGACTGTTGAGGAGTGTGGTCTTATGGTCTCATTTAGAAAGCAGGTGCGACTGAAAAAAATGAGATTCATTATTTTTAATGACTAATGCATAAAGAAAAATCTTTATTAATGACCGCAACACCAAGTAGTAAATAGCAAGTGTCTACTTGTTTTTAAAGGAACTACTTTATTCTCATGACATAATCAGGAGAATGTAAATAATTTAAAAAAATTGATATTTCTCATAAATATAGATTCAAAAATCCTTATTCTATACTAGAAAGTTGAATCCAGCATTAACTAAAATTAATATGTAAAAGAAATCCTTTGTATAGTGCCATTAAATTTATTCAAATGAAGTAAAGATGGTTTACTTCATAAAAATCAAATATAGTCTATACCAACAATAAAAATCAGAATATATAGGAAAAGAATTATGAAAATAAAAGTTACCTTAAATAAATCATACCCCAAAACATGTGCAATAACACTATTTTTGCTAGTCTTAATAAACATGAGCTACCTAGAATAGATCTAATAAAAGTCTAGTAAATGGCAGTACAATAATGAAAAAAATCTAAATAGATTCAAAGATGTGACTGAAAATTTAGTAACTTATCTAGAATTCCTCCCTGAATTATAGACTCGTGTAGTATAGTCTTCTAATGATTTAAGATAGATAAGAAAGCAAAGGACCTATAAAAATAAAATAAAAAGGTTTGAAATAAAAATTGAAGATCAGATAACATGGTGTACATGGATTTTAACATAAAAATTGTACAGAGTTAAGGGGTATGGTGTGATAAACGGGCCACTGCAAAGGTCAGGTTGAGAAAACAGCCTTTCTACCTCCTTAATATAAACCAATTGTTTGTGTTGAAGTCTTCAAACTCCCTTCTTCTAGTGTTGTTTGTGTGTGTGTTTTCTAAAATACATTCTAAAGCAGTGGGAATTGAGCTCAGCCTATTGTGGTCCCGAGTGTAGAACACACCACTCCTACACAGTGGGTAATATTTTGAAATGCATTACTCAGTCCCTCTCTTGAGATATCCCTGCTCACCCTATCCTTCCGAGGTCTCTAGTCAACCCTCTTCTGCTAAGAAACCAGCTGTGTTGGGGCCCACGTGATCAAGACATTTTTCTCTATTACTGTAATAATTATTACATTATAATTTACTGTATTAAATTAAGGTTCTCTAGTTTCCTCCCATGTTCCTATACATGGCAGGATCTGATTCTTACACCTACAAATCTTCCCATTGTGCCTACATACACCACATCTTATTTAAATAGTCAGCCATCTGTGGACATCACAGAACGTTCCACAATGCTCGCTGTCGTGAATCCTGCTGCAACCAATGTGGGAGTTCAGGTGTTTCTTGGAAATGCTGATCCAATTGTTTATCACTATCTACACAAAAGTAGGTGATAGCTGGGTTGTGGGAGAACTTTGGTCTTTGTTTCTGAGATCCCGCCGCATTATTTTCCATATTAACTGTACGTTCAGCAGGAGAACCTAAGAGCCCCGTTGTACCAGATCTTCAGATTTCCCCTTTTGATCACTGTTCTACTGAGGGTGAATTCTCGATCACATGGCCTTCTTTGGTTTGCATCTTTCCTGACACTGAGGTTAGATTTTTTTTTTTTTGACACATCTCTCCAGGTCATTAGCCCATTTCAGGTCAGTTTACTTGAATTCCTTGCTCTTCAGTATCCATGAATTCTCAGCATTATCAGATGGGATAAAGTAGCCACAGATGTTCTCTTCCCTTCTCTGGGCTATCTTTCTGCTGCATCTGTCCCTTCCCCCGTGTGCCAAGGCTTCTTACTTCAGTATCATATCATTGTTGTAGCTGTTGCCTTTTTTCTTTAAAGTCTGAGGTATTATAAAACAATATATTTGCCTATTTAAATGTTTTGAAGTATTTCCTTTAGGTTTTATTCTGTGTATTCAGGGGCCTTATGTATTGCATTCAGTATGTGGGTCTTTGTACTATTCTGAGGTGACTTTTTAATAATGGGAGGTCTACCATCCTTTCAGCTTTTCTGACACCATTTGTTAAATGGAAGTGATGTGTGTCTACCAAAGCAGATTTTCCATGCATTTTATAGTATGTCTTTTATGAAATTAGTGCCATTGAGGAAATAAGTTTCAAATATTATACACCTTGAGTTAATTACAAGATCACAATAAATTTTCATACATTGGGGTATGTGTGTGTGTGTATACAAGTATATGTGTAGATGTTTACTCAAGTCTCTATTCAATAAAGGTAATATTTTCTATTTTTACTTCGTGTAATTCTCTTTACAGGTTGCAATATTAGCATAGCATTGTCTTAACTAAGCTGAGATGGTTTCTGTTTCTATATTCTCATCTTTGCTGCATGCAGTTTTGAGGGTTGGAAGGGTTTGCTACTTAAGTCATCTTCCTCTGGAGGTTCCTTGATATCATGCCTACTTGCTATACAATATTTACTTTTCATAATACATTTTAAAAAATTTATCTAATTTATTTTTTAACAAAGTTTGCAAAGTCGCCTTTCAACAAGTGCCCATGGTGTCCACTACACATGTGTATTCCACTTTTTAGGAACACACTCTAGTACCAGCTTTTAATATGAATTAGAGGCATGTTAGGAAAAAACCCTCCAATAGTTGCCATGGGAATGCAGGCAAACCATCTCCATACCTTTGTCCTTCACAAAGCTGAGTCTGCACAAGCCCTATTCATAAAGACATTTCAAAGCAATCACCAATTAGTCTAGACAGTTACCACGCATGCTTCAAACTCAGAATACATGTGATTAATGGCTCCAAAAGGACATCTGACTGGGCATCAAGCTGGCCTATTTACATATGAAAAAAATCTTCCTCACCTTGTTGGACCAGTCCCATCTTCATCCATCCATTACACACGCAGACCTCCCTGCTATCTTTCATAGTGTTTGTGTGTGTGTGTATAATGTATGCATAATAATATATATGTATATATTGTATTTCTATTCTATACCCGTGAACTTGAAATCAATCAAGGCTTTATTACTTAAAGCACATGCATCATGTACTTCACATCCGTGTATTGTAATAACGGCTCCTTGTAATTTTCTATGCCTTTTTCTCTAGCAGACACAGGTAGGTTCGGAGAGAAAGCCTGGAAGTAGCATCTGCACTTACAAACACAGAGATTCATAAAGAGAGGGTTTTGGGAGCATTGCCAAAATTAGAACAGCATCAAGTTCAAAGAGAAACAAAAAGCAGAGCTCAGAGGTAGCCTGCACGTTACAAAGCAGACAAAATAGTAACAGAATCACAAGGAAAAATAATGGCTTTTTAGGCCCTTTGGCCTGAAGCGATTGGATTCAAAGTTGAGCTTTGAAGTCTCCTTTCTAAAGGGTGTATTGAAATTAAAGAAAATAGCTATTGTAAAATTTCTTTCTAATTGTAGCATATTCATAGAATGGCGACTATACAAGACAAACTTAAAAGCCAGGTGAACTACACATGAATTTAAATGGAAATTCATGATTCATTTTTCCCCACTTAATTTTAATACATAATAAACAGGTTGAAAATAAAATATTCAAAGTGATTTCTAAAGAAATAATTTGCTTTGAGTTTTGTTAATAATGAAAAGGGACTTTATCTGACTCTAATAAACCCAGGATCATGGATTTTTTTTTCTTTGTGCACCACAATTTTTGAGAATCCATGAAAGGCAAGAATAACATCTTTGGTTGCTCAGTAATCAAGTTCAAAATAAATCTGTGAATGATGCATTCCTTGTGATGGTCAAACAAAGAAATAGAAGAGAAACTTCTACAAAGCAAAAATAAAAAAGATATGAATGAATTTGGGTGTTTGAGCCTGCCATTTTCAACTCCAGTATGTGCATTTTTAAATTACAGAATGTCCTGGTCTCTTGATTAGTTAAATGTCAAAGTTAGATTTACAGTGTCTGGAGTACACCTTCTTATGAGCTCGCAAGTAATTTATTTATAAAATTCAAGTATATAAAGTCTAATTTCATTATTTTTCTATATTGAACTCAGCAACATTTGCCTATAGTGTCAGATATTAATTCCCAAAAAATATTGTAGATTGGAGTAGGGGAGTGGTTCCATGGATGAAAACACTTGCTTTGTAAGTATAAGGACAAGATTTGAGATCCCCAGCACCCACATAAAAAAAGCCAGGAACCTGTGACACATGCCTGTAAACCCAGTCCACAGAAATAGAATAGTAGAGATAGCCTATTTCTTGCTGGCTTTTCAGTCATCTGTTGGCTCTTTCCACCTGGTTTCCGCTCCTTTACCAGATGTGGCAACAATGAGCCGGGTGGACAGGCTTGAGAATTCCCCCTCAGAGTCCACAGGCTCCTAATGTACCGCTTGGCTTCTCTCTAGACTCTTTTATTCGCTGTGCATGGATTTTATTTAATTTTAACTCTTTGGGCTTGAGAAGCAGGAAAGCCGAAGAGATCATGTGAAATCCTTTCTGGGTGTCTGTCCACACAGAACCTGCCTCCACGAGGTTCGTCTTTGAAATGCCTTGTCATGGTCCAGATGGCTTTCCACTGGAAACCTCAGCAGCTTTCTTAAGCTTCCTCTGGCATTTTTGTCTCCAGGATGTTCACAAGAGGAGTTGGGATTTTGTTTCCTGACCCCAAGGAATTTTGAATGGTCACTTATATATGTATTTTATGACTATTCAAAACTATTGTACTTAATACTGGTGAGATGGTTTAACAGATAAAGGAACCTATCTCTGAGGCTGATGTCCTGACCACATAATGATATGATAGGGAATTCTGAACACATTTAATTTTAAGAATGTTAATCTTTCGCGACCATGACCCTAGAACAGACAAAAGGAGGTTTAAATAACTTTATATTCAACTTCTCATAAAAAAAAAAAAAGTGTCACAGATCAGTCGCTTAAGAAAAACATAGTAACGATTTAGTTCTAAAATGTTTCCTTTCATAAATAATTTCAAAATAACCTGTAACAACTCTGCCTAGAAAAGGATGTGCTCCAAAGCCAATTCGTGTAAGAACTGCTGCAGAAATACACAAGTCTCAGAGACAGAAAACACTGACGTTACTGGAAGTGACTATACAAAGTGAGAGGAAAAATAGGTTCCAAGACCCGGAAGCAGCTGTGAGTTATGGTCAGACATAGGAGCCATTGGGGTCAAACAGTTATCAGGGCAAGTTCAACACAGAGAGGGCAGAACTCTGGAATAGGACATTTGTTTTGATAATGCATCATGTCGGTTCTTCGTTAGCGCAAATTAAGGATCCCTTTTCTTCACGTGTCAAAGTTAACATTTTGCCAAGGATTAGGAAGTAGATAATTATATGAAGAGCAAATGAGTTTTTTAGTAAGATAAACCAAAATGGGGATTTTTTTTTTTTGTCCATTGTTTGCTCTCAGAAAGAAATCCTGATCTCACATCACAAGTCCTGCTAAAAATACAGTAGCCTTTCCCAATCATTTCAAAAAAAAAATGTTCTGGGGAAGGGTTTGTGCAATCTGGGAATTTTGCTGGTTTACTTTTATTTGATACTACACGTGGTCTCTATATTATAATGTAAATTGATATGTAAATGAAACTGCTTACAAAAGAACAAAGCTTGGTGTTTTTTTAAGCACATGAACTCATCTTCTTTAAAATGTGTGTTTATTTGCATTTGAGTGTCTCTGCCAGCTTGTCTATGTGTATACCATGAATACCACATCATGGAATTCTGCAGAGGCCAGACAAGGGCCTTGAATCCCTTTCGACTGGGCTTACAGTCAGTTGTTATTGTCCTTGCAGACTCTGGAAACCAAACCTGGGTCTCCTAGGAGAGCAGAGAGTGCTACTAACTACTGAGTCATCTCTCTAGCCTTGAACCAGGTTATCAAATTAGGTATCAGGGGCCACACATATTCCTTGCCCACGTTCTGTTCCTATAAATGAGTACTTTATAAAGAATTAAGGTTTAATTGAATCAGGATCACGAAGGTTAGGAAGTTCAAGATCAGCTTGGTCCTTCTAATAACTGAAGATCCCAGGCAGGATCTCTAGGCAACAGAGGATGCTGCTTAGAGAGACACAGTGAGCCAGATGGCTTAGACTTCTCTCTTCCTATAGAGCTGCTAATGAGAGGCCTCAACCTCATCTAATCCCAGCTGCCTCTCAAAATTCCCACTCACAGACTCTTTACTGATGACTTTAGGGACTGGGTTCCAGTGGAGTTTATGAAAGGAACAGATCACAACGTCATATTGAATATCGTAATACCAATAGTTTTAATTAAATACTTTTTTCAAACATTAAGTCCCCATATCTATAATAATAAAAGCCGACCATGTCAAACTGATTGTAAAATACTCCAAATATGAGCAGTTGTTTTTGCCTAGTGTGCTGCCTCGCGCCAGTAATCACATCTATTGGGAGACCTAAAGCAGGAAGATTAGTTTTAAAATGTTTATGTGCAAGAAAACTGTCTGCACGGTAGAGTAAGCCTACCCACTTTGACGTGTGTCTTACTTACTTTTCTATTGCTGTTAAGAGTCGCCATAACCAGGAACGAACTTATTAAAAAGAAACATGTAATTGCAGCCTCGTGTACGGTTTCACAGGGTGAGTCCGTGACCAGCGTGGCAAGGAGCATTGCAGCAGGCAGTTATTACACTAAAACAGGAAGTGAAAGCTTAGCTCTGAATCATGGGCAAGGGGCAGGAAGACAGCTAACTGGGAACAGTACATGCTTCTGAAACCTCAAAGCCTGTGTGCCTACTCAGGGACACACCCCCTCAAACAAAGTCACACCTCCTAACTTTTCCCAAATGGTTTTATCAAGTAGGTATCCAGATATTCAAAGAGCTAAGTCTGTCAGGGGGCCATTCTCATTTAAACCACCACAGCATGCAAATCTACAGGGAAACATATGGAGTATAATTGTGTGAGACAAGGAGCCAGCTCAGCACCTTCTTATTAAGAAGTACCCAGGATGCATTTGCTCTGTATTTATCTCTCATTTCCCCTGAACTGTGAATGTCTATATACAGTAACTTGATGAGCTAGTTCCACTTTTCTTCTGAAGCTTAAATTATAAAGTCTTAATTGTAAGACACAGTTGTCTAGGCAATGAGCTTTAAATGTAGAAGGGACTTCCCTCAACTGTGGTTTGTAAATGATCAGAAATGGATGCTGACCCACCTCTGAATTTTATTCTTCAAACGCTATATTCTGGCACATGGCTGTGAGCTGGAAGACAAAGAGAGCCTGCAAATCTAAGTCCAGACATATATTAAATTTTGACTTTGGATACAGTAGCCAGATTGGAGGCTACCAGGAAAAGAATGAGAATTACACCTCTAGAATGCCACGTTGCACGTGGGACCCCCTGCCAACCATCAGGTGCTACTGATAAAGGAAACACTCAGTTGATCACTGAGGAAACCTCTTCACTTTTAGTGTTAAAACACAAAAATTAAAGACCAAAGAAGTGAAAATGGTCTTTTCTAATTCCCATACCTCTTGTGGCCTGGGCTAAGAATGTTCTTCATTTAGTTTCTACAGCACTTTGCATTCTTTGGAATCAAGTGGGTTCAAGGTTTCCTGGAAGGCTATTTTGTATCAGCAGAAGAGAAAATTCACAACTACAATTAGCAGGTCACATTTCTGTGAATGTCTTATTTTCAGAGATGCTGTTTTCCAGATTTTAATATTTTATGAACCTCTTTTCAGCCTTTGATGGACTGTGTAATTAATGAAAAAAAAAAAGAAAACTTATTCTCCACTAACACGATGCAGTGAGCTAAAAATAATGGTTTTCAAATATGTTTAAAAGACCTTGGTGGGTTCTCATTGCAGAGAGAAATGTTGTTCTTTGTGCCTCGCCATGTTTCTCTTAAGTTACACACTCACCAAAAGATGTGAGTGTGTGCCATCAGAATGCACAGAATGTGTTGTCTTATATATAAATATAGAATGAAGATCTGATCTGCAGAAGGATAGGTAGAGAATATGATTATCTGTTTCCCAAGCCATTGTCTTAAAAATGTATAATTAAGAAAAGTCACTGCTGGATTCTACCTTCAGGCTCATATAATCATGAGATGTCTTAAATTATATTCTGACATATGAATCTTTCATCTTCAAAGATGACACAGATCGCAAATGGCCTCCTTTTGCTGGAGATAACAAAGCCCTGTGACTATAACCAGCATCAAAGAAGATCCACAGGATTGTTTGAAAAATGGGCTTGAAAGTGTTCAGAAACCTATTTCCTCATCACCCTGTAAACATTACTCATTCCCCCCTCCAGAGAACAATTTCAAGGTTTTTTTTAAGACTCCTTAAGGAATATCACAAAAAAATGTTTGAATATATCACCTATCTTGAAGCAAACAAGGTGACCTTAACTGTCCTTACCTTTAAATGTTCTGTGCTATTGTTATTTTCAGCTTAATCTTTATTGTCTTGGTGTGTAACATGTAACCTGGGTTTGAAGAACAGAGGATGATTTTGATTATAAGTTTTGTAAAACGTACACTAAGTATACTAAAAATAGTTCTTAAGCAGAAGTAGCAAAATTCATACCTTGACATTCACCAATAGTGCTCTAGTTGAACTTAAGACTCACTCAACAAAAGGGAAGCCATACCTGACACTGGAAATCTAGCCAAACACCCAGAACTATTGAAGTCTGGAGGAGAACCTAACCACCGCCACTTCACTAACCTAGCAGAATCTCTAACTACATTCTAAACACCTGTCCTTAGATCTCCAGGTAAGTGTGGTCGTAATTAATCCCTCTTAAAGGAAACTTCTCTTTGCCATCACAGAAAACGACAAGCAAGCAAAATTCAGAGTTCTGGAATCCAGTCTTAATACATATACAAACTGACTCCTGCGCCTAAGATTCGGGGAACATCGTTGAAAAGGGGTTGGAAACGTAAGAGAAAGAAGATAAAGGGATTTTCTGAGTCTGTGTCTCCTAGTAGTCTCAGAGACTACATCCATAAAGCCTCATTAACATGACTGTCTAAACACGAGGTGAGCAATGGCAACAGTAGACTAATGTGTAAGGGGCCCTCTTGAGAGACCTCACGCTACACCGAGAACTAAAGGCAACTAAGGGATGATGAGAACGGGAGAAAGAGTCGCACCAAAGGACAGCTCAACAATTGGTTATCAAATAACAATTTGTCAGCCCTAAAAACATACATACAAATAACGTCATTCAAATTAGCAGATCATGTGTAGGGACATATCCATATATACCCATTTACGTGCATATATTGCATATACATTCCCCAGGTTATATATGTGCAATGTAATAACAAGATAAGTCCATGAATTTTTTGATGAGCAAGGAAACAGAGGTAAATGAGAGGGTTTGTAGGGAATAATGGAAAGTGTGAAAAGAATGGTGTAATTACATTATAGCCTCAAAAATAAAAGAAAAAGTATGCCAAGAATTAAAATAACCGAACTGTTATTACAGCATCCATAGTTAAGGGGGAATTTTATCTTTTCAATACAAATAATAAGTTATATGTCTCCAGCTCCATGAAGCATTATTGAAGTGTTTCCATTTTAATAGAAGTCAGCAAGCCAGCAGGTAATTATGAAGAGTTTTGCTGTAGCTACTCTCTGCAGATCACTGATATTGACATTCATTTAAACAAAATACAGCCACTGGTGTGCTTAGTCTATCACTGGTACTTGGGGGGGGGCGGTTGTTGCATTTCAATTCTCAATCAGGAATATTTTCACCATTACTACTTTCTGTTCTAAATATGACAAAATGTTTCTATTTCAAATGCTGCCTTTGACATTGTTTTCCAATAAGACAGAACATTTTGATGCAATGGCCTCAAGGACAGAGAATGCCTAAACAGCTTTTAGGGGAAAATGAGAATCCAGGAAGTGAATCAAAGAAAATCCCAGCCAAAGCAAGAAGGGAGGGCACCAGGAGACACTGAGAGCTGCAGGGATAACAGTTTCTAGAGTGAAACTTCTCAAACCAAGAAGAAAAGCAGCCCTACTTTCCCTTAATTGCTTCTGTTAGGCATTTGTCCATAGCAACAGAAGTCTTACTGTGACAACGGCTACTCTAAGTGGCTGTGTGCTCTTTCAGCTCCTACTCGCTGTTCTTTACCTATGCTGAATAGGAAAGCAGTCGACTTTGTAATAACTCTGTGTCCTCCATGTAGTCTTGCTGGCAATTCCTGTTCTGGGGATTTAAAAAACATTGTTTTTGAGTCTTTGTATTTTCCACATAGATATTGTTGTCACCTGTGAACAAAAGACAATCTCAGCTCTTCCTTTTCAATTTGTATCCCTTTCATCTCCTTTGGTGGTCTTGAATTGCATTAACTGGAGTTACTAGGATGTAGATGAATTGAATGGTAACAAAAATCAAAGACTTTTATGATGTTACTATTCAGGTATTGTATTTCCTTATTTATATGAAATAATATAATTTTATTCCCATTTTAACACACCTAAAATTCTAAATATGCCTTTTTTATTGATCAAAGTACATTGCGTAGCACTTTGATGACTGGTGTTTATTTCTATATTTTTCTTTTTCTGGTTCTCTGATATTCTTTCAAAATATTTCTTTGGATTATAGCCATACTACATTATGGTGGATTTCAGAAAGATATTTTCATACAAATATATAAAGTACTGCAATAATAGTCATTCCATTGCTCCTGTCTCTCCTCTCATTCAGAGAATTACCACTTATTTCCCAAATTCTTGCTTCTATTTTCATGTTTCATATCTGATTTAACATATCAATGTAGAATGTAGTACCTAAAAAGGAAAGGAAACATGTAATACTTCCTTTTTCAGTAATGAATAAAAATGATATGCGATATGGGATCTCCCTCTGTATGCTGTGAAGATATTTTATTACCCTTGGTTAAGGAAGAAGCTTGATGTGGGAGGTGATGTGTGATATGAATATGTTTTATTGCAATTGGTTAATAAAGAATCTGCTTTCAGCCAATGGCTTAACAGAGGAAAGCCAGGCTAAAGGAGACATATAGAAAGAGTAGGCAGAGTCAGGGAGAAGCCATGCAACCACCCACAGGAAACAGACATGCCAGAACCTTGCTGGTAAGCCGCAGTCACATTGTGATATACAGATTAATAGAAATGGGTTAATTTAAGATGTAAGAGCAAACTTGGGTCTAAGGATATGTTACTTTGGGCAAGAAGTATTGCTTTTGTTTCCATAGAAGATGAGAACCTTTGGATTCCTTCCAGATTTGACAGACCAAGAACCCCTATAAGGTCACCATGAACACCCTCAAAAATTACTTTTCTCCACAAAAAGCAGGAAGCAGTTTGGAGAGAATTATGCCCAACTTTCCAAATATTGTTTATAAATGTTTACATTTAAAGGGGGATATCCTATAGAGAAATGGGTTAATTTAAGATGTAACAGCTAGCTAGAAATACACTTAAGCTATTGGCCAAATAGTATTGTAATTAGTATAGTTTCTTTGTGGTTATGTGTGTGGGCAGCCAGAAACGAATGAGCAGTCTCTGGCTACAAAATGGTGACCTCCATCTGGGGCATAAATCCACATAAGACCTAAAAAAAGCTTAAGAAAAAAAAAAGAGAGCTTCTAGACCCACAGCAATGGGAGCCAATTGGAGCTTCTTGGTAACCACATATTTTTAGATAGGCTCTGTTTGCTGGTGGCAGGCAGATGTGTGGTCCTTTAAGAAGTTTTCTGATTCAACTTTACTGGCAAAAAAAAATTGTATAGCTTCTTTCACGTCTTCCTGGTTTGTGCTAGCTGCATGAACAGCTCTGGTTCTTTCAGGAGACTGAGCATTTGTCAGTTTGGTCATTTGTATAGGTATTTAACAAATCACACACATGTACTTACACACACACAAACATTGTATATAAAAGAAACATTGGAGTGCTTGAAACAGGTTGATTCAAAGAAGAGCACAGCAGTCCACTGGTTTCTTTGTTGTTAATTTTAAGTTGTAATATTTATGGTTGCATGTTTGTGCCTTCACAGAAATGAATGACTCTTTTAGTCTTGCAGATCATGGTCGGTTGGATATTCCTTTTAATACATTTCTTCCTATAAGACACTTTAAAAACCCAGAAGAAGGGTACAATGCTATAATACAAATACAACAGAACCTGGGTGTCTTAAAGATGCAGACCCTGTATTAGTGCACCGTGTGGCACCTGGAGAAGCACCCTGGTGCCTTAGTTTCTGGCATAGTAGGAAAAACTCAAGTGCAGCTTTCAGGATGTTTATCTACAAAGGGGTCTCTTGATCATCAAAGTACACAGCTACCAAGTTGTGGTTCTATGGCCTGTAGTGGTAGCTCAGGGGATAATAGCACTCACTGCTCTTGAAGAGGACACAAGTTCAGTTCCCAGCACCCACATGCCAGTTCCCAACACCCACAGTCTGTATCTCCAGTTGCAGGGAATCTTATGCCCTTTTCTGTCCTCTGTAGGAAATGCATGCATTTGGTACACATGTATACATGCATGCAAACATCCATAAGCACAATATAAGAGTAGATAAATCTTTGAAAAAAGATTTTGTTTTAGCCTCTGTTTCCTTGCATCTGACTTTCTTTCTAACCAGCTACAGGTTGCTTATTTACATTTTAACTGACACCTTGCCCATTCGGTCTCAGTGTGATTTTCACATATTGACAAACATTGAGAATTATGGTTGCATTTTTATTTTATACCCAGGGTAGTTCTGATTTTAACTTTGAGTCTGTCTTTTATTTTTAATCCAAACTGAGATTAGAGTGGTGCATTTATTTGGTGGGTAAATTACATTTTAATCACTTGAAAACACCTCATTCCGACCATTAACACCCTTAGAAATTTTAGTTCAGAATATTTTCCAGTTAATTTTTAATAAAATAAAATGTACTAGGCAATTAAAAGTCATGACTTTTTAATGTTGAAGTTTTCAATCACATGTTTCACTCTCTCCTCATTTTGAGCATTTTATTGATAGCTATTTTAATATAATATAGTTCCAACACATACTTGTATACATGAAAATAAGTAATTTGTGAGAATCCTAAATATAAGCACAAAGTACAGTGATTGCATAAAAAATGATTTCACTCTGTTGGAAGTGTGACAGCAAGATGGGGTACTACATGTCTTTTTAACTTCCAATGTTTCATCTGTCAGTAGGTTGATCAGGACTTAACCCCATCACTTGTCAAGAGTCACCATATATAACACATGAGGACAGCATTTTTGTACTTGTTAAATAATGACTGTTGGCTTCAGTTTAAATCCTCATCGTTTTGGGGACAGGAAACAACACGAGTCACACATGATTTTTATTTGATGGCATAGGTTACTAAAAGAGTAGAAAATATTTGATATTAACCTTAAACTGAAACACGAAGGTTAGACTATATTTTCATGGCCTCACACACACAGCACCTCCCTGACTTTTCAGATTATTGTCTTGAAAAGTCCGTGGCAATGGTGAGACATGCAGACATTTAACAAGTGTAGAAAATTGAGACTTTTAATAGAGTCTCATTTTAGAAATGCCTGGGAAAATATCAGAAAATAACATATGTTTTAAATGTGCTTGCCTTGAAGTCTGCCAGCTTCTTGACACAGATTTAACTTACATAAGTGCCTTTCTTTCCGAGCATTTAAGACCCAAGCATTAGTCACTAAGTACCTTTCACTGTTCTCTGGCAACAAAGAGACCGAGGAACATTTTCTAGGTGTCAAGCAGCCTTGTCATCGTCCATAGAGCTCGAGCCAATAGATAATTGCATGTTTCCTAAGAAAATGAAGTGCTTGGACACAGCCCATCTTTACTGCAGGATGTGCCTCTAGCCACGGCAAGCATTTGACAACAAGTTAGAGGACACGTTAGCAGTTTCTGGAGGTGGAGACTGTGTGACAAAGCCCACAAGACCCTAAGAGCATTTGATGAGCAAGAGTGAGATTCGGAGTTTTGTCCTAGCATCTAAATGCCAATGCTTGTCTTCAGCACCAGTGGTAGCATGAGGATCACTGGAGCTTGTTGGCTTCCAGCCTAGTAAACATTCCAGGTCAGGAAGGGCCCCTGTTCTAAGTGATAGATAACACTTGCTGTCCACTCATGGTCTCTACGGCAAGGAGTCAAGCTTATATACACATGTGCATGTGCATGCATGTGCACATGCACATACCCACACACATACCCACACGCCACAGGGTCTTGAACTCACACACCATACACCACAGGAAGAGAGAGATACACACACAGAAACATAGAGAGAACAGAATCCATATCTCTAACGGATATGAATTTTTGTCAGTTTTTATCATAAAACTGTCACGTTGATATTGAGATAAATCCTCACACAATCTTTCCGCTATGTTTCCAGATATGATGGGGCATAACAGTATAAACTCTTATTGGTAGTAAATCATGCTGGCTTCTAGCAGAGATTCTTCATTTGTGTTATAAATGAGTAATAGCGAAGATATCTGACCCATGTATTTAAACCTTCTATTTGTAGCTTGTCTTTGTTTGTTTTGTTTAGTTTTTCTCTTTGGGGACCCAACACACAGCTCCCTCCCAAATAAATATGAGGAGACTTATTCTTACTTATGAATGCTGGACCTTAACTTGGCTTGTTTCTAGCCAGATTTTCTAACTTAAATTAATCTTTTTACTCCTCTATGTTTTGGCCCTGGGATTTTTATTACCTATCTTTATTCTATATATATTTTCTTTCCTTATTACTCCATGACTGACTGTATGGCTAGGTTATTGGCTCCTGGCATCATCCTCTCTTTCTCTTATCCTTGCTTCTCTTTCCTTGCTCTTCTTCCAAGCCTGGACTTCTCCTCCTCTTTATTGTCTCTGCCTGGCGACCTATCTATTTTTCTCTCCTGCCTTGCTATTGGCTGTCCAGCTTTTTATTAAGCCAATCAGGTATTTTGGGTAGGCAAAGTAACACACCTTTAAAGAGTTAAACAAATACAACATAAAAGAATGCAACACATCTTGCATTAAATATCATTAAACAAATATTCCCCAGCATAAACAAACGTAATACATCTTAAACTAATATTCCACAACAGCTATTATTATTCCCAGATGCTTCTAATTTCGGTCAAATAATCTAGGACAATCAAATTTTAGAAAAAATGTAGAAACATGACTTAGATAATGGGCTAAACATGGGTCTCATAACAGTAAATGTGACCTGCCATGCAGTAGAGTCTGTTTTAGGATTCCTGACAAAGATCTCTGAACTCCTGGGACTTCTGTTTCCCAGGTGATAGAGGTCTTGAAGAAGCACAAACCTAATGGTTCACCCTGGGATTCGTGGGCAATTTCAGAGCTGGGATTGTTCACCATAAACACCAACCACATGATTATCAGTTTGGAAACTTGAGCCAGCTCATAATACATATTTTGGAGAAAGGAAGAGATTATAGCCAATCAAGGAGCCTATCATATAACCAGTCAATCAACTCTGAAATGAAGTAGGAAAGTATTCTGGGTCGTAATATATATGTTGGGAAGATACCCTTTGCATTTTCTTCCAGACCCTACCTGCTGTGTCTTTTCATTGAGGAGGGTTGACTTGTATTTTTCTTGATAAAACTGTGATTATATGTGTGACATGTTCCTGGGTTCTGATTCTCACTTTTAATTATTAGTAAGCCAGTAAGGATAATAGAAAATGCTACATTTATATCTAGTTGGTTAGATCTACAGGTCACAGTGATGGCAGCTGAAATACTCAGGTATATTAAGTAATTTTAAACATCTGTATTAAATCTCTTTGGTTAGAAACAAACTCATCTTTCTGATACCTAATACACATCAAAGAGATTAGAAACCATATGGAAACACCTGTCCTCCCATCTCCATCAGGGTATATGCATAGTGGATAGTTGATGTACTTTCTGCAAAACCATTATTCACCAACTCACCCACTTGAGCTTGAGGTCAAGTCAACAGCCTTTGTCTATGGCATTCAGTGTGAAAGTTTCTTTAAAAAAATAAAATAAAAATGTAACTATCATATGATGCAGCTCTGGCACTCCTGGTGTCTACACGAAGAATTCCAAGACAACTTATCACACCCATGCCTATTGCAACCGTGTTCCAAGCAGCTAAGTTATAGAAACAACCTAGGGGTCCAATCAAAGAGGACAGAAAAAGAAGGTATGATAATCTGAAAACCATGGAGTGTTTTTCAGCTCTAGAAAATAATTAAGTCAAGCCCTTTTTGGGAAAGCCGATGCTACACGAGACATCATATAAAATGAATTAAGGCAATTGCAGAAAGACAATGAATGGCTTTCTACCCTTTGTGGTTCTAAGACTTCACATAGTCAAATATCACTATGTTTGTTTTATGTTGGAATATATTTTGAACTGTCTAGGGAGACTATGGGATTTAGGGGTGGGAGATCAAGAATTTTACACTGTCTAGGGAAACCAAGGATGTTTTTCAAAGATATACCTGCCCTGGGTCTTCATAGAAATTTTCTCATCTTACGTCTCATAATGTTACCAGTAAAATATGCTTTTGTCAAGAGTAAGCGTGAGTCTAAGAAGAAAGTTGTTATTATAGTAAATTTGAATTCACTTCAGTCTCCACATTTTTTTTGTGTCAGGTACCCCCCTGCCACTCAAATCCATGATCATTTTCCCCGCACCTTCCCTGCAACTGAGACTATTTTATTTCCAATTCATCCAAGTTCAGCTCAGCTAGGGACACTTCTGCTGAAAAGTCAATTAGCTAAATGGGTTTATTTCTTCACTCATTTACAAAATTTACAGCAATTCAAGTTGGATTGTATGATTTTCACAGCTTTTGAGGTTTCTAAAACTTTTTAGTTGTCTATCTTCACTTTAGACCAAAATAGCTTTTAAAGATTTTTTTTTTTTTCGGATCACCCTCCACAGCCCTAAAGGAAACCTAGTTGTAACTCAAGGATAAGAGTGAAATTTTTTTATTTTCAGGAAAGACAAAGATGAATCATTTGGAAGCTTCCACAATTTAGCCATTGGGATAATTGGCTCTTGGAAAAGTACTGCAAGGGAAATTTCCTAGATTTCTTCAATTGTAGGCACTAAAACTTGAAGTTTCCTACCAACTTTTACAGGAGAGAAAGTTTGTTTCACCCTGATTCTATATTTTCCGTTTCTAGAAAACTAGATGAGGCCTTGATAATTAGAGAGGGTAGGTACAACAGAGAATATTGTGCTTCTTACACACTTATTTACAATTGTTAAATTGGAAGTCAAGTAAAAGAAAACAGCAAAATTAGGAATAGTGGGATGGAAAGGAAAGGGGAAGTCAGGTGGGAATCTTGGGGATGAAGGAGAGTGACCTGCAAGGGAGAATAGTAGAATACATAAATCTGACAGAGACCGTGCAGATCCAGGCATGCACAGGGATGGCAATGGCCACGTTTTAAAGGCTTTATTCTTTTCAGCTTTCAATAGACAAAAGCAAGGGAAGCACAACAGCCCAAAGATACTTCACACTAACACTACCAAATCTTTCAGAAAACAGCAGTTGTTGGCCAGAGCAAGACCAAGTCACAGTAGGGTTTTACCACAGTAGGTTTGGACGGAGACATAGATGGAAGACCCGCCTGGCTCACGAGCACCTTTGGAGTAGGAGCATTCAAACTTAAAACCACTGAGCAGCTAGTCCACTCCCTTCTTCTCCACCAGCCTCTTTTGGGCACGTAAGTGTTGATGTATCTGAAATTTAGACAGGACTTCTAATTTGCATACTTACCACATTGTCAAATAGTTACTTAAAAATTAACAAAAGCAATTTTGTCTCAAGGTTGCAGATGTGTACCAAAGAGATGATTATACTTAAAATATTACAAACTTAGCTGTGGACTGAATGTGATTTTAAAGCAGAACGAATAAATAAATTAAAATTAAAAATAAAGCCACTTATTGTCTACAGGTTCTTCAGCAACCTCACATTTTTTTTTGTTATTTCTCTTCATGAGGCATCAAACCATGAGGCACAAATAGGAGGTTCTGTAGATAGAGCCTATAGGGAAAGGGGGTAACTAAGTCCATGGAAGGTGCCCACATAAATATCCAATTAGATTTCAGGTAATAGAAATGAATATATAGTTAGTTTTCCTTAGTTTTTATAGAAGGTAAATTCGGTACAAAACTTTGGACACACCAACATAGGATACATAATGGTGTATTTTCCTTGAATTTGCCAAATGAACTGGACATTTTGAATGTAATGTTTTTTTGATACTCTCCTTATTGTATATAGCCTTACTATTTAAAGTTTAAACCCTTTTTTTCATTTATACAAAAAGGGGGAAACATTGGGGAATATTTCTTTAATTAACAAAAATGTGCTACATTTGTTTATTCTGTGAAAAATACTTTAACTCTATAAAGGAGTGTTACATTTGTTTATGCTGCATTTGTTTATCTAGCTGAGGATGTATGTTTATTCATGTAAAGATGTGTTGCATTTGCTTTACCTTGCCTGCCTAAGGTATTTGGATTGGTCTGATAAAGAGCTAAAAGGCCAATCTTTATGCAGAAAAAGGATAGGGCTGGTAGGCAGAGCTAATAAGTAGAAAGAGAAATCTAGGCTTCAGACAGAACAAGAGCAGGATGAGGAGAGAATGAGGGAGATGCCTAGGATCAGCCAGGCAGTCATACAGAGACAGTAGGAAAGTAACGCATACAGACTGAAAGAAAAGATGGTTAAAAAAAAGTCCCTGAGGCAAAACACATATAAAGAGAAAGAGACTTAAAAAGAGCTAAGATAAAGCTGAGCATTCATAACTAATATTAAGTCTCTATGTCATCATTTGGTAGTTGGTTGGTGGCCAAAAAGAAAAAAAGCCTGCTATAGCCCAAAGTCTTACAATTTTTAAATTTTCAATTTTTCTTTTGGATAATTCCTTTTTACTTCCACAGTAATGTTCAGAAGAGGGACAAACAGGAAGACACAAGATGCGATGGTTGACTCTATAGATTTAGACTTGGCTGTTGGAATAGGAAGCGGCGGGGCTGCGTCCCCAACACCCCAGCCGCTTGGCTAGCTCATGCCCGAAATAACAACACACAAACTGTATTCATTTGAGAACTGCTTGGCCCCTGAACTCTAGCCCTTACAGGCTAATTCTCGCACCTGGTCTAGCCCATTTCTAATGATGTGTGTAAGCACCCCAAGGTGCGCTTACCGGAAAGATTCTAGCCTAAGTCCATCGTGGGTCGCAGCTGCCTGGGAGAGCAGAGCATGGCGTCTCTGCTCCAGCAGAGCTGTCCGATCTCTCCGGAAGCAGAGCAGAGTCTGACCTTACTTCCTCTTCCGCCCAGAATTCTATTCTGTTTACT
>NW_026067892.1:10175399-10201530 GCF_014885135.2 Alexandromys fortis | reverse complement strand
TCCAGACAGACGCAGGTTAAGATCCTCTCTGGTAAGCCAGCTCATGGGCTACACAGAATATTAGAAATGGGTTAGAACAATATGTAAGAGCTAGCCAATAAGAAACTGGACCTAGCCGGGCCAGGCAGTGTTTGAAAGAATACAGTTTCCGTGTAATTATTTCGGGCATAACCTAGCCATGCGGGCGGCGGGGTGCTGGGGACGCAGCCCCGCCGTCCGTATTTCAACACTTGGCTCTTACGGAACTCTCAATAATTGTTTTGGCAAAGTCCAGTTGTGTGCTCCCAGATACGTGAGTGCCTATAATTTGGTTTCCTTGTATAAAACATTAATATTTTATTGGTAACTGCCCATGAGAGCATTAACAGATTACCTGGTACTATGTTCAGCAGCTTCGTGGATCTTGACAAACTGCCTGAGAACACCAATTTGTAGAATATAATATTCTGATTTTCACTAGTGGTTTTTTAAATTTTAGTCCGTAATCCCTGACACTTGGGACCTGGGACGGAGAAGAACATAACAGCAAATACATGTAGTGGGGAGTTGACTCACTACACATGAGACTGCCATGTATATCAAGTTTGAAAGCAAATTGGCAATGTATAGAGATACATTTTTAAAAATTACATGTATATCAGGATTGTGTGCATTGTCATTTTTTCTCAGATAGATGATAAAATAGGCTCACAAAAATACTGAGCATGCTGGTTTGAAAGGGAAATGTCCCCTGGTGGACTTGGGTGTTTGACTGCTTGGTCCCCATTGGTGGTACAGTTTGAGGTAAGGGATGGAACTTCGTAACTTGGTTACTTGATTTTTGAGGATGTCCATTCATATTTCAAGAATGTTATCCCTGGTAGGTTGACTCAGCCTAAGTGGATAGCCACACACACACACACACACACACACATGCACATACACGCCCGAGTGCATGCATACATGGACCTGATGGGTTTAAATTTTTGAAAAAGGAAGGGAAGTTGGGTGGATAAGGAAGAAATATCTATGAAGAGTAAGGAAAAATTAATGATCATTACATTGTATGACTTTCTCAAATAACTAATTGGAATGTAAGAAAAATTGGTTTATTTTAATGCAAATTTTATAAGACTTAAGTTAAATATCTTTCATAGGATATATATATATATATACATATATTTAATGGAAATTATAATTGATTCACTTTTGCTTACTACACTTTGCTTCTTTCCTATAGCCCTAATTTTTATTTCCCTTTAACTTTCCTCATCCTGTCTAGGAAATGAACCCTTACAAACTCCAGTCCTTATTACTGTGAGTGGAGTGCAGTTTCAAGAGGGAACTGATAAGAAGACATTTAATCTAAAGTCATCATGATTAGTGAATGTGGCAGGGTTTCCTGAAGCCTCGGTACCTTGGCTGAATCTAAAGAGACTTGGCTCCTCACTAAGGAAATTCGCTCATGGGTCTCTCCGCTCCCAACACAGACATTCCTTGGCTTAATTGACACCGCGAACGCTCCTGGGGGAACTTGAAATAACCTTTAAGAGAGGCCTAATGGCATCTGTTCAAGCTGTTTTCACCTTCAGGGTGGATGCAGTAGGCACACTTTATTATAATGACAGCAATAATTGCCTTTCTAAAGTCGCTCTACAGCATGGCCAGGGGTCACCTGTCTCATTACATGATTGCTGAAAGGAGCGGAGCGATATCTCCTCCCTACTCACATGTAGAGCATATAGATAAACCCAATTTATAAGGCAGTGCTTCACATGACAAGGAAAATGAAGTAGACATGAAGGTTGTGAAGGAAGGGTGTGTGGCTGCTGCTGTTTTCCCAGCTTTCCTAGAATGTCCCTTCCTTCTTCAGGTCCCTCCTCCATCAATTGTCGATCTGAGTTTATCTTATGACACATCCCGTGAGATTGCCTTCCACCTAATTTTGGTGTGGAAGACCTTGACTTTTGAGGAAAATTCACTTCACGGAGGTTTGGTTTTGTACGTGGTTGGCACACGGCTTGATCTTCTGGTGTCAAGTCCTCTGATACACATGTCCACCCCTATCGAGAATTATGCTCTCAGGCACAGTTCTAGACCTTGTTGTTGTTCCTAGGGATTTACATAATGGAATGATGGAATGTGAGCGTGTGATTTAATGAATTGGGAAACATGGTTCTTTGTTGTGTATTTAAAGTCGTGCTACTAAAAGGTGATTTTCCTTTAATGTTAGCCCTACTTAAAAGATTTATTCTAACTCATCTCTTGCCTGATGTGCCCATTAAGAATGTCCATCATTTACGTTAAGGGAAGGCAGGGGGAGAAGAGACTGTAAATTGTCTTTCTGACAACAGTGTGTTAAGGTGGAAAGAACTTGGCTTTCTCTACATGATTATTACAAAACACTGCCTGCTGTGTGTGCATGTGTGTGTGTGCATGTGTGTGTGCATATGTGTGTGTATGTGCATGTGTGTGTGCATGTGTGCATGCACATGAGTGTGTACAGGCTTGAATATACACAAGCACCCAGTCTAAAAGTAATGTGTCGTGTCAAATTATTTGAAGTATTTGATTAACACCTATTCCCAGAGATGCTATCATGAAAGATATAGTTTCTTTGAATGAAGGTGAAGCCACTGACTGTAGTCACAAACTTCTAGTCTCCCTATTGTTCCCACCCCACAGTTCATCCATGATCTGTTACTCTGAACAGCAAGTCCAGGAACAACAGAAGCTTTCTGGATTGTGCCTGCAAGAGCAAGCAGTTCTGAAATGATGGAATCACAGCCGAGGAAGGGTGCATGCATGGAAACATCCACAGGAACTGAGTTCGTTCTGGATGGTATCAGAACGTATCAAAAATGCATAACACAACTCTATTTCTGTCAGCCGGAATGGATACTGCCAGAAGGCTGACAGTGATTGGAATAAGAATTATAAATATTTCATTCTCCAAAATGAGTTCATAGAACTTTGAGAAAAGCCAATCTTGTGTAAATGTGCTCATGCTAAGACTGATGACTAAATTCTGGCTTCTGAGACGTACTTCTACTTTGCTATGAAAATGGAGTACATATACGAAAATGGATAACTTTGGCTGAGTGGTTCAAAACAACGGGGACTTTTCTAGATGGTGCATGTGTATGCGTTATCTTTTCTATTGTTTACAAAACAAATCCCATTTTTCATGGAAGGAAACAGTGACAAAGATAAAGTAACTCAAGTAAGTCATAGTAAGTTATAGAACCAGTAGGCAAGAAGTCTGGCTTGCAGCCCATTTGTTTTAGCACTATGCATGTGGGCCTTCCACTGCGGTATGTCAAATCATTTTTGCTCAGTACATCTTGAAAAGTTTTGAAAACACAGTAGCAAATTTTAAGCTGTGTATAGTTTTTAATTATCATATAACCCATTACTAAAAAAAAAGAAGCATACATCAGTTCTCACTACTTTGTTATAGCATTTAGTTCGAACAACCCTCTCTCTTTCTTGCTTGAAATATATCCTGTTAAGTTATTATATGAAAATGTATTGTCAATCAACTACTCACCATCTGCATTATTTAAACATAATATGTTTTGTACTCCATTGGTGGGACAGCAATCTGTCAATAAACACACTGCTCTGATGTGCAGACAGGCAAATTAAAGTTAGTGGAAACATCTCAGTACCTAGCATTTTCTTTCATCACTAGATCCGAAGTTAGTGGGGATATGACAAAACCGTGGAGAAGAATTCTGCAGCTTTCATTTGACTGCAGATTTATGGATATAATTCCATGCTGGACTATGAGAACATCTTTTCCTATTCACATGCAGAAAGCAGCACATGTTTCTTTCTTTGAGGGGATATTAAGTAACTAGGCCTTCCCAAGGCATAGCACAGTAGAATGAATATAAATTCTGGAGTCTTGATTAGTTGGTGAGGCCAGCAAGGCTACTGAGTCACCAGCTAGTCCTGGCTGTGAGTTTTAGAGGTGTTACTTTCGTGGAGAACAGGGCTGGAGAAAAGAGGGTGTTGACAATTACAATGTCTTCCTGTATTTCATTATCTTCTTTGATTTAGAGTTGAGGTGGTAGTGCAGATGATGTGGTGTTTAAAGTTGATATACTATTAAGTTTATAACTTTAGTATGACTTAGACTGTTCTAGAAGAATACTCGTCTTTCCTCTTCATTGATAAGCCCGTGAAAGCTCAGTCAGCTAGCTCACACGGCTTAGTGAGCAGAGTCAGACAATTGGCGATTTTCTAGTGTTAGTCACTTCTCTCACTGCGGTTAGGTAATGCCTGAAAAACAATCTATAGAAGAATGTCGTTTGCTTCACCAAATGAGGGCCCAGGCCCTCATGGCTGGGAAGACATGGAGGCAGGAACAGGAGGTAGCTGGTTGCATTGCCTCTGCAATCAGGAAACAGAAAGATAGGAATACAGGTGCTCAGCGCACTTTCTCCTGTGTCCAGTCCTGGCTCAGTACATCTAAGTTGAGCGTCTGTCTCTCTTCAGGTAAACCATTGTGAATATATGCACACACATGCAACCAGCCCTGTTCCTGTGGTGATTCTGAATCCAGTCTCTTTCACAGTGAATTGTCGTCATAACATTAGTAACAATACAGAGCTAGACAGTAGAGCCTTCATTTGCATTCAGAGGTCCACAGAAATTTAGCTGCATTAGACAGTATGCCTTTTCTAAGTGTTAGTAGTTTAATAGGAAGAGCTGTTGAGATAGCTTCCTTTGACTTTAATATTTAGACATCAATTCTGAGCCATCCAAAATCAATGGATGATTTTGGTAATTGTAAACCAGTTATTTGAAATTTTATTCATAAACTCTTAAACATCTTTCAGGGGATAACTGGTAGGGTATCAAAGCCTTTGATGTTGCTGCCACACTCAATCTTCACAACTGTGCTTAGTAGAAAGAATTTTTGCTATCTCTATGTTTCATTTATGGAAACAACAGTATAGAAACTATAGTTTCAAAGTTCTATTAAAGAGTTTTGAACTCAAGATTCAGACTCCGAGATTGTTACAAGATTCAGTTCTGGTACAATATGACAACAACATCATGAGCAAATTTCATCTGAAATATTCTAAGTGCACAAAGAACATGAAAATAATCCATGTTCCCAAGACACAGGGATAAGGCTTTCCAACTTTGAAAATGCAGTCCTAACAGAGTAGGGGTTGTATCAAAAGCAGCACACATAGGAACACAAAAACTCAGTTGTCAGTTTCATGTTTGGTCTTGATAATTTCTAGAATAAGGGTTTATGTTTACCAATAAGACTGATTCCACAGCATGGAGGAAAAAAAAAGTAGAGTTCCCCACTAAGTAAGGTCGCCTAGAATTGAAGTGTGTGGTGGAAAGGAAACAAACTAAATAGAGCCTTAACTTTCATTTTGCAACTACTGCCTAGAATTTCCCCCCAAATAAATCTTCCTACATATAGACTTTGTTATGATGGATATCTGAGAAAATTGAACTGAGGTATGCACTAATACCTGAACCCAATTCTTTCCCATTCCGGCTTACATGAGAGAATTGTAAGCTGTCCCTTCCGGGTTCCATTGGCACTGCCAGTGAACTCTATTTTTGTGCTTCTGAGTGACACTCTCCAAGCCAACCAGTGATCGAACACTCTTGTATTTGTGGGTCCTTCTTGATTTTTCAGGTTCACTAGGAAGTATATAATATACCTTGGCTGTTAAATCCACTCGGAAAACTTGACGTAAAGAAAATTGACTGATAACTAGAAACAGCTGATGGGGACTTATCTCAGTACTTTGTGAGAGAGATTAACAGAGTAAAATCTAATTATAGTGCTTAGAGCTAAGTACAATATTCCTGGATGAATTCGATCAGAGAAGAAACAACAGATGAGGATTGATGGATAAGAAGAAATTTAGTCTCTATTTGTATGTTTCTTATTTGCTCTAGAATGGCAGCCAGAAGAACTTGCCACAAAGACAGGAGAATCTCTCTCTGCTCTCAGTTAAAACTGAAATTAGAATTCGGTTCCCGAAACAAATTTTATTCATTGATGATGTTTTTATCCTAAATATGTAAAAATTATATATCAAAGGATAAGGGAAATGCCTACAATTTTCTCACAAGTAAAAATTTGCATTAATTATTCTTCTTTTCATCAAAACATTCTCTTTAGCAGACTGGCCTTGATTTGAAATTAGAAGGTATGAAAGAAAAGATTTTTGAGCCTCCTTTTGTGCTTGGTTGGTTTTAGATGCTGTTGTGTATGTATGTACATATGTGAGTAATATGTATAAGGGGTTTATGTGCATATGTGTGTATGCATATAGGTGAGGAGGACTAATGTTGACATTTGGCCTCTTCCATAATCACTTTTCACCTTGTATACTGAAGCAGGGCCTGTTGTTGAAAGTTGAACTTCCCTGGCCAGCTGGTTTAGGTAGCCAGCTTGTCCTGGTCTTCCATCTCCACATCCCTCATTTTGCATTACAGGTGGCCATTGCACCCACCTACCTTACACTTAGGATTTGGGAATCTGAAGTCCAGAAGGCTGTATGGCAAGTGCTTTACCCACTGAGCCAACTTCCAGCACCTACTTCTTGTACCCATAATAACGATCAAACCACCATGTCTTATACTTAGTTATTTTACAAATTGCTTGGCAAAAGAAAATTTTAAACTAATGTCCATTCTTTTACCTAGCATTTAAGCATGGTAAAATTATCATTGCACAATAAGCTATCATGTGCAAAGTTGAATATTGGTCCCTTTATACATAACTTATTATGGCTAGTATTTATTAAAGTTTCACATATTTTATTGGAGAAAGTACCATGTATCTTAAACTGAAATACAAAATTTCAAAAAGTTTTAGCCATCATCCTTATTCATGTGTCTTTTTAAAAGAGATTTTTTTATTCTAAATATCTTTTCTATGCTTTAGGCAAACAAAGTGCTCTTCTGGGTGTAAGGCATTTGGGTTGAGGCTCTAAGATGCATTAAATCCACAGTGATGTGATTCTATTAGGGTAGACAGAGTATTCATTAAAGGCAGTAAATCCTGAGCTGTGACTCTTCTGTGCTGTGTATTCTTAGGGCAAAATGCTTTTCTCATTTTTATGATGTGAGAAAGAAGATAGTAAAGTAAAAGTACATGTTCTTAGTAGAAAATTGAGGATAATAAATGATAAGGAAATATAAGTCTTGCCTTTCAATGGCTTATCTAGCTTCATAGTTTTAAATTATCCTTTAAGATGGGAACTTTTGAGGATACCTAAGTACCCAAGGACATTGAATAAGTGCATGCCATAAGTGTTCTATAGTTAAAATCTTCACAGTGTTGCTACTTGTAAACAGTGTCAGAAATTGTGATGTAGTAAGAACATGTTCTATATTAGGCAGCATTTAATTGTTAATTATCATTATGCTTGCAATAGAGTGTTAAAAATAGAAAACTTAAAAAAATACTTATAGATAAGCAAAGGGTAGCTTTGTTCCTAAATCTTCCTGGGATCTACATAAGACGCTGTGTGAGGCTAGTGGCAATAATGAAAGATTAAATTGATTCTCAAGGAATATAACTTTCTTTGACTTAGCATTTACCCTTCAATGATATATTTTCAATTTGCACAATTGATTGTCTTAGCCCCTGGTCTATCACTGTGAAGATGCACCATGACCAAGGCAATTCCTCCAAAAGAAAGGATACAATTAGGAACTCGCTTGCAGTTTTAAAAGTTTAGTCCATTATGGCAAGAAATGCGGCAACACACGTGCTACTGGAGCAGTAATTTTTTTAGAGTTATTTTATTATTGTGATGAGAGATTATTTAAGAGAGATGTGTGTTTTTTTTAGAGAGAGAGAGAGAGAGAGAGAGAGAGAGAGAGAGAGAGTATGGGCCTGAGATGGGTTATTGGGTTATTGACACCTCAAGCTCAACCTCCAGTGCTATGGGACAATGGTCTTGTACCCTGTAAAGATTTGTCACTTTGCTGGTTTAATAAAATGTTGATTTTCCAGTAGCCAGGCAGGAAGTATAGGCAGAATAACCAGAACTGGAGAATTCTGGGAAGAGGAAAGGCTCAGTCTCCAGTAGTCACCCAGACCAAGAGGAAGCAAGAAGAGAATGCCTCACTGATAAAAGGTGCCAAGCCACGTGGATAACACAGACAAGAATTATGGGTTAATGTAAATTATAAGAGTTAATAAGAAGACTTAGTGAAGATCATTTCCCATTCTGTAGGCTGGCATTTTGTTTTGTTGACAGTGTCCTTTACTTTACATAAGCTTTTCAGTTCAGGAGGTCCCATTTATTAATTGTTTTTCTCAGTGTCTGTGCTACTGGGATTATATTTAGAATGAGGACCCTAAGAGAGACATCCATGGATCAAATCTACATGGATAGTAGTAAAAGACAAGATCTCCTGAGGAAATTGGGAGCATGGAGACCTTAGGAGAGGGTTGAAGGGGAGGGGGAGGCAGGGGGACGGGCAGAGAAAAATGTAGAGCTCAATAAAAATCAATAAAAAAGGGGGGAAAGCCTTAGCTAATAGGCCAACCAGTTTATAATTAATGTAAGCCTCTGTGTATTTCTTTAGGACTGAACAGCTGTGGGACTGGGTGGGACAGAGGCCTCAATCAATACCCCAGTAACATATGCCCTTTAACAAGGTCACACCTCTTGATCCTTCAAAAAGTTCCACTCCCTGTGACTAAGCATTAAAATATATGAGCCTATATGGCCATTATCATTGAAACCACTTCACCAGTCCTAACATTAAAAAGTAAAAATGATAAGGACAGAGAGAACAATTTATGCCAAGATCATACTATCACACCAAAGGTTATATATATATATATATATATATATATATATATATATCCTTTTCCATATATATGTGGATATATATATCCTTTTCCATATATATGTATATATATGGGAAAATATACATGAGCATTTTAGCAGCCGCATTATAGTATTCCTTTTTAGTCAATATAAATAACTTTCACTCTTTCAAATTTCTTTGAACTTCCACACCTTTCCAACTAATCCCATGTGTATGATGTATGACTTCATTAGATATATGAAGCATATTCCTCCTGTTTTTAAATCTATGTTTAATCAGTTTTCGGTAATCCTATTTTTTATTCCTTAGTTGCAATATCATAAACTCTGTGCATTTTTCTAACAGACTCCTCAGCTAACTCGTTTGAGAAACTTGTCACTCATGAGGTCATCTAATGGCACTTTCCTTTAGTCGCAAACCCTTCAAATATCTTCTGCATAATTTCCTTAACAAATCATAATTTCAGAAAAATGTCCTCTTTATCTTCATCCTGTGCATTGATTCCCACTGTCTGTGTGTATTTAATGATTGGCAGGCAAAGGGCATATACTCAAGGTTGCCAATCTCAGCTTACTGTTATTTTTAGGCATAACTGATACTCTAGCTTCCTAGATATTCAGATCCCTTTAGTAATCTATTTACTACATTAGGAAAGATTTATTTGATTCTCATTTTATTTTAGTTTTGTGTTCTTTTCATTGTCCTGTGAGCTCTTATTAATGTGGATATTAAGATAGAAAACCAGTCAGTAGAGGTGGAAGAAACAGCTTTAGCTTATATATGTGATAACAGCTTGGTGATCACCTGCCTCATGTTTTACATTAGCTCTTATAATTGCTAAAATTTTTTGCCTCTGCTATATTCTTTATTATCATACAATTTATACCAGATAAATAATTTGTAATATAGAATTTTCCTCAAATAAAGCTATCACTTCTCCAGTATTTCCATACCAATTCTTTCATATGAAGACAGTATTTTTCCTAATAATATACATCTTAATATTCTGATTCCTTGAAGTATAGATAAAAGAAGAAAAGAAAACTGCTACATGAAATTAAATTATCACAGCATAAAGAATTTCACTCATCTATTTAGGCCAGGACCCTTAATATTAATTATTAATATATTCTCTAATAAATCATGTTTACTCCATGGTCCCTCAAAGGTTGGCTTTGAAACCTTCATTCTGTCATAGTTCTATCCATTTTTGAGTCACCTTTGTAACCAAAGGGCAACTGTATCATTTAGTCAGAAAATCTCAGTCCTTGGTGATGGGTAGCTTCAAAGTAGTAGCAAATAGTCACTGTTAAAGATGACCAAGTTGTTAGACCACACCTATATAGAGGAACAATCCATTGGGCAGCTGGCAGGATGGGTTTCATTCAACCGCATTTATTGTCAACAATGAAAAAGAACCATTCAATGAGAAGAAACCATTGTAAAGATACAGAACTTACTATGAAGGTGCTGATGTCTCATGTGAGATCACAATTTCAAGCATACAGGCTCAACTCAGGCTTTTGTGGTCAGAGTGAAAGAATTAGATTACATGTTGTTGGGAAAGCCACTTAGTCATTTGGGCTGCTCAACAGCTCAGACCCAAAATAATCATTCAGAAACTGTATTAATTAAATCACTGCTTGGCCTATTAGCTCTAGCTTTTTATTGGCTAGCTCTTACATATTAATTTAACCTATTTCTATTAATCTGTGCATCACCATGAGGTCGTGGCCTACAAGCAAAGTTTCAGCAAGTCTATCTTTGGCTGCAGCTCCTTGGCTTCCCTCTGGTTCCACCTTCTTCCTCGCAGGATTCAGTTTAGTTTTCTCCACTTAGCTTTGTTCTATCCTATCAGGCCAAGCCAGTTTTCTTTATTTGTTAATGGTAATCACAGCATACAGACAGGAATCACACATTAATTGTATAAGGCATGGAAGGAGTGGTCACTTTCACTGAGGAAGCGAGCATGTGGCCTTTCATCTGACAGCAAGGTCTCTCCCTGCCCTAACTAGCACAGCCTGACTGCATCATTTCTGTTCCCTCTGAGAAGGCAAGGGTCTCTGTGTGCAGGGAATTGGCCTGGCATTCTGATTTCTCTGTCAGACACACAGAGTAAAGGACGACCTTGTGAAATTCTCCTAGGCTCTCAGGTTTCTGCCCTCATCTTTCAATAAAGCAACGAATTTGGAGCAGCTTGCTTTATTTCTAGAAGACAGATGCAAAAATCCATTATTTAACAATAACATTTCCTGTGAGAGCTTTTTCTTACCTGTCAAGGTAACGCTTCTTTAATACTAACATCTTCTTTTACCTATGATTTATTATTATAAAAAAAACTTAGAAATTGTCAGTATTTTGAACAGAGACCACAGAAACAACAACAACAAAACCAATTAGTTGTGATTAGAATAATTGACAAGAGTGGTTGTGTGGGGAAACACATGGTTAGGACACAGAACTATCAAAACACACAAACAAGTTTGGTTTTAAGTTTTGTTTTTATTCAAAGGATTTTTAAGAGGTCAAACTTGAATGTCTCCTTGATGCTAGGGAAGTAAATTATTTTTCACCTTTATGCACACCTTACTGGAATAAGAGTGAACAAGGCAGAGCTTTCCGCTTCCCTCACTTCTCTTTCTATTCACCATACAGTTCAATTTGGTTACCTACTGTAGCTAGGCAACTTTGTTCCTGAAACCTGAAGAAATGCTCTCCCCCTGGAACCCAAGATTGCTTTGCTTCTTCTTACTGGCTTCATTACATTCTTGAATTGATTTTATTTTTTTTGTGTGTGCTGAAGATATTCTGCTATAGTCTTTGATTTCTTGGGAGTACATAAGTAGGCCCACCAGTACAGAGAGGTCAGTTATACCTACTCCCTGTATCTGTGAGTTAACACTGACTTGTCTTCTCCTACTGCCTGTGACGATCAAATTAGTTATGTTGGCTTCTACTTTCCATTTGGTGGAGTTCAACAAATGATAGATTTGGCTGAAAATCTCTTCTCTGACCCGGGCAGCTAATTATAACTTCACTTTCACCTCTGATTTCCTTTTGTTTGTGGCAATATGAGTGTGAATTAATTCTATCTGTTGAGACTGATGTTTACACTCCAATAAAGGCAGTGTCGTGTGAGCCTTAAGATTAGATCAAGCCCATCGCACATTGAGACCAGTCAGGCCACTAATAAACTAAACACATCCATGTTCAATGAGCAAAGTTGATCACATTACGCTCACTGCACTCCGGCATGGTGTCCTTTCTTAGCATTGTTCGAGAAGTCAATGTTACGCGGGCTATTTATAAAATACCACAGGCTGGTTTGGGAGATCTTGAAGAGCACATTGCAAGGCAGAGATTTGCTCAGAATTGCACAGCTTATCACACCAAAGCCTCGATCAGTGGGCACAGGCAGCTAGGACCTTGAAGCAATTCTTAGCAACCAACTTGCCCTTGGTGTTGCCTAGTTTTCTAACACACAGCTGTATCTTTCTTGGGCAGGTATTTCCTTCATCAAATAACTAAATGGATAACGCTTATTCTAAAATCATTTAGGTATTGATAAAGAAGTATTTTCAATGTGGCTGGGAGCAAAACCGGAATGTGTTGGCTTCAGTTTCAAAGTGTATTGTTAGTACAAATTTAGATTTTCTTAGACAAAAAATTTTTCATTAAAATATTCTTAAGACTGGGTGTTTTGCCCAGGGACTGTCCTGCAACTTCAATTTATATTCTTCTAAGATAATTTAACGTTATTATTGCACTAAGGAAATATGTGGAAAATAGAACAGTCTGAGAATGCACAAAGAAAGAACCCATGCACAGTGTGAGTATTTTTGCACAGGTACACATGCGTTGTTTGTTTTTTTTAAAATGAAATAGTAAATTATTATAAACTACCAGAGGCATAGGAGAAGAAAACTTAAGAACCACTGGCCTTACTTGCAGCCTCATGGTTATTCATTTTCAAAGGCCCAGGAATTGGGATTAAATAAAATAAAGAAACACTCCCTTAAAAAGTGGTATTTGTAAGTGTTAGCCTGATGTTCTTTGGTTATGACTGAGCTGGTCATTACTTCCCATGTAGACTCCCAGCAGAACATGCCTGCTTATAGGCAGCTTTTTAATAAAACAGAGAAAATATTTACCTACAACGTGGTAAGCTGTTACTCTTTATGTACAGAACAGTAGTCAGTGGGCTTATTGTACCTACAGGCTGTAACTCCCTTGTCAGTGTTCTGCTCACTGTATGAAAAAGAAGAACAAACTTCTGAGTGCTTTAAAACCTACCTTAAAAGTCTATAGTTAAATTCATAACACTAGAATATAAAACAAATACATTTTGTCTCTCTCTCCTCTTTTTCTGTTCCATATATCTGTTCTATGTCTGTATCTATTTCATACATGTGTGTGTTCCACGTACATGTATGTTTGTGTGTATGTTTGTGTGTGAATTGCATGTATATGTGCATGTGTCTTTCCCTCAAAATTTAAGGACTAAACTGATACATAGATACATAAATCTCGTGACACCCGTATGTAATAAATTGCACTAAGTGGAATGAAGCATTCCAAACATAAAATTTAGATACTGCATTCCTATGACATGTAAAAGGCAAATTGCAGTGATGATTGTTTTCAAATATTCAGAATCTTGTTTTAAACAATGAAAATCAACTCCAGTGCAGACATTGCTTGTTCCCATCCCTGGAAACACCAGAAAGTCATGTTGCTGGATGTCAGAGATGGGTGACAGGAGGTCCAGGTGCTTCCAGGACTCGGAGGCTGCTCTCAGCGCCACAGCATCTTTCTTCTGTTCCTAAGGAATCATGTTGACATTGGCTATGAACTCTCATCAGAACCAGGGTTAGAGTCATATAGTAAATTTATAGTCCCCACTGGGGCGACAAGGACACAGTTGGGTGGAGGCCAGTTTTAGGAGGAACGTCAGGAGGCCTTGTGTCAGGAACATCAGGGACCTTGGTTGCTTTTGTAGAATGTGGAAAATACAGACTTTCATTGCTGTAGAACAGTAGTTAATGTGTCTGGCAGCTTTGTGCCGCTGAAAGAAAGTATTTCATATACAAAGAGAAGAGGGGCTTGCTGTTCAGGCCTTTCCGGTCTGCGATGGATTGATCCTGTGGTCTAGGGTGGCACAGAAAACAATGATGGGAGTTTGAAGCACAGGAAATGTGGCCTAGCCAACCAAATGACCAGGAGACAAGTGTGAGGAGCATGGAGACAGGACTGCCACAGCACCACCACACTTAATGTCCTAAGGATCTCCCCCAAGGTCCAGTGCCTTAGAGGTCCCACCACCCTTAAGTACATAAACACCTCCCCTGGGACTACATACCTTGGTAGACTTACCTTCTCCAGACTAAAAACCACCATGGAGTGAAGCTTTAACATATGAGCCTGGAACTTAACTTGGGGAAAGTAAGCAGCTGTAGCTGCCCCCCTTTCTACTGGCACCAAAAGGTTCTCAATGATATCACAATGGAAAAAAACAAATACATTGCATCCCTCAGCATTCTTATCTGCCCCAGCACTGTGAAACATGCAAGCCCAAATATTCCCTGATAGCCACAGCAAACACAACTCCAAAGTCTTGTGATTTTTTTCAAAAGAACTTTGCATGCTTCCAAGATGAAAATGATTGAACATATACATATTTATAAAGAGAGAGATGGGAAAACACCAAGGAGTGGTTGGCCCAGGGCACACTGTGCTGGCATACTGGTCCAGAAAAGCTTGGACGATCTCACTCCTGTGGGTTTGCTAGCCATTGCTCACGTACCCCTGATAGTATGCATGCTGCGTCACTCAACAGGTGGCACACAGTGCTGGTAGCACTACCAGCCTGATCTGCACTGTAGTCTCATTTTCACACTATAGATTCCTGCAAGTTGCCATCGGGGCTGAGATCTGGGACACTGTCTCCATGTCACAGTCGGTGGCCTCTCAGACATTCCCTTGAAATCTTTGTGGAAGCAACCATGACGCCACTACCCATGTATTCTGCATACTGAGCCAGTCAATCCTATGAGCTGTGACCAGACACACAAGAGTCCCAGCTTCAGTAACCTCAGAGCCACTTGTCAGGACACAATTAATGTACCCATTGGTAGTTTTAAGCACACAAGGTATCTTGCGAGAATATTTCCTTCAAAATGAAACCTTGAGAAAGGATGATGTTTTTATCTCCTTGTTCCTGTGACAGAGAGGACAGTCTGGCAGTCTCCTCAAGGGCCCTCCAGATGTCTCTGTGCTGAGACAGTAAGAAGCACTTAGCTTCTTGTGCTGGCCATTAGCAGCTATATCCACTTTTCTAGCCAAGCAGCAATCTTCATCTCCTCCTCTTTACTACCAACTCGCATTGAATATTTGATGGCAAGTAGCAAAATTTCCCATTTACCGTCTGAGCACTGTGCTGCCCCAGAGCCTCTTGTAGCAGATAAACTTCTTTAAGCTCAGCTCCCCCATCAAGTCTTGGATGATAGACAAAACGTATCCCATTCTTGCCATGTGAAGCACAAGAGTGTATTCTAGTTCTGTCTCCAAGAGAATCCTGAAACTCATGAGGATCTCCACTCTCCACATTCCCGAGGAGAGTCACCCACTAAGCTTAGCCCATCGCATTTGGCAACTTCTCTATCTCACGGCAAAGTGTTCCACACTCTTCTCATTAGTTCTGACAGTCAGTGTTGACTTTTCATTCGACAAGATCTACATCACATCATCTAGGACACAAATTTTTGGGGACATCTTTAAGGAAGTTTCTAGACTGGGTTAACTGAGGCAGGAAGACCCATGCACGTGTGCACAACACTATTCCATGGGGTGAAATCAGGGGCTAAGTAAAAAAAGAAAGCACAAGCTAAGCACCAGCCTTAATCTCTCTGGTTGCAGAAGTTTCAATAATGAAAGCTTGACTCCATGTGGCTGGCTTACTATATGTACAACAATACTAAGAAGACACAACACATTATGCAGTATTTGTGAAGTCCCAGGGCCCATAGGATATGTCCAGTTAGCTAACTAGACTGTTCTATGGACCCTGATTGCTGTATGGAAACCTGGTTTTTACAGTGCTCTCTTGAAACCTAGTTAGAAATATCAGTTTAGATTTTAAGCTGAATTGTTACTCTAGGATAGGCTCCTGAGACAACATCTGCCTCAGTTTTTCCTTTCACCAGGGGGTGTGTGTCACCAAGACTCAGAAGACAGCAGGTGCTCTTGAGGGCCCAGAGTACCAGTACGGTGACAGATGTATCCATTCATGCCGGTATCATTCTTGCCGGTATCATTCATACAGGTATACTCTTTTCTCTCAGGAAGACTCCAGAGAGCAAACACTTTGTCCTCCTTACATTGGCTGCTGCAGGCAACGTAAGGTGTCATTTGCTCATATTCTTAATAAAGAAAAAGATAGTGTTCCTCCAAATATTAGTTAAATTTCCAATTTTAAAAATTTCACTTCATGTCAGATAGGAACTGCCTACGTGTATGTACATATGTACGTGTGTGTGTATTTGTGTGTGTGTGTGTAGGGAACTGCCTATATATATATATATATATATATATATATATATATATATGTATGTATGTGTATGTGTATGTGTGTGTATATGTGTGTGTTTGCCTATGTGTATGAATTTGTCTGCCTCTGTGTGTGTGTGTGTGTATGTAGGGAACTGCCTATATTGTGTGTGTGTCTGTGTGTGTAGGGAACTGTCTACATTTATATGTATGTGTGTGTATGTGTGTTTGCCTATGTGTATGAATGTGTGTCTGCCTGTGCATGTGTGTGTATATAAGGGACTGCCTATATTTGTGTGTATGTGTGTGTGTGTGTGTGTGTATGAGTGCATGTCCCTTTTACCCACTGTAAGTGGTTCTCCAGCATTTCCCCTGAACTTAAATCCACTCAAAGACTGGGAAAGTGAGCTAGGAGAGAGAGATCAATCGATATCTGAACTCTCTGAAATGGGACCCTTGGTGAATCTGAGGAGAAAGAAATCAGCAGAAACAGATGTGTCAGCCATGTGCTTACTGTATTGATTATGTGATGATAAACAGGTGTACATTGTTATTAGCAACAGTTATTCTGAAGGCTAGGGAGTTTATTGATCCATTTCAGAGTGAAAAGTTTAGCTAACAAACTTTTAGTTACTTTGCTGGTGTTTGGTTTCATTTTTTGTTTGTCTTTCTTAGAAGTAATCCGTCAATAAGACCCATTAATATGGGCTGTGGGATTGTGGTGTGGGGTGAAGAAATACATAGAGAAGAAAAACTTGACCAAGTTCTGAAATGATTCTCAACTCTTCTAGCCTTTTATTCTATTAAAGTCTTATTGCTTATTGTCAGCAGCAATGGAAAAGAAATAAGCCATTCTCCCTCAGGCTAATAAACAATTACTGTGTTAGGACAGATCCTTGGAGATTTTATAGAAAATATATTTTTATTCAAAATTGCAGAAATTTTTGACCTTATTTTTGAACAATATTACTTCATGATAAAGATTCTGGATGGAAAGGAGAAAGCACATTCCCTTTGTCTTAGGTCCCCGGGGTAGTATGTGACCTCCCTAGAGTTTTTCACTCATTTAGATTAAGTTCAATATCAAACATATTTATATTTATAAAGACCCTAAGGGGCTTTGGAATGAGCTTAGTGAGGACCTGAGTCAGATCCCCAGCCTCTCTGAACTCATTGTATTTCATAGGTAGCTATATTGGTAAATTAGCACTTATAGTAATGATCCCTATTTTCATGTACATTCTGAGAAAATAAATCTCATGATTTGACCATTGTATACCTAGTTGCTCTTACATTTGTATAAAGAAGAGCATGCCATTCATTGTCATACAGTTATGTTCAATACCTTATTAAGCATTAGCCATCATACCAAAGTCTAATTTTAAAATATAATAGACATGCATTGGTGCATACTTGGTTATAAATACTGTTATATGATACCTGATCAAAGTCAATACTGAAGAATATAATGAATCGATGACGTTTTCCTGGTAGCCTCACTGTTCTCTCCATCCCCGTATGCTGTGTACGCATGGATGTACCCAAGAAAACCTCTTTTAGATTTGGCTCTCTGTTGTGCGAATTACTAAATCATTATATAAGCAGTCAGGACTGCTGGAAAAAGACGAGACTCTGACATGTCAAGCTGCCTAAAAGTTGTTCTTGCTGAGCATCCTTGCTGGGGTAGACTTTGCAATGGTGCAGCAGCTTTTTGCTTGGTTTGTTTTGGTTTTTTGAGGCAGAGTTTCTGAATGTATCCCTGGCTATATTGAAACTCAGTCCATAGACCAGGTTGGCCTCCAACTAAGAGATCTGTTTGCTCTGCCTACCAAATGCTGGGAATAAAGGCATGTGCCGCCACCACCTAATGAAGCTGTCTTTGAGTTATCCATGCTCTTATAAGTAAGCTACATACATATGTATATGTGTGTGTGTGGCCCACATGTGTGTGTATATCATGTATATATAATAAATAAACTCTTACATAATTAATGTCTTCTTAGATGGTATTGAATATATAATACCTATTTGAATTTATGGTAACACCTAAGCATTCATTTTTAAAGAATTTGGATATAGGTCACATAATTGAATGTGTTCTTTTGAATTTTCTCATATTTTCCCAGGCTACTTTATATTGATTTTATATCTTAAAGAAGTTCAAAGCTATAATTTACAGTTACATGGAAATTTATCAAGAGGAACGATTACTCCACTTTTAGAATTACAGATAAAAGGGTGATGTTTTTAAATAGCACTTTGGGGTAAAGCTTACAGTCACCATCCATTTATGTTCATAATTGATGGACTGTAGCTGAAAAGACACAAAACAAGGACAGAGCAGTCTGCCACTTTATAAGAACAAGGAAAAGTCAAGCTTCCTATGGCTACGAGACAGTGTTTCAGGGGGACATTTGATGTCCTTTATTTAAGTAACAGTATTTATGACAGCCACTGACCTTCATGTGAATATGAAAAGCCAATTCTTGAATAGCTTTATAATAGAAAAGTGAAAGTATACTAATTCAAGGTTTAGGTTATGTGAATTAAAGACATATAGAAAAAATGTTGGCTTTAGCTAGTGAAGTCAGATAAGATTACATAGAGTTTCTTAGCTATCTAATGTCAAAATCTGAATAATAGTATCAAGTACTGAAGTGCAGTTACTTTTTTATTTTTCCTCCTCTAAGATAACGATATTTGTGAAGAGACAGCTGACCTGAGCTCATGGGAGCTCATGAACACTGGGCCAACAGTCAGGGAGGGTAAGTAGTACCTACCTAGGCACTCTGTATGTGTGTGACAATCCTGTAGCTTGGTCTCTCAGTAAAGCGTCTAACAGTGAGAACAGAACCTTTCCCTGGTGCTTAGCTGGCTTTTAGTAACCTGTACCCCATGCTGGTTTACCTGACCCTGCCTCGATGCAAGGGGAGGAGCCTGGTCCTGCCTCAACTCGATGTGCCATGCTTTGTGCAAGCCCATGGGAGATCTGTCCCTTTCTGAATGGAGACGCAGGAGGAGTGGATGGGGAGGGGGTAGATAGAAAAGGGGAGGAGATTGGAGGAGAGGAGGGAGGAGAAACTGGCTGGTATGCAAACTGAATGAAAAAATGTTATTTATATAAAAAGATATCTCTGAAAATACTCCTTGCATCATTAAAATATTTCACCTAGACTTACAATATTAACATTATTCAAATTAACTCAATATCTATCTATTGAAAAATCATAAAAAGAATAAACTAAACGTGATGCATCTGTCAAAAACTCACAAATAACATGAGTTCTCGGGCAATTACAGAAAAAGAAAGACTGGACAATTTTGAATATAGTTTACCAATATGTGAAAGTTTAACTTTCCTCTCTGCAGCTGCCATTGTTCTATTATTAATGATTCTTAATACCTACTGGCAATGTAACGGTTGTCTCAGAACCTCCACTGTCCTCTGAGATCCTAGGAAAGGCTGGGGGAACATGTGGATTATCGTCAAGTAGCTAGCTAGATTCAGAGGAAAGAATGGTACCAAAGGCAGACAGAGATAAACTACTGTGTTAGAGCACAGAAAACCTGTTCTAAGAAGGTAAAGTTTATCCTAGGGAAGCCAGCAGCATGTGACAAAGCTAAAGAATGGGGATTAAAGTCCAAGGCAAGCGTGTCAGGACGAAGGCAGACGGCTGAATGTGAATGTAGGCTGGGGGTGAACTAGGTTGGTCTTGATGAATTAACCTTGGCTGCCGCCACTCGGGCTCTCAATGGAACAGCTTAGCGCACAGACTCAAGCCTGAGAAAATATATGGGGGGTAGCCCTGATTCGGACAGTCAGAAGACATTCACAGAGGAGTTGGCCATGGCACGTCTACGGTCCCCAATAAATGGTGGGAGAAACGCGATGTGTATGAAAGGGGGAAAATGACAAAATACAGACACAAATACAAACACTAATTCTTTCCGGTAGGACTTACCAAAACCACAGGGACAACAACAACTGTTCCTAAATTGTTTGGTCTATGGAAGAACAAAACCCATCTTATAATATCACACCTGTAGTGAACAGTTCTTACAATAAAATCTCAAAACAGGTGGACATAATACAACACCTCATTTCTCATGCCCCGCCCAGAAGATGTGATTAAAATGAAAGCCACTTCCAGTTTCCTGTCATTAAGATTTGCAATAGGTATAGATTTTATCCGAGGTTATTGGCCACTCTCAGCTTGTGCTAGCTCAACTTTCGGCTTTCGATTGTGTACCTTAAAGCTTTGCCCCTGTGGGTTTTCTCGTGTGGTCCTTTGTGATACATTCGTCTCTCTGATACTGATGGCGGCAAACACAATGAATAAGACATCCATTGAAGGTGAGCATGGTACAAGAATCGAACCATGGGTCCAGTGTTTTCTAGCCACACAGAAGTCCTTGCTTAAGAAATTCCCAGCAGTCTCTGTGCAGGAAATGTAACAGAATGCTCATTGTCAAGACCCATACAAAGAGTCCTGATGTGTCATAATTTCATGGATGTGTCTCAGACAATCTTTCATAGCAGTAGTTAACCTTTGTGATGACCTCCAAAGCCAGATGGAATGAATTATTTTGCTAATAACATCCAAATTTTAAAATTACCTTGACTTCTTTGACCCCAAACCTCTAATTTCCCCACTATGTCATGGGTAAATATAACGCTGAGTTTGATGAAGGTTAACTTACTACATACGGAAAGTTTTTTTTCTCCTGTTCATTATCGTGCTGGAGCTGATTCAGAAACACAAACGTTGAGTTCTCTCTTTACTGGAGTGTGACCAGAACATGCACAATTATTCTATTAGTAGTGATTCTGTGAAACCATTTGCTTGACTTTGTGTGTTTGCCTTTCTGGGACCAAGCCCATAATATTTGGAAAACTAGCCCTGCTTCGGTGTTGCTGGCTGCGTTCCCAGATCTTGATTGCATGTTCCCAGCCGTCAGGAAGAAGGCATTAGGGTCTGCCATTGTGTGATTAGCTGCCTCGGAAAGACGAGGTGCTGCGATGACAGCCAGAAACTCCTTGCTGACATGTGGACCATGAGCCAAGGGCCCTTTCTACCTGTTCCCAGTGTACTTGTCAAAACTTGGCTGACCCTGCCAAGAAGCACGATGCCATGTGAGTGTCTTTTGCAGGGCCAGCTCCACCGAAAGAGAAGAGGGAAATGACTGTGGTCACCAGGTGGAGCAGCTGCGGCCAAACCAGCATCAAACACTGTGACATTGATCTGAGTCAAGCTTAGAAGAGAGCTAACTGTGAAGTCATAGTCTGGGTGATAGGAAGGGACAAATAACCACTGTACCCTCCATTAATCTCAGCGTCCACAAGAAGTGGTACTGGGACCGTAGGTGCAAGGGTCGGACATCACACAGGTTACTGCAGACACTGACATGCACCTGTATCCCTCTTTGGGACCACGCAATGCATTGACATACGCTCTGGAATCTCATTAATGTACCCTAGTCCTAAGGTCTGATCTTCTCTATTAGAAAGATAAGTGCACACTCTCTCCTGTATACCAACTCAGAGGAGACTCTGGTTTAATCCAGAGTTTCACTTGGTACTACATGTAGTACTGTCCTTATTTTTTTTAAAAATTTATTTATTATGTATACAACATTCTGCCTGCATGTATGCCTGCACACCAGAAGAGGGCACCAGATCTCATCATAGATGGTTGCGAGCCACCATGTGGTTGCTGGGAATTGAACTCAGGACCTCTGGAAGAGCAGCCAGTGCTCTTAACCTCTGAGCCATCTCTCCGGCTCTAGTACTGTCCTTATAACATCATGATGGATCACGGTCAATAGGGCTAAGCATTCCAAAGGCCTGGTAGAGACAAATTCTAACAGTCCCATAACAGAAATCAATGGACTAATAGGGGCAATGGCTTTTGGAGTGGAAAGGGGCTGGTTTGTATCAACTGGAACTTAAAAAATAAATAAATGATTCCACCTACAGATTTATTCCACAACAGGGATTCCGTAGTGATGGGTACAAACACTGTAGAGATCAGCTTTCATGGGCCAAAGCTCATATTTGTAGCCTGTGAAACGCTGAGCTTCCATCCATACCACTCTGGTAAGGCATCTACTGCTTAAGAATTAGGCTAGCCAGCCCCAGACAGTAGGGCTGTCAGCTGGCTTGCCGACTCCATTTATTTTGTGTTTGATGTCTTTCCATTCTGGGTGATACTTAGTGAGCATAAATGCAGGTTTCAAAGGGCTTTGTATCTTTGATCGCTTCAGTAAGTCCATCAACTTAGCTCCTCCACAGCCCTCTTTATCTCCAACATTCTAATCGTTCCTGGTCCATAGACTCACCAGCCAAGCTATACTCCAATTCTGTGATACAGACAATTGTCCCATTTGGGGGTTATTATTTTTATGTAAATTGGAGTGAAACAGTGTCTATTAGGAGGATGCTTTTCCTAAGTGCTCTGGATTTTGGCTCTTGCTTAACAGCCCTTTGTTAGTCAATGCCCCACGCCGAACGTCTCATCTGCGGAGGGAGCCCTGCCTGTCATCTCTTTAACAGCTTAGTCAAAAGGAAACCGAACGGGACATAGGTCTGCTCTGAGGAAGAAGTCACATTGACAGATGGTGTAGAGGCTATCAACACACTAGCTTTATGGAGTCTGGCTGGCACCCCAACTTTAGTGTGTCATTTCTGCCTTAGGGTAGACTCCCAATGGGCCAGTTGGACATTTGACTTGTTGTCTCTGATGACACAAGATGGCCATTCGTAATTACAATCACCCCATGTCCTTGTTTAGACCCTGTGTCTACTTGGTCTGACATGAAGCTGTTTGTACAGGTTCACGTCATTATTAACTGGTGTTATAAAGCTGATTGATTAGTCGAGGATATCCAGGTGATGCTTTGTTTTTCATACTAGGCTTGCCAGGCATGCAAAAGAAAGTTTTTCCTAACAATGTGTATGCCTGTATTGTTGAGACCGCAGGGCTGTTTGCTTTACTGTCTGAAGCTCAGAACCTTTTCCTCATGTTGGTCCTTCTCAAGTGTGATGCCCCTTTACCCCGTTTAGTAGACATAGCATCACTTTGTTCTCAGGCATGAAAGGTGCTGCTGTCCCCAGACCTAGAAGACAACAGACGTTGGGCTAGAGATTTAGTGACGTACCTAAGCTGGAATGATTAGCTCTTTGTTGAGGAGCTGGGTGTCTCTATCCTCCAGACACCTGGACTACTTTTTAAAAATCATTTGCATGATAAAGGCTTTTCTTCTGGTTATTATTCTGAATTTGATCTTTTTTGTTCTGTAGCATAACTAATTTGCGAAAATCTCCAAGGTGCTTGCCAGTTCTGTGTCTCTGCTTAAGGTTACTGCTCACTGATAGAGTGAGTAGCGTGGTAGGAGTGGATTGGTCAGATGTGTTCAAGATGAAGGGAGGCTTGCACAGGACCAATAATTGTTGAGAGGAAGGAGAGCGGAAAACACACAGGAACTGAACTCCTGGTAGTTAGTATGGCCAAGACCTCCTCATTCAACTCGATACATAGTTATGGACTTGAAGTAGAACTCCAAGGTGATCAGCCCCAAGGAGAAAAATAAGATCTTTACACAGCTGTGAGGTGCTGTCATTGGAGTAGAACGGGAGTGAGCTGTGGTAATGCATTGCTAGTGGAAATGAATGTCCCTGCGTGTTACACAGTGCACTATTCTCAGATGCAGGGCAATGCTCTGTAAGAAAGTTTTGGGTGGAGTATGACAGACTCCACTATTACTTTAAGCAATTCTGTAGAATTAAGAGGCTGACAAATCCACGTAACACCAAACTTCTACCATCAAATGTCTGCAGATTAGAGACCAACTAACTGTGCCACTGAATGAGAAAGTCAGAAGATTAGTGAGCAGTGGAGGCTCTCTGCTGCAGCTGTGAGCAGCCAGAGGAACTGTCAAATTAGAGATCTCAGAACATCCTCTTCTTCTAAATGACTTATCTGCTTTTCAAATGACCTCCCTTTCCCTTTGTACTTAAAAGATAAGTTATTGCCCAAGTATTCATATGGCATGTGAATAGTGTTATGAAGATATTCTATAAGTTATATATATGTGAATAGTGTTATAAAGATATTATATATGACTTATATAATACATTTACAAAGATATTTAAATATATTGCATTTGCAAATAAAGATAAAACCTTTAAAAAGTCAATTACCATTTAAGTGAGATAGGAAAGCTTTACCAAAAAAGTAGATTTATTACCCTTAATTGTTCTCCCAAATATATGAACAAATGCTTTGTAAATGTTCTGATTTTCAGGACCAAATTCATCTAAGAAATATACGATAATGCATGAAGCAGATCTTGATCTTTACAAAAGGACCCCTTGTCAAATTAAATTCTCAGCCCAACTTAAACAACCGATCATTTGTCACCTATGAGATTTGTTATAAGAAAGAGGAGTTAATTTAATTAAATGTACTTCAAGTGAAAATGTTTTTCTTTAAATCATTTATTTTTATGTATGCCCAAGTCTGTCTGTATACATCCATAGGCTGGTGTAGAGTTCAGAGGATAATCCTGGGCGTGATGCCGAGAAAGGCAATGAGAAACTCAAACCTTCTTTGCAATTGAAACTCTCAATGGTGCCATGGACCATCAATTAGGCTAAGCTGATTGATCAGTAAGCCCCAGGGACCTTTGTGTCTCTGTCGACCTAGTGAGTGGGTGATAAGTCCCTTCCAACATGCCCAGTGTTATCACACAGATTTGAAACCTAATTGAGGTTCTTGCACTTGTAAGACAATTCCTTTGCTAAGTAAGCTCTCCTGTGAGCCACTTAAACTATTTCTTTAAACACACAGTGAAAAAGTAAGGCCATGAGAGATGGTCCAGAGTTTGTGAGCTTGCTGTTCTTCTAGAGGAAACAAGTGCATGCAGTTCCTGGCATCCACATCAGACAGCTTACTGTCACCTATAAGTCCAGTTGTAGTGGCTGAGACTCCGTCTGTCCTCTGTGCGTTTCTACAGACATGGGGAAATACACTCATACACATAAATGCATAAAAATAAATCTTCAGCTGAGGTTCACTCCTATCCCCACACTCAGGAGGCAGAGACAGGTGGATCCTTGAGTTCAAGGACAGCCTGGTCTACAAAGTGAGTTCCAGGACAGGTTAGGAAAACTCTGTTTGAAAAACTACTATGAGTGATAATTAAAAATAGATTTATAAAATAATAAATATTTAAAAATAAAACACAAACTAAAATGTATGTACTTTATATAAATGAATTTGCACAAGTAGACTCATTATCTGTAAGACTCCCTTATGAGCACCCGTGGATCAAACCCCATTTGAAAACTGTATTTACTACATTTTATACTCAGCAGTTTGGCACTATCACCTGTTGAGCACTGACTGAGCCGCATTTTGTAGAACACACACACACACACCAACTGTAACTGTGCTCTGTGAGAAAATGCACGGTATTATAGGATTATATTCCATTCTCAGAAATGCTTTAATTCCTGTATTTGGCATAATTCTGCAGTTCCAGATTTACAATGAGGACAAACCACCCCCCCCCCATTCAATGGATTTTTACCATCAGTAGAAGGGATTGTGTTTTAAATGTAAAGTCAATTTTAGGATGCTTAGGAGACATGATTTTTTTGGACATGCAGATGATTTAAAGAAATGACTAAATGGACTGCCAAACCACAGAACAATAATCTCTCCTCTCTCTCTCTCTCTCTCCTCTCTCTCTCTCTCTCTCTCTCTCT
>NW_026067892.1:10105594-10175337 GCF_014885135.2 Alexandromys fortis | reverse complement strand
CCTCCCTCTCTCTCTCTCTCTCTCTCTCTCTCTCTCTCTCTCTCTCGTACAGGCGCACACACACAGACACACACACAGACGCACACACACAGACGCACACACACACACACCATCATTATACTAAAGCCAGACATTATATAAATGTGATCATGAGAATGTTAAAGTTACATTATTGCATTCATGTGAAAAGAAGAAATTAGTTGAATAAATTATTATGGGAAATTGGATGCTAGAATTTCATGAAACTTTTTTAAAGCAGTACTATGGTCTTCTGCATCTATCATTTTGTGGTCTATAGTTCCTGTAAGTCATTGTTCGTGGGAATTTTTATTACTGAAAATGATAGTCAGTGCTCAGAGTAGGTTATGTCCAGTGAAGCAGTCTGGATTTTTCAAGAGATGTGGAATTCTGCCTGTATAAACTTATTTGGAGGTTTCTAAGAGTAATTCTTCGTGAAAGTGATTGTTAGCAAGGTAAAAGAAATCAAAATAAAATGTGTCGGGGGTCTTACCATGATTTTTCATATGCTCAGCAAGATGATGGGGCAAAACTTTTCACAGAATTATATGACCCGAGCAATGAAAAACATAATCCACGCATAGAGGTGATTTTAGTATTGCCACTTGGACAATTTATTGGTTAATTTAGATAAAATTCCTTTATGTTACATTTGCTATCCAAGGGAAGGGAGGTCCTGCTAAAATGTATTCAGTTTAAGATTCCTGGGTCCCAGTTTCGCTTAAATAGAATTGAACATCAGAATAATCAATGCTAGCGCCACATCTCTGGCATTCAGTTTACCAGAACGCCTGCTTCTCTGATGGCGTAGTGAATACATCAACATGGGTTTCTTTTCTTTCTTTCTTCCTTTTCCTTTTTTTTTTTTTTTTTTTTTTTTTTTTTGAGTATTGAAACTTATCCTGTGACTATGGTTGACACACTTGAAATCAATGTGACCTCCAGGTCACCAGGTCAATCTCGGTTCCTGAGGCTATGCACTTTGGGTTTTAGGGCTGATTAACGGAGCAGTGCACGCTGCTGTGCCCAGCATCATTTTATGTCTACTGTGTATTTTTGTGGGCAGTCGTTTATGACAATGTAGAACTGCCTACAAGCGATTGCTCTTCTGTTTCCTCCCTTAATTGGGGCTTCGCTGGTTACAAAGACAGGGAGAAAACATGTAATTTGAAATCTCTGACAACTGTGATATTGAGATTGGCCAAGTGAGTTGTACTGTCTTTAAGCCAAAAAAAAAATCTATTGAAAGAGAAAATATCAAAAAAGAAAAGCATTAAACAATTGTAACTCACCTTTTTTTTTTTTTTCACCCTCCCACTGTGGCTACAAAAGTTGCTAGCACACTATCCTGAAACCAAACTTCCTACCTTCAAACAAAATGCCTACAGATGCTGATAAAGACATCGGTTGATCTAACGTGTGTCATGCATATGCATTCAGAGCTTCCAATGAACAAAATAAGAAATATTTGAAAAACTCATGCCGACGGATTGACTCACTACTCTGCTCCACTTCAGGGTGCATTCATACTGCAGGGATGGGACTGTACTTCCCCTCCTCCCCCAACACGTGCGAAAAGTAAAACTGTAGTCAAAATTTGGGATGTCTAAAGTGTCGTGGAGGCCATATACATGGTTTGAGGCTTACTCACTGTTCCTGGGACTGCAGCCCTTCACTGTATTGAGCTAATTCACTTTGCTCTGAAATGACATAGGGACTGTTTGCTTTCGCTAGGATTTCTGGAAACCCTTTCAGGTTAATAGACAGTTCACATTAATAGGATGTCAGAAGCAGGTTCGCATCCGAATCGATCACAGGCCTCCATTTTATCTCATATTTTGGTATCCACCCTGGCAAGTATAGTTTGGGCTTTTCTCTCTTTCACTTTTATAAGCGTCTCAAGCCTTAAATTTATTATTTACTGGCACACATCTTGCCCTTTAAAAAAGTCAGAGTGAGATTTCTGGATAAATCTGCTGGACTTTATGCACACACACTTTCACTTCCATTTATAGAAAACCTCTCTTGCAGCAGAAAATGACTTTTTAAAAGACTTAACCCTGGGGGGGGGGGAAGAAAAACAGAGCAAGAGGCAAAAGTATTCTCCATCCTTGAGACTGAGAAACACATGATTAGTAGTGGCCAACTAGCAATTTGTGAATTATAAAAAGTAATTAAATCTGAATGAGTTACCTCTCCCAAGCCCCAAAGGTTCTGAGATTATTAGCATATAGGAAAAATAAATGGATAATTTGGGACTGAAATGGAATCAGTAAGTTTTCATGCTATAGGGAGATGATACCTTCTGGCTCTCAGGATATTGAAGGTTTGTTGCCGACAAAGCATAAAGCAGGATTGGAAAACACTGTTGAAAAAGAGGAAATGCAATGAAAACTGGGTTGTTATAAACACACACACACCACTGTGGCTATTACAGCTACCCCTTCTCTTTCACTTAATTCTCAGAATGATGGCAGATAGATTTTTATGCCATCGAGGAGGATAGCATAAACACTCCCATAAAGTACTCTTGCAGTGTGAATGAGTGTCCCTCTTGTAGTGTGAATTGCAGCACTCATTCACACTGCAAGAGTGTGAATTACATGTATAATATCCCTATACTCTTCTTTAAGTAAAACCTCAAGAGAACTCATGTGAAAGCTCCCTCCAAAGTAAATTCCCAGAAAATCTCCCAGGCAACCATGGGCATAGGCATTCTCGCCAATTCTTAATCCCATAAATAAGAAGAGAGACAGAAGGATTCCCTAGTTTATATTAAATGACTCTAATGAAGCAATGGTTGGAACTTAAAGGGAAAACTGAAGCAGAGAGAGGAAAATTAAAAGTGTATTTGTAGATATATCCTTGGGGGGGGAATAAAATGCTTCTACTTAGTAGAAATATGTCTTTCTTCTTATTCTTTTTCTGTCTCTCTCTGCCATTCTCTCTCTCTCTCACACACACACACACACACACACACACACACACACCACACCATGGTCATAAAAATTAAAATTTTATAGTATAAATGAAAATCTTGGTTACTAGAATAAATTGTCGAAGTGAAATGAAATTAAGAAAAGATGAATAATAACTAGGCCAACAAATAGCCAAAAAAAAAAACTTGATTCAAGGAAATCAGGAACTGAAAGTCAGAAATTCAAGATCTCCAAAATATACAAATAACTCAAGAAATTGGTCATCAAAAGAACAAATAATCCAATTAAAAAATAGAGTAAGACCTAAATAGGGAATTCTCAACAAATGAATCTAAAATGGCTAAAAGACACTTAGGGAAATGCTCGATATCCTTAGTCATCAGAGAAATGAAAATCAAAACAATTCTGAGATTCCATCTTAACACCTGTAAGAATGGCCAAGATCAAAAACACTGATGACAACCTATGCTGGAGAGGTTGTGGGGCAAAAGGAACACTCCTGAATTGCTGGTGGGAATGCAAGCTGGTACAACCCCTCTGGATGTCAGTGTGGCAATTTCTCAGAAAATTAGGAAACAACCTTCCTCACAACCCAGAAATACAATTTTTGGGTATATATCCAAAGGATGCTCAATCATACCACAAATATATATGCTCAACTATGTTCATACCAGCATTGTTTGCCATAATCAGAACCTGGAAACAACCTAAATGCCCCTCAGTTGAAGATTGGATAGGGAAAATGTGGTACATTTACACAATGGAGTAATACATAGCAGAAAAAAATAATGACATCTTGAAATTTTCAGGCAAGTAGATGGAGCTAGAAGATATCATATTGAGTGAGTCAATGCAGAACCAGAAAGACAGTTATCATATATACTTACTCATAAGTGGTTTTTCAACACAAAGCAAAGCAAAACAGCCTCATCCCAATCCCAATCCCAGAGAATCTAGACAACAATGAGAACCCTAAGAGAGACATACATGGATCTAATCTACATGGAAAGTAGAAAAAGTCAAGATCTCCTGAGTAAATTGAGAGGATGGGGACCACGGAAGAAGATTGAAGGGGAGGAGAGAGGCAGGGAGAGGAGCAGAAAAAAATGTATAACTCAATAAAATCAATAAAAAAAAGCCATTGTCTACCTGGTTCTTTGTGTCTCCTCCAAATGTTACAAGGCTACTCTCAGATCTAAACATTACTGCGTAAGAAAGGTGGTATCCTAAAGAAATGGTACTCAGCCATCCCACAGAAAGACAGATGGATTTTGAAGATTTGCATGTATTTTAACATCTTTGAAGAAGTAAGTATTTAGACTTTATTGCCCTCATTCAGCTTTGCAAAGAGCAATCTCAGTAGACTGGTTGGGCTGCTTTCTAGACAACCACAATAGACTTGCAGGGAATGTAGCATTCCCATACACTAGCTCAGAGTAATTTTCAATAAAGCCTCCGTTCACTCTCATATATGCGTCATATTGAACACATAAAAGGAATTGTGATTGATGTTCCCCCAGGATGGTCCATCTACTCCCAGCTGCCTGTCATCCCTGCTATGGTGCAATATTGAGACCTACAAAACGTATCCCCAATTTTATCTCCCATCTTCTCCCTTTTATCATGACTTTGAGCAACAAATAGACAGAAGGACCTCCTACACCACTTGTGGTCTGAAAGTCCAGTTCACTAAGTGTAGCAAGGGTTGAAGCAACACAAATATAACCTTGTTGCTGTCTTCCTGCTGCCTGCCTTAGGATATTAATGTGATATTCTAAAGTTTCATTGCACAGGTTCTTCAAAGAATGTATGTCAATATTCCTTGCCTTAGTACAGTTTTAGTAAGTGTATTGTGATGAAACTTTGATCATTGGAATAGGAGCATCTTAGGCTAATTAAATTATTCCTTGATCCCTTTTAATACTATGTTATTTCATAAAGGTGTTTCCAGAATAGCACTTCCTAAAAAGTGATGTTTTTCAACCCCACTAAAGAGTATTTGGCAAAATTTTGCAGGACACCTGGATAGTAATAACGGGAGCTGTAACAAGATCAGAGTGCTTATCCAGTATGGCAAAGAATTGTTCAAATACTAACAAAAGAGCCAAATCTATTCTTGAGGAAGAGGTGTCTCCTAATAAGAACAGTTGACATTGGAAAAGAGCTGTGGACTCTTGAAACTAATTCTCCCAAAGAGAGAAAACATAGATAACATGAAGTTACATTTTGGTTTTATAGATTTGCTTTCTAATGCTCATTGTGTCTGCCAACAAGTTGGATATGTCAGAGTAAAAACAATACGCAGTGAAGTAAACCACCTCCGAAAATCTTTGGCTTCTTTATCAGATTTCATGAATGACTCTGAAGGTACACCTGGCAATGAAATTAATGATGTCCTGGGAATGTCATGCTGAACCAGGCTTGTAGAAAAACTTATTTTCATAGGATAGCAGACATTATTGTCTAAACCTTAAGACTAGCACTGCAGGTTCATATAATATCCAATGTGGGATGTCTGTGTAGATAAAGCCCACAGCCTGTAGGAGCATTTCCTTCCTCTTTTACAAATATATGTTGCATCTGTTTCCCCATCTGAACAAGATGCTTTCCCTGGTCATGGTGATCATGGTGTTCCTAATTAGCTCTTTCTTCAGCAAATCCAGGAAAGAGAGCTCAGTCTGTAGATCAGAAACTAAGTAAGGTTACTATGAGAAAATCATGGTTTACAGAGCATGCAGAAGATAAATGATGATATTGGAAAATTGAAAGTTAGCAAGTTGGAAGGCTTAACAGCTAAAATCCAAATATAAGAGGAAAGATACTTTATTTATCTTTCTGGATCTGAGTTACCTCAAAAAGATGTTTTTTCTAGCTCTATCCATTTACCTGCAAATTTCGTTTTTTGATAGTTGAATAATATTCTACTGTGTAAGTGTGCCATATTTCCTTAAGCAACTTATTAGTTGATGAGCATGCAGGTTTTTGATAATTTATGGCTATTATCAATGGAACGTCAATGAACACAGATGAGAAAATGTCTCTATGAAAGATGTAGAGTCCTTTGGGCACATGCATTCAGTGTCTATAGAGTGATTCAGAAGTAAAACTCGCTAAGAATAAATCACTCATACGAGCAGAGACTCATTCAGTACTATATAAATCCAAATATTTTGCAATTATCTTTTTAATTCAGTTATTCATTTTTAATTGTGATATTGTATATCTTTGTTAATCATTTTATCTTCTTAACTAAATAGACCATTTTAGTTTGAGATGTATCTTTGTCACTTATCTTAGCTTTTTAACTCAATAAGTCATTTTCTACTGGAGAATATTTTGCTTTTTTGTTGATGATTCTGTGCTAGGGGAAGAATGTGGAATCTCATGCCTGCTAGAATGGTACTTTAAACTCACTGTAAGCCTTTTCACAACATCGGCAGAAGAAATTCCCTGCTTTTATATTACGGAAATTTGAATAGCTTGTATCAACATTCTAGGCTTGCCACCAACTCATACCAACCTCTGCATTCATGCCTGGTGTTGCTTGACATTAAGCATTGGAAAGTGCTAACAAATGCATATTAACCCCAGATTTGGAACCAATATCAGACCAGACAATGTAAGGATATCACCAAACCCCAACTTGGTGCAAGAGTAGGCTTACTAGTATAACCTACAGGAATATGAGTGAAGGGTTACATAGAAGAGCAGAAATGAATCAAAGATGGATGTATCAACAAATGTTCACCTAAGCTCACACAAGCTGGAAACCTGAAGCATGCTGCATATCATGCAGGCAGATCAACAGTTTGAAGACTTTATGACAGCCAATGGGATATTAGCAGATGCCATACAACAGAAAATTTAAGAGACATTTGTATACAGGACCAATTTTTTATTTTGACTTACATTGCCACGACAAAACTACATCAAAGAGAGCATGAAAGATCCATAAGGCAGATTTGCCCAAATACGTCATCTGTGGCCATTCTGAACAGCTGAAAGCCAGTCAAACGCCTAAGAGGAGAGCTGTATACAAACAATTGGCTACAAGTGTGTCAATGAGCCAGCCAGCTCAATCAAGCCCAGAGTTAATCTCGACAGATTTCAGGAACCAAATAAAGATATTTTCATGCCACCAATATTTTGAGTTATTTGTCATGTTATATTATCACGAGGATATTTGTCAAGCACAGTTGAATATACTTAAATACTATAATCATAATTGCCTCTACAAAAAGGTCAAACCGATTGAGAATAGATGACTGACTGCAAATGGAGCGTTCATCAGGGTTTCTGTACAGGCTGTTGTGTAGTGCATCCATAAGACAAAACAGAAAGCGATTACCCACAGATCTAATTTACTTTGACTGTTTAACACTAGCAAGTTTATTGAATTGGGGAATGGATTTCCAATTCATGGAGTTGAACTAAATAAGACAGTGATAACAAATTACTATTAGTAAGAAAAGAGGCCGGCATCATATGACCCAAAAGTCTATACTTTAATCAGCATGTGACACCTGTTTACCGTGAAAAAAATCTCTATTTCCTTCAAATGATCCACTGACATTGAATAGTTTATAGGCTTTTCTGAAGGGAAAAACCATATTTCCCGTGTTCTCAAACTACACATTATAAAAATCTGGCATATAGAAAAACAAATATCTCAGTTACTTGATTTTCTTCACATGTAGTCAGCAGGCCAACTGGAAACCAAGATCCCAGAACCAACTTGAAATTACCATCTATTGCACAAACTGAGATGAAAAGAAAATTTGAAAGTAAGGAAAAATGGAGAAAGGAGGTAGAGGGTCAGAACCACAATCCAAAGGTAAAACAAAGTCGCTTGAGTAATATGTTCATGTGTCTCCCAAAATTCACAGACAAGCTCAAGTAATAACCTGATGATCCTTTTACTATTTCCATGTACAAAAAGACAAAAATAAACACTGAACTGAGAACTAATGTGCACACAGAAACATATTCTCTCTCTCTCTCTCTCTCTCTCTCTCTCTCTCTCTCTCTGATCTGAGAACTAATGTGCACACAGAAACATATTCTCTCTCTCTCTCTCTCTCTCTCTCTCTCTCTCTCTCTCTCTCTCTCTGATCTGAGAACTAGTGTGCACACAGAAACATATGTGCCCGCCCCACACACTCACTGATCTAGAGAATATCAACCTCATCTTTCAGAGAAAGAACAAAGCCATCCTTTACATCACTGAACAAAGAGCTACAGTTAAACCAAATGTGTTTAGGGAAATCGTCTTCCACTACAGTAAAGAACTTGAAAGCATTTTTATTCATAATCTAAGTGTCAGCTTCTGTTAGGAAAATTTGTAACACAGCATTAAGTTTTGACATCTCTTTTCATATCACTGAAAAAGATGCTTAGCAAAACACCCCTTTGTTTTTAATGAGTTTAATATTACATTCTCTGACAGACAACAAAAGACATCAAAAGTAAGGCAGTCTCTGGGATGTCAGACATTTGTACAAACCTAGATACATTTTTAACTTTGTTTTGCTTCCCAAAACCTTGAAAATGAGCAGAAAGACAAATATGGTATTGTTCACTTATGAGTGCATATTGGCTGGTAAGTAAATGATAATCAAGCTACAAACAGCAGACCCAGAGAGACTAGGTAAAGAGAAGGGCTCTGGAGGAGATACGGGGATCTCCCTGGGAAGGGGAACTGAATAGATTAGGTGGGTGGAACAGGGGCATGTGGAAACTGAAAGAAGGGATCTCGCAAAGAGGGATAGTGTGGGAGAGAAAGCAGGAATTGGGGACATTTTGGGGGGCAGTGTGGAAACCCAGTGCAATGACCACTTCCTGGAATCTACGAGGGTGGCCCTATTGAGGTCTCCTAGTAATGAAGGATACAGAGCTTGAACTGGCCATCTTTTATTGCCTGGCAAAGCTCCAGTGGTGAGACTAGGTTGCATATGGTTGTCTTGTTGGCCAAGGGGGTTCCACGGAATTCCCTAAACAACCCAGGATGATTCTAGGACAGAGGATGGCTCTCCAAAATCTGACAGTGGATTCCCATGGCTGAGGACAACATCCACACAGCTCATTGAACATAGAGAGCTGGTGCCTGCATGGAGCATTCACGCCTACATTCTAGTCTCTTTGGCATGGGAAAGTACTCTGCAATCTGCAGAAGAGAAGCCTGGACACCAAACCTAGCCATAACAGTTTCAACTTAAAATCTGTCCTGCCTGTAAGATGTGCTGGGAATGGCCAACCAATGTCAGGTTTAACATGAGGCCCAAGCCACGACTGGGAGCCCATGACCTACTCTGCCTGGATGGCCAGGAACCAGAAATAGAATCAAATACTACCGGATGAAAAAAAAAAAAAGAAATGATTCACAATTATAGTCTGCTATATTCATAGAATTGTGGCTTGTCCAGTTTAAACAGAGAGGCTTCCTCCAACTGCAAACGGGACTGAGTCCAGAGACCCACAGCAGACATTATGCAGAGAGGAAGTGTAAACTGGAGGTCTCCATCAGGTCCCTTCCTTGGAAGCTCCAGGAACCTTGCAGAAGGGAAGAAAACACTGTAGGAGTCAGAGGGGACAGAGGACACCGGGAGAACATAGTCCTCTAAATAAATTAAACAGGCCTCAAATGGACTAACAGAGACTGAACAGGCAAAGATGGGGCCTGCAAAGGTCTACACCAGATCCTCTGAGTATATATTATTGCTATTAGCTTGGTGGTTTTGTGGGACTGTTAACAGTGAGAACAGGTATATCTCGGACTCTTTGCTTGCTCTTGGGTCTCTTTCCCTCCTGTTGTGTTGTCTTGTACAACCTCGATTTGAGGGCTCTTCTCTTGTCTTATTAGATCTTCTTTTGTCCTGTTTGGCTATAGTCTCTTGGAGGCCTGCTCCTTTCTGAAGATGAAAAGAGGGGGGAACTGATCTAGAGAAAAGAGGTGGAGGAGAGCTGAAAGGAGTAGACATGGACAGAGGAGAAACTGTGGTCAGGATATAATGTATGAGAGAAGAATCTATTTTCAATTAAAAAAATAAAAATTAAAAGAAGAAAGAAAATAAGCAATCCCAAGTCTTGTGGCTTGCTTCCCTTCCAATCCTTACTGCTATTATTCATTATCTGTTTAGGAAATGACTTAGCAGTATCACCTTATATACCATATTAATTATCCATTGACATTTATATCTAGGTAAGCCAGCAGGATGGCTCAGGGAGTAAAGGTACCTGCTGCCAAGCCAGAATACCTAGGTCCGATCCTCAGGCCTGGTATGATAAAAAGACAGAACAGACCAACACAGGCTGTCCTCTGATCTTTTCATACGTACACACGTGTGCCCACACACATACATACACACAAAATAAAGAAGCTATAATAAAAGTGCATTTGGTGGCATTTTTCAGAAAAGGTTCAGAGGATACATTCCATACAGCCCACCTTTGAAAACCATCAGACGGACATCAATGCATTATTCATCTTTCTGGAGGAAAGTTTGTTTGGGTCAGCATCAGAGGTTCCACACCCTCATAGCTGGCTCCATTGTTTATGGCCAAGTCAGCACACCAGGACTCTCAAGCAAGCAAATGCAAGCTGTAGATGTCCACACACAGGATTCATTCCTGTCTCCTGAAACAGGCAATGGCTGGTGTCTATACTATACAAGTAAGTGCAAAGCACAACCGTGATGCTGATTGGAATTTATTAAGTCTGCCCTTAGAAAAGCAGTGGATATATTTTATATGTAAGTCAATACTTCTTGAATTCCATGCACATGTAATGACAAAATCTTTATGTATTTATTGTAAGGACATGGCATCAACTAAAATATGTCATTTATAGACTCCATTATTTTCTCAATGAATTCAATAAATATCAAACAAATCACTTTTTAAATCCTAACCAGTGAGCTGACTTATACTCACATGGGTTTAAAATACATAATCTTTTAAATATATATTATGCATACATAATTAATTATATACTCAAATTATCTTCAGTAATTAATTTTATAAGTTTATATGATTAAAATATGAAACTCATTATTAATATATACTATATGTTTTTACATGCATACTGATAAAATTAGTCTGGGGAACAATTTTGCAATGATGCTTACAGATTTTGCTAAGGTTGTGAAGAACACATTTGATAGCATAAAAAGACATGCAAGTCTCATAAGTGGAAGTCTGATTGGGATCTAAGCATACTACTATGAATATATTTTATGGTCAGAAAGCCTGTCCTACCTATGTAGGTGTTTAGTTTGCTGCTGTAGTGAATAATGCTATTAGATGGGAAGGAATATCCTTCCAATATGTGCACCAGGGGCTCCCAAATGCTAAGTAAAGAAGTTATGATTGTGACAGATATATGGACAAAGACAAAGAGACAAACAAAAACATACAGTTAGGCCTGACAGATGGTATGTAAAAGACAGATCCATAGAAAGATGGGATGATGGATAATAAATTACTTGATAGTTGAGAGATAGATAATAAATTAATAAATGAAAGATAGATTATAAATTGACTGATAGATGGGTGCACAATTGAAGATTAATGTATAATAGGTGATAAAGAAATGATCAATAGATAATCAGCAGATAACAAAAGGTCATTGATAGATGATAGATGAATAGATGATAGATTAGATAGATGATAATTGGATGGTAGGTAGATAGATGAATAAGTAGATCAGAGCTACATAGATGGACGATAGATTCATAGAGAAACATACATAAATACAGACAATACAGACAAATAGACAGTCTAGACCATATTGATACTGCAGCACAATGTAAATCCTACCATCAGCATCGCACATGGTCTCAGAAGACTCTGACGTGCAAAGGTTGAGAAACAGACCAAATGCATACCTGCATGACCACACTATTTTAAAAAATCATTCTACTTATTTATTTAGTGTGTATGTGGGAAAATGTGGAGGTCAGTTCTCTTCTTTGCCATGTGGGACCTGAATTCGGGTTGTGAGGTGTGATGGCAAGGGCCTTTTCCACGGAGTCATCTCTCAGGCCTGCAAGGGTCAGGTTCCAGCTTCTCTTTTAGTGCTTTTGCTTGTTTTTTTCTCAGACATATCAAAACTTTGGAGCCTTTACCCTTGAGGAATTTTAAAGGACTTATTTTCCCAGTCTACAACGCCAGCCAAGAAGTTACAGTTAATTTAGACTTCTTTGGAAAATACTTAGGAATTCTACTTAATTTGTTAGAAGGGAATTGCATCCTCCTGCTGACAACAGACTACTCATGTGTATATTAACCTTGTTTAGTATTTTGGGAGAGTCGATTCATAATTCCTAACTGTAAGGAGTCAGTCCTTTCTGGTACCACATTTTATAATCCTACAGGCATCCCTAAAAATAGGTACTCTTGGAAATAACAAGCAGATATTAAAAAGAGAACACAATGTTTTAAATGGACTCCGACAAATTTAATAGAAGAGAAACAGCAACTCTGAATATGAATATTCATTCTCTCCTTAGGGAGATATTTAGAAGAGACATTTGATTGGGCCTCTGTTTTCTAACTGCACAGAACATTGGTACATTGTATCTTCTCTCCTACAAATGGAGACATACCCTAGAAATCTTAGCCTTCCAGGGGAAACAGAGGAATGAGAGTCAACAAAATTTGAAAGTTATCATTTAGCAAATGGGAATGATTCAATGTTAAAAAATAGAATTTTTTAAGTCCCAATTTAAATTTATTCTACATTATAAGAATATCTCTAAACAATAAATCTTTTTCCTCTAGCCTGTCTATAATCCAGAAATAGTTTTAGAAAATAAAAGATCTGTAGTTCAAAGTATTCTACAAACTGTGATGTTGGGAAAATCTCACCTCCCCTTTGTGAATTTTCATGTCCTGTTTGTCTTGTGAGTGGTTTTGATGAACCAGGACAGATCAGCATCCATTCATATCTTTGATTTTCCTTGGTAACAAACTCTCACAATAATGTCTGTTACTGTGTTGCATTGTTCCCTCATTGGCATAACATAGGTGTGCTCCCAGCTTCAAAGCCGGTTCCAGTGCCTGAAGGAAGGCAACTGCCCTGATGCACAGCCTGTCGAGAAGCCTCTCATCCCACAGCACTTAAAACACAGCGGGTGCCTTTGCTTTTTTCCTTCTCACCTCTTCTGTTATTTTGAATCTGGTTCCCTTTGCTCTGTTCAGCCAATGGAAATGCTCATTTTACTTAAAAGCATCTGACAATGGGTGTCATTCTGAGCATCCTATTGTATTGGGATTAATTTTCAGTATAACCTCCTTCAGTAAAGAGTGATTATATTTAATAAACACCATGATTTCTATTATATTGGTTTAGCTCTTCAAGAATTCCAAAGTACAGTCTGGGAGATACTTGACTCATAGCCAGTGAATTTGAAAAACACACACCATGACTTAAATAGCTTCATTAATTTCACTTGAAGTAATGTAGTGAATTCTGACAACCTGGTCATTTAATGCACTCCACAGTCATGGAAACCTTCTTTCTAACAGTTCTAACATATAGTAAGAAAGCAATTCGAGTGTAGTTATTATTTTCGATATGCCTCAATCATATAATCCTATAGAATATGATGCTACAGGCAGAGCTCAAGTAATGGCTAATAGAATGTGCTTGAATCTAAGTTTCATTAATAAATACACACAGGTGCACTCTTTACAAAATCTCAAGGCAACTGACTAATGGTTTTTGATGAATAGGATACACAAAAACTAATTATTTAGGCTGTATAGGCAGGTTTATGCCTTGATGCTTAGCAGTTTTGGGGTGCTGGGGGCCAAACTTAGTTTCCGTGGAAGACCAACGCTGCTCTTCACCACTGGGCACTCCCCTTGACCCACTATTCAATTTCAAATATTAATTGTTAAAGTGTTTTATTGTCAGACTGCACCCATTAGACAGGATCAGCAGAATTCAGCAGGCGAGAGGAAGGAATTCCTTATTAGATACAGTCTATTATTCACTTTGAAGTGAGGCTCACAGATTTATGCAGACAAAAATTCCACGACTTTTCAGAGGAAACACACAGTCAATGTGGGTGTGGCCAGGATGATGAGTTTGAAACACAACAGCATGGCTTTTGCAGATTCTCTCAACTTTTTAATCATCAATACTGGCTAAACAGCTATTCAATTTATATTTGAAATCATCTTTAATGTTAAAAATATTAGTATCTAATCAGTTTCCACACTAGATAAAAACACCTATCAAAATTAATTTTAGTGCATCATAAAAAGTTTGTTTATTCAAGACGAGCCAGTCCATGGTTTCATTTGAAAAGCAGTTTTTCTTGTCATGCCATGTTTGGTTGATATCCTTGGAAGGGAAATGAGGAGCTCTGAGAGAGAGGAGAGCTGGGACGAGAGGAGGGAGGAAAAACTCAGGATGTAACAAGATAAAGAATAAATAAATAAATAAATTTTAAAAAGAAAAGAAGTTTTGATATTTAATCCAACAATTGCCTAAAAATCTATAAAGGCCATATAATCATGATGTGTTTTTAATTCAAATTGATACTGTTGAAGCATACTGTAAAATATAATGTATGGGGAACAAAGATCCTAAGCAGACAGAAGCAGGTTTGTTTATTCAAGAAAACCACTCCCTGGATTGTTTGTTGAGTTCATATAATCATTTGGGATTGATCTAAGCTATATTTTTGTTAATGGGATGGGGGCTCCTGTAGCCCACACATTCAAGGCAATAAATAAAGGATCAGTTCAAATTCTAGAATTTAAACAACAAACTTGTCCTATGAGATTAAGGCCCATATAAATATCTTCCTTTATTACTAAATATTTCCACTGCTGTGGCCATACAGCAAAGCATCCTAAACATGATTGCATCAAAGTACCAGCTATTTAACCTGCTAATGAATTGGTGGCTTAGGATGCACTTGGCTGGTGCAGCTTGCCTGCTTCAGGAAGCAAAAGTCAGTGTCCCCTTAAGCTCACTTGTCCTGTGCCTGGAGTTAGATATGCAAAATCTCACCTTGAGCTTTGTCGCCCACTCGGTCTTCTCAGAAGTTCTGCCTGTGCATTCGGCCCTCGGGTATCTTCAGCGTGGAAACTTCCATGAAAAGGACTTCTATGTCAGCTCAGAGATTCCGTGGTGATACTTCTAAAAAAAAGAACAACAGGGAGGTGTCTTGGGTTGATAGAAATCACCTGTGGAGTTGTGCAGCATTAGTGTTTCTATGTTACATTAGTCTGCAGAGTTAAGCTAGCTAGATACATAGTTCTCAGTGAAGGAAGGTTGTGATCCAAAGATACACAGGATACGATTCTGGGTTGGCAATATTTAAAAATACAGTCTCTGTGTAGAATAATAAAAACCACTGATGAAATCCATTGGCTTGATCGTTAAAGTAACATGTTTTTATACCTAGGTTTACTGTGCCCGTGGCCTGGTTCAGCAGTATTATGGGGTGGTAAAGAATTAAATGCCTGCTTACTTTCCTGTGATGTGACTACGTTTAGAAAAGGGAAAAAGCCTACAGGACGTGTGAAATTGTAAATAACTGAGACATGTTTTCATTGTACTTAAAGGCAGCTTTATTATGTGCACGTTATGATTTAGGAGACTCTGGAAGCTATTCATCCATTCTAAGGGAATCACTAGATCCTGCTTGTATATTAGAACACCCACATTTCACTATACAATAAAATCTCCTAATGCGATATTGGATTTATTGTAAATGAAACAGCAAGAACTGCTTTTCTGTTATATGCATGCGATGTAATTTCTATTGTCAGTGTCAACTTTACCCAACTTCACCTGGGAAGGGCTGCTCAATGAGTTGTTTACATTAAATTAAGGTGTAGGCATGCCCTTGAAGGATTATTTCTAATGGGTTAATTGAGGAGGGAAGACCAACCTGGAATGTGGGTGGCACCATTTCATTGTGGGATTCAGGCTAAAGGAAAAGGAGAGCGCAAGCAGGTTGACTAGCACACATGTATCTCCTATCCTCGTCTGCTTATAGATACGGTGAAACAAACTCTCTGTGTGGCTGTAACTTCCTGCTTTTCTGGACTATAATCTGGAATCAGGAACCCAAATAAATTCCTTCTTCTCTAAGTCTTTTCTCACAACACTGGTTAGGAAACTAAAGCTACAAACAATTGCGTTCAGATTTATGCTTCATGGCAGTTCTGTCTCAACGCTCCCAATACTCTTTTCTTTAGCACGTTGTATTTTCCACCTCTTGCCTCCTTATCCAGTGTCCTGGTTTGCTTTCTATTGCTGTGATAATAAGCAATGACCAAAAGCAACTTAGAGACGAAAGGGTTTACTTGAGTATACTATTTACAGTTCTTGATGGTAGGAACTCAAGGCAGGAACCTGGAGACAGGAACTGGTGCAGAAGCCATGGAGAAACACTTACTTACTGGTTTGCTCATACTGGTTTTCTTTTTCATATAAGCCAGGACCACCTGCCCAGGAATGGCACTGCCCACAGCGATCTAGACCTTCCCACATCAACCATTAGTCAAGAAACTGTTTTAGACCTGCCGACAGGCCAATCTAATAAAGGTCATCACTCTGTTGTCAATCAAAGATGTCGCTAGTTTGTGTCCAGTTGACAAAAGTCGCAATGAATACATCTATATTCTTCTACTTCATGAATATAAATATAGGAAGTTTCTTCCCTATCTTTTTCTGACACTGCTCTCATAACCTGACAACGATTTCAATCTGTTTTAGTTATTTATTTTTTTTTCTTAGGCACTAAGGATTTCATCACCCTCAATAAGACCGCTCCTGAGAATTCCAGCGTCGGCATATTGTATTACCCAGGGGTGCCCTCCATGCTCTGGGTAACCTGCAACTCAAACTATGCCTGCACAGCCTAAAGCTCAGGCCCTTCTCTATCTGAAAATAAAACACACACCTACAGTTTCTTACCCTTCCCTCACTGCCTTAGACAAGAAGTTTGCCCACCACCGGGGCCCTGAGATGTCTATAACTGAATTCATTGCCGAGGTTTTTGTCTCTGTCTTTATCAACTGTTATTCAGTCTCTCTGACATGACTATAGCTACTCTCCTCCGTGCTGTGCCTGTGGCTGTGTTCAGACTTCAAGGCCTCCAATTCTCACGGGAAGCTTTGGAAATGTTGTTTGTATTGTTGATTGGTTCCCCATCTCCTGTTGTGACTCCAGCCCATTCCACATTCCCAGACCAGATTTATCTTCCTCAATCCCACGCGTGAAATTCTATCAGACAATATAAAAAACCTGGAGGACGGTAGAAGTTCGAATGAGTTCCTGCCTCCTATAGATGATGATCTGAGTACCATAACTTGGAAGCTGAAGCACATGCCCACCCTCTTATGTCTTCAAAACACATGCCCAGCCCCCTATGTCTTCAAGTCTTGTTTTCGCTCTGTCACTCGTTGTCAGATGAAGATGCTGCTGGCCCCCCTCTATTGGCTGGCCTTTCCTGGCTCTTCTAATTGGATTTTAAGTCAATCCCTCCCATCTACAATTCCTTTCTTCACTACCATAGTCAGTAATGTATTTACTCTTTGCTGTACAGCTATAAATTTTGTTTTACTAAATCTTACTTTGTTGTGCTAATATAATTCTATGGAATTCTCTCGCCAGCTGTAGTCTCACTTTCTCAACTCCACTAGCAGTTTTATGGCACTATAATATCACCAGTTTTACGCTGGAGTTTACTTGGTGCATTTCATGTCTTCCCTGTTTGAATCTCAACTTCTTCAGGCAAGGTATTAATTATTATTTAGGGATTTTTTTACCCTCTGAGTGACAATATAGTTGTCATGGTAGGTAGTGAATATTTATTGTAAAATCAGTTTTCTAGAAATTTAACCAAGTTTGAATAATGAACCAGTAACTAAGTGACTACAAAATGGACTGTTTAAGGTTTTAAAAATTATTTATATCATTTTAAAGTTTCACACATCTCTACAATGTGCTGTAATCAAAACACTTCTACTTTCTCTGTATGTACCCTACTGACATATATCCATAACTTTATATTTCCCTTTGTATCCAATTAGTACTGCACATATGTACACAGGTGTGGGGCCATCCCCATGGCAGTATGGGAAACCAAAAGAAACATTAGGCTTAGCAAGATGTCTCAGCAGGTAAAGGTGCTTGGTTGCCCAACTTGACGATTTAATGTTGATGCCTGGAACTCATCTGGTAGAAGAAGGTGAGAACTGATTCCCATCCATTGTCCTTTAACATTTATAAGTATGCTATGATGCGCACACACACACACACACACACACACACACACACACACACACACTGAATGCAAAATACTAAAGCAAAATGAAAGAAATATTTCTAAATTATTTTGCTGGTTTTGTCTGATACCTACAATAATACGCTTAGTTCCTGATTCTTTTAAAATAAACATAAATCTGGATGCCTCACACAGAAGAGTTCTTTGTCACTGGGGTTTTAATACAGTTTAGCACGAATGTAGAATCACGGCTCAGGGGAAAGAGTCCCTACGAGGTCCTGCACAGTTCTCTTCATGTCTGGATCCTGGGATCAGTCTTCACTTAGGTTCTGGAAGAAGCACTTCACCATCACTGCGAGTGGAAGAGAGGCGTCACTGGTGGACCAAAGTCAGAGCAGCTCCTAAAAGGCTTCAATGTCATGTCCAGCTGGTATTTTATTTTATATTGTAAAACCATAAAATAGGGAAGGCAAGCAAGCAAATGAGATTTTACAGAAGCCGAGGTCATAGTCAGCAGATTGTGAAGGGCAGCGAACCATTGTTTCAGCTGTTTCCTTGGGTCACTCTGTTTCAAGTGGCAAGTTAAATCATGCCTGGGAAATAGGCCGGACAAGAAGTACTTTAAGTAAACCACTAGATAAATCAGTGTCTAATAATTGATCTTTTCTGCCTTAGTCTAATTTATCCCTTCCCTTAGCATTCTGGGGGTAACGATCTATAGGAAATGGTCCTTGAAGTCACACACAGTCAGATTCTAGCACCAACAACACAGTGAAGGTTGACTTTGGCCCCAAATGAGGAAACCTATATGAACTCTACTTTTTCTAGAAGTTGCTAATGAACAGATGTATTCATAGAGACAGAAAAAAGAAAATTTCACAATTATAATAATTATCAATTTTTGACATGTAAAGTTTTCTACTTGTTAGGCTCCAGATAGACTGTAATAAACACATGGAATAGCCTCAGATTTTTATCCCTTTAAATGGAATCTTAGTCCTCAAGATGGTCACGTTATCTCTGTGATGAAACCCAACAGTTATAGACATGCTTTGGAATTCCACAAGTGAGCTGCAGTGATTCGTGAGTCTTACCCCTGGTTTCTTCTCGAATTCAAGGAGAGTGATTACTTAAGCTTTGGAAGCTTATGTTGAATAGACTTGACATTAGCTCTGGTGGCTTCCCCCACTTGGTGTTGTACTCCTTTGTAGTATGGGCAAGTCTTGTGACACACTCCTGGTCAATAGCATATGCTACACCTCAGGCTGTGTAACAGCATCTCCATCGCCATCCTATAACAGGCTTGCATTAGCATCTTGTCCTCCTTATGGGCCTGAGCAAGACAGAAAACCATAGCATTGACATATATACAAAGGAATTAAGAGCTCCAAACTCGTGGACCAGAAGTTCTTTCAACCATGAAAGCCTGAAAGAGAACTTCAGTCTCAAATGAAACTGTAGACCCCACTGGCAATCTGATGGCAGCTTTGTGAAGCTGAAAAGCAGGAGAGCCAGGTAAGATGTGTTTAGACTCTGAACCCATGTAAACTACGAGATAACAAAAACCCTGTTTCCCAACCATACTCTTTAACTTTCTGAACCATTATGCCACGCTAGATGTGACACATATTTCTATGTCTAAGTGATTTCATTACAAGTATAATAAATACCAGATAACAACCCAACAGACAAAATCAGGAATACTTTTGAGAGACATGATAGAGAAAGCCTAAACTACCTCAAACTCACTGTGTGCCCTGGGAGGATGCTGCTAGCAGGACCATGGAAAGGAAAGGGGAAAACACCACCCTGTGTGTTTCCTGCTGCTTTTAATGCAGCATGAGAGATTAACTAAGGAAGAAAGTTGGATGCAAAGGCCAAGCTTTGGAGGTCTTGAAAATTCTCAGCCTCCCTCCAGCATGGCAACGGCTGTTAAAATCTAGAAATTGCTTTGAAGAAATGTCATAGAGGAAATGTGAGAGGTATACAACCTTTTACTCAAGCTTCAGAAAGATCGGAAGGTCACAATATTGCTCCATATCAAGGGCCTCTCGCCGAGATTTAAGTGGATGCTCCACAGATCCTGTCAATCATCAGTAAAGCCTGGGATTCTCTAAGGGTCATGCCTCTCTGCCAGGGCGAAAGCTGATTGAGAGGAAGGACTGCAGATGTAGCCATTGCGTACCTGAGCACTGCTGAGATCCCTTGAAGACATCCAATGTCCACGACAAAATCATTTGAGCAAACGCTCCAAAAGAGACTGAAAATAACTAAGAGCAATCTTTTGTGTGCTAAGTTGATTTGGGAAGGATATTGATGTTATGGAATAGAATGTGTGTCTAATTATGTAATGACGTGTTTCATTTGTCTGTGTTGCAGAATAATTGTTTAACTATGTAAAGATGTATTGCCGTTTCACCTTGCCTGCCTAATGCATCTGATTGGTCTAATAATAAGCTGAATTGCCAGAAGCTAGGCAGAGGAGGGATAGGTGGGGCTGGTGGGCAAAGAGAAAAGGAGGGACAGCTAGCTAGCCGTGGTCCAGCCAGCCAGGGTTCAGAGCCAGACATGGAGGAAGCAGGAAGCTGGGACATACAGAATGAAAGAAAGGTTAAAAAACAAACAAAAAAAAAAAAACAAGGTAAACAGAGACCTGGTAGGACAAGCATAAGATAAGGCTGAGCATTTATAACTAATAATAAGTCTCTGGTGGTCTGAGAAAGCCTGCTACAGACTGACAAACCCACTCAATGACAATCACATGCAAATCGCCCTTCATCTCTGTCTTATTATGACCTGGGCAAAACTCTGTAACAGTTCGTTTCACAGATAATGAAGAAGTTTTCTTTTTCTCTTCACCAAAAGAATTCTCTGGAGGGACTAGTTAGAGAGTGCATCAATCAGCCTCTTGTTTACAAAGATTGTCAAAACCTTTCTGATATGTCAACAGTGTTACAAGCGGATTCGGTAATGATGGTTTCTCGGCTTCCTGAAGTATTGCACAGCACAGGAAAATGAAGAAACTACAGGCAGGCTGTCACCGTGACAGGACCTTAGCACACGCAGGCTCTGGGGAAAAAGCCGATTTATCTAAGATATTTGCTAAAAGAATGTTTGGTCTGTAGAAATTTCTCCAAAGGAAAATATCCTGAACAATAAACACAGTCACCAGGCAGCCCTGAGGTGTCATAGTCAAAACTCTTGTTCTCAGGGCTACCTAGTGTGTTCAGTATGGAACTAAACAGGGTTATCTCTACAATTTGACCTTGGGTCACTCAGCTTCCTCACCATTGAAACAAGTATTGGTCACTGTATGGTACAGCTTCTCAGACTGTTGTTGGTCTATAGGAGTCCTTAGACAATTTCACTATTACAGCACTCTGTCAACAATCTAGCATGATTAATTAAAATGCAAACGACCACATCCCTCCATACAGATTTGTCTAGGTTCTTTTGGCACTGTAGGCAGTGCTCATCAGTCTGTGGGATCTCACAGGCTGGTAACTGTCTATGCTGTTGTAAATTAGTGTTTGCAGCATCTCCTTCACTAACCATGGTTTCACTAGCACTGAGTAGGTAGCTAGGTTTCTAAAACTGGGCATGGTAGGTATTCTTCTTGTTGAGCAAGTCTTAAGTCCAATTAGGGAGCTGTTGGTTAATGCCAAAGTATAAGTGCCACTATTGTACCTATTGGGTTGTCTGTCTTATTATATAAAAGATATTTTCCTTTTTTATGCATGTGTGTACATGAATATCTGTGGGTGTACTGGGTATAGATATATGAACCTGCATGCAGGTATCTTCAGAGGTCAAAGAAAATGTCAAGTCTCCTGACCCAGCTGTATGTTGACTGTTGTGGGTGCTGGGAATTGAACTTGTGTCATCTCTCTGAGCAGCAAACACTTTTCATTATTAAGCAATTTTTCTAGCACTAGCAATGTTTTAGTTTTTGAAATGTTGGAATGAAGAGGTTCCAGCTCTCTTCCTGGTTAGGACTTCAGGTCCGGGCTGGCAGGAACCTGGCCTCTACGTGGTGTGATTGTCAACTAGAGCAGAGGACAGAGTCTCGTGTGTGCTGTTCATTTCTAGGCATTTTGAACGAACACAAAGGAAGCTGGACTTGGATGACAAAATTCTGGAAACAGCAAGCTTTGATAATGAGAAACGATGGATTCTGAAACCAGAGAGGCTTCATCAATCTTGGACTAAATCTTGTCAGGCAACACGGAAGACAATTAAATCATCCTCAGCCAAGCAGTTCCCTACTCCCAAATTTGTGGTTCCTCTCCTTGTTGTGTCCTCTGCCACCCATGTGGGAGAGAGGCCTCGGCCTGTGTAGCAAGGAGAGAGGCTTGAGAGAGTAACTGATTTTCCAAATCCTGCTAATGGGATTTACATTGTATGGACAAGTGAATATAATTTTCAATCAAGGTTTTTGATTACAGCCTTTCAGTTTTCAAAGGATCGTTCTCATTTCTCTGTCGAGTCCAGGAAAACTCAGTGCAGTTTGTTTGAGGCCAAAGCTTATTTGAATCAGAGCTGGCACTGGATCCCAAAGTCTGCTCACCCTAACTCCACGTGCCTGACAATACTGTTAACTGCGCGGAGTTATCTATGAGAGCAGGCACGTATCTGTGATTGCAGTGGGCAAGCCCTAGAAGGTCCACAGTGCCCTTCAGGAACTTCTGGCATGTGTGAATTCAGACAAGTGGACCTGTGGTAACATCATAGAACCCGAAAACCATGATGTTAAATGCTTAGTATCTGTGTTTACAGCTTTCCATAGTCCATATGCATCATTATTATATAATTATTATTATTATTATATAATTTCTACACTGTAAAATCTTTTTCATATAAGATGTCTAAGACTTGACTTCCTCATGTTAATGTCTTTTATTATAGAGTAATGACATTGGTCTTCCTGATGCCCCAAGTATTACTATAGTTTTGATTCCTGGTTCTTGGGATTCATACTTAAGACTGAAACAGAATTTCCTTTCTCTGTTTCTGGATGATGACTGCATCTCTGGCTTTCCTCTTCCCAGAATTCTCCTCATCTGTTCACACCCCCCACACACACACACACTTCCTCCTCTTACCTGTTCTGCCTGCAATATGTTCTGGGGGCAATGGTGGAGCTGAACTTGTAGGAATGGCCAATATTTGGTAAAACTTGAGACTCATCCCCTGAGAGGAAGCCCATGCCCTACACTGTCTGGACGACAAGAAACTGGAGACTGTTTAACTTTAGAGACCTAGGGTAAAACTGAACAGGCCTGCACCCTCAAAAAAAAAAAAAAACAATAAATTATAAATTTTCTAATAAAATTAATGTGCTGAAAGAGCAAAAGGTACAAGCCTTAGCCTTAGAGTTTGCTCACAGATCTGATGGGGAAAGTCATGAACATGCTAATGGAGTGTCATTTCTATGGTAGAAGGATGGAGTGCTGGCCTTGAGTATAAAGGAAGTGAAAGCATCTGATGGTTAGTGAGAGGAGACAAGGGCCTACTTGGAAAAGTTCACATTTTATTTTCCAGGCTTCCCTGTACCACTCTATTTCCTTTCTAGCGGGTAGTTAAAGGGGAACTCTGAAATAGGCAATGTTGGTACTGTGCATCATGAGTAATAACTTGTGAAAGATAGAGCAAGTATATCTATTAAAATCATCAAAATATAATGCTACCATTAAAAAGTCCACATTTAGGAAAGTAATTCATTTTTCTTATTTCCTATTGTATTTTAGGTTTGTTAGCATGAGTTTTAGCGTGTTTTTTTTTTTAATTTCTTTTCCTTTCATTACCTTTCTGGCTTTTTCACACTGACTTAGAAATATTCCTAAATTGGGATGTGTCTTACCACATTCGCGGTCATTTCTCTCTGTCAGTACTTAGCGGTTTTGTACTTTCCATGATCCCCATTCAGGAATCAGTCAATGAGTTCTTGAGGAAACTTGTGGAATTAGCCAGAGTAGAAACTCAGTAATGATAAGTGACTCCCAGAATGGAAACAGGCACACAACGGTTGTTACAAGACCAGGAGCTGTGCATGCGTGGGAAAGAACAGAATTAAAGCATGAACTCAAAGTAATGATCCTGGTACAATAACATGGCACCTAATATCCCACGGGGGAAAGATATTAAGTGCTTTATGTGACTGTGGTGTCCATGATTAACAGTTTTGAATGTGAATGTTCTCCTACAGCAAGTTAGGCAATTTAACACTAGAATAATTTCAGAGGGAAATCTCTGTGGCAAGCCTTGGCAAGGTACCAAAAGTGCTTTAGATAATATTGTATGGTAAAAGAGACTTCAGGGTAAACCCTAAAAATCCGAAGATTGAAATGGAAGATTTTACCTTTTTGAATTTAAAAAACAAAATGTATTTGTATATAACATTTTTGGGAGAGGGAAACTCTTCTAGAAGTGTTTATGAGATAAACCATAGATCAGTTAGCAAAATAAACATTCATGAGATAAACCATAGATTAGTTAGCATATTAAACATTTGAATTCACTTTTGTAACAGAATGCATGAGTTTATACATTCACATATCACTGATGTATTTCTTTTATACCTAGCATAGACTTCAGGTTTAATGAGACCAATAAATGAGGAAAGATTCAGGAACTATATTTTATGACTTCAGGAGTTTACAGAGTCATGGTGTTTTTTACTAATATCCCCGCCAACTGATATTTAGGAAGGGGCATAATTCTCGTTAATTACCCACAGACCAGGGTACCCTGTGTCACTGCAGTTGGGCATCTCTTCCTTTGCTCTTTGTGTGGTGGCAGATAAAACTCCAAATCCATTTTACCTACCCAGCTCCTGTCTAAAACGATGTGAGGCCATGTGCTTTCCTGCTTCTGAAAGGCACAAAGTCTACCAAGAAATAAACTAACATTCTTTAGTGGCGTAGTCACTGGTAATATGTCTTTTCTCAAGCAAATAACCCCCACCCAGGCCCATGTAAGCAGCCCACATGAACAACCCACTTAAAGGCAGCGAACCATGAAAATTTAAAAAGACATTTAACAAGTAGGAGATTAACTTGATGGAGAAGAGAAGTGGTTTCATGAAAATGGGAGGGAGAAAAAGAAAGGACAATGAGGGGAGAGTCAGAAATATAATCAAAGTATGCATATATATATGTGAAGTTTATAACAGAATGAATAATAAGAATATAAGACCTAAACTAGCATTTGCTACTTTTAGCTTTGTTTTGTAAGTATTATAACAATTAAATATAATATTTTTGTAGTTACTTTTCTATTGCTGGGATAAAACACTGTGACCAAAGCAACTTATAAAAGCAAGCATTCATTGGGCTTACAGTTTCAGAGGGTTAGAGTCCATAGTGGCAGCAATAACAGCTGAAAGCTCACATCTAGATCTTCAAGCAGAAGGTTAAACAAGAACACTAGGAATGACACAAGACATTTAAAATCTGTGACCCCCAGTGATGCACCTTCTCCCCATAGCCACATCTCTGAATCCTTCTCAAACTGCTCCTTGAACTGGGAGCCAAATATTCAAATGTATGAACCCATGGGGGCCAGTCTCATTCAAACCATTATATTGTTCTTTTCTTTATGTAACCCTTCAAGATTGTAGCTCAAGTGTCCTCTCTGGTTTCTTGGTCATTGATTATGAGCTATGTGTTCTGTGTTCCCAGGTACTAAGCAGTACAAGGCAGAACGACTGACATATTTACTTGAGACAGGGTAAGAAAGAGAAGGAACAAGGGATTTCTACAAAGAAGAGTCTTGAGCTCTGTCAGAGGTCATCCTCACTCAGACTGTGCAACTACAATGATGAGGTCCTGTCAATGTCAGATTGGCTCAAATAGGGAAGCACGGGGCATGGAGACCTGAATGCATCTAGGTAAGGAAAGAATCAGAACCCTGAGAAATGCATGCAGGAGGAATGAGAGAATGCACGTGTCCCAAGATTCCCAATTAGCGGGAGCCATCAGACAAGCAATGCTTTATCATTGAGAGATGATTAGCCAGACCAGGCTCCAGAAAATAAATGACTAGGAGAATCTATCATTAATTCTGGCATGGTCCTAAGAGGGGGATAGAAGTTGAAATCATGGCTACATCTCAATGCATCATGATATGACAATATGAAATTCTAAAAAAAAAAACTTCCTACTTTCTTTGATCTTCAACATGGCTTTCAAATTTTTTAATAAATTTTACTAAGGTGGTTTCTCATCTTGTGATGCACATTCATATTTATTAGAATTTTAAGAATAAATGAAGAGAAAGAAAACAATGCCAACTTCCCAGAAATCAAGGGAAGGTAAAATAAGGTGTCCGGACCAAGTTCTGGGTAGGCACTGGAGCATCTGATGGAGGATTCATCCTGATATGAGAAGATAGCCTGATTCTCCTGCCAGCCCTTGGAGTGTCTGACACAGAGCTCATCCTAGTGGGAGAAGCTGGTGTAATTGATCTGCCAGCTATTGGAGTGTCCAAGCAAGGATCCAACATGATTGGAGAGGATGGATTGTTTTGCCTGCCAACCACTGGATTGTCTTAGCCAAGATTTGTCCTCATAGCAGAGGATTGATTGATTCACCTGCCAGCCACTGAAGACTATGTTGAACAAGTCTCCCTGGTCTATCCAGGCTCAGAAAAGTAAATAAAAGCCCACTTGATGTATGTACACAAGGGGAAAGAAAACTTTCAACAAGAGTGAGCAGGGAAGACACTTGTCTGTTCAACTATTTAACCTGTTCACTGCTTAGATCATTGAACATTTCATGTCACTTTTGGGGGGAAATCTGTTCCCCTCACTAGGCTTTCATTAGGTTTTACCACAGAATACTTCAGTCATGATAATGATCATTGTGTGCTTGCCTCTCACATATGATCTTTGAATGTTTGATCATTACATGACACACCACTGACTTCTTATATCCCTTCAGATACGACACTTGCTCAAAAAGTATGTTCCCAGGAGAGGATCAACAACGTGAGTTCTGCTTTAGCTGTGATCACAATACTGTTTGCATTAATTAAAATAGAATTTTCTTTCCTAGAATTTATGAAGTTTAAGGAGGATATGGGCTCCATTGATGGGTTAGAAATTAACGTTTGCTGCCCTTGCAGAGGACCAGAGTTCAGTTCCCAGGACACATACCGGGAAGCTCACAAGCACCTGTAAGTCCAGTTCCAGGTGATCTAATGCTCTCTCTGACCTTCATGGGCACCTGCTATTATGTGCACACACACACACATACACACACACACACACACACACACAGAAAGAGAGATACTTGAGGACAATAAATAAGGTAGGTGGTCATAAATATTCTCATCAACTGTTATTTGGAAAGTCACTAATGGTGACAGAGGGCAGAGAGAGAGGACTCTACAATGATAAGAACATTTGTCTCACTTCTGTCACCTCCCTGGTGACACCCTTTCCATACTAGAACACGTTTGGAAGAAACATATCTAGTAAACACAGCAAAATAAGCTAAAAGTTGGATTTAGTCAGCTATAGAAAATTCATACATTCTCTGGACTTTAGGGACATACATGGAAGAAAACGAACAAAAAATTGAGAGAAACTTGATCCAGAAACACAGGAACTGGGATGTGCACTACACATACTATGGGAGGTGGTCTTTCATTTCCTTGAATGTGGCAGTAGAGAAGCTTCCAGAGACCCATAGAGTAGAGTCAGCACATTGGGAATCTACAAATCCACCCAAGCAGAATACTTCTGGCTCCCACCTTCTTGATCATTCTTCTATACTACTTCTTGAAAGACATCTTTGAGATATATTATATGGTAAATACTGAGGTTTACCTTACTATCTTTAATTGATTTATTTAGAAATTGTGTTTGGGGGCTGTTACTATTGTCTTCTGTGGCTACTTCCTTTTGTCTTTGTTTCCTTCTCCCACCTTTTTCGCCTTGAGTGTTTATTCCATCTTATGTTGGTCTTCCATTGTTTTGACAATGTCTGTAACAATACTGAAATGATTCCCAACTCTGTAGTAGTTCAAACTTTATTCAAGTGTGTTTTTCTATGGTCCTTATCGCTTTAAACCCTGTAATAGGTCAAAAGAAATAACTTTGCAGAATTACTTAGAAGTGGAAGACATCTCTCAAATATTTGCACTATAAAAGCTAAACTATATCAAGACCTATGAATCATGCTAAGTCATGCTGCTTTTTAGAAACATTTTTTATTCCCTACAGTGGGGGGAGTATCACAGATCTTACTATTAATTCATAATCATCCTCATTTTTTCCTATAGATGAGGAAATTATCCTATTGAATTATAAGAATGCAAGTCATACTACTCCCCATGTATTTAATCATTCATTTTGCCTCACTGCATATCAGCTGGGTTATCTTGGGGAGTTTTTAATGTTCTGTTTCTTTCTCTGAATCAAGAATACAAATAACATCTCTCTTAAAGGATGACATGGGATACAAAATGATGAAGAGCATAGAGAATGCACAGCACGGGGATCAGGAGACTGTAAGTCACCGAAATTCATCTTCCCATTCCTAAGACATTCTCTTTTGATCTAACTGCAACCACATTGCTAAGTGAAAAATATCATGCTACGAAGGCCACCCAATACCGCCTTGGTTATCAATTACCCCATAACAAGGAAATTCCCAAACCACTCAGAAAACATCAAGCATTCATCATCCTAGTCACTGGGGACTGGAAATCCTGAAGAGTTCTTCAAGGTTCAAATACTTTCAAATTAGTTTTTGTCAAGCTGATGAGAGGATGAATAAGTTCTTCCCTGGCGTGCTTGCAAATTTGTTTGTGTGACTGCCTGCAGAAAGCTTCTATCCTTTATTATTTGTTCCTTTCTGCACAGGAACTGGTGGCCCAGGGATGAGTAATGAAGGGAGAGAGAAAGGAGGAAGGGAGACAGGAAAAGACAGAAAGACAACGGGTTTTATAGTTCAATCTTGGAAGTGGCAAAGATCACTTCTACTGTAATCTGTCATTTGTATAAATTGATTGTGGTTTACTACGGAAAACTTCTACAAACAAGTATGGGTATTGGTAAAAAGGAATCATGCTTGGTTAATGTTGTGGTTTGAATAGCAATGGTTCCCATAGACTCATGTGTTTGTATGCTTGGCCCATAGGGAGTGGCATGATTAGGAGATGTGGTGTTGTTGGTGTCGATGAGGCTGTGTTGGAGAAAGTGTGTCCTGTGGGGGCAGGCTTTGAAGTTTCATATGTTCAAGCTATGCCCAGTGTGAGACACAGTTCACTTCCTGTTGCCTGTGATTCAAGATGTAGAACTTTCAAGTACCTTTCCAGCACCATGTCTGTCTACATAACACCATGTCCTACCATGATGATAATGGGCTAAATCTCTACATCTGTAAGGCAGCCCCAAATAAATTTTTTTCTTTATAACTGTTTATGTGGTCCTGGTGTTTCTTCACAGCAATAGAAACCCTGAGAAAGTTAGATTGGGGGCTGGTCAACATCATCATTATTCCAGTAAATGTCCCTTGCCCTCCACAGTGCCTTGCTGTATCACTCTTACCTCTGACCCATGGGTTATTAGCCTTCTTATCCATATCATACAGCTCTAGGTTAGATTTTGCTTAGTACTTTTGTTTCTTGGTGAACTACTCTCTGTCTCTCTTTTCTGTAGCTTTAATGTCCAATCTGCATCCATGGTCACCATGAAAATTTCTCATTCATGCCTTAATGCGTTTGCTTTTAACTCAATTCTGCCAAGCCTTGCTGTGAACATCTTTTTTTTTAATATTTATTTATTATTTATTATGTATACAATGGTCTATCTGTGTGTATGTTTGCAGGCCAGAAGAGGGCACCAGACCCCATTACAGATGGTTGTGAGCCACCATGTGGTTGCTGGGAATTGAACTCAGGACCTTTGGAAGAGCAGGCAATGTTCTTAACCACTGAGCCATCTCTCCAGCCCCTGCTGTGAATATCTTATATGGTAATTCTCATTTGCAGTTAGATATTGTTGTATTAAAATAAAACTTCTCTTGTCCTGGAAAATGATGAGGTCAAGTCATGAGCCTCATCTTTACATACCTCCCCTGTCTAGCGCACTATGTGGTTTCCATGGCACCTGCATCATACATTGACCCCACTGAACACCATTTAATGCATGCTGACCATAGAAAGTATTAAAGGAAGGGCAGTGGAAAGTCACGATGTGAGTCAATTTTCTACCTGTTGCCAGCAGATGACTAGGTAACTGGCTCATTAGGTTCATTCAAAAGATGTGGATTTGGCTCTAATTTTGAAGTGGCATCAGCATGCTCCATTGTGCTAGAGTCCTTAATTGTGTACACTCAGGCAGAGAGCAGTTCCTTGTAAGCCACAAAGAATGTGTGACAGAACCAATTCTCTTCTTTTCTGTCACCACAGGGCATGTTCCAAGTTAGGGTATCAGTGGGGAGATCTGACATATAGAAATCACCACCACCATATTTAACACCGTTCTGCTAGGACAAGATAGATTTCCGTTTTCTTACGTTAGTCTTGTGTTAGTCTTGTGAAGGCAACAATAAAACCAGAACAGGTAAAGATTTCCAGGACCGTTGTGTTTTAATGTGCTGGGCATTCCTTGGTAAAGTGACCGAACAGTGCTTTCTCCTTTTCTACCTTCTGATAACCAGGTTTGCAGTATCCGCATAATAGACTATCAAATGTCACTTTATACTTATATTTAAAGGAAAACAATATAACAAACTCTCCCAGCTCCCTGATACAATGTAACAAACCCTCCCGGCTCCCAGATACAAAGTAACAAACCCTCCCGGCTCCCAGATACAAAGTAACAAACCCTCCCGGCTCCAGGATACAATGTAACAAACCCTCCCGGCTCCCGCTCCACACCAGGGTGGACTGTACCCTCAAACTGTGGGCCAAAATAAACCTGTCTTATTGCTTCTAACCAGCCTACCCCTGGACTGTTTCTGTGGCACTCCTGAGTTCCTGCCAGCACACCCTCCCCCACAGAGAAGCCCATGCTCAGCCTACTTTATATTTCTTCCCTTTTTATTTAGTCTAAGACAAGGGTTCTCCCCATGTTGCCTCCCACATCTAGGGACAGTCTTCTCTGCTTGGTCACACCTCTCTGGAATCACCCTCACAAAATAAACTAGAGAATCCTAGAACTCAAAAATAAAATAAAATAAAATAAAGGAAAACAATAGCAATTGAGGGATTAAGCAAGTGCCTTCTTCAAAATGCTACTTTAAGTTTATCGAATTGCTCTCAAATTTCAGGCAAAATTTCACAATGCAATTGCTACAGGAAAATGTAAGTTAGATGTTTAAAACATACAATATGGACCACACTTTCTGAAGCCTATCCCTTTAGTGAAACTTGAAAGGACATAATTTTACACCTAAAAGGGCATGTCTGATTTATTCAATAGTGCTTTTCTAATATAGCCTATTTGCTACATTTTAACAGTTATAAAATTCTGGAAGGATTTTGTTGTACCCAGCTCATGAAGGTGCATTTTTTTTTCATCTGACTTCTGCTAATTCTGATCGTCGGGTGAAATTGAATGTTCCGGGTTAACCTTGTGCTGCCATTTAAATACCATGTATTTCCAGCATCTGTCACTACTTTCCAACCACTAATGAATGCATCTGCTCTGACCAGATGTCTTACATATCTAACATTTAATAACCAAGTATTATCATTCCCATGCCAGTGATAATAAAATTGAATATTATATTATCAAAATTAAAAATGATGTGCTTTGTGGACAATGTGACTAATAAAAGGAATAAAAGGAAGATACTAGGAAAAAAAGCAAAAGACAGCAGATGTCCTTTAAATTATATTTAATTTAAATTGGTGTTTAGAACTAGTGTTGAAACTGAATGTTTACTACATAAAATACATATATTTTTAACCAGTTAAAATTACAGATTTCATATTACTACCAAAAGTCTCATCAAATGGCTGGCAAGATGACTTAACAGGTAAGCATGTTTACTTAATGACTTCAGACTAACCTTAATAATAAAAAGAATTTCAGTATCATTGAGCTGTCTGAACAACACGTATGTTTTTCAAATGCCTTTTTCTGAAATGAGTAAAAGATGTGCTAAATAGAGAATTAAGCGCTTGAAGGCAAGAGATCATTGACTTTAAAATGTTGTAGACTTGATACTATGTGCTGATATTTTATCTGTGTTCTAGGATCAGAGTGCAGGGCTCGTCAGTAGTTAACCAGAGAGGCCAGGTGTGGTGGTACACAACACCCAGCACTTGGGATCTCATGCCTTTGATTCCAGTACTTGGGAAGCACACACCTTTAATCTCAGCACTAGGGAGGAGGAAGCAGGAATGCTATGGCTGGGCAGAGAGAAGGATATAAGGCATGTGGAGACAGGAGCTCACTCCCTTTTAGGCTGAGAGTTGGTGAAGTTAGAAGTAGCTGTGACTGGCTCCTTTGTCTCTCTGATCTTTCAGCATTTACTAGTATATCTGATTCTGGGTTTTTATTATTAAGACCAATTAGAATTCGTGCCACACAGCACCAAGTTTCATCTTGGCACAACTACTTTACGAGTCTCACAACCTTGAATGAAAAGATGGTAGGCTGGTGACCCTGCCTTCCACAGCCAGAAGGTTGGTGTTGGTGGCTGAACTAAACTTGCGGATTAAAGCTGGAGACCACTTGAGAGCCCTTGGGCTGATGTTGAGGATGAGAGCAGAGTGGAGCACTGATTGTGACTGAGTGGCAGGAGAGACTGAGACAAACCAGAGAAGGCATCAGAGCACATGCAACCTTGCACTTCACCGACATAGCTGAACATGCCAGGGGGAAATGCTTCAGGTTCAAAGAATCCCAACCAACGTGTTTTCCAATTAGTTATTCTTATAATTTTCCTACAGTTATGGTAGAAAGGCAAATTATTCTTTGCTCCCATAAGAAAACACATTGAGAACTCAAGAACAATGGCAATGGGTTTTTGATCCTACTGCACGAACTGAACTGGCTTTGTGGGAGCCTAGGCAGTTTGGATGCTCACCTTACTAGACCTGGATGGAGGTGGGTGGTCCTTGGACTTCCCACAGGGCAGGGAAACTTGATTGCTCTTTGGGCTTATGAGGGAGGGGGACTTGATTGGGGGAGGGGGAGGGAAATGGGAGGCGGTGGCGGGGAAGAGTCAGAAATCTTTAATAAATAAAGAAAGAAAAAAAGAAAACACATAGCATAATTATTGTATGTACAGTATATATGTTGAAAGAATATCCAAGTTACCTAGTACAGAAAAAGAATCACAAATACTAATCTAACCTGAAAGTTTAACTACGAGCGATTCTTAATATTCTGTTTGCCCCAATCTTAACTTAAAGATGCAAATCTAAACATGCCAATCAAAGTGCTGGTCAGGTCCTCCACTCAGTAACAGAACAGAGAGAATCTGCTGTATAGGTTGTAACTCTCTTATTACAAATAGACTCAAGATCCTCTCTAGCAGTGAAGGGATTTTCACCATAAATGTATGAAACAAATTAAAATTGCAGTTTATAAAATTTCTGATTCTAGAATTATTTTCATTAACTCATTAATAAGGAAATTAATTATGAGGAAGCATTAAATATTTTCTTAGAGGCAATGATTAAGTGGGGGGCTGGAGAGATGTCTCAAGGGTTAAGAACACTGGCTGTTCTTTTTTTTTTTTTTTTTTTTTTTTTTTTTTTTTTTTTTNTTTTTTTTTTTTTTTTGGTTTTTCGAGACAGGGTTCTCTGTAGCTTTGGAGCCTGTCCAGGAACTAGCTCTTGTAGGCCAGGTTAGCCTTGAACTTACAGAGATCCACCTGTCTCTGCCTCCTGAGTGCTGGGATTAAAGGTGCCGGCAATAACACTGTCTATTCTTGGAGTGGACCTGAGTTCAATTCCCAGCACTTACATTGGGATGCTCACAATTGCCTGTAACTCCAGCTCCAGGGTATCATTGTCCTCTTCTGAATTCTGTGAGCACCTGCACTAATGTGCGCATATGCACACACACACACACACACGTATGTAATTTAAAAATAATAAAATAGGTCTTTTTCAAAGTTAAATGTATAGCAGTAACTATTTTATGAGCTGATAACATAGAAACATGTTAGAACATCAGTGACTGTTGGAGAAAAGAGCCCAGGCACCATAGTTCTGGTACTTCAGCCCTGCAGGACAACAGCTTTTTATCTGAGAGTTTGAGTTCCACATTGGCTTTTCAGTTTTACAAAATTTGAAATTAAATATAAATAACTGAAACTATTTGTGGTAGTTTGAATGTAATTTGCCCCCCTCCCCCATCTCATAGGGAGTGGTACTGTTAGGAGGTGTGACTTTGTTGGAGTGAGTGTAGTCTTGTTAGAGGAAGTGTGCCACTGTAGGGCAGGGTTTGTAGGGCAGGAAATCGCCTCAGGTGATTTCCTGTTGCCCTTCAAGAAGTAGCACTCTCAGATCTAGCACCCCTCTCTACCTGCATGCCACTCTGCTTCCCCTCATGATGACAATGGGCTGACCCTCTAACGCTATAAGCGAGCCCCCCAAATTAAATGCTTTCTTTATAAAGGTTGCCATGGTCATGACGTCTCTTCACAGTAATTAAAACCCTAACTAAGACAGTATTGTAGTCTCTTCTTCATTCTCTGATTAACATTCCACCGTTTCTAGTATTGTATGTTTTCTTGGGTTTCTGCCATTAATGGTCACTTTCTGATCTTTCTTTTTCCAGATTTGAAATGGCCTTTCAAGCTAACACATTTATTTCCCAGCTTTGTATTAGACAGTTAATGTAACATTACTTAGCAAACTCAAAAGAAAAAATTAATCCAGGCATTAGAAATCAACAACTAATGTCAAAAATGAATAAATGGGGAGTCATCATATATTATACCTATACACTGATAAAAAAAAATAAGTTAGCTGAGACTATGAGTCCAGCTTCTTGTTTTTAGGGGATTCAGGAGCTATGCCATTGTAAATGTTCATAGATTAAATAGCCTGGGTTGCGGCGCATGACGCCCATCTGCACTCTATGTGCCGGCATACAGTTCGTGAACCGGGCAAGGGGCTGGAGATTGAAACACACAATGACTCACAGACAGAGACACGGGTCATCCGTGATACCAAAATGCCACCAAAATACCCCCTTTATTATGTTCAGGGGCATCTTATATAGGGATAGCCATGCCCCAGCCAAACGCACCAGAAACCATTACCCTGTCATCAGGAACTCCTGAGGGGCTCGTGCTCAGAGCAGCTGTAGGCACTCAGATCAGGGGAAAACAAGTTGTTTAACAGAAATTCAGGATCTGGGGGTTCACAGATCCCAACACTGGGTTGTTTCACACATAGAGTTTAAGGACAGTGGTTGAAAGGGACCTGGAAAGATGGCTCAGTGCTTAACAGCACTTGGTACTCTTTCAGAGGACTAGAGTTCAGTTCCTACCAATCACATGACAGCTCACAGCTATCTAAATCCAGTTCCTGGGAGATCCAATGTCTTCTTACAGTTTTTACAGGTACACGAACAACATGTAATACTCTCAGACATGCACACGTATAAATAAATGAAAATAATTTTAAAATGATGGTTGAATGGAGAATGTATAAATAAAAGAAAAAAAGAGATGTATAATAAGCTGTAATATAAATACAATGTTTTGTTACTACAGAATTCAAAAAGAGCCAAGACCAACAGGTGGCTATGTTGTTATAGATTGGAGGCTTTTGAAGCCTGGAACATTCCCTTTCCTGGGCAGTATTAGCAAAAACATTTACACGCTGGAGTATCCACTAAACTACATAATTAGATATTGAAATCTCTACTTTAAATTATAACAACATTTAAAAGTACAGATTATATCTTATCCTGGTCTATTGCAAATATGTATATACATACTTAAATGCTCTTCAGTGTTGACAGTTGGCGGGCTGATATGTGATAAACAGAACCCACAATATATTAGCTGGTGTGGGAGGTCCTTCTGTCTATGTGTAGATTTTATTGGTTAATGAATAAAGAAACTGCCTTGGTCTGTTGATAGAGCAGAACTTAGGTAGATGGGGGAAAGTGGACTGAATGCTGGGATAAGGAAGGCAGAGAAAGAGATACACAGATTGATGGAGATGGGTTAAATTAATATGTAAGAGTTAGCCAATAAGAAGCTAGAGCTAATGGGTCAAGCAGTGATTTAATTAATACAGTTTCTGTGTGATTATTCCGGGTCTAAGCTAGCCAGGCAGCCAGGAATCAACAAGCAGTCCTCCGTGCAACAAGCAATCCTTTTTGATTGGTTTATATAGTGCTCGTCACCCGTCTCTGACTTCAAAATTTTAAGACATTATTAATTCGGGCTAATAACTTAGTGCCTGTCCATCATAGTCCTTTCATCTGTTTCCACTTCCTCTTTAGCCCTTTACTGCATTTTCTGATCCCTTGCAGCTAGAAAAGCTGCAAAGAGGTCATTGTTTTGTTTTGTTTCTTGGGTATATGGTTACCCACTGCTCCTATCACCAAGCCTGCCATTGTCTTCAGGCAGAAAGTTAAAATCACAGGAGTAGACCGGGAGAGTCCCTCCTGCAGTCTCAGCTCTCTGTGCCTCCAGTGCCTTCACATGGTTGTACTTTTAAAGAACATTTGCCCAGCCTATTCTATGGCTAACTGAATGTTTTTTATTCAATAACAGCTTTCTGTTGTAAGAGATGCCAGAGGAGGTTTATTTGGATAACTATATGAATAATCAGTACATCAATCTCTCTCTCTCTTTCCCTTTTCCCTCACTGTCTCTCTTCCTTCTCTACTTTTCTTTCTTCCTACTGCCTTTGTTTCTAATGGGATTTTAGCATGCAGACCAGGTTGGCCTTAAAAATGAAGATCTATCAGCCGCAGGCTTCCTGTTGCTGAGAAACAGGAAAGGTGTGTGCCAGTGTCCTCAGGAAATTTCCATCTTCCTGCATTCATTTTGTGCCGTTTAAATACAAGGTAATACACTATTCGTGTATAAAATACTTCCAAAAATTCAACAGTCAAGATTTCTGTAGGAAAAAGTAATATGATGCATTTAGGTCAACAGTTTCTACTGCTTAACTTTTAAAAAATTTAACTGACCTATAAGGTCATAGAACAAAACACATAAATTATTTATCATGTGATATTTTAATACAGGTATATTTTATGTGATGGTAAGATCAGGTTAAGTGTGTTCATTAGTGAAAAGGATGATTATGATGCCTGAAGATTCACTCAGGTGTGCTCGCTCAGTCATTTCAAACAGACCAGTTAATAATTGCTTTGATTGTCTAGGGGAAAAGACAGAAAAACTCCACAGAGCTTCCTCCAAGACTCCAACTTGGGCTGGGATGTAAGATGGTTGCTTGTGTTCTGAGGCTTCTGACTTCGTGGATTGGGAAGCTACTAAATTCTTTTTTTCCTGAATGCAGGCAGCCCTTGTTATCCTCCCGGACTCTCCTGGTTAGGTAATCCAATAAATTGTGTGTGTGTGTGTGTGTGTGTGTGTCTTATTCATTATCCACCTCCAGAGAAGCCTAATGCAGCATCAGCTCAAACACAGGATTTATATAAACCAAACATGAAACTTCAATACTGTTTTAATTTGGGCTTTTGAAATGCATTTATCTCTAGTAGACAGTATAGTTTGCAGCCTTATTTTATGCTACTAAAAAAATACTCTTTCTTTAAATTAAAACCCACTAATATTTTAAATTTTCCTTTTTTTAATTTTAAGTTTTAGAATTTCCATACAATGTATTTTGATAATAGTCTTTTCTAAATCCTTCCCAGATTCTCCTTCAACTTCTTGTTCTTTCAACCTCTTAAAAGCAAAGCAAAAAAAATATTTTGAAAGCACAAAAGCAACAATAATGAAAATGGAGTCTCCAGCTTGTGTTAGCCAACTATTTCTGAGAATGGGGTCCTTTTCCTCTCCCAGAAAATGTCAATTAAAAATAGATTTTTGAAAGTATCTTAACATTTTCCAAAGACCGTTGCTCAAAATATCTTATATGATTCATTAGCTTGTAGGCAGAGGCTGCTTGTTCATTCGCAGCTGCCCAGAACCAAAATAATCATGCAGAAATTGTATTAATTAAATCACTGTTTGGCCTATTAGCTCTAGCTTCTAACTGGCTAGTTCTTACACCTTAAATTAACCCATTTCTATTAACCTGTGTACTACCATGTGACTGTGGCTTACTGGTAAGATTCCAGCACATCTTTCTCCAGTGGCAGCTACATGGCTTCTCCTGACTCCACCTATATATCTTTTCCGACCTGGCTATGTTCTGATAAGCCATTGGCTGAAAGCAGCTTCTTTATTCATTAACCAATAAAAGCAACACTTTTTATTGGACTTCCCATACCATTAGCTTTTTCTCTTTTTTTTCATGAACATTTCATGATGTGGGACTAGTTTCTCTGTCTTCTCAAACCAACAGGCAACCACTATAGCTCTACCATGACAATATATGGAATTGAGAGCACTAAGCCACCATGATGGTTGGTTTATTCGTCCAGTGCAGAGAAAATACCTTAAGCCACACCTAGAGTAGGTGAGCTAAGTTGTGTGCTTAGAGAAACTAGGTCCTTAAAAGCACACCCATCCACTGAAGATTAAGTTAGGTAAGTTTGTTCTTAGTTACTCTATTAGTTACTTTTCTAATTCTGTGTTGAAACACCATGACCAAGGCAACTTGTACAAGACAGATTTAATTAAACTTATGGTTACTGAGCGTTAGAGTCTTTGATAATGAAGTGAAGTCATAATATCAGGCAGCTGAAACTGCAACTGACAGCTCATGTATAAATCCCCAAGCAGGAGGCAAAGAGAGAACACTGGGAATGATTGGAGTATTTAAACACTCAAGCCCCATACCTCCAACAAGGCCACATCTTCCAATCCTTTCCAAACAGTTCCACCAAATGGAGACCCAAGTATTCCAACATATGAGCCTATGGGGTCAGCTTATATTCAAATCATCACAGTTAAAAAAAATCATCACAGTTGTTACATTGTACATCTTTTTCTTTTGAAATTCTGTCTTTAAAAAGGTTGTAGTTGTTCAGCGAAACTGCATGGGTTTGCTCTAGGTCCTCCTCATATATATTAAAGTTGTTAGCAACATGGTTTTGTGGCACTCCTAATAGTGAGAGTGGGGGTATCTTTGACTCTTTTGCTTGGTCGTGGGACCCTTTTCTTCCTACTAGATTTCCTCACTCAGCCTTGATGTGAGGGTTTGTGCTTAGTCTTATTGTATCTTGTTATGCCTTTTTGATTGATATCCCTGCTATTTTCTGAAGGGAAAAGATCTGGGGAGAGCTGAGGTTGGGGGGATCTGTGAGGAGTAGAGGGAGAGAAATTGGAGGTTCAGATTTATTGCATGAGAGAAGAATAAATAGACAAGAAAACAGAAGAGAAGAACAACAAAACAGAACAGAAAAGAAAAGGCTACAGTTGGTTTTGTCATATATGTAGCTTGGTGAGTTGAATTTTTTTTTAGCCCTGCAGAGATAGAGCTTGACACCATGCCTTCCAGCCTGCCAAGTGACTCTGACAGACATCCCAAACCATAAAGCACAGACACAGTTGCTAAGACAACTGGGTACGTTGCGCTGTCAGCATACCTACTATTTCTAAACTGACATTTCGTTACATTCTTTGAGTACATTCTTTGAACTTTGAGTTCCTGTGCATAGATTAGTTTATAAGCCCCTTTATTGTGCCTGGGGGTTCAAGACCTTGCTGCAAAATTCAAACTTCTGTTTGAAAATCTTGAATAAATTTCACTCTGTCCATTGTAGATCTACTCATTTTGGGTTTTAGTTTCACAGTACTTTCTGACTTTGGCAGCTGGTTTCTTATATGCTGGAAGAATACTTTCCCAAGCAACTCTATTGTCATGAAAATATATGTCTACACATAAGCAGAACCTTGGAACATTTTCTGTCCTCAATCCCTTTGTTGCATAATCAGTCCATAGATGTAAGCATGTTAACATGTATTGTTCTCATCATAATTTATGAACAAGGAACCATCCCAACCAATGCTATATGAAACCAAAACACATTTGCTCACAGTCAGATGCTTAGGATTTGAAAATAGAAATAGAGGCTCCTTCTCTGAGTTGCAAGATCCTTATGGGCAGGTTTGAAGTCTGGCAGTGAGATGGTGGCTTGGAGCCTGAAGCCTGTTAACACATGTTCATTACTATACCTGACATCAGGTCTAGGAGGACTGAAAGGTAGGGGCCGTTAAGAAAAGAACTGGCATTTGGCAGTGGCTTTAGCTTCGATAATTCTTTCATGGCCTCATGCAGCTTCAAGCATGACTGTTTCTCCAAACACAGTAAGAGATGATGAACCTCTCTGACACAGATATACAAATGTCTCTCCTGTAGTGGTCTATGGGTTCAAAGTGAATCAAAGTCAACCAAGCTTCTGGGAGACATTTTCCATGTACTTTCAAAGGGAAGATTTTCAAAAACTTATGAAAAACACCTGTCGTGACTGAACAGCAAACCACCCAAAGGTTCTACCACTTTCTGAAATGACTCCCTCACCCGGAGACCAAGTAATCAAACAAATCTGACTATGAGAGACATTTCACAGTCAAACCACATTTGAGATTATTAACTGTGTGCATATATGTATGCTTTCACTTTAAGTAGATCTGAAATTTTATCTTGGAGGTTGACAGAATAGGCAGATACATATATTTCTTCTATAGATGTAAATACAACTATGATATTCATAATTTTTGTAGTTTTCACACTTAAGTAGTACACAATTTTTAGAATAGATCCCTTAAGATAACTGAAATGAAGTTGAGGTATGAAGACACTAAAAACAAACATCCTAATCAAAGGCATCTTTGGGGATGATACCTACAAAAAATCCAAGATGTTATGATGTAAACTATAGAAATACACACATACACAAGTGGGTTAACTTTGTTTTTCTGGTTTGTATCTGGCACATTAATGATGTTTGTGTAACTCAAAGAAATTTTTCATCATGAATCAGGATCTCACTCTTGCATTTCAGTAGATGACTCTAATATTGTGAAAGAGTAACTTATCTTTCTCCTCTTATGTGTTTTTTTTTGTTCAGCTGTAACAAAGCATACATATATTATAGCTAATTTGTGTGTATTTTTTGAAAAGCCTTTTCTCTGAAACACAGAGCATCCCCAACAAAAGAGGCTGACAAGGTCCTTTCATTTAACACGATCATTATTTAGCAGTGATTTTTATTTCTGCTGGATTTGTATAGGCAATATGACTGTCCTAACAGAAAAAGAATACAATGAATGTGTTTAAGGGTCTGTGAAGCCCTTCGCTGACTGCTCATCTCTCACATTTCCAGTGGTTTCTATGTTTTAGGCATGCTGCTAGGCTGATTTCTGAAACATAAGCCTAAATTTGCTATCAAAATTAGAAAACAAATGCTTAATAAACAGCAATAGTGGCTATTGAATTTGCAAGTAACACAGGTAATATGGGCGTGTCTATTCCCTTTAGAGTGATACAGTCACTCTGTAAAACAATGAAACTGAGTTCATAAAGGGCAAGTGAATATCAGATGGCAACGAGAGCTCTAAATACAGCGAGCAGGTTGGTTGATGGTAAAGAGGAGGAGGGATCTCCTAGGTGAACCAGAGACCTCAGGAGGTAAAGACCCAACAGAAAGGCTATAATCTTACTGTGGAAATGCTTAAATGTACGTACAGCCACACTCTATGTTGGCTGGAGGAGCTAGAATTATTGAAACTGTGCTTCAATATTAGCTTTGAAGGGGAATTTGCATTAAAGTGAAATGTGAGGGAAAGTGGCACATGGTAAACAGTCGAACTGCTTTCAGAGTGATTTCCTTGCCAGTGGATCGGGGAAAGACGCTGTCTCTGCAAAATACAAAATGCTCTCAAAAACTGAAATGAGTTTAGTTCACTTACAAAATATGTACAAACAATGTTTTCCCTTCCTGCACAGTCAAGGGAGGGGGAAAGCACACATCAATTTTTCTTTTAAGATTTTGGCTTCTCTCTCTCTCTCTCTCTCTCTCTCTCTCTCTCTCTCTCTCTCTCCCATTGGTTTTAAGTCAACTTAGTAAACCTATAGTCATGCGAGAGGGAGAGGAAGGTGCCTCATTTGAAAGAATGTCTCCATAAAATAGGATTGTAGGCAAGCCTATAGGACATTTTCTAAATTAGCTTTTTGTGTGGGAGGTCCCAGGCCAGTGTGCTGCCTGCCATCCCTAGGCAAGTGATCCTGAGTCCTATAAGAAAGCTATCTGAGCAAGCCATGAGGAGACAGTCAGTAAGCAGCTCCCCTCCATGGCTCCTGCAACAGCTCCTACCTGTCCTGACTGCCTTCCATGATGAACTGTGATATAGAGGCGTAAGCCAAACAAACCTTTTCCTACCCATGTTGCTTTGATCATGGTGTTCATCACAGCAATGAATTTGGCTCAAATAGCTAAAAGCTTATCTAGAACTCACTGCCTAGGGGATTATATAATGAGGAGTTTGTAGCGGAGGACGGCTGCATTATTCAGAGATCTCGACACAAGTGTGCAAAGAGAAAAGATAACAAAATTAAAAAGCTAAAATAAGAATTATGAAAGAGCACTAGTTAAGAGCAAGAATCCCAGAGTAGCTGACTCACTGTGAGAAGAGCTGTGAGTTCATCTGGGAATAGAGGTATTCTGTGGGAATTATTCCGAACAGCATAGGCTGCAATTTTGGAGGTGATAACAGGATTAGAAGTCTTACTTGAACTTAGGGGGATGATTTTAGGCTAGAATTAAGCCCTCTTGAATAACACTGGATGACCGCTCTGAGATAATTTTGTGTCTAGCCTTTAACTCGTAACCTCACTTTTAGTTGGATGCTTGATACTCACAAACTGGAGGTTTTACATGGTTATAAGGAAGGTCAAACAGGAGTATAACTTCACTTAAATACCACATAACCACACATCTGAAGGTTAAAGAATGATTAAAAAAAAAAAAAAAGTTCCTGCTGTTGGAGATTTAATGAACCCTATGTGATTACAAAGGATAGTGGGTTCCTATCCAGCTGGGTTACCCTCACAATGCCACCAAAATAAGCACCTCCTTCCTTGATCTGCTACTTATCAGGTGTTTGGTCAAAGTATAAAGAAAATCCACTAATACAGAGTACATTCAACTTTCTAGATTCAACAATTAGAGAGTGAAGATTTTAATCATCTAAAAGTAAACATTTTAACAAGCCCCAAAAGAAGACGAAAAATGAATGAGAGTTAAGAAACACAATGGCACCCGTGAAGTAGCGAATTTTCTTTTAGTTATTGCCTGGAACTAAGAAAAATCATCAACACTGTCTTCACAGACGTCTAGACTCCATCTCCTTCACTAGGCAGGTCTCACATTTGAAGGTCAAAAAGGTCACGTTCACACTACCGATTCGTGACAAAGGCGGGGGCAGCTTTCATCCATTGCTCCCCAACATTGTTCCCCTTGACCATTCTAGGAGGACATTCTTAATAAATGCAGGTCCCTCTACATATCACGTTTCATATGAAGGAAAACGTAATCAAGGAGCTCATGCATCATTTCCATAGCTTAACTATTAGTTAAGCCTCAGTGGTTAACTTCGTCATCTTAGAGCGGAAGAAAAGTTTTAAAGTTACCATCTCATCATGGCCAAGCAAAGAAAGATAACTGCAATGTTACTCCACTGTAGGGAAACCAGAAGACAGCATCAGATCCACTGGATCTGGAGTTACATGTGGTTGTGATCAACGGTGGGAATGCTGAGACCCCTACCTAGGTTCTCTGCTGAGCAGCACCTGCTCTTAACTGTTGAGCCCCTGACCCTGTTTGTATTAGTTTTCAATGTGCTCATTTTATCCAATTAGTTATCTTTTGTATGCATTGGTATTTTGGCTATGTGTGAGTCTGTGTGAGGGTGTGAAGTCACAGACAGTTTTGAGCTGCCATGTGGGTACCAGGAATTAACCCTGGGTCCTCTGGAAGAACAGTCAGTGCTCTTAACCATGGAGCCATCTCCTCAGCCCCTTGCTATCTTCTTTAATTATCAGTTAACAACAAAATTATCGAAGACTTTTCAAATTGAATGTTTTCTCACAAATACACGGGGGTTTATTTTTATGTGTTTCACTTGCAGTTACTGAGATTCTAATAAGAAGTTTTAGTTTGCTTTCTGAATACACAAGAACTAATAATGTTTAGTTGCATATGTAAATAGGTAAAAGTAGTTATACTAGGACACCAATGATAACAGTTAAATAACTATTTAAAATATCTAGACGGACAAATTTGTAAGAACGTCTTGCTTTTCATTTTCTATACAAATATGTAACTTATTCTTTTTATAATTCATAAAGCCTGCCCGTGATTATAATTAGTTTTAGATACGTAAGACTGGATTCATGAGTATAATTTGACACACACAGCCATAGGTTTCTTCCCGGCCTATTCTCTAAATGAATGTCTGGCAAAAATATCGATTTCATCTTGAATTTTAATTCAGTTAGATTTAATTTTTGCACATGTCTTACAGCTTTTCCTGGACCTAACCTAATTGGTGTCTTGTGGATATGAGAGCACACATGAGGCATAAATCTGAGATACTTTTGCAGCTCAAAACTTCAACTTTAACAAGGTCAAAAGGTTTACTAAAAGAAAACACAGGACACATGACTTAACGGTGACTGTAAAATGCCCAGCCACACAATACCGAGCAAGGCCGTTAGAAGCAAATGAAAAGTTGCCGAGATAAGTCACCACCCAGTTTGAAGCTCCATAGTAAATGCTTAATCTTGATAATAGTCATTATCATTGTACTGTAGAGAACATCTGAATTTTATTTATTTGTTTATTTATTTATTTATTTATTTTTTTGGTTTTTCGAGACAGGGTTTCTCTGTGGCTTTGGAGCCTGTCCTGGAACTAGCTCTGTAGACCAGGCTGGTCTCGAACTCATAGAGATCCGCCTGCCTCAGCCTCCCGAGTGCTGGGATTAAAGGTGTGCGCCACCATCGCCCGGCGAACATCTGAATTTTATACAGAATTTATTGACTAGCATTATTATAACTACATATATGTTTATGGAATAATTTATTGCTTTGTTGATTAGTGTAATATGTAATTGTATCCATATCGTCTTTTTTTAAAAAAAAATAACAAATGCCTAGCACTCTCAGCTCCAGCACCACATCTACCTACGCACAGCCATGCTCCCCATCATGATGATAATGGACTGAACCTCTGAAAATGTAGGCAAACCCTCCCAATTAGATGTTCTCTTTATAAGAGTTGCCATGGTCATGGTGTTTCTTCATAGCCATAAAAATCTAACTAAAACAAGATGAAACAAGTGTCCAAATAAAGTACTTTGGCTCTCACAACAAGCAACTTGAGTCTTAACAAAGAGCATATATTGAATTTTTGCCTAAACTAAGTCCCTGAGTGTCTTCAGGTTGGAAGTGCATTATAATAATAACACAGTAATAACTGTGCTGCTTGCTTGATCCACTGTGATGACTGAGAAAGACGTGCTTGCTTTCCCTTATACCCTTATAGGTGCGGAAGAAGGAATGTCTTTCTTAGCCCTACCCCTCAGGAAGATACAGATATTCATCCCCACAGAGCAAACATTAGAACGTGTTGGGTAAACTGAGCACGTGCCATTAAGAAATTGACACTCTATCTCAGAATATTTAAAGTGGTATTGGTTTGCGGTTTCATGATACTTAAACACATTTTTCAGGCAGGCTTTTCAAAACAAAAATTCTGCCATATGGTATTTTGCTTTCATTTTTACCTTCACGTTTTGATGTCTACGGAAAGAAGCACGTTCTCTACTTCTTTTTCCAAAGTTCCACTCTAGAGCTGCCATGAGCACAAAGACCTTGTGCTCTGCGCTGGGAAATATTTTGTGTCTTACGAATAAAAACTTTCATTAGCAGTTAGTCAATGCATCATGTATATTACCCTTCCTGACAAGAAGAACACAGAGGCACAATGCTGTGCTGGGATATGGTTCTCCATGGAAAAATAAAGCTTTTCAAAATGTTAGTCATTGCCATGGTGGATGTTTCTTTAAGTCATTTTTACAACCTGTTTTGATGGATTCTAAGAATCTGGGCTACATTATTTCTTCTATAGCTTACAGTTAAAATCATATTCATAATGTTAACTCTCAGACATTGGGTACTGTATACAAACACTGTGAAACAGAATGTAATTTATATTTAACACTCAAAACAATTCCGTAAAGTACAAATTATTAGCCCATATTGGAGAGGAAATACACACTTGGAAAGGTTATAAATTGCTAGCATCACAAAGTTAGGAAGTGGTGGGACCAGAATGCAAACAAACAAGATTCTTCTCGCTACAAAGTCAGGAATGTTTCCTTTGTTAGTTAGCTTGTAAACCTTTCTCTGTTTGGGAGAAATAGCTTAAACTTCACATTAAAAAGTAAACCTGTAAGGAAGGTCATAAAATACCTGGATGTAGCTTGTGAATGTGGTCACAGCTACAAAAAAAAAGTGTGTGTGTGTGTGTGTGTGTGTGTGTGTGTGTGTGTAGCTTTGCAAAAAAGACAGCAGTGACCCATGGGAAAGACACAGCAAGTCTGTCCAACTTTGGTACTTAGTGGGGCTTCTGTATCCATCCTATGTAAATGTTCTTATTTGTATATGTCTATAGTTTTAATAATTGAGACTTCTTCTGGAGGTGAAGAATTTCTTGAAATATGTAACTCTAGCTGGTAGGAAATCTTCAGTTAAAGGTATGAGATGCTAGCTAGCAAACACAGCCGATATCTTCACACAGTGGCCTAATAGCCATCCAACTGCTGCTGGGGACTCTTCATGGAAAGTCACTGAACTGTCACAACTCCATGATGGATTTATGATCATTGTCCCTATTTTTATTGAGGTTCCACTGAAAAATCTAAAGCACAGACAAGTGAAATACATCACTCAAGTTCACATTGTCATGGAGGAGTCTGAGGTCATGCAGGTGTCCTGTCCTGCTGTCCATAGCCTGAGCCATTGTTTCAGAATGCTGTGTGCACCCCCAGTCTGACTTAGCCACCTGCCCTTCTCTCTGCTTTATATTGTCTATGAAAGAAATCTGGCTCTCATCTTACAACCACTCTTTGATTTTGTTTTATTTTATTTTCAAAAAAACTTTTCCCATCTGTAGGACTAACCATCCTTTGTTCTCTCCTTTCTCATGATCATGATAAAACAAAATTTACACAGCAGTTAAAGAAAATCTGTTATTGCTTCAGAGGAATTCCCAGAGTTTCATAGGTGAGTTGAGGAATTTCATCTCCCCTTTACAAGATTCAGCAATAGCTTTGATTTATTGAACAGTAAGTGCAATTTTTGGTTTCTTGTGCCATGGCCTGTGTCCTCTGACATTTTAGACTCTCAAGTACATAGAACATGGAGAGGTACTGTTACTGCTCCAATCAGACTCAATCTAATTCAAGACGTTTACGTGAGGTCTGAAACCTGAATTAAAAATGAAGAGTTTTTAAGATTTGAACTAATTTTTTTTCCTGGAAGGATATGATGATTAACTTGATTGCCAGTAAATGGCTTAGGTATTAAGAAAAATAATCCTTATGATAATAGCTAATATTTCCTGGCATAGACAAGTCTCCGGATTTTCTCTTAAGATGAGAGAATTTAATTATCTCATTAATTATTATGACAAACTCTAAAAAGTAGTTGCCACTCTATTCTGGTTTTACCAAATGTGACAGGGGCCAGACAAGAGCTGAGCGAGGGGTATAAATGCTCTGGCTTCAAATCTGGATATTGCTAGGTGTCCTTCTACCGTAACCATGGCTACCTTAAACTTCACAAGCAAACCAAAGAGCCAAAATAGAAGCAGCAACATCTAGGGAGCAGCCTGTTTACTTTCTAATTTAATATGAAGTACAATAAGACCCCAAAGCACATGAATGTAGAAACACAAATGAATGAAAGGGGAGAGAAATTCGACCAACTACTTTGTATGTCGCCATTTTATTTTCTAAAGATTCATAAATACTAATGACTTCAAGTTTTGTGGTATTACTTTGCTTATACTGCAAACAGATTTTTCAAATGCCTGATATATGGATAGGCATCACAACCTGTTTTAAATTACAATAAAGAGTAGGGAATTGAAATAGGAAAGTTTTAATAGCTTTAAATTTTCCCAAGTTCCAGTTGAAGAGTGGAAGGAGGGAGAATATGAGCAAGGAAGTCAGGACCGCAAGGGGTTGGTTCACCCACTGAGACAGTGTGCCTGAGCTAATGAGAGCTCAGCACCTCCAGCTGGGCTGGGACTGAACGAGCATGGGATCAAACTGGACTCTCTGAATGTGGCTCACAATTGGGGCAGACTGAGGGGCCAATGATAATGGCACTGGGATTTGTCTCTACTGCATGTACTGGTTTTTGGGGATCCTTTTCTCTTTGGATGCATACCTTCCTAAGCCTGGATGTAGTGGGGGAGGGCTTTGGACTTCCCACAGGGCAGGGTGCCTTGCCCTCTCTAATCACTGGAGAGGAGTGGGGGGAAGGTTGTGGTGGGGAGCAGGAGGGAAGTGAGAGAAGGGAGAGAGTGGGAATTTTGACTGGTATTATTTATAAAGTAATAAAAAAGAGAAAAAATCTTTTGCTGTTGATATTTGCAATTATAACAGTGATGGTAAACATAAAACCAATAAGTTGACACAAACACTATTATCTACTTAATTCATTTATTTCTGTCTGCATAAATCAATGAGTAGTGTGTTGGTCAGATTGTTTGAAATACCATACTTATGATTTTTCTTAAAAATATAAGCCTCAAAAATATATAAGCCTTATTAATAATATTCAAATGGAGCAACATAACACAAGCTTTCTGTGATGTCAATTTGGTCTACTTATCATCTTGTACGTCTGTATGTCCCCACTGAGTTAGAAAGGACAACTTGAATAGAATGAGAACACACCTGACGTGGCTTACAGTCATAACCGGAGGCTTGCAAGTCTGTTGGGCTTCTTGCTACATGGTATGTAAAAGACAGGGTCAGGGAGACTCTGAACAAGTAGAGAGTAGTTTTATCCATGAGGTTAGCTCTGGGTAACTCACCAGACATAATCAAATGTTTTCTGACAAGGCAGCACAGCAGCAGGAGTGGCCAAATTTACTGGTGGTTTTGAAACGGCAGGAAGAGTGGTTAAAAAAGACCTGTCTTAGTTTGCTTTCAATCTCTGCGGCAGAAACCATGACCAGAAGAACTTCAGAGGTGAGTTTACTTCACCTTAAAAATGATGAGAGAACATGAACGAAAGGCAGTCGGGAGAGGCATTTAAGGAAGGAACCTGGAGGCAGAAACTGAAGCAGAGACCGTGGAGAAATGCTGCTTACTGGCTTGCTATTCCTAGTTTGCTGAGCCCGGTTTCTTAGAACTCCCATGACTGCAAGCCCAGGGGTGACATCCCAGCAGGACAGATCCTTTCATATCAGTCATTAACCAAGAAAATGCCCCACAACAGAGTCTCCTTCAATGAGAGTCGCAAAGACCTAAGGAAATGTACTTCACATGTCTACAGTCATTTAGATTTAACATATTAAAAATACACAGAGACCTAGAGTCTTTTTGAGAGCCCACTATGCATGGTAAGTGCCAGAGCACACCAAGAACACTGGTGTCAACTCTCTCATAGGACGTTCACATCATATCTCTGAGCTATGTGCTTTTGTTTCTCACACACGAAGTCCAAATGGTGAATTGAGACCTGGAAGATGGTTTGTACATGTCTAGGACACCCAGCTTCTCAGTGTGCAGGCAAATGTGAATCTGGATCTGAATGAATGAGCTTCCTACTAATTTGATGAACAAACATGCATGAACAACTCAGAGACACGTGTTAATCTGACCATCTTTTATAGTAGTAATACAAAAATAATATTAGGTAAAGTTTTGGGTTATTTCAATATGAAATTTAATGAATGAAATGCTGTTTCTTATTGAAATACTAAAAGTGGAGGATGATCCAGCAGTGTCTGAGTTTAGATGACCTCCTGGTAAGGAGAGCTTTAATGAGGGTATCTATTATACTCCAGGAACCATTCCCATTCTCTATGTCGCCTCATTCTTTCACACCCTGTGAGATAATATCAAGACCAGTAACGGATGACCCATCTGAGGGTTGCATAGCTCTATTTTCATGGCCAGTGAGTTGGGCGGTTAGGCTTTGATCCTCGTCATTTAGAACAGTGTCTGCTCCTGTGAAGGCTGCAGGTGGAGCCTCGTTGCACAGGGCTGCCCACAATCAGAGGATGCATCCTCTCCAACATCGACTTGAGTCTTATTGTAGGAGTTGGTACTATCATAATCTGAAAAGCACAAAAAGCCCCCTGGAAAAACTGAGCAATTTTTCCCAAATAGGCTTGTGTGGCTTCCAGATGAATGTGTGTGCAGATTCTAAGCACAGGCAGAGATGGCGTGAGCAGAAATGCGTTTAAATTAAGGAGACTCAAAGGGGGGCAGAGCATCTCTTGCCTGCTGCAGAGGCTGCCTGTCATTTGTTAGTGCAGTAAAACTTTGTAAGGCTGCTCTGAGTGTCTTTGAAATTTATTTATAACAACAGGACTAGATACTTTACCATCTGCTATGCATGTTTCCTAGGAGATTTAGTTACTCAGATTTCCCACTTTTTCTAGTTTATTTCGATTCTATGACTGTTCATCTTTTGAAATAATTTCAACGACCCAATCAGTTTAATTTGTATTGTTCTGAGGGAACGTTAGCTCTCTGACAAGTCTAACAATTTAATCCAACAGGCCTAGGGAGGTATCTCTTAAAATGTATCCGAGGGAGTACAGAAACTGATTCCAGTTCTTAGATTAAAAAGAAATGGGTGTCATATCAATAGCTACCTTGGTATTGTGGAGTTTGGGGCACAAGCACATCAACACATCTGGATGTCAGACAGAAGAAGTGTTGACTTATTCCTCTGCATGGTGAGAAAAAAACAAATGCTTCCTTCTACAAAGGACAAGTGGCTGAGTAAGGGGCTTGGTGAGTGACAAAAGGAAGGAAGGAAGGAAGGAAGGAAGGAAGGAAGGAAGGGAGGGAGGGAGGGAGGGAGGGAGGGAGGGAGGGAGGGAGGAAGGAAGGAAGAAGCTCCACCCATGTGTGACACATCAGAAGCCCACACTGGGAAATCTGCTCATACCTCGTTCTACCCCTTTAAGTAGGATCCATTTACTGCCCAGTTTGTCATGATGCCCTCTCAGCCTCCGTCAGAGGCTTAATCTGTGTAAACAGCTTCACCACTACAGAAGGCCACACTTCTGAGGGTGATGGGCCCTTGAGTGTATTGGTTGTCAGGATAATACCGGCAGCCATTGGTGTCCAAGCTCATTCTAACACACTCCATGTGAGCTTTTATTTGTATCAATTGCAACTCAGAAGAGAGACTTTAAGAGAAAAATGCAAAATAGAAAACAAAAACAACAGAAAACAACAACAAAAACACCAACAGAGCACGGAGCATTAGCAGAGAGGCTCGTGTTAAATTTAAGCTGTTTATTAGGATATTTGTTTTAGTGCAGAATTATTAAGACAACAGTAACATGCTAGTTCAAATGCAGGTGCTTCATGCGGAAGGGGCCCTCATGCAGCACTCATTCTACCAATGGATGCGCCTGGGGAAGCAATGGCTGCTTTCCTGGACTGTTTACTCTAGCCCTTATGTCAGGCTTGGGAAGAACCATTCACAGACACCCTCAGATGCGCACGCACACGTGTAGTTCCTATAGAAACATCTTGAATATAAGCAGGCCAGGTGCTCGCACAACTGTTAAAGCTCACTGGCACGGTGCCCCCATCATGACAAGTGTTAATAACTACACCACCAGTTATACCTGAAAATCAGGGTCATAGAAGCTTGGTCACCAGTTGTTCCAAGTTTGAAGAAGAAAAGCAAATAAAGGTCGTGTTTGGTCACAAGCTAACTCTGATCAACTGTGATTTCTTCACACGACCCCTGAGAATTCATGGCTCCAGAAGGCCAGTGACATGCACCTTCATTATTTTGCTTCCTGACAGAACAGGCATGAACTCTCTCTCCCTGCCATTAAGTGGCTTCCCTCATACAGCTGTACCTGGGCCTCGCCACTGCTTCCTGCCTCTTTGATGCCCGGAGCAGCGGCGAAGGACGGTGGGATATTCTCAAGGAAGGCAGAGGGCCACTAGAGCTCGTGTAATATGAATTATAACAAGGCCAGACCTGAAGACAGCGCTCGATTCTGTTGCTCTTTTTCATATTCTCTGTAGAGAGCTACTTCAGAAAGAGCACATGGCTGCGGTCACTAATCTCAAGTAGCAAGACTTGGCTCCTTGACTTGTTTTCGCTATTAGCTAATGGCTTTTTAGCACTGTTTTCTTTAAGACCCTGTATGTTGTGTTTTTTCTTGATTCTGCTCAGGTATTGGCAAAGAATGTACTCTCTTCTCTCTTACATTTTTGAAATAGCAGGAAAGATGTTCTTTTTTTTTTCTTTCTTTTCTTAATGTTCGTGAGAGTAAAACTCATTTGGGATCAAAAGTAAATTTGAACAGCATCTGGCCAGTGGCAATACATTCACTCAATTTTTTAAGCTAAAACAAAGATGAACAGCCCTTCTCAGGTCCCAGTGGCTGTTGGAAACATAGGAAAGAGGAAAAAAGCCCCGAGGCCCATGTAATGTGAGTGCCTCTGGCTGTAGCTATGCTGTTAGGCTATAGACCAAGGTTCACTTCCTGGGAATATGGATCATTAGGGGATTCTGATTCACATTGCAAAGCAAGAGTGGGTTCCAATGAATACTGTGATTTTCCCTCAACAGCAACAACCTTAAGTGGATTATTGTTCTAAAATAAAGAAGTATCCATGTATGAAATACGGAGGAGTTCCTTAGCACAGGGGCTTTCTTATAGAGTTCTGTCAGGATGGCTTCCAAAATCACCCCACACATTTACGTGTCTGATGAATAACACTTAGCATTTTTCTTTCTTCTTCCATTGTCAGAGAAAGAGAAAGCTTAATGGTATTAAGAACTGGTAGGAAAACAACTGTAAAAATATCTTAACTGATTTCCACAGGCCTTTGAAAATTAGTTGAACTGAAACACCCATTAAAATACAGGATGTTCCTGCCAAACTGAGCGATAGGAAGCCAAGAGATGGAGAAGACACCAATTGTGAGGAGACACCAGAATTCACTTCCCCTGTTTATGAATGAGCTGCACCATTTCCCCGCACACCTCACCTTCCTAGCCAGGATTCCTGCTGGGGAAAAAGAAAGCCTAGAAAGTATCATGATGGGAAACTCAGTGTCAGAGGGAATGGATCATATACAGGTGACAAAAACAAATAAAGATCTTGGTGTTACTTCCATGTTAGCAAACTGTCTCAGACGAGTTAAAACGCAAGAGGTTGATTTTCTGTGACCACATCATGGATGGATGTCATTTCCCCAGGCAGACATAGAGTTTATCATGGACTGTGGAGGATAAAGAGCTCAGATGTAGTAAGGTTCTACCCTCAAGGAACCAAGTCTTCAAACCTGAGACCACAATCACACGATCCCATTCTGCATGAGATATAATATTGACCATCTACACCTAGATCCAAAGAGATGTCTGAGAAGAAAACACAAGAGGAAAATATGTACTTTATTCAACCAAAACTTTGTGGAGTAATGTACTGGTGGCCTAAAGCATGTAGATCTCAGCACAAACACCTCAACTGGAATGTGATAAGAAATCATAAAATATGATCACGCTTTTTGGGGAATTCTAGCCATGTCTATAACTAATAAAACAAACTTTATTACTATAAGCAAGATGACATGCACATTGGTACAAACTAAAGATTGTTGACTGTGTCTTAATTATTTAATAAAGATTAATATGGAGACAAGGAATATTTTATAGAGATACAGTAGTGAGCACAACCAAAAAGCAGGTATTTTAGCTCTTGATAAGCTAAAGTGCACATGTAAAAGCTTTAAATTTGCACAATAAGTTTATAGGCAGACACAAACATATATATGTGTACATTCAACACATGCAGTTGTAGATATATAGACGATAGATGATAGAAAAGAGATGACAAATATATGTTACAGATTCATGGTAAATTAGTAGTTGTCAGCTTAGAGATTATACAGATAAATAGACTGCTTATAGATTACAACACTTTTAAATATATAATATGAAACATGGATACAGTTAGAATAATTCTGTGGCTGAGTCCCCAGTTCTATCAGAAATATTCACTTATAATCACTAACTAAGGTTGCTTGGATTTCTAAGTTTCTAGTGCTAAGAATCATATTTCTCAAAGGTGAACTTTCAAGTGTTATTTCTTTTTCTCCCCCATCTCTCTGGCAGGAGAACACTTTCTAATTCCCCGAGCTGCAGCATCTGATAGGAAATGTCTGCTTGGAGGACATCGACAACCCAACTGTGAGTCCCTTCTGTTTCCCCACACTGACAGTCAGTTCCTACACACAATCCTCAGGTTCTATCTGTATAAATGAGGAGTCCTTGTGAGAGTCCCATCCTTCCTCTTGAATCACCATTGTAGCTCTCTATTAGGGACTGCCATGATGTCAGGTAGACTTTGGGTTAATAATGTCAACTGGACAGCATCCAGGATCACTAGGGAACAAACCTCTCGAGAGTTCCCTTGAGGAATTTCTAGATTGGGTTACCTGAAGTGGAAAGCTCACTGTGCAATCTCAAAAATAAAAATAATAATAAATATGCATCTCAAAAGGAGAAGGCAAGTTGAGTACCAGCATTTCCTCTTCCTGACAGCAGACACAATGTGACTAGCTGCCTCAGGCTCCTCTCACCCCATGCCTTCCCATATACACTGAAGTGTGCTCTCCTACTGTGAGCTAAAACACACTCCGGGCTCCACACCTTTCTCTTGTTGGGTATTTTATCACAGCAATAAGAAAAGTGTCTAACGTAATTGGCTGTAGTTCTTACAGCAAAGTGGAGTAGAATGGGCTCCATGGAAACTCAGCATTGACTTGCTTTGCAGTTGCTAAGGGGAGCCATTAGAGCATCCTTAGAAAGTACAGGGTTAGTCCCCTAAACCACGCCTACTGTAAAAGCAAAAGAGAAAGGTCTGCCTCCAGAGGAGCTGCTTGAGCTAAGGGCAAAGGAGGTAACCATGTGATGCTGTAACAGCCCCGACGCTTTCAATAACAGTATGTGCAAAAACATTTTGGTGGGAGGGAGTCTGGCATCTGTAAAAACAGAAAAACATTGCTATGTAGGCGTCTCATGCATACCTGCCTTAAGTATTGTATGTGGGATTTATACACATACATGTCTTAAGTGTCTTAAATAGGTTTCCCACACATACATGACTTAAGTATGGAATTTAGAGCTAAGTCATTTTTCCCAAGACGAAAAATTTGATCATTTTAATGAAATACCAATTTTGAATAACTAAATTTGTCTATCCTAAAATTATTTTCTTAGGATTTATCCTGAAGTTTAACATGGTGGCATGTGCATGAAATCCCAGCCTACCCTGGGCTACATGAGACCCTGTCTTCAGGAAAAAGAGACAGAAAAATCTTGATCTATTTCTTTTTTGATTCATTGATTTTCACAGTGTTCCTGTAACCAACATCATAAAGATCTTGTTCAACTGTGTCTGCTAAGTTACTCATTCTACCCTTGTTCACAAATGAGATAACCTGTCAATGGATGGTCCATTTTAGCCTCAATGCTGAGGTTTCTTCTGTTATTTGGAGAACACAGGAAGAAAGGAATCTGTGATAGAAAGCTATTTCACGAGAGTCTGAGAGGGAGTAATGGGGTAGATGTATATCTCTCTTGGTATTTTTTCCAAAGATTTGTTCCTGAATTAGCTTGCATTAGCTTTTTTATTTGCAGAGATAGTGACCTTGAATCTAGGGTCTTGTTTGACTTGTGTGCTATCACTGAGTCTGTTAAAACAACAACAACAGAAACAAAAGCAGGACTCCTTTTACTTTTTCATTTTAAAACAGGTCTCTTTAAGTTGCCTAGATTGCCCTTGAACCCGTGATCCTCACTTCTCAGCTTTCTGAGCCTCAGATGTCATTAGTCTATATTACCAGGCCTAGCCTGCTTCCCTTGATTTTTGTACGTATTCATATAAACATATGCCCAGTATCCAGAGGGCAGAAACCTGTGAGACTTGAGATTTAGAAACCATGTTTGATTTTTATGTTTATGGTACTGAAACACTTAGAAAAATATTTATTATGAAGATGCCAACTCTTGCTTGTGGACACGCCGAGGGCAGATGTCCCATGGGGATTTCCCCTTCTGTTTCTCAGATGTAGCTTGAAGGTCACAATGGCCTTGTATCTGCTGCATCCTAAGTGACCTTACCTTGACTAACAACATGACAGAATGGTCTATTTCAACGACTTTGTCTAACGCTTCATTAAAATTGTTACCTCACACTGTGCCCAATCAGATTTCAGAGTTACAGAGTTGGAGCTTGTGATGTAAGCTGGAGTGTTATTCCCTATTATTCTTATTTCCTATTATTTGGTATACTTTGGTAGACAAGGGATTTTTGTCGACTGAGAACTTTAAGGGTGACTGACAGAGAAATACTTCCTTAGCCTGGTCACGAGGTCACCGCATCAATGACAACTACCCAAAGTAGAGTCCATATAAGGCAGCCACACAAAGGCGATTGCCACCGTTTTCTGTTTGTCTGTCTGGCCAAACGCTCCTGACCGGGTGGAGAAGCATTCTGGATGGCATCTCAAGCTTCTCTGTTTATCAGTGAGTGGCCTCTGTCCTCATTAGCTGGACACCTTCCCTCAGGTAGGGTGGCACAGAATTGCCACCGCCAGCCTGCCTGTCACCACCATGCTCACTGCTCCTGGTGTGTTTGGTTTTAGATCACAAATAAGACTGCTACTTCCACACACCAAGAAACAAAACACACTAGAAACGGAGCCATGAGACGCTATGGTTGCATATTTCACTTATTTAGAAAGGGCAAGAAAAGAGATACTTGTAAAATTTCTATAAGAGGAAAAGACAAATTAAGCAAACGTTTGCATTTCCAACTATCTGGCATTCTATCACTATCCGCCCAGAAATCAATCTCAAGAATGCCTTTTTTTTATGACAGTTAATAATGGAAAATTTTTGATTTCCCTTCTCTGGAGAAAAAGTGAGAAATGGCATATTCAAAAATTTACATTGATCTCTCATCCAAATATATCGTGACTGATAAAATTGATTTCCCTCTCTCCGTAAATGCGGTGCTCAGCTGAATGAGATTTGTTGGCAAGTTAATAGCGAACTTCTCCAGCTTGACTGAATTATGCAAACATCAGTTTGTTATTAACAAACATCATATGTATTTTTGTATTTTCTTCTGATAAATAGCCCAGTACTTCTGGTGCAGTTTAAATAGGAAATAAAGATGCCTCCTCGGGGTTTCCATTGTGAAAACAGAGGAATTATTCTTATAGACAGGAGTGGTGGTCTCGGGCTCACTGTGTTAAAGCTACACACATATATTTTAACACCCTGACTCCTTTCCAGTTCGGGTTAAATAAATGTGGAAAGCTAGCTGCCAGTGTGTCATTTGCTTTCCTGGTGCTGATATAGAGCACCATGACCAAAGGGATGCATAAGAAGGAAGGGTTTATTTATCTTCTGGCTCCAGATGGAACATCCATAATGGTAAGGATGGCACAGCAGCTGGCTGGAGCCGGGCTGAAACTGACTGATAGCATTACTAGGGATTCTGGGAAACAAGGAATGATTTGGAGGTGGGACAGAGTATAAACTCTCAAACCCCATCCCCAGCGACGTGCTTTCTCCAGCAAGCCTCCACCTCCTCAAGGTTCAGGAACTTCACCACCAGAAGAACCACTAATTGTGGAGCAAGTGTCCCAACCCCTGAACTTAAGGGGTACATTTCTCATTAGGACCGTTACAGTCAGTTAACATAGTACTGAGCGTGACAATATACATACAATAACTATTTGCACATGAACTTGCTTCTGACCCATATCATTTTGACTTCGTGGTTAATGTTGATATGCAAGATTCTATCGGTGAGCATGCATTTAATAAAATCTCCCGGTATGACCTACTAACGAAATCGAATCTGCTCAGATGGTGGGATATAAATGCAAAGGGCCTGAGGGACAGGTTCCCTGGACAATGGGTAAGATGAAGACAGGATTGCCTTTGGACAAAGCGAAAACCCTGGCAACCTAGAGTTTACCCATACTGAAAGTGGGAAGAAAGAGCTTTAGGAGATGTATCCTTCACTATGAGTTAAGAGATTTCTGTGCAAAGGACACCTGGAGGTGTCAGGTGACACATGTCAATACAGGGATGTAGAGCAAACACCTGCTCTGCAAACACCTAGAGATTATATGAAGCCTCCTTTGATTTATGGTGATGAAAGTGTTTTAAAGAAGAGACAGCTCTCTCTCTGTCCCTGTCACTCACTTTCACAAAGTGCTGTGGTTACCCAGGTGAGGAGAATGCCTGCTCCTTTTGAATTCAGGCAGTTTGTCAACCATGTCTTCTCAGTTGTACCATCTGAGGGGCTTCTTCAGAGCCTCCTCCACACACCCTACCAGTCAAGTCTCTTCTTCAGGTCCTAACTAGTTCCTAAAACATCTGCCTAACCATGTCACTTCACCATTACAAGGAATTAGCTTTGATTACCTATGAGTTCTGAATTCGCTTAGCATGAAATACACCATATAGCAAATCTGTCATACCAACTCCCCTGTAGTTCCCATAATATCAGTGGTTTTCTGTCTCTGACTTCATAATGTAAAGTATTTGACACATTCATTCCTTTTTTAGACATCCTCACTGTGCACGGGAAGTGATGGGACACCAAAGGGATCGGTGCCAAAGACATTTTCAACCTCTGTTATGGAAGAGCTGAGCGGTCAAACATGCATTCATACCCCCAATTCCTATCTCTTACTTGTCTTCAGAATGCAGTGAATATCTGGATTTTTCTCCTCTGACTTCAGAGAACCACAAACTCTTTTAGAACTGTGTCTATGGTGTTAACATATCGTTTCTCCACCATGACTTAGTCTGACACAGTGTTGGGTTTACAAGAGAACTGGGTGCATAGTGTTTTGTGGATATGTAGTGGTAACCACTATCTGTAAAGATGTGGCTTCCTCCACTAATTCAGAGCTGACAGACAATTTGAAAAAGAAGGAGAGAATAAAGAAGTTGTATAATATACCCAAGACAAGGAAAACTGTGAAGACCTGTTACACGTGGAGGGAGGGATAAGATCACAGGGAAACAGCTGCAAACAGATATTTCTGCAGCCTAAACACACTGGAGATGGAGTTAACATATAAACCTCCTCAAGGTAGAGATGAAGTGTCACAGCAAGGATGTGAAGATTGACATGAAGGCATACTATATCACCAGAAATCACAGAGGAGCGATGATCATTAAGACAAAGCATGAAGGACTGGGAACATTTCCATTCAAATAGGGAAGGAGTTTAATGGAGGAATATAGAAGAATCTATGAAAGTAACGAGGCTTTTTGTATCTGAAGAAACTGTGAGCCAACACTAATCAAGAAGACGTGAGTGAATGCCCCGGATAGTTAGCAGCCCATGTCAAATGCATCCAGGACTGACGATATTCAGAGTCAGCAACAGAGAAGAACACACCACTGAGCACAGAGAGACTTGGATCGCATGCAGAAACAAGTATTGGGACATTTGCAAGCCAGAGCCACTGGGTTAGTGGATGGATAAGGAAAAATGGCATTAAGATGACTCATGGAAGGAAAAGGCAGTAAGAAATGGAAAATGAGAAAGATGTTCAGAGGGAGACACCCAGTTAAAGGTCATGGGCTGATAGGACCAAAAAGCAATTAGGTCAGATAACTTGGATAATTGATAGTTCTTGGTTGCTGAAAGAAAGTTCATTGGAAGCAGGGAATGACATCCTAGATTCAAGGAAAACTCCATCTGAAAAGTTAAAGGAAAACATCCCCAAGATATCAGAAAAGAAAACAAAAGGAAAAATAATGTTTTCTCATTGTAATGATTATGAAACTGTAGTAGAAATAGTCTGAAATCTTGTAGCTCTTACCTTCAGAATCTTCAATAGTTCCTATAGAATAGATCAGGGACTTTCACCCCAAAATTAACATCCACATGTTCTACTACATGACTAGCTATAATAAAATCTTCCCTAAGATTTCAAAAGTACCTTTAAAATCCTTTCACTCCTGTATGTGGCAATTAGATATTGTTCTCGACCTCTGTGTGACTATTGCACAATACCTGAAGCAGTGTAGCTTTAAATATGGATTCACCCTTCTTATATTTGGAGGGCACATACCCCATGCTCCTGCATCGTAGAGAGGCTTTCACTGAGGAGCAGTTTGGTTGAGAAATGAAGTCTGCTGCACGCTGAAGGAACTACGCACACGGCATGTTCACTATGGAATATGACCTTCCCAACACACCCACAGGACAATATTCCCCCTTTACAAGATGAGCATTTCAAACTTCTAAAGTGGACGCCCAAATACCATGCATCAGGTCCTATTTTTTGATAATTCTAATGGCTCGATACTGCAGAGGTCACCAAGCTTGCGGATCATGAATCTTTGTGGGGAGATCATACTGTTTCTTAATTGGATCTAGAATCAACTAAGACAGCCTCTCTGGACTGAGCTGTGAAGGCATTCCCAGGTAACTATGACTGAGGGGTTCAGGTCTTCCCCCAGAGCTGGTAACGCTTTCTGACTGCAGCATCTATGTAAAGAGGTCAGAGGGGAAAGCTATACTGCCTCCTCTTAACTTCTAATTGCTGAGGAAAATATCCTGGTACTGGTGCCATCTGATATCAGAGCCCACCCATATTGGCGTTCCCCAGGGAGACTGAGGCCCAGTGACTCTCCAGGAATCACCCAGGCCCTTTGGAACTGTTGCGGCATTCTGCTTTATGGACTGAGTGCTATAGAGTTCTCCGTCCGTCAAGTGTAAAGACAGCCGGGCTGGAGTCTGTGGATAGCATTCTGTAAAGGGATTAATAGTCCCCCCCCCTGGTAATATACATTCATTCTACACTTCTGGTCCTCTAGAAAAAAACGGCATCTAAACAACCTCAGTTCCAAATGAGGAAAATCTGCCAAGGTAACAGAGAATGGATGTGCCCCTGTCTTCCTTGCTATCCATTGAGAAATCTAGGACAAAATGCCGGGGAAGGTACGACTGAATCTGACTCCACGGCAAGTTGTAGAGAAGATGTGAGTGGACTCTGAGAGCAATAGGTACCGAGGACAATAGATACTGCTGATGGGAGCGGGGCTAAGGAGCACATCCAACCTCACGACAGCAACGCAGTAAAACTCCGGAAGACAGGACGGGTGTCAGAAGACGCGGAGTAGAGTGCTTCTCCAAGAGGAAAACCTATTTTTTTTTCTCAAGTAAATAATGCAACAAATTTTAACATATGCCGCTTTTTATATTTACCAACCATCCTTGAACCATTCCCAGGGCGTTGACATTTGATGAGACTAGACATCCTGGAAAAAAAAAAATACATGGTGTCATTTATGTCCACAACTCGGGATCATTCTCCTTGAAAAACAACTTCTGTTCTGACAATCAGCTTTGGTTTTTGTCGGTTGGGAGCGCATTATCACATTAAAAACCAAAGGTCAGACATCTGTGAAACATTGTGTTAAAAGCCAAGAAACTGAGGCAGAAAAAATTTCTTTCTGCTTCAACTCCATATAAATTGTAGATCAAGCAGCGATCCAGACTGACAATAGCTGTCCGGTCTGAACTGAATTGTGTTCCATTTAACATCTAAAATGTCATACTGCGTGTTGCATGGGGCTTTAATTTTCAACTGCCCAGTCTTGTTCCTGATATTTGTTCCTTCTAAATGTGCTTTCTGACCTTCAGATGATAGGATTTTACCCAGGACAAACAAGTGAAATCTTTGTTACATTTGCTACAATCTAACATTACTTAATCATGGCGTCATTTATTTTTAACCTGTATTTCCTTTGTGAATAAACAGTAAAATATAATTATAAATGAATATGTTATCAGATGGCAGAATATAAACTAATTTTTTATTCTGTACAATAAAATATTTGAATATTGCTATTTTTTAAAAATATATATTTTGCATTAGGGACATAATAGTTCAGGCGGTAAAACATTTTCCATGAAAGCATTAGAACCTGAGTTCAAGTCCAGAGTCCAGGTGTGGTGGCATATGCTTATACTATCAGTGCTGAAGCTTCGCGGGCACGTATAACCCTGGGGCTTTCTGATCAACCTGGAGAGTCTCCTTGAAGAGATCCAGGGCAGTGAGAGATTTTATGAACAATACTGTGGGAAGGTACCAGAGGCTATCTGCTGGCCTTACCATGCACGTGCACACATACCTATGCACACCTGTGCAAACACATGAGCCCACATACGTGCTCACACAAACACATCTAACAAAACAAAAAGCAGCCATATTTTCTCAGAGGATACAAAGATTTGCAGCTATGACTAACCATAGTAGTATATACTTCAAGTTTATTCTAGGATGTATAGCTTACAGTGAAGGTCTCTGAGCCTCTTAAGCAGATTTGAGAGTCGCTCTTTTTGTTCTCTGCAAAATGCAGGTTGTTTCTATGAATATTTTTTTCACAGGCCACACCTGTTGAACAGAAAGCATTGTCAATTAGTCAGCAGCATTATAAATACGAGGATGGGATGTGGCGGCCACTAGTATGAAACTCAGCTCTGGGAGCAACTGTTTATGCTAACTTGGGAAGTCAGCTTTTTATGTTCTGATTTCCTCAACTACAAGATGAGTTTGATGATGTTTCCTTCAAAAAAGATTTCTAAGAACCTTATCTCATGCTTAAAAGTATATATTGCAACGCAGAACAATTTTTTTTATAGTGAGACAGATGCTTGCTATGTAACACAGGTTAATTCAAACTTATGTTCCTTGGGCCTCAACTTCTTGGGTGTGTCAAGTACAAGTGTGTGCCACTACGCTGATGAGACCATTTTTAAAAAATAAGATGGTTACCATGGTATCAAAGTGAATCTCATTACTGCTACAATACCAGATAATTCTCTATATTTCATATGCATATTTCCAGACTGAATAATCTTCAACTGTTTAATAAGTGAGCTAACCGATCAGAACCAGTGTGCATTTGTAATTCCGGAGCAGAACTACAACCAGGCTCTGAATAAAAAAAAAATGTTAAAGACTGCCTAAAATGTCCAGAGTACCACAGAGGAGGTTCATTTGTGGCTGGGATAATGAAGAACTCTTCAGCCAGCAGCATGGAAAAGTCCATTAAGAACAGACAGAGCACACACACATACAGAGAGAGGGAGAAGGAGGAGGACACACAGAGAGAATTGCTATACTTCAAAATCCAGCTGCATACCTTCCTCCCCTCAGAGCTCTAAAATCAGCCCGTTTTTGGGCCTTTTAGGAAGCCTAGCCTCCACTGGAGGCATGTTCATTGAACGTGGCTGATAAACCTATTTGCAGGAGCTGCTCCTCTGACAACCACTGTCATGTTCGCCCTCATCTTTGTTCCTTGTTCTGTGAATGAGTGGAAAGGGAAAACTAAGTATGAAAGGGACCTGAGAGACTCTGGCTTCACCTCATTTTCCCACAACTGCATTATGTACTTTGACATATTCATTCCTCCTTTCCCCTGCCTCTCTGTTATTTTCATCCATTGCCCTGGTCTCTCTTCTACTCCCACGTCCTGTGCACGTGCATGACTTCATGCTTCTAACATTTAGAAGACACGGATGAGAGAAGACCCACCACAATTGTTTCTCACAGTCTGACATCTTCCTTCAGTCTGATGGACTCCAACTGCAGCCTCTCCTGAAAATGCCATTTCATTTGTCTTTTATGGCTGAATAAAATGACTGTGTACATATGCCATATATTCATTATTCATTGATAGCCACATAGGTGGTGCATTCTACCCCTGAGCTTTATGTCCATTAGACCCTCCCCATGCCTTCTTTCTCAATGAGTCAGGTTAAATAGACCTGGTGGAGCACTTACCCCCTCCCAGCTACTGTACCCATTACCCTCAAAGCTCCTCTTTTGGAGTATGCTGTCCTCAAGACCCGTCCCTAAGATGGAGTCATTTTGACCCTAACTGCAGCCTGAGGCCAGTCTGACGGTTTTCTTCTGCCCAGTCCTAAATGGCAGACTGTGTTCTTGCTCGTCTTTGAATGCACAGAGCTTCCCCTCAGAGGCCCCCCACCAGAGGCAGCGCCTGTCAGTCCCAGACCTTTGATTTTCAGGGGAGACTTTAACACCAGCCTGTCAGTGCCACAAACTCCAGAAGACACGTGTCACGCTTCCAGGAAATGCCTCTGACTGCTTTCTCTCGGCTGGAGACAACCATCTTTCTAATTCTGTCCCACTCCCCTTGCTTCTCTAAGGAGGCAAGAATGCTTGCTAGTCCCTGTTTTTAATTCCTGTGCAAGTACTCACTGCATAGGCAGACACTCTCTTTAGACCGCACGAGTGTGCTTTTTAGCTTTGGGCTCTAAACAAAACTAAAATCCAAGTGGGAGAAAGTTCCAGTTACTCTTCTATTTTTGAATAAGAAATAGTTTTGTCTGACTTTTCCCTTTGGCTACAAGAAAATCACTCTCCTCAGATTTCCACTCACACCTTATCATAACTGACACAGCCAAAATGTGTCCACATTCCACGCAGCAAATTAGATCCCAGTAGTCTCAGGCAAGTTTTTATTTTTGTGGTGATTAGAGGCGAAATAGCTGGCTCTGGTGCCGGGTCTGGGACGCTACTTGTTTAGGAAGCTATTCATTTGTGCCTTTCAAATTTCCATCATCCTTGCTGTTTAGAGTGCCGAACTGAACTTCCTTCTTCTTCTCTGCTTTCACCTCTTCTGTGAGGAAACCATCCAGACAGCTAACAAATAACAGCATTGGGGCAGGGCTGAGGGAGTTGCTCTTGGCAGAGTATTGGCCAAGCATAGAAGGAGCTCTAGTTTTGACCCCAGAATCGTGGAAACCTCAAGAGACAGAAAGTGGTGGGTGCTGGTACTCAGATGGCTTCCTCCTTCTTATCTGGTACTTACAATAGCTTTTTTCCCCACATCAACTAAACTAATCTAGAAAGTTCCTCTACTTGGGGACTCTTTCTCTCTACGGTGATTCTAGATCCTGTGAAGCTGACAGTCAATATAAAACATCACACCACCTGAGCAGAAGTATTCTTCCAGAAGGAAAATAAAACTGATGATGATAAAATCTCATTTCTTTTCCACACAGAAATCTGAGTCTGTCTAGCCTGTTGAGCACCTAACAAAGTTGTTAGATTAAAGATTTCGAGGTCAAAGACAAGCTTAGTCAAAATCAATCAGCTTTTACATTTGTAGCTATTTTAATGGCATCATTATTAGATATCATTTACACATTTTTCTCTTCTAAGACACACATTTTTTAAATTAAATGTCATGATAGCGGAGATAAGATAGGGCTTGTTTGGCTTTCCCCTCCAGGTTCCAATGTATCACTGAGAAATGTCAGGGGCAAGAGCTCAAACAGAGGCTTGAAGCAGAAACCATGAAGGAGCGGGGCTTCCTGCTTCCTAGCTCACTCTGTGTCTTGCACTTTGTTCGTGCTTACCTAACTTGAGTAGAGACGATGCCCGTGGGCTAGACCCTTGCACATCTACCATCAGTCAAGACAATCTCTCACAGAGATGGTTACGGGGCAGACAGAAACCCTCAGCTTTAGTCCTCCCCCTTCAATGACTCATAGGTTCTGCGAGTTGACAATAAAATCTGAGCAGAACATTATCATGTGCGTTATCTTAAAGTCGGGCTCTATTGGAGACAAGCACCTGAGTAGTTTTGCAGGTATGTTGAGGGAACAACAGATCACACACTGACCCAGATGTTTTAAAAGGTACCAAGATTCCTCCTGCAAAAAAAAAAAAAAAAAAAAAAAAAGTGATTTCCCTTTCTTGTTTACTCATTTGCCTGGGTTCTGTGAGAGATCATGCACAGTGCTAAGGTGAAACATCACCAGTGTGCTCAAAGGAACAAAAATATGACCAGTCACAGCCGATGTTCAGAATTAGTTTATGTGTGAGATGACCCGGAACTGGCTCATTCCTCCAGTAATAATAAATGGGGTTCAGTTTTTACTGAAGCCTTTGGACACTCTTACTTGAATTACAGCTACTTCTGAAGGTAACCTCTCTTAGACCTCCTCATAGCCCTCACCATGTGGAAACAAGAGCCTGATCTCACAGCTACTCCAGCCACAGCTATGCTCAGAGACCTATAATGGGTCATATTCTTCAGCCCTGAATCTGGAGCAGGGTCTGGGTTTGGGTTTTAGGTTATTTGACCTTCATATATGTACACACGATCTACAAATATCTAGAATCTAGTCTGCAGCTACTAAAAAATTGTTGAATACTTGTTGATTGGTTTTTACTTTTTTTATTGTCAAATTAGGTAGTGGTTATTGTGACATAATTGAGCACGTCACATCAATGTGGAGTGATGACATCAATGTGGAGTAGCTTTGTTAATGTAGATTAATCACATCATTGTAGATGGATTATACCAGTATAGAGTGATGTAATCAATGCAGAGCATGTCACATAAGTGTAGAGTGATAAAGTCAATACAGAACAATGACATCAGGGCAGAGTGATTACATCAGTATAAAAAGATTACATCTGTGTAGACTGATCCCATCAGTGTAGAGTGAGCGCATTAGTGTGTCTTCAATTTCCCTCAAAAGGAATAAAAGCAATATTTTTTATCTTACCTAAGAGAGATGTTCAGTTATTAATTAGTGAAAACTTGCACAAATATAGAAGAAAACTTCCTATTTCTCAATGTAATATTATTACAATTGGCAAGGATGTTATGTTGGTTACATGTCCTCTAGAAATAATTCCAAAGTGAGGGGAAATTATAAGGAGGCAAGGAAAGGTTTCACACTGGACTGCACTGATCTTTATTATGTCTGGGAGGAGGTAACGATTGATGTAAACTCAGTATTTATGCAAGAACTTGAAAAACCTATAGGCGAAATAGAATATTAAAACTTTTTAACTCTGGCTGTAACATTCCTTTGAGGAAATTCAGAAAAGGTGGGATGCAGAGGAAATACAAAGGGTAGAGAGAGAGACAGAGAGGGGAAGAGGAAGTGGGGGGAAGAAAGACCGAAGAAGACTCATTATCTTTGCTCCCTTGAGTTGGTGATTTTTTTTTAAACTTTGAATGATTATAGAGGCAAGTGAAGTGCCAATCACTAGCTTTTTCAAGCTTTGATAAAATGATGTAATTTTGCACAAATAGCAAAAGAAAGAAAAGATTTTTTATACAAAGTTGGACATTAGAGGAACTAATGCATGTACTTGACTTCCATGGCTAGAGGAAAACTTGCAGCAAATGCTTTTACTGTCTGCTTCAAGTGCTACAGTCCTGTCCCAGAATTTCAGAGGATGCTCCTCACTAGGTTCACTCTGATATTTGGAAGAGAAAATGATAGCGATACATAAAAAAGTCCAGACACTACCAGTTCTTAAGAGTTTCGGATGCTGTAAAGGTCAGTGAGATTGTTTCCTTTATCTCCCACTTAAACCATTTCAGCCTGTGCAACTAATGCATCTGAAATTGGGCAGCTGGGTGAAGTGGATGAGAAGCCAGGTTCCAGTCCCTTGGTAATCCATGTGTTCTCTCCCTCAAACTCAGTATTGCCTTCTGACCGTGCCAAAGCCAAGGTTAATCTAGCAAAGCCCTAAGGTAATCAAAGGCATCACTGCAAACCCTAGCCTATACCTCTTCCTTACCTCTAAGGCTTGAAGACTCCCAAGAGTTTTCTCCTACCTTCCCTTCCTTCTGCTCTAATTTTCATTGTGTTTCTATCAACCTAGAAACCTACAAATGTGATTGATGGCTAAGAACGTGATCACCAAATATAAGACAGCAAAGGCAAGGTTCGGTTACATTAATGCAGAGAAATGGCTCCTTAAGTTCTAGTTTGGATTTATTTTCCTTAGGAGAAATACATGCATTTCCCTTTCCCCTTTGTTATTCATTTAGGGACTCTGACATTCATTTTCTGTAGCTCTTTCATGAAAACGTAGTATAGTTTAGTAAGCAATGTTCCATCATGTATTATTATGCTGCAAATTTGATTATGGCTATCATTTCTTTATGTTTTCTTCTAGTTAACTACCTGTCCCACTTGCAGAAACAGACCACACGCTGGCCTTTCGTCCATCTCATTGAGAAGTTGCTAGAGTATGCATTTGTTTCCCAATTCATATGCAGGATCATTTGGGTTCCAGTCTTAAACACCAAATATTTTTGGCTCTCATATTAGTGTTTCATTTCAATGTCCTTCAATAATGCATTTTCCTGTTAAAATAAAATAAATGAGATAATCAAATTGCACTTCCTAAACAAGAAATCCAATTTCATTCTCCAGGGACAAGAAGAGCATAATGGTAAAGTGAGCTTACGCGGTAGAGTGTAATCAAGTGTAATCTTAGAATAATCAAGTGTCAGCCCAGCAGAGAGAGAACTTTCAAGATAAGCAGGGAATCTTACTTCCTACGTTGTCTTGCAACTTGATGAATCCTACCGACACTGTGCTGCCTGAAATAAACTAGTCACAGGAAAAAACTACTTCATGGTTCTATTTACATGAGTAGATCAAAAGTGTCAAACTTTTAGAAACAGCATGTGGATTGGCAGTTGCTAGGGGCTGAAGGAATGTAGAAAGAGAAATCTGCTCTTTAGTGCCTCTAGTACTTCAGTCACAATAAATGAGACAATTCAAGACGAATGCCACGCAACCATGAACATGGAGTTAACAAAAGCTTAGCCGTTTGCTAAGAGGAAGGTTTCATTTTCTGTCTTCTCAATACAACTTAAAGCAGAAGTTTGCTGTAAAATGTGGCTTCAGTCCATGCAGGTTATGAATCATGAACATATGACGGTTTTCCAAAATGTAACTAGGCAGTATCCAGAGGCTGATATGGGAGCACCTTACTAAACAACGGAGATCCTATGGGAAATACTTCCAACATTTGTGTCAAAGAAGGGAATAGGAGGATCAACATAGTAAAAATGGCAATTCTACCAAAGGCAATTTATAGATTCAATGCAATTCCCATCAAGGTCCCATCAAAATTCTTCACGGATCTTGAGAGGACAATAATCAATTTTATATGGAAAAATAAAAAACCCAGGATAGCCAAAACAATCCTATACAATAAAGGATCTTCTGGAGGCATTACCATCCCTGACTTCAAACTCTATCACAGAGCTACAGTAATGAAAACAGTGTGGTATTGGCATAAAAACAGAGAAGTCGACCAATGGAATC
>NW_026067892.1:10056263-10103202 GCF_014885135.2 Alexandromys fortis | reverse complement strand
GGGAGGCTGGGAGGAGGCGGAAACTTTTTTTTTCTTATTCTCAATAAAAAAAAATAAAAAAAAAGAGTGTGAAAAAATATCTAGTACAGTAAAAAAAAAATAAACTTCTCCTTTCAACAGGTGGAGAGCATTGCAGAAAACCACAAACAATACAAATACAGAAAATAAGTGATCTTTTAGTGCCCGTTTCCAACACAACTACGGCAGTAACTGAAGCACAGGGAATATCTCCAAACAGGGGTCAGAAGGACTGTAAGAGACAACGGAACAGGGTGTCTGCTGTGAGACTGTATCTCTTGGAAATGTCAGAGAAGTTACTCCCATGAATCCACAACAATATGGCTGTCTAAACAACACCTGAACAGGGACACTACGAACTAACATGTTAGCATGCAAGAGGGGAAAGCTCATGAGTCCCGAACCTTAGACCAAGAACTATAGGTAACTAAGGAATGTTAAAAAAAAAAAAAAAAAAAAAAAAAAAAAAAAAAAAAAAAAAAAAAAAAAAAAAAAATAGTCTATCAAGGTAAGAAGAGCACACAAATTGGTTATCCAACTTCAAATGGTCATTATAACATTATATAGACTAAGCAGGTGCGTGCGTGTGTGTGTGTGTGTGTACACATGCCCGCGTGTGTGCGCACGTACACACTTGTGTAATCAATTAGAGGCTAACAGGCCAGAGGTCATGATTTGGAGACTGAGCAAGGATTGGAGGGTTACCTGGGAAGAGTTAGAGGGAGAAAAGAGGAAAAAAAAACTAATATAATTATTGTACATGCTGACTAGTTTTATGCCAACGTGACACAAACTAAGGTCATTAGAGAGGAGGAAGCCTCAGCTGAGAAAATGTCTCCTTAAGATCAGGATGTGGGCAAGACTGCAGGGCATTCCTTAGCAATGGAGGTGGAACTGCACAGCCTATTGTGACTGTTGCCCCTGCACTGGGGGTCCTGGCTTCTACAAGAAAACAGGTTGAGCAAGCCATGAGGGTAAGCAGCACCCCTCCAGGGTCTCTGCAGCAGCTCCTGCCTCCAGGCTCCCACCTTGCTTGAGCTCCTGCCCTGACTTCCTCCAGTGATGAACAGTGACGTGGGAGCATAAGTTAGACAAACCCCTCTCCCCTTCCCAGGTTGCTTTGTCATGGTGTTTCAGCATATCGATAGGAACTCTGAGACAACTGAACTTTGATTTCAATTTTTTTTTTAAGTAAAGGGAACTTTGCTTATCACTGTTAAGGTTCAGAATATGAGAATATTTCAGTTAGGAAAGAGTGGATGGAAAGTTAAGGAGAAGGGAAACCATTTTTTTTTTATATAGGAAGTTCAAGCTGGGGAAAGGTGTGGAGTGAAGAGGAGAATAAAATTGAAATGAGAGCCTCTATCCTAATGTATCAATAAACCTTTTGCAGGGTTTGGAGACTCTATTCACCAAACTGAATCCTTCATATTAACTTTATCCACATCCTACATCATGATCTCCACAGGACATGCAGAGTGTTGCATGCATTTGTGAAAAATAAACATGGAAAGAACAGCAGCACAAGACGCCACAGGACAGCCAACTCCACATAGTTGTCTTCTGCCATCCATAGTTCCCTACCTAATACTAACAACACACGTTAGAATAAAAGCTTAATAAGCAATAAGATTTGATTTTAGGAAGTTCAAGTTACATTTGGGAAAAGCATTTGCAAAGCTCTTATATTAATTATATAGTCTTCTTATTTGCATTTAAGAACCAGCATGTTGTCATGTGTGTTCATATATTATACTACACTCTTGCTAAGGGTAATTCTATAATACTTGTGTTTATAAAATTTGTTTATGATATTAGCTTAAATATCATTTTGGCTATGCGTTTATATATTTTCTTTTGCTGACCATTTGTTCTCAGTTGCAAAACTGTTTTGCTTGTCATCCTTTGATGCTCTTGATACCTGGTCCTCAGTGAGTTAGGGAAAAGAGGTCACACAGGAATCTTCAGCTTTCCCACAGTGACTTAACTTATTAAGAAAAGCTCTAGTGTAATGGCCCTGGAGGGATCTGCTCTGCCAGTCATCAGGGCAGAGAGTAGCAAGAGTTATACCGGGAAGCATCCTTTAGACTCAGAACAGAAGTCCCAACAAGGGCACAGACTGCACAAACAGTTGGATGGGCATTAGTCGTGGCATGTTTGTCCTTGATGCCCTAAGGTAATAGCCACTGAGTAGATTTCCCTCGATGTATAAGTGTATTTTGACAACCAAAGTGTGTGACCATCTGCTCACTGATAAGAGCTCTGATGTCCTTCAGGTTTGGAAACTCCTTTTCCTCATACTCACACATTCCTGGCTTTGGGCAGTCAAGGAACCCTGTTGTTTCACACCACTTCCATGCCTTGCTTCCCCTCTGTCCGCTCGGAAGCTGTGTTCGAGTTTGTATGCTGTCTCTAGAGCTGTGGCTGTAAGCTTTCCCAGAACCACATTTACGAAGTGCATCAGTATAGTATCATTTAAGATCTGGCGTGTACACAGGTAGTAAGGGTCAGAAATTATAAGCAAAAGCTTTAGAAATAAGAAAGTGTGGTGACAGAATTGACATTCATTGAGGAAAATTCTATAGTGTTGTTAAGACAAATTGTATTCTGTCTGGCACATAATGTGTTAATCTATTCCATTGCCTTCCTTCATTTCCCTTCCCCTCTTCTCCGCTCCCTTTCTTTACTTTCTTTTTCTTTTCTCCTCCCTTCCTCCTTCTTTTCCTTTCTCTCATGTAGTAACTTCTCAATTCATTTTTAATACACTATTTTCCAATGCTCAGGATTCTCTACAATTACTGCCAATTATTCGTAAAATAAAAATAGCATCAGGTGTGGTAATGCCTGTAACACCAACAGCAGACGGTACCATGAGCTCAAGTCCAGCTTGGGCTATATAGCAAGTCTATGTTTTGAAAACTTTACCAACCTCCGCCGTAAAATCAATAGCTAAGCATTCAGAAACAAGATGAAATCAATTCACGTCTTTGTGTGACTCCTCTTTAGGCATAATTCCATACTGGAAAGGTTTAACAGACAACCAGAGACCTCTGAGACCTGGAAAGAAGGCCGACAGCCCTGAGGGTGCTGATTTTCCTGGGTTTCCTTCCCACCTCTCAGATAGCACAGGTGCTGAAGTGGCCTAGGGCAATGAACCGCCAGCACAGGTGGAAGAAAAAGAAAAACAAAAAACAAATCAAAATAAAAACAGCCAATCCTCCCAGCCCAGGAGACACTAGCTCCAGGAACTTCACAGAGGAGGTGTGTGGTCTGCCTCTTTAACAGCTTCTGCCCAGCCTGTCCTCCTTCATGCCAGATCTACTCCACACCCTCCTCTGCAGAGGAAGCAAAGCCACAGAGATGCCCCTACCCCATGCAGAACTGGAGCCGAAAGAGCCCCATCTGCACCCAGCAACAGCAAGCAAAGCCTTGTCTCTTGACTTCCACTTGAGGCAGAGAAGACTAAGGAGTAATGTTTGCTTGCCTTTTCAGAAGGTGGCCCTGTGGCCCCCACAGATGGATCCTATTGGGCTAAACAGGAGCCCCGAGAGCAGACAGGATTAGCACTGTGAAAGCTTATGAGAGTGAGAATTATACTTCCCGGAAGAAGACTGGAAATCACAGATTACAGTTGGCATCATAGCTGCTGCTAAAATATAAGACTTAGAAAAAAAGTAGTCTAAGAAAGTAATGAAAGTGTAGGAGAAACAATTAAAATTAATATGCTCAAACAAAGCAGGATTTCAACTTAGAAAATGCAATCATCAAATGCCAATAGAGAAATGAATCATATTGAATTTTTCTGAAATATACAATAATGCTTTAGAAATCATGTAGAAAGTCTCTCAGAATCAAAATATAGAAAGTCACCACAGATAAATAGAAACTGCAAACCAACTAAATAGCATTTCATATCTAACAGCTAAAATAACTGAAATTATAATTAGTTTCCTTCTGTAAGGTGACATATATCTAAAGCATATAGTTAACACTTTCAGTGTTAAAATTTCTAAATATACAAATTTATGACAGATTTAGCAAAGTAGCCTAAAATATATGATAAAGTATATGTTGTTTTTAAGATGTTTACTTTAAGCAAAACAGGCAGGTTGGAAGCAACAGTGTGTAAAACCATGGCCTATGATGGAGACACAAGGCTTTGCTCCATCCTGCCTTGTCCCACTTGAATGGGTTCTCGCTACCCACCGGCTCCCCCGCACTAGTTCCCGCAGCTGCTTATGAAATAGCCACTCTGAGGCTTATTATCAGTTCCAATTGTTTGGCCAATGTCTTGGGCTTCTTACCGGCTAGCTCTAACTATTAAATTAACCTATTTCTATTAATCTGTGTATTGCCACGAGGTTATGGCTTTCTGGTGCAGCATGTTACTCCTTCAGCAGCTAGCTACGTAGCATCTCTTCGACTCTGCCTACTCTCTCTGTCTGTATCTTTGTTTGGACTTCCCACCTAGCTTTACTCTGCTAAGCCACTGGCTGAAACAGTTTTATTCACCAACCAATAAAAACATCACATATACAAAAGAACCATCACACATCACTACACACCTTAATATAAAACTGGCCCACTTCCCATGTGAATCTAATTAAATTAAAGCTGGAACTAAGTCAAGCTGGTGCCTACTTAGAGACTTTACCCTACTGATTAGTACCCATGGTACTGGAAGGTATTCTGCATGCTACCAGAGGAGAAAGGCAACCATCAACCCAGCGACAAAGCCTTCAATCTACAGTGATGACCTGCCTGAATGATTCACTGGAGCAATAGTGGCACAAAGTTGGGAGTAACCAGCCACTACGTGATTAGATTTAAGATCTACTCTAGAGATGGAATGTGTGTCCCATACTACCTGGGTGGCCAAGAATCTGAGTCTAGACTAGACGAGGCCATGGACCTAGGGGAAAACCGGCGACTGTTGTTGAACTAAAGGAACACGGCAATGAAATGGCTCCTGACCACATTCTGCTTTACTCACAAATCAGCATCTTGCTCAACCATCAGCAGAGAAACTTCTTTCTGTAGTAGACGGAAACAAATACAGAAATCCATAGCCAGTGAGTGACATTGGAATGTTCAGTCTTAAGTGGGGTGTCTCCATCAAATCCTTCCCCTCAGGACTCAGGGAGCTCTGCAGAAGAGGAGGTAGAAGTATTATATTGTAAGAGCTAGTAGGGATGGAAGACATCAGGGGATGAGGCCTTCTAGATACAACAGAGCTGACACAAATACAAACTCACAGAAACTCTGGCAGCAGGCACTGGCCTGCACATGCGCAAGGTAGATGAGGACCCCAGTACCAAGAGGGGAAGAAGACAGAAGCCCACACTCCAAACCCAGAAGCTATCTCCAGTTGACAATCACTTGCAAAGGAAAAATTAGTTTTCTCCAATGTAGTCTCATTGGGTGTATAAACTACACTTAGGGGCAAGTCCCATGCTCAGCAGTACATGGCTAACACAAAAATGATATTTTGTAATATTTTATAGGTTATTTTCCCTCATAATGATTAATCTCAGCTGTTTTTTTCTATGCAAGTCTTTTATTCCTACATGGCGGTTTCTGGTTTTGTGGTTTTACGAGATTTCTGTTTGTGAAATTGTATTGACTCTGCATCTGTCTGTGTTGTTTATGCTTTTGCTTTGGCTCTTTTCATCTGTCTCTTTTGTCCTATTCTGTTTTGTTTGCTAAATTGGCTGTTTTTAATGAGAGGGAGGAAAAAAGGGTATGAATTTGGAAGAGTGAGGGGAAGTTGGGGAGGATCTAGGAGGAGTGAGATGAGAGTAAACCTTCCTTAGAATATATTGTGTGAAAAAAAACTCTGTTTTCAATAAAAAACACAGAAACAGAATAAATTTCTAAAAAATTAAGTGGATTGTATTATAATAAATCTTATTATAAATGAATTATTATAATTGTTAAGAATGACTCCATCAAGAAGATCGAAAAACTCTAAACATACATGCCCCATCCTACATGGCTCAGAGTTCAGAAGGTGAAAACTCCAAATTGACTGGAAGCAGAAGAAATCCACAGGTCTTCCTAGGAGCTTCACTTCCAGGCTGCCAACAGTACCAAGCAAGAGAGACTGAGTAGCATCATAGACCAAGACAGGCTCCAACTCATGTGCACAGAACATTCTAGAAAATGAGTCCATTCAAAATATAATGTATGCTTTGGTTGACAAGAATGTGGCTGTCTTTAATAGGGAGGAGGCTGCTGTTCAGGGCAGAGGAAGGGACATAAGAGAGGGTGAGGGGTGACAGTATTTATGATATATTGCATATATGTATGAGCTTTCAGGGAGCACGTTAATATTATATTTATTTATTATATTATATTATTATATTATATTTATATGTTGTCATGTGATTTAACATGACAACAGCAGCTGCAGCTACTATTATTATTAAGGATACAAGCCCAAAATGGTGATAGCAGAGATGCAGGGTGAACAACTCAATAAAGCCAATGTGCTGAAGAAATGACTTTACAAACAGGTAAGAACTCCAGTTAGAATAACTGGAAGGGGCCTGATCTAACATATATAAAGAGAATGCAGAGACCAAGACCACAACAGATTGTCTCTAAAGAACAAAAGTGAAGATATATCTATGGATGATCCAGACACTTAAAAAATATTAACTTGAAAATGCAAATAACTCCATCCCAATAATCTTGACATTTTAAAGAAATCAATAAAATTCTCTAAGAATTTGATTTCACCAAACTGAAACCATGCTTGATCTGAACAGTATAAATACATTTCCAGATGTTATGAAATATAGCAAAAACACACTCACAATTGCAATGTTCCTAAATCAATCCCATGCTCATTATTGCTGAGAAGGCATTCTCGGAACTTTATTTGCACAGTGAATAAAAGGTAATCCAAGTTTGAAGAAGAATATTCATAAAGTCAATCATACACTTTGAAAAGAAATGCAAGAACCGTAAGTATCTCCAATATTTGGGAAATAAATGAATCTCAAGGATATACCCTGACCCCTTTCAACTATTAATGCAAATATGCAGCCATTAAGGCAATGTGATAGTAATTAAGATGCTAATTGTTTAAAATGGGCATACTGATCATTTCTACAAGAATAGAAAGTCCAGGATTAGATCCAGGTAGATATTTTCCATTTCATTTTGCACTAAAATGCCAAAGCCACTCGAAGTTGAAGAGCAAATTTTCATCAAATGGTCCTGAACCACTTGAAGAGCAGTTTGTGCAAGGCTGAACCTCAATGCTTACCTCGTGCGCACACTCAAAACCTTACTTACTATGTCAGCGCTCTAAGTCCAGGTATAAGAACTGCGAACTTGCTGCTTCTCAACAGGTGAGAAAAATCTTTGTGTCCTGCTTGTATTATTACAGTAAAATTAAGTATGCGAACATAGGAATCATAAGCTATAACTGTGATATATTGGGCTAAGATCAATTTAAATAATTTTCTTGGAGTAATACCATTTGGTAAAATGAAAATGAGCCAGATATAGTGGCATAAATGGGCAGGAAAGACATCAGGGAAGTCAGAGCGGAAGGATTGCTTGAGCTCAAATTTGGGGTAAGCTTATGCAATACTGTGAGACATAGATTTAAACACTATGTAAAATTAAAACTACACAGATAACTAATAATAATACCCAGTAACTCATTATTTTATACTATTCCAGTACATTATCATAATGAAATAACAGACACCAATATTATCACCATGGTTTTTCTTTGAGTTAGAAATTACCTGAAAAACTAGCACAACTGTCCAAACCAAATTGTTTTGGAATACTTAATGATAAACAGAGAAAAAGAAAGGGGTGAATCCTAACAAACGACATTGCATTTTTCTAAACGTTTAAATTAAATGGAACTATTAGCTTGCCCCCATTACTCACTGATTGTTTCTATTACGATTAAATAAAACTTCCCCAGGGGTATTGGGTACCTCTCTAGCAATATTGCAATGCCATAGTGGAGAAAGACATGGATAAGATAGGCCAGGGGAACTGTGGATGGTCTTGTTCTTTCTGTCTCTCCCAGGACACCTGTTTATGGGTCTCTCTTGATGACTGTGGAATGAGGTCAATCAACTTAGCATTTGGCTTGACTATGGAGCTTAAGATAGGTCTTTGCAAAGTGATTGTGAGGATCATGGGGACAAGGCAGCACAAAACCCCTTTCAAATTAGATGGAAAACAATCAGAACAACCTCAGCGTGCTTGTAAGTATAACGTGTATAACACTGAGTTGGGGACTTAAAAAGAATTCCTCTGACTTTCACACTCTCCTGATAGTGTTTTGACTCCTTTCTGCCAGACAACAGAGTAAGAAGCTGGAAGGCTAGACTGATTAGGAAGGATTCAGTAGGTTTGAAAAAAGGATTTGCTTTTGGTAAGTCATTCCTTTCTCACAAGGGCTTGCAATTCAGGTCAGGTGGTCCGTGTCCAAACTGCATAGATGCTGAGCATAGCAAGAGGAATGGTGGACTAAACAGGATATCGAACAGCATGGGAGGCAGAATCTATTCCTCTGGAACTAGCAACCCAAGACAAGAGTTGCCTGAGGAACTGCAATTTAGATGCTGAACATGAAGGTCCTTTCGAAAACACAATGGACTATCTTGGTTTGGAAATTCCAGAAAACCATAGTTGTGGCTAATGTTACACCCACACCAACCTTCTGAGTAGTGGTTCAAGGGAGGACAGTGATATCATTTCTGAGACAAATATTTAGCATCTCGGCAGCTATTTCTTAATTGTGGTTTCAGTGAAACTCCTCAAAATTAGAGTTTTAAGTATATGGCTCAACTTGACAACTGAAAAACGAACAGCAGCAAACGTTGAAAGGGAAATGTTGTGAATCATAGCAAACTGGACAATGATCTGATTCATCTTTTACCTCCCTAAACATCTCCTAAGTTATTATGTCGAAGATTCTCCCCAAGAAAGTTAAGCAGTTTTTCATATTCTGCTTCCATTTGCACATGACTGCTAGAGGGAGCCGACAGGCACAGAAACCAAAGTGTTAACACTCTATGCTATTACTCGGCGTCAAAAGTGGCAGAAACTTTTAAGAAGTACCTTTTACGGGTTTTTCAAAAAGAAAATCTTCTCCTAATTATTAAAAAAAAACATTCTTATCCTTATTCTCCTTAATAAGTGACAAAATTAAATTCTTGATTAAGTAATTTTATTCAAGGTCATCGATGTACTAGGTGGCTGAACTCAGAACGAATTTGAATTCCTTTTATTCCAGAGTGTGTGCTTTGCATTGCCATGAATTGTGCGTCAAGGAAGCTAATTGAAGTCCTCTGTAATAGGGAATATACACTCTCTGATGAGATATGCCTCTCTTAGCTAATATTGAGCTTTGAGGATGGGACATACATAGGGCATGTTAGGATCTCAAGTGCTGGCCATTTGGATGTTAAGATTAGAGCATATTTAAAAAAAATCTCTGTGTATGATGACATCCATTCTTTGTCTGAAATTATCAATACGTATTTCATAAAAATTTAAATATTAAGAAGAGACATAATTCCTCATACAGTTACCATGTCTGGTGCTTTCTACTCTTCTGTACATATTCATATTTTAATATGTCACTTTTTCATATGACCAATGCATTTTACCTTCCGTATACAGTGTGGATCTGAAAAACCACTTCCACTTCCACACGAAAAATGCCTTTCATTCACCATCATTTCGAAGGCGGTTTGCTGCTGATAGAACTCAAGGCTGGCTTGCCTATTCAAACGGGACTTTACGGTTGTCCCACTGCCTTTTCATTGCACTATAGCTAACAAAAAAATCCAAGTACTCATTACCTTTGTTTCTCTACAGGTAACATTCTTCCTTCTTTGGCTGCTTGCTTATGGCATTTTCTTTTTATTAATGGTCTTGGATAAAGTGAAGTAATTGTGACATGCAATGGCAGTTTTATTCATGTTTCTTGTGTTTGGGCAGTAATTCTTAACCTACAGGGGGTCAAATGAACCTTTCACAGGGGTTTCCTAAGTCCATTGGAAAACACAGATATTAACATTATGAATCATAACAGTAGCAAAATTATTGTTATGAAACAGCAACAAAAATAATCTTCTTGTTGGGGGTCACCACAGCATGAGGAACTGTATTAAAGGGTCACAGCATTAGAAAGGTTGAGAACCACTGTGTTAGGAGCTTTGGATGTGTTTGGATTTATAATAAAATTTCAACATGGGGTTTTTTGATAGTACTCATTTGTTTGCTTTTTCCCTTATTTCATTATCAGGAACTCTATTTACAAGTAAATCAAGTTGTAAGAACTCGTGTCTCAGCTGACTGTTTTGCCTGTGTTATTTTATTTTTTTAATAAGATACTCAGCAGCTCGTTTTGGGTGGTGTCTTTGTTTTAAAGTTTATTGATTTAATTTTCATGTTTACCCTGCCATTGAGGCCATCTGAGTTCACATAGTACAATGCAGCGCATCCATCTCCACAAGGCTGCCTGGCCTTTATTTCATTCCACATCTCTAAATAATGACTTGGTGGATATTTGTTTATGGCATAAAAACGGCTTTTTGTATATGTTGTTCAATGTTCACCATAGCCTAATTTTAGAACTTTTTAAATTAACCCCCCATTTAAAAGAAACTCTTTTTTTTTTTTTTCCTTTCCAGTTCCTCTCATTCATTTGTCTGTTCCCCCGCTTCCGGTCCCCTCTCCCACCCCTTGGTCAAGTATTAATCTACTTTCAAAGACTTACCTTGCTTGGATATCTCATGTAAAAGAAATAATAAAATCTGCAGAGGTTTCCTGATACCTGGATACCTGGTTCCTTTCACTCCATCGTTTCCAAGGATGCTAGTTTGCCATACGAGGGCCCCAGTCCTTGTTATTACCAATTTGTATTACCTGGGCGACATGTGCATCTCTTTTCATTCCCTCTATCAGGGTGGTTTTGTTCTACTTTCGCTTCTTACAGACTTTTGTGTATTGTAGGCATGTTGGGTTTATATCTTGATTTCTTTTGTAGTTATGCTTGGGAAATTTTGGCTCATTCCATAAGCCTATGTTTAGCACTCTGAGGAAAGGCTTCATTGTTTTGAAAAGCAAGTGCCATTCTACCTTCCCAACAGCATCGGGAACGTTCCTCCCCCCCCCCCCCCCCCATTTGTACCACATCTTGTTTTCTGTTAACTCGTGCTCATCCTTTTGGAACATAAAGATAGGTTTCCTCACAAGCAAAGAGAGATTTACTTGCTTGTCTGCTGTCTTAACACTCATTTCATTTCTCATCCTGGACTTATTTTTTTTTTTCTAGCCATGAATTTTCTTCTAGTCATGCCTGGTAATAATTAAGTCAAGCTCAGATATTATAAAGGGAACAGAGTGCTCGGTAACTTGCTTCATAGTCAATGTTGCAGCTTAGTTGGTCACGTACTTAAGTGATTGCTAAATCTCGTTCTTTTAATCTGCTAGCTGGCACTCCAGCAGTGCTCAGGCTAGGGTTATCACTGCCCCTCGCAGGGCAGGACTTCTTAGGGGTCTATCATCTTACCATAGATCTTTCCATCCCGATTTGTGCTTCATCTCCAAGCACCTTTATCAACCCCTTAGGAAAAATCCTGTTGCTCAGGATTCTTGAAGATTTCAAGAATTCTGCTGGCTCCAGGTTCTCAGGGGGAGGCCTCCTCCCTCTGTTATTTCAGCTGTGTCTTGGCAACACAGGAGAACCTGCTGGTTTGGCTGGGGTCTGGATAACATCTTTCAAAGCACAATATTTTGGACTCTTAGAATTTACTTATAAGAGCAATATTCTTCAGCGTCCTGGAGGACAGCCACACTTCCTTTCTTTGGACGTAATAAGTTTAAAAAAGAAAATGTTTAAAAAAAAAAAAAAAAAAAAAAAAAGCCTCTTCTCCCTGCAGCCACTGGCAGAATTGACACTCGTCGGCAGTACTGCCTATCGCGCAGGCGCAGAACCTGCAGCCCGCCCCACAGGCTCCCGTCACATCTGCCTGTGCGTCAAGGGCGGGTCCGGAGTCGGCCTATGGCCAATGAAAACGACCTTCCCTTCCTTAGAGTCCCGCCCACCAACACAGAAGCCAATCGCTTGCCTCGGCGCGGAGTTTAGGAGCATCCCAAGGTGCTGCTCGCAGAGAGCTATGGCGGCTCCTGAGAAGCAGGCGGAGGCTACCGAAGAGTGAGTGGGGGTGTGGGGGGAGGGGAGGGGAGGGGTGGGCGGCTGGAGACGGTGGCGGCGACCGAAGTGTGAGTGCCGGGGGGCGGGCGACTAGGGCAGCGGCTGGGGCTGTCGGGGGCGACCGAAGAGTGAGCGCGGGGGGGTGGGGGCGTCTAGGCCGGCGGCTTAGGAGGGGCAATGCCACTCTAATTCGGGAGTGCGGCCTTTAAGCGATGGTGTCACCCTGTCGCAGGAGTTCGACCTCAGAGGGATGTTGTTTATCTGTAGCCCTGACTGCCCTAGAATTCGCTCTGTAGACCAGGCTGGCCTCGCACTCACAGAGATGAGTCTGCGTCTGCCTCTGGGATTAAAGGCCTGCGCCACCACCGCCCTGCAACAGTGGAATTTCTAGGCCCTTCTCTGCCTCAAAGTGATAAGAGACCCTTTCTGTCAGCGAGTATGAACCCTGACCCCTTTCTTTGAGCGAGTCTGAGCCCTGAGCTCAGTCTAAGCAGGGGACCTGGCGGGGGTGTGGCTCCAGGGTAGCGGCTGTGAGGAGTCACATCTACACCCTCCCCCGCCTCCCCCGCCTCCCCCGCCTCCCCCTGAAGGGAGTCTGAGCACTGCAGCTCTTTGTAAGCAGGGGACTTGGGGGTGTGGCTTCAGGGGGTGTGTCATGATTTGGGAGCTGCTTAAGGACTCAGAAGAAAGCCTCCTACAGTCTCTGACATTTATGCCCCTGCGCATGTCCTTTAGAGCTCTATTGTGCACGCCCTCGCTTGTTTTCTACAGGGTCCTTGCAGAGGTAGAAGGCATTCTAGAACCTGTAGGCTTGCAGGAAGAAACAGAACTGCCAGCCCGGATCATGGAGGAATTCGTGAGGGTATGTATTAAGGTGGGGCCCAGCATTTCAGTAGAGGCTGGTCCTAGGATTGCCTATTGAGATAGCGGGCCACACTGGCGAAGAAAAGTGGAAGACAGTCGTGGCGTACAGTGCCCAAAGGTAAGGCTAGTCCCTGCTTCTCTCCTCGCTCTGAACAGAACTCCCGGAAGAAAGACAAGTTGCTCTGCAGCCAGCTTCAGGTAGTCAACTTCCTACAGAATTTTCTGGCTCAGGAAGATACCGCCCAGAGCCCAGACAACAATTTGCTTTCTGAAGACACAAGTCGTGAGTATTTGTGGTGGGATCTGATCCGAATGGCTGAAGAGGGAGGATGTGAGCTATGTCTGTGGCCAGCTCATGGGAGGACTGTGGCCCAGGGTTACAGAAGGCCAGCTGCAGGCCGTTCTCCCTCACGCACTTGTTCTTTGTGGCCCATCTTAGGCCAGAAGGCCACTGAAGCGAAAGAGCAATGGAAGGAACTGAAGGCTGTGTACCAGGATCACGTGGAAGCCATAAAATGTGCCCTGACCCAGGCCTTGCCCCAGGCCGAAGAGGCCCAAAGGAAGTACACTGAGCTCCAGGAGGCATACAAGCAACTCCAGGCTAAGGTACACCTAGAAGAGAAGAAAAGCCGGGAGGGAGGAAGGGGTAAGCTGGGCTGGACTTAGCACTGTCTCCGAACCCAAACATCAAAGTCATCATTTTCTCCCTGCAGAAGCAAGTACTTGAGGAAAAACTGGAAACAGCTCAGAAGCAGTGGCAGCTGCACCAGGTAGTCTCCTTTCTCCAGGCTCTTCTCTGCCTCAAAGCAATAAGGGACCCTTTCTGTCAGCGAGTCTGATCCCTGACCCCTTTCTGTCAGTGAGTCTGAGCCCTGCGCTCAGTCTAAGCAGGGGACATGGCGGGTGTGGCTCCAGGATAGCAGCTGTGACGAGTCACGTCTACACCCTCACCCCCCCTCAGAAGGGAGTCTTAGCTCTTTCTAAGCAGGGGACAAGGGGGTGTGGCTTCAGGACAGCAGCCTGAGTTACCTGTGCACTCTCTCTGCCCCCTCAGAAGCGCATCCAGAAGCTGGCAGAGATCTCTGCAGAGGCGAAGGAACGTCAGGCGGGAACTCAGCAGAAGCTTGACCAATCGAGTCTGGAACTTGAAACCTTGAAGCTGCAAGAGGGACAGGAAGAGGATAAGCTGCGCAGGTGAGGGGGGGGTCTGGGTTGAAGCCTCAGGCAGTCTCCCTCCCCCTCCACCCCCCCACTCCTGTCACTTCACTCAAGCTCTGTCCCTTAGGAACCAGACCTACCTCCAGCTGCTGTGTACCCTGCAGAACAAGCCGCAGGTCCCCGAGGCGAAGCCCGAGGACAAAGATGTCAAGGGAAGTGCCCTTCCACCTGAATCTCTGTAAGGTATGTCGTCAGCTGACCCAGAGCAGAACAGTCCTTTAAAGGGAACTGAGGGAAGCCAGGGACTTGATCTGACTTGTTGCCCAGATTCTACGGGCCCACACCCTCCAGCAGGGGCTTCCTGGTTGACGGCTGTAAACACAAAGATCCTCCATCAGGTAGAACCGACTCAGAATTTGATGTCCTTTAATCTAAAACTGAAAGGAAATCCTCTACATCAGAAGTTTAAATGTGAGGGAGCTGGAAGTGGGAGGATAGGGCAAGCATGATTGTAAGATTTTTTTTTTATTGTGCTAGGAAAACAGCTGTAGCTTCAATATAGTCTTTGTTTAATGTTTCCTATGGGTTTGGAATTCTTTATTTTAGCATTGTGTAATGTTTTTTTTTCTACTGGATTATGTTTGTTATTTTTTTTTCCATTTATGTGTTCTTGGTTTTCTGAGGTCCGAGAGAAGTGTGTTCAAGTTTTCAACTATGATTACTAATTTACTTATTTTTCTTCATAGTTCTGCTGAGCTTGCTGGTGCATTAACACTCATGTTTATACTCATGTTCATTTGTACTTGAAATAGAGATTTTTTTTTAACTCATGTGACCTTGCCACTTCTCTTTGCTTACCTTTGTCTGGATCTCAGTTTTGAGTTTCAATCTTTCTTAATCCTTTTTATTTGTCACTTGTATGCAACAGTTTTGTTAGAAAAAAAATGAGAGGGCCGGCTCCGCCGGGGCAAAGACATTCAATTAGGTCAGATCAAACCGAATTAAAATGCCCATCATTTTAAATACTGTGCTCTCAGAGTGACTGAGTGCATGGTGGGACACAGGAAAGCAGAGAACACACGTGTTTCTCCTCTGGGAGCCCACTTACTCTGTGGGAGTGGTCTTATCCCCTCCCTGGGGCATGCTGGGATTTGGAGTTTAGACCAATATACTCCCAGGCCAGGGGGGCTGGCATGGATACCGGTGGCTGGGCCTACGCTCCAGACTTAACAAGTTTTAGGGTTACTTTAAAAAAATTTGTTCAGTATTCTGGCTTTGTGGGAGCCTAGGATGTTTGGATGTTCACCTTACTAGACCTGGAAGGAGGTGGGAGGTCCTTGGACTCCCCACAGGGCAGGGAACCAGGTCTGCTGAGAGAGGGGGAGTTGATGGGGGAGGGGGAGGGATATGGGAGGCGGTGGCGGGGAGAGACAGAAATCTTTAATAAATAAATAAATAATAAAAAAATTGTTCATAGTTTAAGAGGTTATAATTTTCAGTTCTATAAAAAAGGATTTCACATATTGGGGGAATGTTATTTTCAGGTATGTGACTTGTTTATGCTGCATTTGTTTAACTCTGTGAAACTGTGAGTCTTTGCCTGTCTAAAACACGTGATGGTCCTAATAAAGAGTTGAACGGCCAGTAGCGAGGCTGGAGAAAGGATGTGTGGGGCTGGCAGATAGAGGATAAGTAGAAGGAGGGATCTGAAGAGGGGAAGGAGCAGTGAGAGAACAAGGGGAGGAGGACGCCAGTGGCCACCCAGCCAGCCATGGAGTGAGAGTGAACATGGGCTGTACACAGGTAAGAAAAGAAAAATCCCAGAGACAAAAGGTAGTCAGGATACTTAACTTAAGAAAAGCTGTCTGGAAACAAGCCGAGCTTAGGCTGGGTGTCCGTAAGTAAGAATAAGCCTCTGTGTGTGTTTATTTGGGAGCTGGGTGGTGGGACCCCCAAAAATCCCAAAAGAATAAAACATCACACAACATTCATGTTTGCCATTTTTAATATAATTCCTATTACTTTAATTTTCCTTGTGCCTTAGTTTTAATGTATTGTTTTATTTATTCCTCTTGTCCTTTTCCTTGCCTTCTCTGTAAGATTAGCTATCATTAGCCTGAGGTTATGTGTAAGAAATATTGATTTTTTTCTTAAACACTGAAAGAACCTGGGAGGCATTACTATTGATATATCATCTCACCTTCAATTAATAAAATACTATTATTGATCATATTACTTCCAGTCTGTTTGTATTTTCACATATTAGAATTTTAGTTATTCAGTGCTATACTCATATCTACATATAAATTTACCGTTTCCTTTATCTTGATTTTACATTTTGTTCCTTTCCTAGAATAACTTCATTATATAGGAATATCTCATAATTTCCTTTAAAGTTGGTCTTATTACTTCTGTTGCTGTGAAGAGGCACTGTGACGAAAGCTACTTAGAAAGGAAAGCATTTAGCCTAGGTCTTCCTTATGGTTTCATGACCCATTCAGGGGGCACTGGAGCAGGCAGTCAGGAATGGTGCTGGGGCTGCAGCTGAGCTCTTACTTTGGTCAATAAGCAATAGGCAGAGAGGAGAGATTGGGTCCATTGGCTGGGCTTTTGAAACCTCACAGCCCACTCCCTGTGACATATCTCCAAAAGGCAACACCTAATTTTTCTCTAAACAGTTGTGCCGACTAGGAACCAAACGTTCAAATCTATGAGCCAGTAGGTCCATGCTCACTCAAGCCACCACAAAGTACAAAGACTGTATGACTTGAACATTTTATTTCATCCTCAAGGTATTGCCCCATTGTTTATTATGAGAAATCAGCTGCACATTTCAAAGCTTTTTGGGCTTATTTTTCTTCTGAATTTCTTTTTTAACTTTATCAAGGTAAAATAAAAAAAACAGTACATAGTATTAAGGTATACAATGTGTTTTGATATATGTATATGTTGTGAAATGACCAAATCAAACCCAATAATATTTATATTCACCTTTCTGCGTTGAGAGTACTGAAGATGCACTTTGTTAGCAATTTTTAAGAGTACAATAAACCAACCTATTACTCTGTTACACACAGTAGGTTGCCAGAACTCATTCATGGGGTCTTACTCTTACTGGCTACTTTGTCATTTTATTATGTTGTGAATAGTGTTTTTTGGATTTTGCTATTATTTGAGAAAATACCAGTCTTTTTACATTCTAGAATAGGCCCAGCCCTGTGTTATTCTAAAGGAGCATAGTTTTTTAAAATGTCATTGTAATCATATATTGCTATTCATTATTCAATCATCTGTTTTTGAATTTTGAATTTTCATTTCAAGATATTATATTAGAGCCCAGTATACTTTAATTTTATGTCTTAAGGATGATGGGCACAGAAATCTTGTCATCATTGTTGGCTAGGTTCCTAGTTTACAATTCTCATACACTGCCAACATTGCTTGCTACCGTTTGTTTATGTTTGAGTAATCTTACTGTGAGCTCTCCATATCCTGACCTTTGTCTTTGACAACACTTTGTACCTCGTACACAGTTGAAAGGATTCTGCCAGCAGCTAATGGGAATTACCAGTGTGTTGGGAAGGGCGCCGCTTGTTTGTCCCCGCCACTTAGCCACGAAATAAAAACTCAGAAGAAAACCATATTATTTGCAATACTGTTTGGCCAGTATCTTAAGCATATTTCTGGCTAAACTCATATCCTAAACTAACCCATCTCTATTATTATGTACATTGCCACGTGGCTGTAGCTTACCAGCTAAAGTTCTCATCATCTGTCTCAGGCAGCAGATCCATAGCTTCTCCTAACTCCACTTTCCCTCTCCCATGCTATAAGCCAAGCCAGTTTTCTTTATTCATTAAACAATAAAATCAACACATAGACAGAAGGACGATTTCCCCTTTTCTGAGAGGGTTTAACTTTAACATAATAAAATTACATATAACAAAACAGGTATAAAACAAGAATTACAGTTACAATATTTATATCTACTTTATCTTTTATTATAACTAAAGAAAGCTATAACTGTAAATTCTTAACTCCATCAAAGACTCCAGAAGGATATAATATTACCTAAGTAAATAGGAAATTGTAAGCAACTTCCAAAACTCTAGAATTGACAGAGACATCTCACTGCCTGGACAGTCACCAAAAGTTCTTTTGTACCATTGGGGCATCCATCTTCAGCCTACAGGCCAATAATATTTGGCAGACTTTTCCATGAAGAAGGAAATTTCAAAGATAGTTCTGCCTGTATTGACAAACTGCCAGTCAGTTTCTTCTGTCGCTCTGAATGTGATTTACAGTTGCATGGCTGGGGCAGACTGAGGGACCACTAGCAATGGCACCAGGATTTATCCCTACTGCTTGTACTGGCTTTACGGGAACCTATTCTCTTTAGATGGATACCTTGTTCAGCCTAGACATAATAGGGAGTCTGCAGAATGTCTGGCAGACTCTTTCATGAAGCAGGAACAGTAAAGGATGGTCTCACCTTTAGGCAAACTCAGCAGTCATTTTTCAGTTCAGGCAAGAGCAGTTTCTTTCTCAAATGGCTAACCAACTCCATGAGGAGCCTCTTCAATGCCCATCTTCCTCTTAAAGTAATTGGTGAAGATATGTCTCACTGCCATGATAAGCCCTAAGTTTTTAAAACATTTTAAGTTCCATATTCTGAAGGTTTCTGAAAGATTTGAAGAATACCTATCCATCCGAAATACATCTTTGTACATCTAGAAAATCTAACATGACTACAAGCTTGACTATTATAGATGATTACCTATTAACCTATATTTCTTAATTATACATTACATTTTTAAATGAACTGCACAATCAATACTTTAATCAAGAGCATGTGTGTGTATGTGTGTATTTTTCATTATACATAACCATCTAAGTTCGCACTCCCCTGCTTTTATTCCATCCATTTACCCTTCTACCCCCCCCATCCACACCTTAGAGAGGGTAAGGCACACTGGTTTGGGGAAGTTCCAAGGCCCTCCCTATTATGTCTAGGCTGAGCAAGGTATCCATCTAAAGAGAATAGGTCCCGTAAAGCCAGTACAAGCAGTAGGGATAAATCCTGGTGCCATTGCTAGTGGCCCCTCAGTCTGCCCCAGCCATGCAACTGTAAATCACATTCAGAGGGACAAGTTTGGTCTTATGCTTGTTCCTTCCCTGTCTGGCTAGAGTTGGTGAGCTCCCATTAGACTGTTTCAGTTGGTGTACCCATCGTGGTCTTGACCTCTTTGCTCATATTCTCATTCTTCCCACTCAAAAATTTTAAAGTACATACTTTTGCTATTCTTTACATCTGCATCCTACCCTAGGTTATATTCCTGGTCTCCAGATGGGTTTTTCTCTTTCTCATTAGCATTTTCTAAGGAGCTTTTATTTCTATTGTTTATTTTTCTAAACTCTAGATTTAGACTGAGGCTCCAACTCAGTATGCACAAGGCTCTACATTTAATCCATAGCTCTACAAAACAAGGGATATGACAGGACATTTCAAACCTTGGCCTTTTTACTGCCTTTTTTTTTTCTTTTAATGAAATCTTTTTTTTTAAAAAAAAAAGTATTTACTTTCTTGTAGCATATATTTTTATTATTTGCATAATCTAGACAATATTTGGTAAATGAAGGACATATGTCCTTTCTTTCCTGTGGAGGGTTGTATGTTTTATTGAGGCATTATCATTTTATAAATTTGTTCTTCCAAACTTAGTTATCCAAAAGTATACCAAATTATATGTCATTGGAAATTCCTGCTAACTCTGAAAATGGAAATTTTTTGTTCACACACTGTTAGTCCTCTCCTCTTGTATGACCTTTCTGAGATGAATATATTTCATCCCTATCTTACAGAATATATGTAACTTGCATTAAGCTGTCTTCTCTTTGAGCTTCTTCATGTCTTTGTTATGCTAAGTTTTGAAATACTAGTGGAGTGTGAAATTGATACATTGATTTAATCATTACTCCTAGCCCAGTATTTGAGTCACCTGTTTGATAGGTAGATTGTTGGGCTCTGAAAACCTTGCTGTTTGGATTCACAGTCTATTAACAAGCAAACATGCTTCACGGAAACACTGCACTAGAATCGACATCGCTTATGTGTTTTGAAGTCTTTGCCAAATTTCTTTTGAGAAACATAAATTATTTTACTTTGGTTGAATTAATTTAAAAAAAAAAAGTCCTGAAAGAGATTTTTTTCTTTGTGATACATTGTCTCTCACTTTGTAGTCCAGAATGGCCTTGAATTCATATCTTCCTTCCTCAGCATGGCTAGGATTATAGCTGTTCGCCAACACATCTGGCTAAAAGACTTCTTTGTGGAATCTATAATATATTAAAGATTGGTGCCATATTTTTATGCCTCTGTCAAATTATGTCAGAATTTGACTAGTCTAAAATGTTTTTATGCTAAAATTTTTGTGTCATTGTGGGCCTCAGCCATAGATTATGTTTTGCATGTATGTGGAGAGAAAATGATATCTTGAGGCAGAGCCTGGTCTCCATATATGTGAATCAGACACTAGTAGTAAGTGGTTAATTTAGAACAGTCTGTTTAATGAAACTTAGTATTATATCTTAGTGAAGCATGATTAATAAAAACTCAGGGTCAGAAACTGGGGTTCAACCTGAAGATCTGAAAAGCAAAACAGCCAGCCACTGGCTCATACCTTGAGCTCAGTCTGAAATGGTGATTCTGTCTCCAGGAATCTCAGAATGAGACTGTGTTTCTGAGAATGGTCTCCCTCCATCTTATATTTCTCTCTAGGGCTGGGATTAAAGGTGTGTACCACTGGGATTAAAGGTGTATGTTGTTGTGCCTACTGGGATTAAAGGTCTGTAAGGCTGACCAGTGAGACTGTTCACTCTCAGATCTTCAGGCAGTCTTTATTTATTAAAATACAATAGAAATGCTACTACATCTTAGTTTTTGTTTTAGTAACCCCATAATTGTTAGAAATAGATGTGCTCTTTCTAATTTGAAAACCTTTATTCATAACAATAGCTGCATTGCCTATTTCAATGTGCCATGTACAACCTGACAGAAAATAAGAGTAGAAACACTAAACTCAGTATGTGAATTCAACTACGAGATGCATAATACATGGACATATAATGTGTATGTCCATGCATACATGCTTGGGCAGAGAACCAGATTAAGGCGGACCAAGGATATTACTCCTTTCTTAATATTAGATTTCTGTTTTCAGATACAGATCCAGTCAGGAGACATTTATCTCCATATTCCTCTGTTCAAGACCGCACATAATTTTTTCATCACAAATCAATATGCTATGTTTTGTGGCAGATATTTACTGTATACTATTGACAGAAGAATAACTAGAGAACTGGGGGCAGTGTTAGCTCGGTTTCACACATGTAATTACACAGAGAAAACATCAAATATTTATTGAAGGTACTGTATGCTGAACTTAAGTCCTGAGCATTGAAGACAGTGTCCTGTACTCTCCAAGTTAGAAACGGGGAAAAATCAGAAAAGCAAATTCTATCCAGAAATGATAATACCTTGTACCATTTAAGACTAAGAAACAGATCGTTTTGGCCACATCCAGGATCATTACATTTGTCAGGTTGAAGAAACATCAGGAATGGAATAAAGGAGTGAGAGACGAGTGCAATCAGAAACACTAGGAGCCAAGCAGAGCTTGGAGCAGAGGTTCTAATACAGATAGTACGGCAACAGACGTAGTGAGTCTCTAAGAGCTTGTGCCATCATGGCTCCATAGAGTCAGAGCCTTAACCCAGAATGTAGAGAGCCTATTTAAGAAAGTTCCTACTTTGGCAAAATATCTTCAATTGCATTTTAATTTGTGGAAGTCATGCCATCAGTGTTTCAGTTGTTGGCAAAATGGGCATCAGTAAAGAAAAACACTAATGCTTCCATCCGAATAGCTTTGGGGTACTTTGGGTACAATGTAATGACATAGTACCACTGAAATCCACTTCAGGCAATTAGATACTAAATGAAAGCAGCATTGGAGTGGTATCACAATGGAGCCTCTTATTTTGTAATGTTGCTATGTTGAAAAACCTGCTCTTAAAGAATACAGTGTAGCTTTGAGCTGCAGCATATTATTTTCAGGGATAATGACTAAGGCAGTTGAATGACTCTTATTCCTAGATGGTGAGCTGGTGATAGTTACCAGTTAAAAAAAGGTACCTATGGCAAACCACCTACTTTTGCAGTTGATACTTCATGAAAATAGTTACTAAGGGCTCGTGAATGTTGGGAAACATTTTGAGCAATGCAGAATTACTCATTGAGTCTAGGTAATGATAATCTACCTATCAAGGACGTAGGAATTAGTTGGATATGTGAAGGGAAAAGAACCACCATCTGTATATAAACATTAAGTACGAGCTGTGCTTACATATTATTTAGACAATAGGTGTGTTTTGTCAGTGTGTCGAACATCTTTAATACTTAGATTCAGCAATATTCTTAGATTTTTTTTTAAATTTAAAGCCAAGAAGAAATTTCAAGTGTCTCTGTCACTCTTGGTACTTAGAGATAAGTTTTTTTTTTAAAAAAAATCATTTTGGGAAATGAATTAAATATTTTTGGTGGCATCAAGGAGATGGCTCAGTTGGTAGTGTGCTTCCTGTGTAAAGCATGAGGACCAGAGTTCAGTCCCTTGAATCTGCTTTAAGTACACTAATCATGGTGACAGAAGTCGTTTTGAATCTCAGTTTTACAGAGGGAGGGCGCATGTATGTCTATGTGTGCATGCTCCTAAGTGCAAACACAGCTATATACTTAAAGGCACCCCAGTGACCCACTTCCTCCTGTTAGGACCCGCCTCCCAATCCATTCAGCTGGATTGATCCATTGGTGAATGTTAAGCCCCTGTGATCCACTCACCTCTCCACCAGTCAGGTCCTAGGACTTCAGCATCCAAGCTGTTTTGTGTTCTATTTCATATCTATTGTACAATGATAACTATAGATTGTGTGTCTTTTGAGGAAAGTTAAACAGGTATTTCATATGTCCAGAGCATAACTTTTGTATCTAATTAAATATATCTTGGAAAATAGTATTCACCAAAAGTACAATGTGATTTAAGGTAAATATTTGTATCAAATTACCTTTCTATAAAATACAAGCATGTTTAACATTTTTATTTAATATTACTTTGTAAATTTAGTTATGAAGCTGGTGCATTATGTTTTTTAGGTGTCTTGTCTAATATAGAAGAATTTTATGTATGTATAAAATTGTGCATAGGTGTATACATATGTAGTGTGTGTGTGAACTCCCAGGCATCTTCCTTCTTAATGTATTCTGCTTTATTTTGTATAGACTCATTTCATTCGTGAAGACATCTGGAAACTACAGGAATCTTGTCGAACTTTGTTGCAGTCTAGGTTACTATCAGTAGTTTACTCTGTTTATTTTGTATTGGAGTTTTTATTCATTTGTTTATGAAGAAGCTAAATGACTGCGTGGTTCAATTTTTAAATTGTGTCAGGACACGTGTTTACATTCTATGTTATGGTGTATTTCAAGAGATGTTTGCTGCTTTAGAAGATTTTCTGAATTTAACGTCATTAAAGTTTTGTGAGAATATGTATTTTATTCAGTCATTTGAAGTATATGTAATGCTTCCCACATGGCTAATGGATCATGTAAACAACAGTATTAAATATGAATTTTCTTCAGGCATGACTATCTTCACAGCCTGAGCTTTGCAGGAACTGTGGATAAAGTGTCTTTATCCTTATAGCAAATCCTCCTAAGCTTTTCTCCTTTATTCCTCTCTGTGCTTAAATAGTGAATACTGGAGACTGGGAGGGGAGGCTCCCCAAGTGGAGGGAGACCAGGTTCTCCAGTCTTGCAAGAAATAGCACTGGTATGGACAGTTGTGCTGGGCTGCCCAGGAAAGGGAAGAGGCAGGTGTACACTATGGGCTGCCTCCGGAAGAGTTATATCACTTGCAAACATTCTGATATCTCCAAGCAAATATTTTGGAAAAATCCCATTTCTATTGGTGCTAATACTTTTTTCCTCAATATGAGAAGCTTCAAGGATTATTCATGTCTGGTTTTAAAATAACATAGGATTCAGGTGGATTCTGTGTGTATTAAATTCTGTCCTCCCAAAAATGATGTAAAATGGTATTGCCGCATTGTCTGCTCTACTGTTTGCTTCAAGCGGCCTTTATGGTAAAACACAAAGCCCTATGTGCTTTGATGAAATCATTACTGAACTGCTTGTATCCTTAAATATCTCATAAGTACTAAACACTGTGTTCTCAGAACTGAATGCTATATTGAATCAGTTACATCATCCTTGGGAAGATGTCTTAAATTCCTAATCCCCTCACACACTGGGAGCTTTAGTGTGCCAGTGAATGCTGCTGCTGCTGCTGCTGCTCCCTGACCTGATTTGTTAAAGTTTGTAAAGGAGGGCAATAGCTGGCATCCTCCTTTTGAGTGTGATGTCTTTTAGCTTCCTTGAGAAGACTGTTGACTGATTGCTCTGTCTGAGTCACCTCGCACGGGCTTCCACCCTCTACATCCATACAGTGTCTGCTCTTCTTTACGTTCCATGTTACTCCTTTGTCCATGACATTCATCCTGAGTTACATGACACGTACTCTTCTATTCTCCTCTTGAAGATGTCATGCTTAAATGGAAAGTTTCCTTTCTTAAAGATCTTTTATTGCATATGGATATTTTTGTTCATTTATATGCCTGTGTAAAATGTGTGTACTATACCCAAGGAAACTAGAAGACCGTGTTGAAGCCCTGAGAACCGTAGTTATAGAAGACTGTTAGCGGCCATACTGGTGTTAGAAATTGAACCTGAGTCCTCTGGAAGATGAACCAGTCCTCCTCACTGCCGTGCCATCTGTCTTCCTAGCCCTTCAGTGCAACATTTTTGAGGTTGCAATGATTTCTTTTTGTCTACTTTTAATACTTGCTTTTTTGATTTTTCTTAAATAATTTTTATTTTATGTGTATGAGTGTTTGCTTGCATGTATGTATGTATTCCTTTTATGCTTCTGGCTCCAGAAGGAATCATTGAGTCTCTTGGAACTCAATGATAGAGACACTTGTGACCTCCCAAATGGGTGCTGAGAAATAACTAAACTTGGGTCTTATGTAAGGGAGCCAATACTCCTGCCTGCTGATCCTCTGTCTCTCCAGACCCTTAGTGTTTGCTTTGTGATGATTCTCTGTTTCAGTCCCGTCTGTCATCTCTCTTCCTTCTTCTTACCTCCCTCTAAACTTAAAAGTGTGTCAGATGCTTGCAGAAAGTTTTCTGTAAACTTTACTTTTGACCCTGAATTAATTGATGTAGGAGATTTTATTTACCTATAAACATCCCAAGTGTAATGCCTGTGATTAATAATTGAAGATGTTGATTTTTTTCAATGTCTTTTCTGAATATCTCAAAATAATTGAGTTGCCATAAAATACCATAGAGGTGCAAATGCTGGGAAATCTTTGGTAAGCGATGTCTTTTCTGCATGCATATCTCTCTCTCTCTCTCTCCCTCCCTCCCTCCCTCACTCACTCCCTCCCTCCCTCCCTCCCTCCCTCCCTCCCTCCCTCCCTCCCTCCCTCCCTCCCTCCCTCCCTCCCTCCCTCCCTCTGTGTGTGTGTGTGTGTGTGTAGCTAGCCAACTCTTAAGACTTAAATTAGGTAGGTGCATAGCACAGGTACAGTGATATTTGAAAATAGACCAGGGCAGAATGTGGTAGAAACTTAAGCCGTTGGTGCTAGGATAGCTTCCAGAGAGGTGGAGGAAACCTGAAAGTAGTAATAGCATTGAGATAATTGAGAGCCTTGTATCTTTGCAGAATGGCCAGAAAGCCGAGAGTGAGAACAGAGTAAGGAAGTAAGGAACCTGAAGGAGCCAGGTCATATGGGCGCTTTGTGGACTGTGGTTGGTAGTTTAGGATTTATTCTGAGTTAAGCTAGCAAGAATTTTGAACAAGACTATTGGGTGTATGTAATTTAAAAGATTTTAAAGCTGCTCTGTGAATAAGTGTAAAATGAGGCAAAAAGGTGATGGTTGATTGAATCATCGTACCTTTGGAAGAGTGATGAACAGTGAGATGTAGATGCATCTAGGAGAAGAGCTGAGAACTGTGCACCTTCTGGATTGCTGAAGAAAAGACAGGGATGTTAATATCATATGGCAAATTGAAACCTGGCAATGGCCTTGTCTTATTTGACAGAATTTATCTGTAGGTAGGGTCTTGTTGGCCTTCTCACTCTTCTGAAGACACTGGTTCTTGTATCTAAAGAGAAACTATGGTAGAATAATAAAAGCTAACAGCAGGGACCAGCATAGAATCTCCTATCTCCTAAATAAGATGTCATTCTAGCCCTAGCCCAGCACAACCTTCGGTTGCTGCTGTCAAGCTGCCTTTTTTCCTTTTCTAGAAATTACTTGTCTTGGCTGACAAAAGAGGACTTGGATGGGGTCAGTGATACTGCTTGTCTTTGCTTGACCTTGGTGTTCAAGTTTGCTATGGGAAGTTAGTGGGAAATGCAACAGACAAGCATGTAGATGGGGCTCTGTTGGGGAGAGGCCCTGCTGAACCTCCAGATGGAGGTCATCTCCCCACATCTGCACCTCTCAGTATGAAGCCAGTTGCTTTCTAAGTCGTTAGACTCCTCAAGGGATGTTTGTCCTTGATACTCCTTGCTTCTGTTGTTTAGAATCAGAAAGTTCTATGATTTAGGTGCAGACATTTAGTTTAAAGATTATTTTATTTTAGCAGAAAAGAATGTGTGTGTAACTCTCAAAGGTAGTCCTTTGCAGTAATAAGAGGTATCTGGGACCCTTTCATACCTTCAGAGCATTGGTGGTCCTGTTGTTGCAAAACTTAATCTAATTTAGTATGATTCAATGAAGCAGGATTTTAGATAAAGAACCTTGAACATTGAATTCCATCTTTTTAAAACATATTTTTTTATTTGTGTGTGTGTAAGCGTGTTTGTGTGTGTATGTGTGTGACTGTGCATACATCTGTCTCTGGGTCTGTGCACATCAGTTGTAGGTATCTGTAGAGGCTGTAAGAATGTGCAGCATTTTTTAGATGTGGAATTAAAGAACATTAGTGAGCCACCTGACTGGGTGCTGGGAACAAAACTTTGGTTCTCTACAAAAGCACCAAGAGCTCTTAGCCACTGAATCAGTTCTGCAGCCCTTCAGTCCCTTCTGCATCTTAGCACATGTTGTTGAAATTATATCGTTATCGGCTTTGGTACCAACAGCCTCCCTGATGGTCAAGGTTCTGAAAATAGTTCTACACATCATTCTTTACTTTCATACACACATAAAGCTAGCTGTGACATGTAAATACCTTTAGCACAATTATAATACTGCTTCAGGGTTAGTTTCAGATATCACAGCGTGTTCCCGGGACATTGGCAGGAAGAAATCACACCTATCCTAAGTCATCTGGGGGGATTTGTGAGACGGTGCACCTATGTAGAATCAGAATGTGAAGGGCACGTAAGCACCAGCAATACTGGATAGCATAGTTTTCGAGTCCATCTTTGGTTAGCCTACTCAAAGATGTGAAAGGAATGATTGCACAGGTATAATTTCCAAAAACTCTATGAAAAGCATTTGTATCCTGGCTGTGATTTGTAAGTTCTGATAGGAACACCCTAGAATCTGCATTTTCTAAGTGTTCACAGAGGAAGCCCTGTGCGGGGGTTTCTTCATCTTTTAAGCATCGTATTTCCTGCTTACTCACTAGTTGAGTTGCTGTGCAGCTTCTTGGTGTCCTGTCATGACTAACTCGAGACTTTCAGTTGTGCAACCAATAATAATACATGTTTTCTTGTTTTTCATTTGCAATTAAGCTTTTGGGTAAATTAATGGCAAAAATGGCATTCTTACAAATAAGGAAAATAACTAGTCCTTTGGTAAAAGGTACTTGGAAATGCTGACACAGATGCTAGAAGACTTGGGGTTAAGGTCGTGGTGATTTGTAAACATCCATGCTCATGCAGAAGCTGCCAGGTAGCTTCCTGTTCCTTCTTATCCTAAGACACTGATCCGTAAAGTAGCATGAACCTCGGCTGCATGCTGTTTTGATTTTAACACAAGTTATATTGGGAGCCTTTAGTGTCACTAATGTGTACAGTAGCTTTCTCAGACACCTATTTCTAAGAAATATTGTACCCAGTACATGGCATTCATTTTTATCTACTACTAAGTCAGAAACTTTAATGTAATGTAGTTTACATTAAAGGTAGCTAAACTGGCACTCAGGTATTGAGTAATCTCTTGAAAATGACTGGGTGAGTAATTAATGATGACCAAATTTGGATGCAAAATTCTAACTCCAGCTCCCTGTGTAAATTGACGACAGAGAAAGAGGATGCTGTTGTAAAGCTGATTATTTGGCAGTTGTATAATTTAGTGAGCTGGCTAAGAGGACTTCGATGCCTTTCCCAAAGTCTCATTGTATCCTATTTTGTGAAGTATCTAATTTTCTTCTTCTCATACTGACCTCAACACTCATCATTTGTGTTAGAAGAAACAAGTGCTCACTCTTGAGTGTGCCTTGACTTCTCTTTTTGAAAAACAATAGATATGATGGTGTATACCCATAATCTTTCTTTATCCTTGGAAGGCTAAACTCACTATTAGTTTAAGGTTTCCCTGAGCTGTGTAGTAAGTACCAGGTTAGCCTGGGGCACACAGTGAGACCCTTTCTTTCTTTCTTTTTTTTTTTATTTATTTTTACTTAAAAATTTCCACCTACTCCCATCCCCCTCTCCCATTCCCCTCCCCTTCCCTCTTCAGTCCAAAGAGCAGTCAGGGTTCCCTGCCCTGTGGGAAGTTCAAGGTCCTTCCCCCTCCATCCAGGTCTAGGAAGGTGAACATCCAAACTGGCTAGGCTCCCACAAAGCCAGTACATGCAGTAGAATCAAAACCCAGTGCCATTGTCCTTGGCTTCTCAGTCAGCCCTCCTTGTCCAACATGTTCAGAGAGTCTGGTTTGATCACATGCTCCATCAGTCCCAGTCCAGCTTGCTTTGGTGAGCTCCCATTAGATCAGCCCCACCGTCTCAGTGGATGGGCGTACTCATCGCAGTCCTAACTTCCTTGCTCATGTTCTCCCTCCTTCTGCTCCTCATTTGGACCTTGGGAGCTCAGTCCAGTGCTCCAATGTGGGTCTCTGTCTCTAGCTTCATCCATCGCCAGAGGACGGTTCTGTGGTGATATGCAAGATATTCATCAGTGTGGCTATAGGATAGGGCTATTTCAGGCTCCCTCTCCTCAGCTGCCCAAGGATCTAGCTGGGGACATCTCCATGGACACCTGGGTACACCTCTAGAGTCAAGTCTCTTGCCAACCTCCCTTAATTAAGATATATACTTCCCTGCTCCCATATCCACCCTTCCTCCATCCCAACCGTCCCATTTCCCCAATCTCTCCCCATTCCCCCTTACCCCAACCCCTTCCCCTCCCCCTAGTTTCCAATTTTTGCCTGGCAATCTTGTCTCCTTCCAATATCCAGGAGGATAACTATATGTTTTTCTTTGGGTTTACCTTTTTATTTAGCTTCTCTAGGATCACGGATTATAGGCTCAATGTCCTCACTGTCATTAAGACAAAAAGGCAACCTACTGAATGGGAGAAGATCTTCACCAACCCTGCAACAGACAAAGGTCTAATCTCCAAAATATATAAAGAACTCAAGAAACTAGACCTTAATATGCTAATTAACCCAATTAAAAAATGGGGTACTGAACTGAACAGAGAATTCTCAACAGAAGAAGTTCAAATGGCCAAAAGACACTTAAGGTCATGCCCAACCTCCTTAGCGATCAGGGAAATGCAAATCAAGACAACTTTAAGATACCATCTTACACCTGTCAGAATGGCTAAAATCAAAAACACCAATGATAGCCTTTGCTGGAGAGGATGTGGAGAAAGGGGTACACTTAGCCATTGCTGGTGGGAATGCAAACTTGTGCAGCCACTTTGGAAATCAGTGTGGCGGTTTCTTAGGAAATTCGGGATCAACCTAACCCAGGATCCAGCAATACCACTCTTGGGAATATACCCAAGAGATGCTCTATCATACTACAAAAGCATTTGTTCAACTATCTTCATAGCAGCATTATTTGTAATAGCCAGAACATGGAAACAACCTAGATGCCCCTCAGTGGAAGAATGGATAAAGAAAGTGTGGAATATGTACGCATTAAGCGTATTACTCAGCTGTAAAAAAACAATGACATCTTGAATTTTGCATCTAAATGGATGGAAATAGAAAACACTATCCTGAGTGAGGTAACCCAGACCCAAAAAGATGAATATGGTATGTACTCACTCATAAGTGGATTCTAGCCATAAATAAAGGACAGCGAGACCCTTTCTTAAAGGCGAGTGTACACACACACATACAAGCAAAAGCTTTTGGGATAACTCCACAATAAAGGCTGGCTCAGAGAGGCTAGTTTGACTGTAGGTACTTTCTTGAATTGCTCCTAGAGTTTCAAAAAACTGAAATCTGTAAGATCTGATAAGACAGAACCTGAAATGGTTCCTCTCTGGTGTGTGATCTGTGAGGGAATTTGCTGTCACAATTTAGAAATACTTTTCTGTATAAGGTGGAAAACAATAAGACGTGGGTGAAGTTTTCCCTTTTACACTGTATTTATGCATCATCTTGAAGAAAGAAATCAGTGCTACCACGCTACTCAGTGATGAAGAAAATGAAGCTATTATAAAGCCCAAAGTTAAATCCACCTACTCTGCAACTGTTCTGTGACTGACTTGGCCAGCCACATCCTGCTGGGGAGAATGGAGCTTGTTAACAAAAGCTGGGAGTGTGGGGTTGCAAGGTCTTACCAGCAAGCTATTGGCTGGTTGTTCTGCATGAACGAAGTCTGTTTCTGCTATTCATACCAAACTTGCCCATTAGTATAGAGTCTAGGGATGTGCTTGTTTGACAGTCACATATAGAATGACAAATAATAGAAAATGCTTTTCCAATTAGCAATTTGTAAAATGATACAGATGAAAATAGAGTTACTGAAGTGCTACTCAAGTCATAAAATATTTTCCCTATCATTTTCTTTTTTTTTTGTTTGTTTGTTTGTTTTGGATTTTTTGAGACAGGGTTTCTTTGTAGCTTTTGGTTCCTGTCCTGGAACTAGCTCTTGTAGACCAGGCTGGCCTCGAACTCACAGAGGAACTCACAGAGATTCGCCTTCCTCTGCCTCCCTCCCGAGTGCTGGGATTAAAGGCGTGCGCCACCACCACCCGGCTCATTTTCTTTTTATAATACTTAAAATCCCCCTCCAAAATAAATACTGAGAAATGGAGTAAAACTTATTAAACTTTTAAATATTAGTACAATGTAGTCATGATTTGCAGACTCTTTCCCAACTTTTGTTTATAACTTAAAAAAATGTATTCAAGTAGACAAATCTTGGCCAAAATAACATTTCAAAATATGCTTTTCATCTTTATTACCATGGTCTCTGGCCCAGCTTTCTCCTGTTTCATCTCCTAGTTCTAGGAGCACAACTTGCTATGTAGTAATCATGCATTTCAAAATTTTCACCTTCAGCATCATATGGTTGACACTCTAGCACAGATAGTGAAATAAATATAGCAACAAATTATTGAGTGGAAATCTGCCAGGGAAGGAACAGTATTCCATGGGGAGGAGAGTTCCCGTGGATGGTGTTTGTTATAAAAGTACATTAAGTAGAGGAAGATAATCTGCACTAACGATAAAAAAAGCCACGGGATGAGGACTGAGCCAATTGAGTTACATGGGATCTGTCTGACTAGATTCTGACAAGGAATCCATGAAGCAGGTTTATTAAGAAAATAACATGAGAGTCATATGTAAAGAAAGATAGTCATTATATGTGAAGAAGGAAACAGAGACAATAGATGGACCTTGATGACAAAGCGTACCGGACACTGGGTTTGAGCGACTCTGAGAGAAGCATACTAGTGGAAAGCTTTGAGTATGTAATCTGATTTATGTTTACAAGGACCACGTGGTGTTTTCTATACAGATGAGAACAGGGATGATAATTTTGAAATAGTTATTTAGAATTTATGAATGCATTTAACAAGGTTGAAAAATGACTAAGATTTAGGCCAGGTACTGTTGGCAGAAAAGTATTATGGATAGTTTGAGCGTCTGTTTTACCCCATTGATTATTCAATCAATATTGAATGTTTGGACTATATATGTCAGGGGAGCTCCAACGTGTTTTTGTCCTGAACTGGTAGGATCCAGTTTCATGCTGAGAGGAAGAGTAGACAGGCCTTGACCTTGGCCAGGAAACAGAGATAAATGGTGGTTTACAGTGTGCACCCATTCAAGTGGCACACTAGACCATTGCATTCAGGTGTCTGGGGACCATAGGTCCGACTGGAATCATGGAGCTTTAGTGCTTCTACTTGTGTATCTCTTAAGGCTGGAGTGGCTAATAACACAAGTAGTGTGGCAACAACTAAAGGTAGGGTTGACATCATCAGCTCTTTAACATTGTTCTATCATGCATGTTTATATTTTACAAGGAACAAAAAGAAGTACTGGTTTGGCATCGAACATCCTATCCACTGAGAATAAGAAGTCATGTGATAATGCTGCGCCTTGAGAAGGGAGATGGTGTCATGATATCCTCGAGAGCTAAGGAGTCTGGATTGAAGGAAGTCTAGTTAAGACTGATGGTTGTGAAGCCCGTTAGCAGATCTCCAGGACAGGCATAATGAAATGCAGCAAAAGAAGAACTTTCAACAAGACTCGGTGACCTGGATGTCGACCCACTCCATGGAGATGAACCTTCTGGGAGACCTTATATTGTTGGATACATTTATGGAAGTGTAATCTTTCATTAAATTGCTCATTTTTCCCCTCACAGTGCAATCTACCTTATCCTGCCTTATTTGAAATAAAAAAGATCATATGAACAATGTTTGAGATAAGAGGAACAGGAAGATAAGAATTTGTTAGAGAAATTTGCCTCATGACAGTTAAATTACCAAAAATTGCTTATTTTAGTTTTTCATTTTACATACCAATCCCAGTTCCCACTCCCTCCCCTCTTCCCATTCCTTCCACCTTCCTTCCCACCCCACCTCCCATCCACGCCTCAGAGAGGGTAAGGCACATTGCAAAGGGCAAGGTCCAAGGCCCTCCTCACTATATCCAGTCTGAGCAAGGTGTCCATCCAAAGAGAATAGGTTCTAAAAAGCCAGTACAAGCAGCAGGGTCAAATTCTGATGCCACTGCCAGTGGCCCCATAGTCTGCCTCAGTCATACAGCTGTCACCCACATTCAGAGAGTCGAGTTTGGTCCTATGCTGGTTCCTTCCCTGGAAGTTGATGAGGTCCCATTAGCTTGGGTAAACTGTCTCAGTGGGTGTGTCCCCATCATGGTCTTGACGTCTTTGCTCACATTCTCACTCCCACTCTTCAACTGGACTTTGAGAGCTCAGCCCAGTGCTCCACTGTGGATCTCTGCCCCTGTCACTATTAGTTGCTGGATGAAGGTTCTATGGTGACATTTAATATAGTCATCAATCTGACTACAGGGCAAGGCCAGTTCAGGCACCCTCTCCACTGCTGCTTAGGGTCTTAGCTGGAGTCATCTTCATGGATTCCTGGGAATTTCTCTAGTGCCAGGTTTCTTACTAGCCACAAGATATCTCTTTCCTTGCTCTAATCTCTGTCCTTTCCCATCTCGACTATCCTGTTAATTACTAGTAATTGTGAGGGATAGGTAGAGAAAATGGAATTGAGGCAGGAGACACATATTGATCACAAAATAGATGACATAAATTGTAGATAATTGCTGAAATATGCCAGGGTTTTTTTTAAATTTTATTTAGACAAATACAAGCCTTTGTTCCATTTATCTCTTACAACCCCAAACTTATCTCCAAATAGTCTATTTTTAAAAATAGAATTGTTTTTACATTTATCTGAAGGCATGTACAATACATTTCTAATTTGAAAATCCTCAGAGTAAACCTTGGGATAGGTTAGTTACGCTTGCTAAAATTTTGTGACTAAACTAACATGTCTGAAGTGTGGCTCAGACATGAACTGATTATGAAGAGAGCCTGGTTTTCCGTGCACCTACGTGTCCAGCTTATATGGATTCTTGGAGAAGAGCTTTTACAGGTTTAAGTACAGTCAGCTGTGTGTGTTCAAGGTTTGAGCTATTTACTCTTTTGTTTGTTTTTAATATTTACTCTTAAGTATTTTATTATTGTTTGATTTTTTTATGTATAGTACTAGCCCAATTTGTCCAAAAGGAAGTCATATCATGGAAGAGGTAAGGAAAGAGCTAGAGTTGGGGTGGCAGGGGTCGGGGTTCACAAGAAGTAACTCCATGGTGTGGTTCCTCGCAGTCCACATTGTTTGTTCTATGATGTGTAGCCGGGCTCCTCCCATTGGCCTGCATTTCCTCTGTGTCTCCATCATCTGCTCTTGGTGTGATAGTATCTCTAATTTTTTTTGTCTAAAGACACCAGTAATACTTAATTGGGACTCAACCTAATGATCTTATTTTAATTTGATTACTACTATAAAGCCCCATCCATTTCCAAATCAAATCACAGTCACTGAACGCTAGATTAGAACAAATTCTCTTTTTATAGACTATAACGGGTAAACCGAAAAAATATACTACATATTCAAGAGGTAGTATAAACACTTATTAAAAAAAGAAAATTATCTAAGACTATTCTGAATCTTACCTGTTTAGTTACTATTCTATTGCTGTCAGTAGGCACCATGACCAAGACAATTTATAAAAAAAAAAAAAAAAAAAAAAAAAGGCCTTTCATGGGGGCTTAGTAACAGTTTCCCGGGGGTAGTCCATGATTGTGGCAGGAAGCAGGCAGGATGGTGCTGGAGCAGTAGCTGACAGCTTCTTATACTGCTAGCCAGGCAGCAGGAAGGGAGATTGAGCCTGGCTTGGGCTTTTGAGACATCAAAGCTCACCCAGTGACACACCTCAGACAAGGCCACATCTCCTAATATTTCCCAAGAAGTTCCACAAACGGGGGTACAAACGTTTACCCGTGGACCTGTGGGAGCCATTCTCATTCAGACCACTAGCTTTACCCTCTGACAGTGCCCAGAGTACTATGATTGTGTCTTAATTAGGTGGGTGCCACAGATGTAACAACATCAGTATAACTTACAGTTGGATTCTCATGGCCAGAATCCATTAATTGGTGTGCCATGTCAGCATGCAATTAGGGAAAAAATATCATGGTGTAGCAAATTAATTCTATTGGTATAAATACAAGTGCACTGTGTGTCTCAATAACTGAGTGCATTTGTGTCAAGTTCAGTGTAGGTGACCCCCATCGATCAATATAGCCTTGAATCCTTTCTGTGTGGACACTAGCTCATGAGGTCGCTGAGCTTTAATATGATCTTGCTTGGTGCTGTAGGTAAATAATTCCCTAGCTTTTAACTCTTTAATTTGAAACTTATCTGTGAGGGGGAAAGACATGTGAGAATATACATTAGATAGTTGCTTTCATCACTTTGCATACCTTTGGGTTTAAATTGTGTTATTGTTTCATTCTCTGCCTGTAATCCTAGATTGATAACTTAATTGGGGCACAAGAAACACAGTTATAAAAACACATCCTCCAGGAGGAACAAGTGAACTACTCTGCATTTAATTTCAAATTCTTCCTTGTCAGTAGAGCTTGGATTTGGAAGAACACTTGACACCGTATGATCAATGATCCCGATCAAGCATCCTGTCAGAGAGAGAGGCATAAAATTGATTAAAGGATGTCCCATTTCTTGCAGAATTCAGGCACTTTTGGGGAAATGCTAAACTGATTCAGATATTTTACTGTAATCCTGATCAAAGAATCACATATATTGAGGGTATCACTTCTCAGCATTTTTCAGAGTGACTTTAGGAACTTGAGGTTCTGAGTTCAGCCAGCTAAAAAAGTACAGAACATTTAAAGTGTGGAGGTGAATTGATTGACAGAATATCCCAAAGCTTTTGTGTAATTCAAACTTAAAATAAGGTGTAGCTTCTTGATAATACCAATAGACATGCTAATTTAGACAGGGGAAAGCTCAGGAAGCCACAACCCTAGACAACATGGGAATTCTGAAGCTTAGAGAAATATCATCTTCCCCACAGAAGAGAACAAAAATTGGTTATCCAAAACCAAATTGTCAGTCCTGAGATCAAACACACATGTCATATGGACAAAAATATGTTGCATTATGTATTTATGTATAAGTACACATACCCACCAACAATTAAATGTTTAAAAGCCATGAATTTGGAAGAAAGCAAGGGCAGTGAAATACAAGCATTGGAAGGAAAGTAGGGGGAAATGATGTAACTGTAATCTCAAAAATTAAATGGCAAGTTTTAAAAAGAATGAGTCAATTTGTTGTGGGCCCTAAAATAGGGTTTAGAACTATGTGGCTTGAATGCATTCAGATCACTCCAGGCCCGCTCTACGTTCTGTGAGTCGTCTACCGGGGTACTGGAATTGCTATGTGCTCCTGAATGTGCAGGTGCATGTCTTAATTGAGATAAATGACCGCTGGGGGTTCTGGAAGTTCTGCAAATAAGTATGCGTAAAATGGAGTAAGATGTAAGACTAAGTACAGTAATAGCCTAAGGAAAACTAGACATGGTTGCTAAGTCGCGCAGGGCTCAGGGAAACTAGGAATATAAGGAGTCTGACCTTGATTTAGGGACTGTTTAATACTCAAAATAACATAATAAAAATATATGTAATCATAATTTTATACTCAGTATCTAGTAGACATTGTGGTAAAGGTTTGGGTGATAGATCTTTAATTGAAACAGTCCATGGAGTTTGTGAGTGTTTCTTGTGTTCAACTGAGGATGAATAAGACTGATTCTTTACTACATTGCAAAAGCTGAGGTTTCATTTTAACACTGCTATAGGAATGGCAGTCATGGTCTTAGTACGTGGTTTATACCATAGTGATATGAGATTGTAGGGTATGTGGGAACCAGAACCCAGCTAGCCACACAATTAGTGTGAGGATAAAGAGGAGATGACAGCTCATTGTGGTGATGGTTTAGGCAGGGATTTGTGTCCGTGCAAACTGAGTTAATGAAATAGTGAGAGTATCAGTGCCATGGGGTTTTGAATGCAGCTGAGAAGCAGCTGTGCCACGTAGCCTGTTGCCCAGACTGCTCTAATCCCAACAAACTCCTTTTCTCGGTACACATGTAGTGACTGTTTCAACTGGGACTTCCCCAAGTTTACCCGATGTCCGTCGTCGTGTGTTGTAAACGCACTGTAATGACAAAAGCAGCCGTGAGGTACAAGGCCACCCAGGGCTCGCCCAAGTTCTGAGGGAAGCGATAGATAGTATCTAGAAGCTCAGTCAGCATGGGGATTACCTCAGAAAGCACTCGTCGGGGTGAAAGGAAAGGCGTCCGCTGCTCTGAGAAAGAACAATTCCAACAGGAAAACAAATCTTAAATAAAATAAGTAAGCATATTCTGATTTGGTCAACAGTCACTTTCAAATGTAAATTTTTCTTGAGACAGCATCTCATAATCCCAAACTGGGACTCTACGGCAGGAGACTAAAGCTAACAATGGAATCCTAATCCTCCTCCCTCCCAGCCTGACTGAGGCTTACTGAAACTGTGCCAGTTTCCCATGTGGAATGTTCATTTCAATAATTTAAAACACGAATATGTTACCATTTAATTTTCCCTTTTGGTGTCACGGTACACAGACAGGCTTCTGGCTAGCATTGCTCCTTATATTCTAGTGTAGGAGAACGAACAGTAGGTGTGAGATTTAGCCAGTATTATTGGACGAGTCCCAAACTCTCTGGCATGTCTTTTCTTTACCAGTCATATGGTAATGGCAATCAATGCTACTATAAATTATGTTTTGACTTCATAATTTGATTAATTTCTTTCTAATTTACCTATTTCTAGATGTGAAGTGACTTTTATTCTCTTCTGGATCACAGTTCATACCAAATGCCCAGTCCACTTCAAAATAAAATTTCTGGTACCACCAAAACTCACTGGGGAACCTGCTTATGAATCAAGGAAGGATTTAATTTATCACGCAGGAACTCTTGACATGTGTAATTAATCCCTTCTTGGGCAGCTTCCTCAGAGTGCAGAAGTTCAGCATCCCCATTTCCTATGAGGGTCTGTGATCCCTGAGGATCTGATGGCAGGCTCCTCAAGTAAATACTTGGTAATTGCTCATTGAATGGATAGAAAAAAAATCAAAATTGAATAACACACATGGCTGTCAGATCACCTGATGTACTTGTATTAGCAGTATTCTTTAGAGTGTATTTAAAATACTCTCTTCAGAGACAGCTGACCCAAGCTCGTGGGAGATCGTGAGTTTGTCAGGGACCAACCTCGACAAAAATACCTCTTGCCAGGGTAGGGACGTTGGGGTTTAGGAATATAGTAAAGAATACAAAGATGCGCTTAAAAATAAGACATAAACATGGAAGATAGTATCAGGAGGGAGTTCCAGTGAAATTCACCTGTGTTTAGTATCCAATTGCTTAAAATATCCCTGACCCCAAAAGGTAGGAGTAAGACAAAAAAACTGCATTAACATGATACAAGGAAATGAACATACCAATTGAAGGTCTCAGGCTACATCCATAGTTCAACATTCTGTTGCTAGAACAAAACAAGTCATGCTCATACCCTAGACCAAAACATTTTGTAGGCAAACCACTCCCTGGGTGGAATCTAGTGTTGTCTCCATAAAGGAAATGGACCCTTAGTTGGATCCTTAGACTTTTGTTTGTGGTAGAAACATATCTGCTTCTCTAAGCCTGAAATACAAGGTCTGACTTTTAGTCACACCTGTAGACAATAACCCTGAGAGAGCAAAACTCTCTGGTCTGAGTCTAGGTAGCATCTTTGCTTGAGGTAGAAAAAAACCTTGAAGAATAGAAGTAAGTTCCAACTCTGGTCAATGTGGAAACAGCCTCACATTCCTGGACCTCCACACAAACTATGGAGTGACAGCTGGGGATCTTGCGTGGAACTAAACAAGACCCTCTGAATGTGGGTGACAGTTGTGTGGTTTGATCTGTTAGGGCCGGGGCTGGCAGTAGGACCAGGATTTATCCCTGGTGCATGAACTGGCTTATGGAGCCCATTTCCTGTGGTGGAATACCTTGCTCGGCCTTGATACTGGGTTGGTGGTGGTAGAGTGGGGAGCTTGGACCTACCTCAGGTTGATATGCCAGACTTCGCTGACTGTTGGGAAATACTATTTTCAGTCGTTTGACTTTTGCTTATGCTGAATTTTTTTTTATCTCTGTGAAACTGTGTTACTGTGCCTGTCTAAAACACCTGATGGTACTAATAAAGAGATGAACAGCCAATAGCAAAACAAGAGCAAGGATAGGCGGGGCTTGTAGACAGAGAGTATAAAGAAAGGTGAAAAATCTGAGAGGAGAGAGAATGAGAAGCAATGAAAGAACAAGGAGAGGAGGACATGCAAGCCAGCCATGGAGTAAGAAGGAAAGGAGAAAAAAAAGATAGAAGCACGGAGGCAAAAGGTAGTTGGGATAATTCAAGTTAAGAAAAGAAACAAACCAAGCTAAGGCTGGGCATTCATAACTAAGAATAAGCCTCCATGTGTGATTTATTTAGGAACTGAATAGTGGACCCCTCAAACAGCCAAGAGAGTAAAATATCCCACAACAATGGACTCCCCAAGGAAGTTCTTATGCCCTCTGAGAAGCGGATGGGAGGTAGGAAGGGGGAAGGTAGAGGGAGCAGGCAGAGGGGGAACTGGGATTGGTATGTAAAACGAAAGGCAAATTTTTCCGAAAATACAATATCGTGCTGTGCCTCTCCTCTTCAGCCCATTGCCGGCACTGGGCAGGTCGGTCTGCAGCAGTAAAAGGTGTGTCCTTGTCACTGCAGACCTCTGGAAAGTGACCAAGTTGAGAAGAATCTAGGCACAGCCAGAGTCATTGTTTTACTTTTGTGGAGCTGACTAAGTTTGGAAATACTGTGTGATTGCTGAAACACACATTATAAACAAGATGAGTATGGGAAGGAGAGGCGGTGAAGGGAGTGAGGTTGGGTGAGCTCACAGCCACAGATGACGGTACATTTTTTTTTAAAAAAACTGTTATTTATGGAATAATGATTCAGAACATATATTAATACTTTATCATGCTGTTGCGTAGATGGTGAGCAAAAAGTGCAGTTTGCACGTGGTAAGATCTAGTCTTTGAAAACATTAAGGATCTACAGTAATATATTTTCCATTCAAAGCAATTAAATGTTTTATAATAGAGATTATATGCTTTATCATATATTAAGTACACAACTGCCAATGAAGTCATTACCCCCAAAGTGAAAGACTGTGACTAACTGCCATTAATTAATTATAATTAATCTACCATTGCTGGAGACTGAACCCAGGATCTTCCACATTAGCTAAGTACCCTGCATCCTTAGTCCCTGCATGCCTACTTTTAGGTAACGATTTGGATGCAAGAGTCTCTATTTAAACTCCAATAACTCTTCTGTAGGATTAAGTATGAATACGTTTTGTTACAGAAGGATGATTCAAAATGAAACAGGGATCCACATATGTGTATATACATATATAGAAAATATTCATATGAACACATAAAGTCATAAGTTACTTTAAACCACCACCACAGCTAAAGCTGGATGGATTCATGTCCTTTCTCAGAGGACATGATAGATGTTTATAAAAAAAAATGAAAAAATCTGGTGTCCAGATGTAAACCTCCTGTGGTTAGATGCAAAGCCTTCCTTGGCAGCTGAAGACACAAATGAGGTTTGGAAGCAGATGATGGTAATAAGTTAACCCAGGACAGAACCTCCCGACAACCAGCTCCTCCAGCTCTTCTCGTCACACTGTCACCCTCTGGGCTTCTAACCATGACAGTAAACTACCTTCAGGAAGTTCCATTTTGTAAAGCTCCAAGTGAACGCCACGCAGACTCCAGACTTCTCCAAAGCATGTCATTATGGCTGCTAGATGGCCCGGGCAGCCATGGACAAGAGCCCCACATTCCACATTCTTCAGTCCGTGCTGCTTTGCTCAGTAGCCTTTCAGTCACCAAGGCACGCTGGCTAGTTTTAGGTCAGCCTGACACAAGTTAGAATCATTTTGGAAGGAAAGCCCCAGATGAGAAGCCTGCTGGTTTTTGTTTGTTTGTTTGTTGTTTTGCTCTTCTTATTGTTTGTTTGGTTTTGGTTGAAGACCGATGTGGCAGGGCACCGCTCACAGTGGTCTATACCACCACGCTGGTTCTCGGTGTTTTAAGAAATCAAGCTGGACAAACTATATGGAACAAGTTAATACTCGCGACACTCCTAGTGGTCTCTACATCAGTTCCTGCCCAGAGTTCCTGCCTTTACTCACCAGGCTGAGAGACTACAAGCTGTAAGATGAGATAAATCTTTTCCTACCCAAGGTGTTTTATTACTACAATAGAAAGCCTAACTAACACAAATAAAAGTGGTAGTGGAGATGATAGTGTTTTTCTTATATGCCTGACCATGTTTTGGGCTGGATTCTGGAAGGATTTTGGAGCATTGGACTGGAAAAGCAATTGGGTTCTCAGAGCTCAGTGTACTATTATTTCTGTGGAACTTTGGAAGATAAGGTTGCTGAGAGTTCTACAGACAGCGTTGGCTTAGGAAGCTTCAGAAGGAAATTTTTAGAGTCCCTGTAATACTCCTGGAGCATTTGTGTGATGTTTTGTGTTAATCTGTGGTGTCTGGTCGGTCAGAGCTGAAGAATCAGCTGTGATAGAGAAGACCCTAGCACTACTGAAGTAAATCTTTTTCTTGGTAGAGACAATGGATACTATTCAGCAGGTACTAGAGAAGCAGACTAGAGATTAAGAAGAGACCAGCATCAATGAGTTGAAATCTGGGAAGTGCTTCCTCAGAGTCAGCACATGAGCCAAAGGTCAGAAAAGCTGTACCCTGTATTGGTAGCCAAAGCTGGTAGTTTAAGAATCACCCAGGTGGTGCTGGTTTTGAAGGCATGAAGGTTTCATTGAGAGAGGCTGGGACAAACCATTGGGTAATATGCAGCCTCAGTTACAGTAAAAGAGCTAGGATTAAAGGGCTGTGGAGAGAGACTGTGACTTTGCATCATGTGGCAGGGTTTGAGGCCCTAGAGAGAGCCCAGGAAAGACTACTGTTGAACGTGCAGCCTGATTACATTAGAAACCCAAGCAATATGGAGAAACCAATACAACGAGACTACTCCTAGGCCTGCAACACAAATGGGGTGAAGCTGGCCTGACTGTGTGTGCTGAGGAGGGTGGGGCCAGGGAATTGGCCCCAGGTCCTTTGGAGGAGCCCAGAAAATCATGAATGAATCTGAGATGTCTGACACTGATCTTCATGCTGGTGGATTTTGGTTTTTCTTTAATTTTATTGTGACCATACACTGGCTCTTCCCTACTGAAATAAGAAAGTAACCAATTTTCATTTTACAGGAGCCCAAAGTTAAGAGAATTTGAACTTTGAATGAGATTTTGGACTTTTAGAGAGACTAGGCTATTTAGAGACTTTGGATATTTTGAAGAGACTGAACTTTTAAGTTGAATTTCTAAAGACTGGACTTTCAATTTTATAATATATCTTATTTTGTGATATTTAATAATACATTATCTTGAAAACAAAAAAGAAAAGGTCTAGTTTAGTAGTGATACGTTTGTGTGCAAAATTGACAAGGGACCAATTCTGCTGGCTAGTTTCATGTCAACAAGCTAGAGTCATTTTGGAAGAGAGAACCTCGGGGGATAAAATATTCCCAATAGATTGGTTTGTGCAAAATAATGCATTTTCTTGATTGAAGATTGACATAGGAAGGCACGGGTCACTGTGGGAAGTACCACCCCATGGGCAGGTGGCCCAGTGTGTTATTTCTTATACTGAACAAGCCATGAAGAACAAGTCAGTAAGCAGCGCTCCTCCGTGCCTGCTGCATCAGTTCCTGTCTCCGGGTTCCTGCTTTGACTTCTTCCCTAATTTCCCTAGATGATAGACTACAATCTGTAAGGTGAAATAAACACTTGGCATCTCAAATTGTTTTGGCTCACAGTGTTTTATCGCAGTGATAAAAATTCTCAGGCACAAGTTGACTTTGATATTCCTGGATTTTTTTTGTTTTTTGTTTTCTTATTTATTTGTTTATTTATTTATTAAAGATTTCTGTCTCTTCCCCACCGCCGCTTCCCCTTTCCCTCCCCCTCCGCCAATCAAGTCCTGGATTTTTTTAAATTTTGAGTTGGCCAAGAATGGAGTTCGTGGTGTCATAGGATGAATGTATGTGTGTTTTTCAGCCTTATCCTGCCTGGTCTCCAATATATTCTACCTGGACATGTTGACCTGTGGGCATTCACTGCCTCTCATTCCTTCCAATCTCACACTTAGTAGACACAGCATATGGAAAGACAACAGAGATTGTTTCTAATTTCCAGGCAGCTAGTTTAATGTCTAAGTAGTTTGCACTTAGCTCTTAGCTAAGTTCCCATTTTATCCCCTCTCGTCTGAGGGACTGTTGTATTTTCTATGAAATGGAGAGACTAGGTCAAAAGGCACATAGTCGAAGTAGGTAATGCTTTAACTCAAGTAAGAGTTCTGCTCTAGTTCCAAAGAGTAAGGAGTAAAAGTCAGATTAAGAGCAGACACCTTGAGGGCAAAAATGACTTTATCTACTTTTATAGTGTTCTCCCTGGCCTGGTTATTTCTCTGCATATCATATTTCCTTAGATTTCTTAATACGGTGCTGAAGAAATAATGGATAATAGACATAGTAATAAAATGTCTACTAGGGGACTTTCATTTCTACTTCATATCTATAAGAATGCAAACTGAGTTCTCACTATCCAGGCTTTCATCAGAGAAAATGTGAAGCTGGAAAACAAAACAAAAGCAAATAAACAAAAAAAAAAAAAAAACACTTTACAAACAGAATGTTGATCATTCGAAAATGGTACTCAGTTATGATAATAACAGAATAGCTATATCTACATTTTAAGTTCTTTTTTTAAAAACTGCATTTTATAGAGTAAAACTGTTCAAGAAATTTTTGATTTTATAAATTGAATTAGGTGCTAACAGCTCTTACGTTAATGAACAAAGTTGATGAGGCAGCACTTGGGCAATTACATTCAAGTACATAATCCTTCTCAATGTTTAGAGTTAGGCTTTATTTGAAGTATCACGGGGATACATTTGACCTGGTGCTGTGAAGATGTTCCTGGTGTTCCCAGTCTTGTATCACACAAGACAGAAATTTTGGGAAACAGCAAGTATTACTTATGTGAAAAGCAGAAACAATTACTTGCCTGCATTGTTTTCACCCATAACCTTATTCTTCTAGCCCAAGACAGCATCAGTTCCCAAAGGAAAATACAACACAAAGAATCTCTGTAGGCGCTAGAGAAATAGCAGTGTAGGAACGGTTTCCTAAATTCCATGCAAACTGACACATCGAATAGAAAACACTTGGGACCGTTTAGTTAAATCGTGAGTGGACAAGAGTCTTCAGTGGACTGAAAGTGCCGTACAGTGGGACAATCAGAATGGGTGTGCAGTAAGCCTAGACTAGATTCTCAGGTGTGCACTTTTGTTAGCCTTCCATGTGGCAAGAAGTGAAGACAGGGAGATCAGGCTCCTGACCATAAAATGTTTATCAAATTCTGTAGAGGGATGACTGACCTCTGTAATCATTACCCAGAGGGCTACAGACCTGAAGGAACTCTGTAAAACTTAAAGGAGCAGAGGGCCACGAAATGATGACCTGCTTTCAGAGTTAGGTGAGTTCTGCTGAATGCCAGGATTTTGATAGCTATCAGACTACAGAGTCTACTTCGTATAGTTAACACTTCTGGATATATTCTTTAGAAAATTATTCTAGGTGATCTTGGACAAAGGTAATAGACTTTCCAAGATGCTTGTAATTTATTAATGAGGCTAACAGGGCATATGAAGTTTTTTAATTTGCATAATAGACAATTTGAGATACTTTTACTGGGAAGTACATTTAGAAGGTTAGATATTGTGAAGTCTAATTCCTGGGTGCTGAAAAAATTATGTTCCTAAACAGAGATTTAATTAGACCTCAAAAATATGCAAAGTAAATTTCCCTGGCTCCTTACTTCTCTCAGAATTAATTATAGATTCCCCTACTTCTTCCAAAAAGCATTATATATCATGACCCAAATTCACCTAATTTCTGCCCTTATCTCCCAAGACTGCCTGTGAACATGCCCAATACAACAGAATTTATGTTTCTGTTCCCAACCTAGTCTGCTTTCTTGACACAGTGCATTGCCTGGGTACTGAGATGTCATTAACTTTATTAAACTTTGGTCTCTTTCAAGGTGTGAGTCATTGCCTCCAATCCTTGTGGGTTTTCATTTGTCTCTGAGAGTTTGGCTGCTTTTTTTGACTCCCTGTTGTTCAAAGGGAAAATATTTAGAACAATATAAAGCCCAATGCCCTTCCTTCCTTCCTTCCTTCCTTCCTTCCTTCCTTCCTTCCTTCCTTCCTTCCTCCCTCCCTCCCTCCCTCCCTCCCTCCCTCCTTCCTTCCCTCTCTCTTTTCCTCCCCCCTCTTTCTTATTTGTCACATCGGCTTTGAACATTTTGCTTTCTTTGTTCCTTTGTTTTGGTGGTAGATGTTCTCACATTATGTGAAGTGATTGCATGGATGCTGAAGGCCAAGGGTAAAGAAAAAGCTGATTTGTTCCATATAAGAATTCAGATATTTAGCTGGGGATCTCTAGGAAGCAGTTAAATACCGAAGTCTGAAATTAAGCTATTCTATAAAGTCGCCTGGAGATGGATGAAGGCTCAGATTGGATTCCAGCTCTAATTCTAAGCCCCTTGTGCCAGTTGAAGGTGATCTGTCCAAAGAAAGGACTATTTCCTTTTTTTATCTCTTGTTTTCTTCCTATTTCAATAACAAAACCTGTAACTTTCTAAAATGTCCATAAAGTGGGTTTGTTGACTTTGGGGCATGGGAAGCTTTGATGACGATGTCTTAAGAAGAACAATTCTGAAAGCTGCATGATCCTTTGTTCAAATCATTGACACATTTTCACCTGCTTTATTTTTCACCTTTAAATTAGAAAGACACATCATTTAAACCGTGATAGCTAAGCTGCTCATTATTAAGACAGTAATTGAATTTTTAGTGGTCTGTGATACAGTGAAGAATAAAACCCAAAGCGCACAGTCTGCTTATCAGGTTCTGGTCCATTGAAGGAGCTAGTAAGGTGAATGGTGTATATGTGTTGCTGCTGCTGCTTCCTCTCCTCCTCCTCAGGCACCAGCAGCCCTTCCCTGTTGCGGGAGGTCCTTCCGCCCCTCCAACCAATAGCTGCTGTGATACCAGCCCACTGGGGCGTGGTCTCTCTCCCTTTAAAAAAGCAGCTATTTCCTCTGCTCACTCTCTTCACTTCCTGCTCAGCCGGAGACTAGACTCCCTTCCTGGTTGTGCAGATGGCTGTTGTCTGGGACGGTGATCTGTAAGTTTTCCCCTTTAAATAAATAACACCCTATTAATCATAACTCCAAACTGGTGTGGCCTTGTTCGTGACTTACGCCTTCATCTGGCGCCCGAACGTTTGGCTTTTAGGACCTCTCCTTTCCC
>NW_026067892.1:10048109-10048861 GCF_014885135.2 Alexandromys fortis | reverse complement strand
CCTTTAAAAAAGCGGCTATTTCCTCTGCTCGCTCTCTTCACTTCCTGCTCCGCCGGAGACTAGACTCCCTTCCTGGTTGTGCAGATGGCTGTTGTCTGGGACGGTGATCTGTAAGTTTTCCCCTTTAAATAAATAACACCCTATTAATCATAACTCCAAACTGGTGTGGCCTTGTTCGTGACTTACGCCTTCACTTCCCTATCATCACGGTCATTATGGTTCCTATGACTCTCTGAGAAAATGGAAGGCTAGGTGGAATAAAGATGGATGGTGTTTCTGATGCTGATTTACACACACACACATACATGCTCTCTCTCACACACACACATGCACACACACAGTCACACACAATATATTTGTAGCAGTGTATTTAAGGGAAGATACAGGGAGCTTGAGAAACAGGTACTCATGTATGTTGCATTGGTTATGAGACTATTTTTCTCATTTATTTGAGAAACAGAAAATTTCTATAAATTGTGAGCAAGAATGGCAATTACTAGGACTGCAAATTGAAACAGGCAGAGAAGTATTGTTGTATAGCAAACAGGAAAATAAGATCCATATTAGAAACTGTTTTAGAGAGGTTTAATTTAGAAGTATATACAAATTCATCATACTAAACAAGAGATTGGCTATCCCTTAACTCTAAAATCATTGTCTCAAAATTTAAGAATTTCTAATAATCATCATCCAATCCTAATTCACCACTCGACAGTGACTGAGTCTTTAGATTAAAGGGAAATTATTTTAAT
>NW_026067892.1:9950659-10047991 GCF_014885135.2 Alexandromys fortis | reverse complement strand
CTTATGTGTATTCTTAGAAGACATCTTCAAATAAAATCTGGAACTTAGTTTTTCTGGAGAGTGAAGCAACCTGTAAAGCCTTTTATTTTCTTATAGACTTAGAAGGGAAATAAAACAAAGTAACGATCACATAGCACTCTTGAGAATGAGAGGGCATCCATGGGGCACATGTGTGGCACCGTAGAAGTATTGCAGCCCAGGCTAGATGGACTCAACTCCTCCGACTGCACAACTGTGTGTTTTTGGAGAAGCTATTTGCCCTCTCTAAACACACCTTCGCCATCTACATATTGGGTATTAAGGGGCTGCTTTAGTATTGAATGTTATAACTGATGTAATGTTTAATGTGGGACGTTCATACTAGAAAAGAAATCACAGTTCTTTAGCTAGCCAAAATTGCTTGCAACCATGGTGGACTGATTCTATTTTTGTTCAAAAAGGAAGATAGTTATAACAGCTAAAGATTTTCATAGCTTCAAACGAATACTGTACTTTTCATTTCCTATGCATTAGGGTTGTGTGCAGATGTTCAGTCACACACTCTCTTATTTACAAGTGACCACCACATTTGAACTGTGCATCCACTGACATGGGTTTAGATAGAGCCCACCTTTCTGACTTAGGGGCAGATAATTTCACTAGAGATAGGAGCCTGAAGAGTGAAAAGGTTAACCATTTGTATGGCACACCCTGGGTTTTCTACATCACATTTTCACTTTCTTTCCAAACGTGTCGTATTGAAGTGATTCATTCTGAACTTAACATCTGTAGTGTGTTTTCACTTTCCCAAATTCCCTTAGTCTTCAATTCTATTTTGTAAGCAGCTTGCCAATCCTTACTGCATTTCCAGTATAAGTAACATCAATACAAAGAACGGTATGTGGCTTTGTCCTATTCACAATCAGAACGGTAGGTTTGAAAGAAGTTGATGTATAGATCTTTAAGTAGAAGCTCAAGCGCTTCAGATGCATGATTTGTGCATAAGGCAAGCCTGCTGTTACAAGCAACAAAAACACAATACCTTGGATATTTAAGACATCGCTGCGTGCAAAGCTATCACTATGGAAACTGAGTTAAGAGTACTCCATGTTGAGTGCTAGTCCGCTCAAGTGAGCTCTGGTGACCAATAGATTTAAAACCAACTTCAGAGTAGACTTTACAATTGAAAATTTGACAGCCTTACTAAGTAAGATAATTTTGTTTGTCATTTGTGGCAACACTACATCAAAGATTTAAATTTACCTTAAAATTTGCCATCTTGAAGAGGGCAAAGATTCCATTCTTGGCACTCACAGGGCAGCTCAAAACCATTTGTTGCTCTTGTTGCAGAGGTTCCAGTGGCGTCTTCTGACTCTGCAGGTGCTAGCCCTGCATGCAGTGCACATACATGCGCACACAAGGCTCATACAGATGAAATCAAATAAATGAAATTTGTTTCCTTTTGTTTATTTTTGAGACAGGGTATCTCTGTGTAACAGTCCTAGCTGTCCTGGAACTAGCTCTTGTAGACCAGGCTGGCCTCGAACTCACAGAGATCCACCTGCCTCTGTTTTACAAGTGCTGGGATTGAAGGCATGCACCACCACTGCCCACCATGAAATCTTTTTAATAAAAGCATTGCATTAACATCAATAGAAATAAATATCCGTTAATAAGCAACTGATTTTGTAATGTTCCAGTATTATTTGCCATGTGACCCAATGTGCATGTTGAAGCCACCGCTGCAATATTTTTCTCCTATAAATTTTGATAATGGATAATCATGTCCTTAAAGCACTAGGGGATTATGGCAGATGTAACTTCTATGTTACTTTGTCCCTTTATTCTTTTTCATGCCCAATACTGTTGACTTTTTTTTAAAAGTTGAGCTGAATTTAGCATCAAAACTAATTTTGTTAGTTGTCAATAATATTTGACCCTTTATTTGTGAAGTATGTGTTTATATGTATATGTATGTATGTATACACTTGAATGTCAGAGGACAAACCTGGTATCCTCTCTAGGAAGACTGTCTGCTAGTTTACCAGCTAGATTGAGCTGAGCACCAGAAATCCCCATCTCTGCCCATCCCAGCTTTGGGATTATTAGCATGTACCACCCCATATAGCCTTCCATCATGGAGCATATTATATTTAAATACACTCATATAGTATATAGTCATCAGACTGTAGTAATTAGTATTGGTTTCTCCTTAAGTGTTATCTTTTCTATGTAGTCTATAAAGGTCAATTATACACTTCAAAATAGCTAGAGTATTAGCTACTTTGAAATCTTCCCTATGACCTTACTCCTGTCTTGTAGAGATACGACTTTCTTTCCAGCACACCTTAATGAAGAAAGAAAGGGGTGAAGATCCTTCATTATTGTGTTTGAGCTCATGCTCAGCTGGGACTATCAAAGTACTCCATCAACTACTGCACTGAACTTTCTGAGCTCTCTCTGTGGACTCATATTATACAGAGGCCAGCTGTAACTTGTTTCTTGTGCACTAGGAAATTACGTGCCACGAGTATCAGACTCATTCTTCAATGAGACTAGTTGGAATCTTGGCATTAGTTGGTCAAGTAACACCCAGTGTGCTACTCATATCGTCGGTCCTTGCCTAGCTCACCTTAATGTAATTACATAGTACCTCAACACTGACATGTGTCCACACATATAGATAGGCACACATACACACCAACACAAGTTCAGTGCCTATAAAGAGTTCTTAATATGATCTCTAGTCATCATTTTCTGGAAAAACAATACAATTTCACCCTTCTTTATGGCTGGATAAAAATCCCATTGCTTGTGCATGGAATAATTTTTTTCTGTACAATCATTAATGACAGATACCCAAGCTTATTATTGTGAACAATGCTGCAATAAACATGAACGAGTGGGTATCTCTATGGTATGGTGACTCAAAGTCTTTGAGCATATGCTCAGAAATGGTACAGAAATGGTATATATATTAGATAGATATACTTTTAGATTTTTAAGGAAAATTTATACTGATTTGCGTTGCGGCTGGACAGACTTGCTTTCTTATTACCATGTGCAGAAGTTTCCTTTCACCCACATCCCTGCCAGCATCTGTTGTCCGATAAATGACTTTTTGAGATGTAATATATGAGTAAGAACCCATCACCAAAAATGTAAAAGAAATGTTAGAAAATCATGCCTAAATAAGATTAGTTTAAGTCTAAAATAAATGATGACAGAAACTGATCAATAATAAAAGGTAACCAATTGAAGGAGATAATTAACTGAAATTGTATAGATGTTGAATTCATTAAAGAAACATGAATTGATTATAATGATCATTCATTACATTGAGTATTTATAAGAATCATTAATATGAAAAGGACGAATGGTACTTACATGATCCTGGGCATAAAGTTGTGCACCAGTTCCTGACTCTCCCATAAACTAGTTATGTCAGGAATACTTTGTTTGCCACATGCAAAGTAGTGAGATACAAGTATCTCTAGAGTTGAGAAAGGTCCACCCTGCTTCTTTAAATAGGCTGTACACAATGCTGGATGGTTGCTGTCACTTGCTTCAGATTTTGATCAAAAGAATTTAAATTATTTTAGCTTGTAATCAGTCCTGTGTGATCTTTAGTGACTAGTCATTTCTGCAACTGCTCTGCTTCTATGTTCTAAGGCTATCTGCGCTACACAAAGTGCCAAGAAAGCCCATTTCCCCAGGCTCTTCGCTAACTAGGGTACAAATCAGCAGATATGGTGTGATGTTCACAGTGCTCACTACAGATAAAGACAGAAGCACACGAGGCATCCAGTCTGACTCATTAGTCACTGGGACACTACAGAAAGAGCCTGGCGATTTAGGATATGAATTTCCCAGGGCCTTCGACATAATTGTTGCTTCTTCATTGCGCTGAAGTCCTGTCACTTCCTAAGACAAACTGATGTTTTAATTGACACTAACCACTTCTTTCAGCAGGGTGCATATTTTTTTTTTTTGGTGTTTTATTTTGTTCTGGAGACATGAGTCTTCAAGTCCTATTTGGCTCAAGCTGTCCTTGAGTCTGCAGGAATCCTGAGACCGTAACCTCCTGAGTGCTGGGATCATATGCATACACCATGTTTCTGGTTAAGACAACTTTTGAGGATTCTATTTAGTGACACATACACAATGCATGCCAACCACTCTTTCCTTTCTGACATCCCTGTCTGCCTCTCTCTTCCCACAAACCTTTCTCTCTCATTCATGCATATTCATTTAGTTTGCCGTGGTTATCAAAAAATAAGCATTGTATTTTATTCTTAAAAAATTACTTTCCCACTGATGTAATCTCAAACATTTTTTCAAAACAGAAAAACAGTCATCACTCGTAAGTTTTGCATTACTTCAAATTCAATCATTCAGGAAGCACAAATACTTTTAAAAAGCTGCATCTGTACTCTGGATGCAGAGAACATTTTTGTCAGTGTTCTCTCAGCAACATTGTGCAGACAATTTCACAATATCATTCATTGTGTTTTATATTAAAGCAGATGAGTAGACGATTACTGGAATGTTTGCAGGCAATATGCAAACACCATACCGTCTTTCTCAGGAACTTGATAACAGTAGCTTTCCTAGGCCAGGGCTTCTGGATGGCTAATATTACAGGCATTAGAGATTAGATATTATTCAACCTTTACAACTAAGATGGGATCTCCAAAAATGTACAGTGATATTCCTGGAATGTCATGCAAATGTTTACTGATAATTATTTTAATTCTCTGTTTAACTTTAATTAACCTTATGTAACTCTTAATTAACTTTATATAACTGCTATGATGGAAAGTTATTCTGCTTCAGTGTGACACAGTGTCAGAGAGGGACAACGTTAAAGGAAAGATTGAATTTGGAACTTGCTTTCTGAGGGCTTCCGTCCGTCCTGGCGAGATAGGCATGGGGGCATGAGACAAATGCACCTCGTATTACCACAAGCTACAAGACAGTGGCTGTAATTGGAAGCCAGGTCAACACCTTCAGAAGCATGTCCTATTGACCTGCCTCCACAGCCCCTAACCACCCTACAACCTCCCCACAGTACCACCCACTGGGAGTGTGCACACCAAACAGGAGCCTGTTGGAGACATTTTATACTCAGACTATCACAGTTATAGAAAGATCTTTGTAGGCTATCACAATTTAGATCTTTCAAGGATACAAATTGTTGCTTTACTTTTGGTATTGCATTAAAGTCCAGTTTTGAAATTTATAATTTTATTCTTGTAAACGGTGAAAATGTCAACATGATGCTTATAACAGAAACTTCAAAATAACGTAATTTACTGACTGAGAAGATGTAAGGATAAATGCTGAGTGGCCAGAAGGAACTGACGCCTTGTTTCCTGCACTTACATTGGTGTTCCTAAGCAACACCTACAAAACCACTCAAAGGCAGAGGATGCTACCTTTGGGGATCTAATTTTTAATGCTTTTAGCATTCACTTTCTTTTCCTGTCTATATCTCTCTCTGTTTCCCTATCTCTCTGTCTGTCTCCCTGTCACTTTGTCCCTCTCTGTCTCTGTCTGTCTCTTTGTTTCCCCTGCATGTATGTCAGTCACTATTTGCGTACCTGTAGCCTAGAAGGCCAGAAGAGGGTATTGGATCCCCTGGAACTGTAGCTTCAAGTGGTAGTGAGCCATCACATTGGTGATGGAAACCAAACCTTTGTCCTCTGAAAGAAAAGCCTGTGCTCTTGCCTGTAGAATCATCTCTCCGACCATCTCTTTTCTCCCTTGATAATGGAAACACATATGACTACTAAGACATCATACAGTGTTTCCAACTTTGGCAGGAAATGACTATATTTGAGTGATAATTGAAAATTTAATGACTCCAAGGTATTTAATAACTTTGTTCATTTTTTAAAAAATTCTGTATTTAATGCAGAGTTATTTCTTCAGCTTTTCTGGATATCAGTGATCGCTAGAAAGGGCTTTTACATTTTGGAATGTTTCTTTTTCAGTGTCTCGTCTTTAGTCTGTTTTGGTTGCTTTTTGCCTCCATGTCTGTCTTTATGTTTCTATTTCTGTTTGTATATCTTTGTCTCCATGTCTTCCTGTATTAATGTTTCTATATCTTTATCTTTCTCACTTTTATCTACTGTGAATTTTAAGAACTTCTTAAATAAAAATCTCTATAGCTGAATATCATGGCACACATGTATAATCTCAGCACTTCAGAGGAAGAGGGAGGCAGGAGGATTCCAATATGTTCTGGACCAGTCTGGGTTATTTAGTGAGACCCTGTCTCAAATAACAACAACAGAATTTGTTTATTTCAGAGTAAACCATGGATCCTAGTAACTTTACCCAATAACATAATCTAGAGTTGAATAGGCACACAGAAGAAACATATTTTATTAATAAAAAACAATGTTATGACATGACAATGTCCCACGAAGATCTGTTATACTGTGTTCTGGAGTGGAAACTGGGGACAGCATTTAAGTTTCAACTAGCAGAGGTGATTCCCCTCCAGTGCCTTGATTATCTAAGGTAACACATTTGCGTGTTTAGGGGAAAGAATTTGCACACCCCCAGGGTCACTGTAACATCCATCTACTCTGCATGGGGTATGCAATCAGGTAGCATTCATCTTTGTGAGGTAGAAGCATGCTGAAGGCTGCATCATAGTGACCTCTGCTGAGATAATACTAGGAAGAAGAGCAAACATTGAATAACTCATCATGGGGTCATCGCCAGGCCTCGCTGCAGTTACTGAGAAGGAAATGTTGATTCAGACATTTGCTGAATCTGGGCTTTCATGGTGCTTGTTTTCAGAGGGTGACTCTCAATGAGGGCCTAGTGGTCAGTTCTGACCCCCGTTGATCCCGCTCCTAGTGAGAAATGAAAGTCAAGCCTGGTCCAAGACAAGAGGTAGAATTGTCTACCAAGCAACCACAATTCATTCAAGTCAGCTTTTTTCTTTGTGTGTGTTTTCTTTTTTATATGTGTAAGAGTTAATTTCAGATTCTAAAATTTTTCTACTTTAGCTACTTTCCACATCATCCTTATATTTCAGAGTTAAAATTCATAAAAATCTGACACTCACTAAGCTTGGTCGCATGTACCTTTAATCCCAGCACTTCAGATACAGAGGTGAATTTGAGGCCAACTGATGTTGAGAAAGCTAGGGCTACATAGTAGACCTTGTTTAAAAAACAAACAAACAAATGAACAAACACATGACACTCATTAGTTTATGCTCACTACCAATGTGTGTGTGTGTCAGTGAGTACATGTGTGCATGTATGTGTGTGTGCATATGTGTTTGAGTGTATATGTGTGTGTGTGTGTGTGGTTCCAAGGTCTGTCTTCATTATTTCTGTCTTACTGAGCATAGGACTGAGAAATTGCTATTCCTCTCTGACTTGAATCTGTTTTCTTTGCAAATACACTTGACTAACTTACCCATTGCTGATGAGACTGATGGGCAGGCCAGGCTAAAAAAGATGTGCTGAGTGGGCTTTCTTCTCGATGCGTGCATCCACTCCTTTCCTAGCATGTAACCCTTACCTAGTATGGAACTGAACCTTCATGGTTTACTTTCTGCATCAAAGATCTAGCACTCAAGTTAAAGAGTCTGACTTGTGGATTGTGGGTGTAGCAACCCCTGGAAGTTCTCCAGATCATGCCTACGTAATCATGACTGGCTCGGTCTGCCATTGAAGGCCTTGCAGTAGTGTCCAGTGGGATTGCGTCTGGTTTGGAAGATGAGAGCAGGGTGCAGAGGTGAACTAAAGCACAGATCAGCCAACAGGAGATTCAGGGATGTGAAGAAGTAAGTGAGGGTCAGGAATGGAAGCAAGGACAGCATTATTCCACCCTTCATCTAACGTCTATTCTGTCTGCCCCAAACGTGGTATGAGTCCACAGCTTTTCTAACCTGTCATAATTAATGCTTTACTGCCATGTGGTATAGAAAATAAGGTCTGAGATGCTGAGAATCGTGGTTTATAAAGTATAGGATTAAGTGGTGTTTGACTGCTAGAAAACCAATGACAAGGTGCAATGCATTGGCTGAGGACCGTTTCTTACAGCAACAGTTTGTGATGAGTCCACTGAAGGACTTCCGAGAGTCGGGAGAATGGCATGGGTGAGAGAAGAGATGGGTGTGGTCCCTGCCTGATTGGTGTGTGTCTCGATCTGCCACAGTGAGCCAGCTCATGGTTCAGCTGTTAGATTAAGAAGTGAGAGCAAGTAGCTGGAGCAGGCTGGACTTCATCAGCAGATCCTCCACGTGGATCCTGGGATCTTGTGACTGTTTGAAGGAAGAGTATTAAATTTGAGATGTATTGTTTATTGAGGTTGAAGAATAGAAGAAATGATTTTTTCTCAGTGTGGGAAGAAAGGATCTATAAATGTTATCTATTTTTATTTCTGTACTGCTGGTAAATTCAAAGAAATCTGGAAAAGTAGATTATTTCAACACAATGTTCAGCATTGTTCTTCCATTTTGCATGATGAGACTTTATTCCTACTTTGTGGAATTTATGAAATTTGTACTATGTAAACTCACAGCCCATGTATGGTATTATTTGATATTTTCATGAATTTCCATGACATCATTAGTAATTTAATAATCACTTTACCAAAAGAGCTATGGGAATAGCATGGGATATAGCTCACTTGTGTACAGACACTGGTAGTGGTGTCTAGCTTTTCCTTTTGTAAACTACAAATAAATAGACTTTTATTTTTCTGGAACTCCTGCATGATGTCACACAGGTAAATGCCTTTGCTTGTTCCAGATGGTCATAGGAACCTTTCTAAAACAGTTATGGCCTTTTAAAGAGACTAATAGGGCAATCAGTGTCTCAACATCTTGAGGGTTATTTTTATGGGCAATTGTCATGTGCATACAGGCTTTTTAGCAGCCTTTTATAACAGTAATAAATAAGTCATATCTTCAGTTAGATGGGTACAGTTTTTTTTATCGCTGTTATTCTAAACAGGTTTGGGCCACACAGGATCCTTGTTAGAGTTGGACAGAAATAACGTCTCTTTTTGCCTTACCAAGTCTCACTGCAGTTCCTCTCACTTTGAAGAGGCCACTTTGCTTTAATTTAGCAAAACTAGGAAAAGAGATGTTGAAGTTTTTTGTTTTATAACACGCTACGCTACTAAAAGTCAGCATTCTATCAAACCTTTGTTTTACTTAAAAAGCAAAAGCAAACCCCGCATTTTCCATTAGTGTTAACCTATAGGGTCGTTAACTCTAAGCAGGCAGCGAAGCAGCACATTGGAAATGGGAAGTCTTTTGAAATCTCAACGTCGGACCTCAGTGAACACATCCTTCAACAAGGCCATACCCCATAGTCATTCCCCCAAAATGACCCAAATGGTACCAAGTATAGAGGTTCTATTGACTTCTAGGGGATATCACAATCAAACCACCACCATCTTGTTTTCATCTTTGCTCAGCCATATAGCATGAGCCAGCCAAAATCATTGAACTATGGCTATAAGCTTTTATGATAGGGGATTTACTGTCTTCAACTCTTAGTGGTAAGAAATGTTACTTACCTTTTATATTGGTGGTTATGAGAGTCTGTAAGTCATAAATTGTATTATGTTAAATATGAGATTGATTTGTCAGGGGTTGTAGCTAAGTTTTAGAGCATTTGCGTAGTATACACGAGGCCACGGGTTTAGTCCTCTGCACTGCTACAAAATACAACACAGTGAATAAAAATCTGGGAAATGCACTAATAATAAATTACCAAATGTTATCATGTGCTAGTTTGACATTTTTCTAACCGATGTTTTGATAAGATAGCATTAAGCTAATTTCCACTGGAAAGCAGCACATGGATGGGAAGCTCAGTGGATTACCTAGCTTGAGCAAGGCTCTGTTAGGTTCCCAGGACAGAAAGAAATGAAAGCATCTAATTATGAAATTGAGCTATATTTGGGTAAGATGAAATGGTTCTGGCAAGGAGATATCAAGAGAGTAACAGGCTGAAAAGCACCTTGGTCTGGACTTATTATAGGTGACTTGGAAGTGCTGTTAGGTTAGTCGGAAACGTAGTATAAAGCAGCAGAAAACAATCCCCAGCCTTTGTGATTATGGGAGAACACCAGGCATGGCCTCCTGCCCTAAACTACCAGACCCCCTGGAAGAAGTGCAATCACGGCTTTAAAACATTTGGCAACATGAAGGAAGAGCCACCAATCCGTGACAAAATAGGAACACGAGAACTGCTTGTATTCAAGTACACCAGCCTAACGATGGAAAGAACTTGAAATTCCAGTGGAGTCTGGGAGCTTTCCTGCATTAGAGAAGCAGAGGTGGGAGCTTCAGAAGTCCAGGAAACTAGAATCTTCAGGAATGGCACAAAGAAGCAGCTACACAGAGCCAGACGGCGATTTACGAAAGGATCTGCTTGGGCCCATTGCTAAGTGCTGGTCCACAGAAGTTTGTGAGTGAAGTTCCAGTGTGAGGCAGAGGACATGAGAAGGGAAGATGCAGAATGATGCACAGACCTGCTGGCAGCACTGTGGCTCGAGCACCTAGAACCTGCTGGGAGTTGTGGCCACATCACCCAGACCACCAGCCCGTGGAGTGGCTGCAATAAGGGGGTGTTATTTGCTTTGCAAATATATGTTCAGGCCACGACCTCTGGCATTTGCGAATGTGACACATTTAGGGAATTGAGACTCTGTAGATGCTCTCGAATTACACTGCAAGGTGAGGTTTTTACAAAAGGACAGGGATTCATCACATTGATGGAAAAGCCTGCCCATTGTCAAGGGGATGGGCCGTGTGACAGCTGCTTTTTTTCCCTCTCATTCTCCATAACTGAAAGAGAATGGATTTTCTGTTGTGATCCTTTCAGGGTGTGTTGTTTGTTATGCTGACATGGTTGGAACAGACACAGACTAATAGAGTCCTCAGGAAAGGGAGACAATTAAGCATAGATTAAAGGCTGTCCGAAGCTCACGGTGATCATGTTAAAAGGGCTTTTGAAAAATAGAATCAAACTAATTCTATGCATGCTAATTGTTTCCTAGAAAATAGCCAAAAGCAAGTTTAAACAGATCAAGAAAAAAAAAAGAAACTTAAATTTCAAAATATCTGTTACAGTACTAAATATTTCCAAAGCCAGGAAATTGGCCTCAGAAATCAGGAAGAAGAAGAATCAGGACTACAAGATTCAGATGATAGATAACATTGGACAACTAGGTCATAAAAAGTATGTAGATGCATTACAAGTGTTCAAGAAGCTAAAAAAATATGACTCTGAGGGGGGAATGGTAAGGAATAAAACAAATTCAAAATGAAGAAGTCACTGTTTTTATGAGCATACATTATATAGAATCAAGAAAAAATTTAAAAGCTATTAGGAAACTTAAAACTATGTTTAGAAATTTTTCAAGAGACAAAGATAGAAAAATTACCATACAAATGAGTAGAGGGCCAAGGGATTTTAGGAGACATCTGGTGGTCTTTTAGTCTCTATAATTGTGTTCCAAGGAATACAGCAACAGAAGGATGAACACTCACTTGTAGATGTCATAGCCAGAGCTTTATACAATTAAGAGAACTATCAACTACAAATCCAAAGTTCTCAGGAACCCAGGATCAGGGAAACATGAAAAAATTACCATACCAGGGCATAATGTCATCTAATTGTTGAGACTTGCCAAGGACCCCTGAGAGTTTATCCCATCCCAAGTGGTCAGCTCAAAAGACATGTATGTAACAACACTAAGTGGGATCACTAGGTTACAAACAGATATACAAGTGCTTGCGTGTGTGCGTACACATGTACATGGGAAAAGAGAGAGGGAGAAAGAAGGGGGAACTTGAAGGGGATAGGGAAGGATGAAAATTATGAAATTATAGAACTCATATAGGAAGTTCTTGAGCATTTTGCAGTCTAAAAAGATTCCTAAAGGGATTTTTTTCTGTAAATAAACCAAAGGGTCCCACCAGACTTCCTCTCAGAGGCTGGGAAGTCACAAGACAATGGGCTAGGGTGAAAGGAAAAGGTGGACTTTAGCTGACTTTTCCAAGACAAAGATGAAATGGACTCTTTCTCAAAAGTAGAAGGTGGGAAGAAAGACTCTTACACAAACTGCCACACTAATGGGAATCCTACACAAAATGTTTCAAAAGACAGAGATCAAATGGATGTACACAAAATGATGGCTTCAAAAAGATGGAATCATCTTTCATTACAGATGACTTCCTCCCTCCCCAATAATGCTAACCCTCTTTATAAACTAATAATAGAGATACATCAAAGAGAGAGGACTGGCAAAAACTCTGCTCCAGTCAATAATCAAATGGAAGATTGGCAGGACATATTAACATTAGACAAGACCCACTTCAAATCAAGAAAAATAAGGGTCACTTTATAGAAATAAATGGTTCAGTGCTATAATATGGCAGCATAAATTAATATGCAGTTTATTAAACATATTGAATTTCATATATGGAACATAAACTAACCGAAATAGATAGCCAAATCTCAAAATATACTTACAAACTTTGTCAACTATAAGAGGAATTGATCAAAAATAGTAAAAAGGGTTTGAGAACTTTTCAGGCAAAGCTGTAATATATTAAGATACTAAATAAAGAGGGCTTGAGAAATTTTCAGGCCAAAATAATAGTAATGTTAAACAACACAGAAGTAAGAAACAGAATATTCACAAAGATGTTATTCAGTATTCCACGTCCATGTCCATAGTAAAATGCTTAATTCATTAAGATGACATTATCTGGCTTGATGTGGGATTTCCCTCTGGATGCTATGAATATCTTTTATTACCATTGGTGATTAAATCAGCTATTATAGCTAATGGTTTAGTAGAGTAAAACCAAGGGAAAATCTGAACAGGGATAGAGAGAGTAGGCCGAGTCAGAGAGGCGCCATGTCGCTGCTGAAGGAAAAAGAGGCCAGCTGCCAGTGAGAATTTTATCAGTAGACCACAGCCTCATGGTGATTCACAGATGAATAGGAATGGGTTCATTTAAGATGTAAGAGTTAGATAGAAATAAGCATAAGCTATTGGCCAAACTGTTATAATTAATATAGTTTCTGTGTGATTATTTGTGTCTGGATGACTGGGAAATGAGCAAGCAGCCTCTGCCTACACTGGCTCCAATGGACTAAATTAGAAATCAATAACAGAAAGTGATTAGAAATAAATTCTCCTACTGGAAGATACTAAACAGTGTAATTTTAATAAAATTAATGAACAGTTCTTAAGGGTATTAATAAAATATAATAGAGGAATGAGAATAGCCCATGACAGTTTTTTAGTAAGGGTCTATAAAACTTCATTCCAGGCCAGATGTTGAATGAACACCTAGCTAAAGAACTTCTCTATTGCTCTGCTGCAGTTATTTGATGTTCTAGGATCTGACAGAAAGCTTCACTAATACTATCAGTAAATTCCTGAGTAATATTGAAAAGGAAAAGGGTATAGATAAAATATAGAATTTCTGTGCATTATGTGCAAAGCTTTCCTATAGTAAGTGCCTACGTACATTAACCATTGGTGCTTGTATAATTACTGTATAATGGCCAGACAGGAAAGCCTGTGCATCTTCTTCATGGTCCTTTCTAGGCCATGAGCTGTGTCAAGATGAGGCAGAGTATCTCTTTCCCCCCACCCACTGTGAGGAACTTATGTGAAGTGGTTGATAAACAAGAGCCTTGTACTTTCTATGGGAAACTCAGGGCCACAAAATTAGCTGCTGACAGTCTGGATGAAGATCGAAGTGTTCCATGGTCCACACCAGTTGTGTGAATGACCAACAGGGTTTTCCCAGGAAGCAAGGTGTCTGGACACATGGCAGAGTTTGCCTGCTGTTGAGTAAGGGATGTTCTTTTTATAGGCTAACTAGAGGGAAGAAATACATGTCTGTTTGCAGATGCATTGGGGACACCAATCTGAGTGTTCTCGACTTGGTTATTGTTAGAGAAAGACCATGTGCATGTGCGTGTGCGTGAGAGAGAGAGAGAGAGAGAGAGAGAGAGAGAGAGAGAGAGAGAGAGAGAGAGGGATTTCTCTGGACTGACATATACTACAGTGCCTTGGTGGTGGTTGGGGCCCCCAAAGAGCTACCAAAATCCAAAAGAGTTCAATCTCTAAAGAAGGTTATATCTCTAATATATTGTCAGAAAGCCCTTAGACAAAGAGACCCAGGACCAAAAACAACCAGGATTCAGTGTCTTGCTATGATCCATATGCTGTAACACAAACCTTGGCATATTTCTCTGAAGAAATGATGCATGAAGACAAATGAAAAGAGCACTATAAATTATGTGAACTTTTTGCTAAGAGAATGAAAGAAGCCAAAGAAAAATACTGGGAACACATTTGTAAGAGACATCAGCTGTCTTCACTAAGAGCTTCTACTTCGAAGTCTAAGCCCACGTAAAAGTAAATGATCAGACCTTGGGAAGAAAAAGAGAAAAGTAAAGCATGTGCTTTGGACTATTGGGAGTAAAGTCTTAGCTTTCTACAAGCTGGACCTCATTCACCAGCTCTTCAGTGCTTTAATATGGCAAAAATTACAAAAGACATTACTACCCAAATCCCAACTGCTAAGATAAATAGTTAAGCTGAATCTTGGGAGAATCTGAAAGAAGTGGGGGATTTGCAAAACTCAAGAATTGCCAAGGAGTAATCAAAAGCAAGAAAAATATTCATAACACTACTTAAAAGTGAAGCCTGTTATTAAGCTGAAAACATTATGAGAATTGGTGAGTTAGCTATTTTCCAGATGGGCTAGAGTCTTTTGAGAAAGATAAAAAGCCCCAACCTTCTTCATTACAGGAGGCAACAAGTTTAATTTCTTCCCTTTAGTGTTCTTGCAGTTTGGTTTGCTCCGACTTTCCTTCCAGTCTTCCTTAACACTCCTTTCAGACTTTGAGTGAAACAAACAGGACACACTCCACAATGTTTAAAACAGGGAGACATGCAAGAAAACAATAATCCTAATAAATTCAAGAACCAAGTGGGGTGATGGGATCTCAGCTTTCCAAGGGTACTGTGGGGAGCCTTGATTGGAAGCAGAGTTGGGAGGAAAGGTAACTGGCACAGGACTCATGCCTCACCTGCTGAGGATTTTGATCTGTATGCTTTAGTGGCAAGTGACAGGATTATACACGGTGAAGAATTCTTGGGAATAAGCATACATTTTAGTGCTCGATCTAATTTTAGTTGACATATAATGATACAATTACAAGAAATATTTTATGTTGGTCACCAGGAAGACTGTGATGAGATGAGAAAGGAAATCTATAAACTCAATTACTGTAATATAACACCATTGTTAACACTGGATAGCCTGAAAGTCTCTGAAGACACAAGAAACACGGAGAGCTTTTTATGTCTTATGCTAGGTGACTGCTCCTCTTCTGCCTTGAAGGTCATAAATTGGAAAAGCTGCTCTTTTCTGCAAATAAAACACAATTTAATAGCTATAGTGATGAGAAATTGCCAAATGAATCAATTGTACTCTACAGATTACATTCTGTCTTTTTACCAGAATGTCCATTTCCACAGAAAACTGAAATGACATTTTGAGTGTTAAGTCATAACCTAAATGCATGTGGAAAACTTTTGTCACCCTCGCATAAGATCCTCCATTACTTTTCTAGGGATGGAAAATTAAATATTCCAAACTGGGCAGCCTAAAATTTAAGGCACTTATTTTCTCATAGTTTTGTAAGTACTTAACTCTGAAGTCCAAACATCAGCCATGCCTGGGTCGCCTAAAACCTTCCTCTCCCTTTTCAGTCCTGCCCTTGATGCATCAGTGAAGAAGCTGGCATTTCTGAGCCATAGCATTTTAACTTCTGCTATCTTTGACATGTGCTATTTTCCTCTATGTGCTGCAATCCTGTGTTTATTTGTCTTAGGAGAAAACATATTGGATTTCCCCAATGACTCCTTCTAACTGGATCAAATCTACACATATCCCTAAGAGTGAGCTGGGAATATGCATAAGCTAGTAGACCAAACAGTGTTGCAAATAATATAGTTTCTGTGTGTTCATTATGGAACCAGGCAGGAGGGAAACCTCCCACCAACAGATTGGTGCTTCAACACATGATGGCTAAACCCGCATCAAACATGAGAGGGCTTGAAAAGGAATTCTAGACACTAAAAAACAAAGTTTAGCTGCATTTTTTGGGGGGGATGGGCTCTGCTTTCTGGTGTCATGATGCAGCTCCTTTAAAAGAGCTCTTCTTAATTCAGTGGTAGCAAACACACACACACATACACACACACACAAAATCATGTGGTTTTGAAATGGTGGCTTCCTGGGTCGTGCTGTTAGCATGAACTCTGGCTATTTTGGAAGGCCTGGCTATGGAGCATTTAAATAGGGTTTGTGAACAGAGTGCTACAACTTGCTTCAAGCTCTGCTGCCACCCAGTTCCGGATCTAGAGCGGGGAGAAAGGCTCTCAGAAACAATGAATGGACCTCCAGGATCTCCAACATGTTGGACTGGGCAGGGCCAAAAGGCAAAGTAGCCTTAGTTCTAGTAATGTTGTTTAGTGTTTTACGAAGCATTCCTGGATAGAAAAGGATTTCAAATATATAATAGGACAGATTCAGACATAAAAGACCTCCAAATGAGACATAGTGTATTTAAAAAATGTACGTAGGCTTGGGAGAGACAAGAAAAAGATTAAAGTGCCAGTAAATGTAATATAAAAGAGTACAGACAGTCACGGATTAAATGAATAAAAATAAACGAAATAAATATTAATCTTGTAGAAAAATAGAGTAAGACAAATAAGCCACGTAAGAATGGAATATGCACAGAGAGTCTGGATTATGTACTTTATGTGTTTTCTTTAAGTTCATCAACTGTGAAAAAGCTAAATACAAAGACACATTTCATTGTATGAGTTGCTAAGCTAAACCAGCATAGATATTTTAAAGCTACCATGTCTTCAGAATTTGGGTCTAAGGATTTGTTGCTTTGGAAAAAAGGTTCGTCTGAGCAGGCCTTCAAGTCTCTGGGATGGGATCTGAGTTTGCATAGATTAGTGATATTTTATTTCAGTTTGAGCTCCAGTAACAGCTCTGTGGCAATACAAATAGGGCAGGACTACACAGTGATAGTGGAAATGAACCCCAATTGGAAGGAGTTGGAGCAGTGTTCTAGGTGGTGCCATTAGAAGACAGTATGTGCATGTGTGCATGAATGCCCACAAGTGTGACTCCTTCAAAAAGAAAGGAAATCACTAAACTGGTTCTGTCCATCATTTCCCATGTTTGTCCTAGTTACAAGGCTTGGTATGGTAGATAGTGTGTGTGTGTGTGTGTGTGTGTGTGTGTGTGTGTGTGTGTGTGTAATATATAGTGTATAGTTTACTGTGAACATATTCTGAGTTGACAACAAAAACAAAAAGCTTTTGATGTAATTGAATTCTATTAGCTGCCAACAATACAGAATTAAAACTCATATGATTAAACAAAGCAATAACACTGTAAATGTGTATTTGTCTGTGGAAATCTTTCAACTTTAAAATAAAGTAACACATTTGAAAATAGTTGTCAACTGCAACATCAAAATTAATTGCCTAATGTTTCTATAAAAGTACCAAATCATATAACTAGCATACTCAAGGATTACTGTGGAAAATACCATAGCATCTTCAATTTTATTATGATATGGCATTGGCTAGCACAAGCTAATTTCCCAATACAGTTTACTTTAATAACGCTGATAGATTTTTTTCCTGTAAAGAGATAACTCCATAAGAATCCTCTGCCTGAAATTCAAACTAATTTAAACATGTGAATTATTGATTTTGAAAAATTAGCTGTCATGTTGTGATGGCAGCTGAACGCTTAGCTACCAGGTTTGGTTTGAATTTGTTGCAGTGATGACATTTAAAAGATATGCTGGGAAACTGGAATTGTTAGAAGAATAGATGCCCCCACACTCTCTGGCATTTGAATCCTTGATTCCCAACTGGTGACCCCTTTTATGGGGAGGCTTTGGATTTGTGACCTTGCTGGAGGAAGTGTGTCCCTGGGACTGGGCTTTGAGAGCTTAAAGACTAGAGCTAGTTTCTGACTTTACTTCCTGCTTCAAGTTGAAGATGTGAGTTCTCAACTTCCAGCTTCAGCTGCCATGTCTTCTTCCATGTTGTTTCTAGTATTATGGATTCTCCCTCTAGAACCATAAGCCTAAATAACTTCTTGCTTCTGTAAGATACCTTCGTCATTGGGTTTTATCTCAGCAACAGTAGCTAACACAGAAACTCTATTACACAAAAAACACTCAGAGTTGGTACTTTTGAAGATCTCTTCTAACACCATGGTTCTCTTCGTATCTGGAAGCATCACTTGTCCTTTGCCATCTGGATGATTCAGATTACAGGGCTTGTACAAAACTAAAGTTTATTCAGATTTCCATAATGCTATTCAGAGTAGAGTCCAGCACAGGTAAAGCACTCTGATTTTGTTTCTGTAATGTTGGCCATCCTGGCACAGGCACACTTCGTTTCTCTTCCTGACCAGATCTTTATCAAAAGTCACATAATATTTGCTTTCTTTTTGAAATTCTCAATGAATTCTACATTTTGTACTTATTTGGAAGTAAAATCTGCCGTTTCTTGCTTTACAGTCTATGTATGGGTAACCAGTAGCTATTCTGTGTCATTATCATGAGAAAACCATGTAATACATGGAACAAATTCATCAGAGGAAACATAGGATGCTCATCTTAGAGTGTTCTCTGTCTGTTCACATAAGTCTTCAACACATGTATTTTATTAATTTACTCTGTTATGCTTTAACATAATTTTTAAGCTTGATTAAAAAAAAACTCAGAGACAGGTATTGGGGTTCAAGCTGAAGACCAGAAAGCGAAGCAATCAGTCACACTGCTTCTTACCACGACTTCAGTCCAAAAAAGATGCTCCTGCCTCCAGGAATCTCAGAATGAGACTGTGTCTGAGGCTGTTTATTCCCATTTATAATCCTGTCTGCTTTGGGGGTTAAAGGTATGTGCCACTGGGATTAAAGGAATGCACCACCTGGTTTCTATGGCAACTAGTGTGGCTACTGGGATTAAAGATGTGTGGCACCATTACCTGGTCTGTAAGGCTGACCAGTGGGGCTGTTTTACTCCCAGATCTTCAGGCAAGCTTTATTTATTAAAATACAATTGTAATGCCATGACATAATTTTATTATTTTTTGAGAATTTTATATATGCAGCCAATGTATTTTGCTCTCATTCACCCAGAGACCTTCTCCTAACTCCCGCTGCATCCACTCTTACTCCTCATCTCTTCTCAAATTCACCCTCCTCTTTCTCTCTATCTCTCTGTTTTTGGTAACCCATCATGCTCAATGGGTTGCGGGACCATCCATTGGCGCGTGTCAAAGCTATCTGTACACAGGGTGTATATATGAATAATTATAATTCTTCTTGATAGACTGTTCAATTGATCGGTACAAAGCAACCCTTCTAATCGCTTCTGATAACATATAATTTGAAGTCTATTTTAGTCAGATACTAGAATAGCCATGTCTCTTTGTTTCCTGGTTCAATATGCTTGGAGTTCTTTTTTTCCCCTTCTCATGCTTGGATAGTGTTTGCCTTTGATGAGCAGGTGTGCTTCTTGGAGATTACCTTCTGTAATCTGACTACGATGCTCTGTTTTTCTCCCCTATCATTTTGTTGATTTTCCTTCCTTCCTTCCTTCCTTCCTTCCTTCCTTCCTTCCTTCCTTCCTCCCTCCCTCCCTCCCTCCCTCCCTCCCTCCCNTCTCTCTCTCTCTCTCTCTCTCTCTCTCTCTCTCTCTCTCTTTCTTTCTTTCTTTCTTTCTTTCTTTCTTTCTTTCTTTCTTTCTTTCTTTCTTTCGAGACATGGTTTCTCTGTGTAGCCCTGGCTGTCCTGAAACTCACTCTATATCCCTAGTTGGCCTTAGACTCAAATATCCACATGCCTCTACCTCCTGAGTTCAGGGATTAAAGGTGCTTCCTTTTCACTGAATTTTTAATGTTTAGGAATTTCTTGATACTTTTTTTTGTTTAACAAGTGTCATAGCATCATTTATTTTTCTTCCTGTTTTCGTTTGAGTATGGTTTTCTTTCTCTTCAGACCTAAGTATTTCTTCCAGTATTCTTTGTAGAAATGGGTTGTGATCATACATTTCTTTAGATTGATTTTATCATGGAATATTTTTTCTTTCCGTTTCAATTATGACAGTTTCTTTGTTGTATTAGATTGTGTTAGTAATTATGACCTTGTAGTATTTCAAAGATGTCAGTCCTAGTAGCACGTCCAGTCTCTCATGGTAGAGAAACTTCCTGGGTAGAAAAGGTTTGTTCTGCGGATTTAAGGAATAGAGAAGTAGTCAATGGAAAAGTAGTAGAATTTATGAAACACTATTTTTTCCTTTGTTTCTAAAGCTGTGATCTGTGACTTGTTCTGACATAGCCTCTAGTCCTTATTAATTTATTCTTTTGTGGAGAAACGCTTGCAAACACATACACAGGTCCTGTACACACATGTATGCACAAGCACACATAAAACACACACATGCATGAACTCATTCACACATACACATACAAACACACTTATACTCACACACATGACTGATGAGAATCCACGCACTGTCCTCTCTTATCTACCCATTCCATCCCCCACCAAGCCCCTTCTCCACAATCCCCTCATACTTTCATGTCTTTTATATTTTTGTTACCCCAGAGCAGTTACTTGTTTTTGTGTGGTGTTGTACCAATGGCACACCACTGGCGAATGGTACCCAAATCCCTGAAACCTTTGACTGTGGATGGAGTGGAGTCTATACCCATCAGCATTCCAACATATAAGACTATATATTTGATCCTAGTAGCATTGAGATTGTCTTAGGATTTCTATTGCTGCAACAAAACACCATGACTAAACGCCACATTGAGGGAGGAAAGGGTTTATTTGGCTTATACTGCAGTGATGCTGTTCATCACTGAAGGAAGTCAGGACAGAAATGCAAATAGAGCAGATCCTGGAGCCAGGAGTTGATGCTGAAGCTATGGAAGTGAGAGGCTATTGATGTGAGAGAGATGCTTACTGATTTCCCTACAGCTTCAGAGATTCAGTCCATTATCATCATGACAGTGAGCTTTGCAGTATGCAGGAAGACATGGGGCTTACTGGAGCTGAGAGCACTATGTCTTGCAGGCAACAGGAAATTAAGTCAAAGCCTGCTTCCACAGTGACACCCTCCAAATAGTGCCGCATCTTTTGGGGTCCATTTTCTTTCAAACTACCACAGAGATATTCAAAGAATTTGGGTAAATTTTATGCAAACCAAATATCTTACAGTATTATTTTAAGGTGAAAATTCAAGAACATAGTAGCTGGAGATAGATGATATTTGCAAAATAACCACAATTAACACAGATAAATTTCCAACTTCATATCATATAAACAAATGTGAACAATACATAATAAGTCATTTAGTATTTTCATTTCCAGTTGAGATATTTTATTTATAATTTTTTTAACTCTTTATAGTATTCTATCATTTTTATGTAGTACTACTTAAAATAGAAAGTTTAAATCTATACCTTAAGTCTCATTAAGTTCATTTAAGTACCAATGAAAATATTAAAAATTTGTATCCTGAAATGAAAACATTTTCAGAAACTATATATATTCAGACACTGTATCTGTCAGATCATCACATGTAATATTCAGATGTTCAAAATGGATGAGTTTACTCATTCACAAGCAGAAATTAATATAACTCAATAGGAAGAATTATATCTTCTATTTGAAATTGAAACCTTAATTAAAATTGAAACTCTCAGAGCTTGGCTCTGTGTGGTGATTTTGCATGTTAGCATGAGGTTGAGGTTGAAGATCTTAGAGGAAGAACAGATTGTCACCTAACAAGTGAGATGGCTCTGGTCTCGATGTGGACATTTAGCATAAAGCATCATAGTTTATAGGTTCCTCAAGAGAAGGAGGAGCTAGAGCAGGTATGTGAAGGTGGGGTGGGACGACACTGGTCTTGGAAACTGAGCTGTAAGAATTAATGGGTCCTGATGGTTCATTCAGTTAAATGTTTGCCTCCCAAGCAGGTGGGTGTGAATCTGATCCCAGAACCATGTTTTAAATAAAAGGGGGTGGTAAGGGCATAAGGTATTCCCTTAGAATCCTAGTGTTGGCAGGTAGAGACTGCGGGGTCCTTGAGTCTTCCAGCCAGATAGTCTAGCCTGCTTGGCTAGTTCTAGACTAGTGAGAGACCCTGTCCCTATCCAAGGAGAAGAAGGAGAGAAGAGCAGAAGGATGTGGAAGAGGCAATGGCAGTGCATCTGGTCAAGTCCTGATGAACGACACCAGAGTGTCCACAGAAGCACATGCACTCATATCATCCTCACTCCCTCCCCAACCCACAGCACAGGTTTTTGTTTTCATAAATGCTGTTAAGGCCAGACGATTGTAGCTCTTCTTTACATAAAGGTTTCAGAGCTATCCACCACTTAAATTTTCAATTAAAAATCAAATTATTTTCTTTCAAATTAAAATCATATTATGATCACTAGTGGAGAAAAGAGTAAAACATGGAGTAAGAAACTCCCTTAAATGTGGGGGTTCCCTTCCTGTTACAGTTGTGTTTACTATTTAAGTTCCCTTGCTTGCCAGTGGATTCTTAGTAATGATTTTCAGAGTGCATAATACTTTCTGGGTCCAGAAATATATGGAATGGATATAACACTGATTATATTCTTTTATTTTTTTATAGAAGTTTTTCTGGGTGATAATTTCTAGAGATACCTTTTCCTGTGTTAATGGACTCGTTGTAGTGGTGTTCTTATAAAAATAAACCGACCTAGTGAACAATGGGAAGGAAAAAAAATCAATACATTGCATCATTGCGACAGGGGCTTAAAATCAAAGCCCTCCTATTGAAAGATGTGAGGCTCCATAAATGCCTTAGAAACATCAGCATGTCTCTGCTTGATATTGCTATTGATTTTCTAAAAAAGAGCTTTGGAAGCCTACATTTCTGGAAGTATATTTCTCCGATTTCTGTAAGCTTATGAAAGATTCTTTGTGTGTCCTTTAAACAAAACTTAGAATTATTACTTATTGACCTTCTATATTTATAGAGTCTATACCTGTGAAAGCTCTCAAGTTAAGGGCACTCAACACCTTTGTCCAAAGCAAGAATTAGACACAATGTAAGCAATACTCTGCAGTATTTTTTATGTTCCTTTGACGATTTGCACTAGCCAATAATTTCCACATTTATTATACCATATTCCTTTTCACATATTAAGATGGGTACAAAAATTAAATTGGATTGAGAGCGACCCAAACTATTGTTTGTTTTTGTCTTACTTTGTTATCTTGGTAGAACTAGCACCAAGGACTCAAGAAAGAGGGCTAGAATGTTTTTTTTGTTTAGAAGTGTGTTCATCACCCTCATAATTGCATTTCTTGTTCCAATTTCTTCTCAGGCTTCTCTCTAAACTTGGAATGACGGACAAATTTGTCAATGAATTCATGTGTTCTCTTCTATAAGATTTATGGTATGTGGTCTTGTGTTTAGTCCTTGATCTACTTGGTGTTGAATTTTGAGCAGGATGATACATATGAATTTATTTGTATTCTTTTTTATGAGGGTATCCAATTTCAGCAGTATGATTTGTTGAAGACTCTTTCTTTTTTCACTTCAAATTTTTGGCCCCTTTGTAAAACAGCAAATGCCTCTAGTTATGTGGAATTATGTTCAGGTCATCCTATTCCTTTGGTCATTATGTCTGTTTATATGCCAATGCAATACTGTTTTTATTTTTATAACTCTGTAATATAACTTGAAATCTGACAGTGATAGCCCAACTAGTTCTTTTATCATTCAAGATTGTTTTAGCTATTTTTGTATGTGTGTCTTCCCATATTAAATTTAAGATTTTTTTCACTTTCTGTGAGGAATTGTGAAAATTTTTTATGAAGATTTTATTGAATCTGTAGATTGCTTATGGTAGAATGATCATTGTCACAATATTAATTCTACTGATCCACTGTTCATCTTCTGTTAGATTTCTCAATTTTGTCATTGTCTTAATGTTTTATTATATATGTCTTCTAATTGCTTGATTAGAAACATTCTAAGGTATTTTACTTTTTTGATTCTATTGAGAAAAGTACTCTCTCCCTGATTTCTTTCTCAGTGTGTGTGCCATTTATATATTGGATAGGTATTGATTCTTGTTTGTTGCAGTGTCCTGCTGCTTTGCTGAAAGTATTTATCTGCTGTGGGAGTTTCCTGGTGGAGCCTTTAAGGTCTTTTAGGTGTAAAGTTGTCTCATCTTAGAGGCCCAAACCTTCATCAACTGGTCACAGTAACCGCTGAGGAGCATACTTGTGGGCTTTGGTTCTCTTCTCCCTGTGTTCCTTTCCTCCTGTCACTATGTCTTAACTTTTGAGGGTAAAATCCTTACCCCATCTTGTGAGAACAACCTTATTCATTAGAGAACCTGGAAGTCATTCTGGAAACCTTAGGCCTTCATCTCTAAATAGGTAAAGAACTGTTTAAAGGTGAAATGAAATAACTTCCCTAAGCCAGGGTCATTGCATCCCTCCTGGCCCAAGAGGGGTTGGATCTGGAGAAGAAAGTATGAAATGCTGCCTGATGGTCTTTTCCTTCATATCTGAGTCAGGTTGCTCTTGGCAACTATTACCCTTTATGTTTCCCCACTGAGAAAAGATCCCTTGATATGTGAGGAGCTTCAAGTAAATGTCTATATCGTAAATATTCTTCTGCGTTGTTCAAAGGACAACAAATTCTTGTTGGATAAAGAAATTCTGGAATGACAAGCGAAAGCTTTTCTCTGCATTGTGTTCCTGCCAGCTGATAACTGCAGGCTGGAGAAACACCAGGATCTGCTTTCCACGCTGCTGATTTTCTGTTTCTGTTCTCTGACCTTGACTACAGGTCCCTAAAGCGTGTCATTTAGTTTGAAGTAAAACACATTGGATTCCATAAGTCTTAATCGCATACAAATTATGCTTTGGTAAAATAAGACCAACCTGAAAATGGGTTTCCACATTCTGGTGGAATGGGGAAAGTGACAAACGCTACATTCTATCAACCTTGAGGTATCCCACCAGAGGACTAATCAAAAGTACTGATAATTGCTTAGCCAAAATAATAACTAACAGTTTAGTAAAAGTTACACACAGATACATAAATAGAAATTATTAAATTGTTTACACGATGCAATTTGCTTGCAGGGTTCTAGCCTTACAAGGCGGGTTGGGCATCATGTTCAGAATCTTTCTGTGTTGTCTATCAGAAGTGAACCTTGCAGACCCCGTGTTATGAATGGAGAGGCACTCTTTTCAATCTGATATTAGTATATCTCGATATCTTTCAGTGCGTGCCTTTCCTTGTAAGTATTTCTATACTTGTATATATTATAGGTGCCTTTTGTTTACTTACTGAAACATGATACAGACCTGAATCAAACAAACCAATGTCCTATTGATTACTCTTTGCAGCAAAACTTCTGTTTATACAATATCTCCTTATATTTCCTTTCACTGTTAAAAAAGTATGAGCTAAGACCTCACGATTCTTATGCTTCCTTGTATTTTTTCTCCAAGGTCCTAAAATACCATAGATTATATTTCAGCCAATCAGTGAATAATATGTGTTGGCATGCTCTTTCCCTTTGACTTTATTTCACAAATTCTCTCTTTGGAGAGTCTCTTTCTCAAGATCTCTCATCATCACAGGCTTCTTGGCCCTAAGTCTCGTCTGTCTTTCACTTCGTCTATGTACAATACTTCAGTAAACTAAACACTTACTGAAGGGGCCACTCACAGGTCTAGCATATTTAAATGCAGTGTTGTCAGACTGTAAACTGATCACTTTCAAAATTCTTCAAAACTCAGTGTCTACGGATGGAGGGTAGACAGAAAAGTGGACAATATTAACATGGATAACTTATCCTGAAAACTATGATGTTTGATGGAGACTACAGACAGGAAGGAGAGCAATATTAATTAACATGGGTAACTTATTCTGAAAAATATAATGCTTTTGGCAAATATTTAGTGCAAAACAGAAAACTGAGAATCTGACGTAAGGAATGGGAAATTAAATTGGACTAGTAAAGTATGAATCTTATAAAACTCATCACTAGCTCTTTAAAATAAAACTACCATCCTGAAATTTTCACGTCTAGGCCACAGAATGTTACAGAAAGCAGTTTATTTACACTTCTGAAAAACCCAGAATCCACCACCTGTGCTAAAGCTTTTTTGTCGGGGCTAGTGGAGAAAGATCTCTCTCTTTCTCTCTTGTGTGTATGTACGTGTGCATATATATTCATGTGTATCTGCTTTTTTGTGTATTCATGTGAATTTGTATTCAAGTGTGTGTGTGTATTTATGAGTGTGTTCATATGTGTGTTTGCATGTATTCATGTGTGTATGTGCACGTGTTTGCAAATGTGTGTATTTGTGTGTGTGCGTATAAGACTGCAAGATTTACTTGAAAGTTTATTCCATGATCTATATTTTTTGTCAAAGCTTGAAGTAGGATACATGAGAACTGTCTTTGAGAACAAAAACTGTCTTCTGTTTAATATAAGATGCCGAAGAGACTTTTAAAATACCTGTTAGATTGGTTTAGAAATCCCCCTGGCCTTTCTTTGAGGTTTATGGATGGCAGATGTCAAGTTTGAGAGGGATAAAGTAAAGGTTGATGTTGCTTGTGATAGATTTATAGAAAGAATGGGTGTGGGTGAAATATGTATAAAAATCCCATATAGAAACCCACTTCTGTATAAGCTAATTTAAAAATAAAATGTCCAGTCATGCTGATTCAAGCCAGTTCCCACAGTGGATTTTGAAGAGAGACTTGATTGAAGAGGAAATCCCTGCACTGATAATGTCAAGGAAATTAAATGGAAAACAACGTTAATCCGTAAATTTGTATGTGAGACCTCTAAATATTCTCCTCTTTTGTTAAAACACGGCTAAACACTCATTCTTGGTTTATTTAGATGTTTTGGTGCAAATTGTTTTTACAGAACACGTAGATGCAGTTTGTATAATATATTAGATACTTAAACAACACAACTTACTTGTAGTTATCCCCTATGAGTACTTACTAGATTGTGTCCTAGGTTTTGAGAGTCTACCCCTAGCACCCAGTTTTTGCCAAGCCAGCATTTCATGAGCCTGTGTTTCTTCCCCTCTTAGTAAGGCAGATAATATTGTCTATTTAGGTTGCACTCTCTGCATTTTTCATACTGCAGCCTTTTTTTCTCCCACCTAAGTGCTATTTTAATGACACTTATATTAAAACTCTCTCCTTTCTTATTACTCCTTGGCTTTCTCCAAGTGAGGGCAGAAATTAAGTGAGGAGGAATGAGCTTCCATTGCTTCTCCATCAGTAAAGCGAGAGCAGAATTGCCGTCCTGGCTGAGGGACTTCAGTAGCTGGAGGCATTCCCTTCAGTGCCTCTCGGGGCTTTCCTCTGGAGTCCTCTTAGATGCACTTGCCCAAGCTCACCAGTTTAGCAAGGGTTCTTGTTATGCTGGAGAAGTTCTGAAGCCACCCGGAAGAAACAGCCGCCAGCACAGATAATGCATCCGGCCTTACACTGCCCTCGCCTCTCTTGTGAAACATACCTTCAGTTTGTTCTCTTTACTTTCTTCAGGCTATGAGCTGTCAAAGCAGGTGGTTCTTGGCAGAGGAACTGATGATAACCAAGTTCTTTAAAGGAGTCAATCCTGCTCTGTGTATTATGTACGTATGTGTATGATATGTTGGGTTTTAAACCAAGTGGACATTGATGTGTTCACGCAGTTCTCATCACTCTTAAAATTAGAAATATTCAGAAGAATGGATTAGATAATTGAAGACAGAGAATGTTCTCAAGGACCAATAGTTTGAAAACTGACTAAAAGATCACAGAATCGCATAATAACACTGGGCAAAATCTTCAAACTGAAGCCAAGGAAATAGAATATTTATTTTATGTCTCACCGTGCTAAATAAAATGCTATAAAATAATGAGGAAATTCCACGCTCAGTTCCTTTCTTGCTTTTCCTTGGTAAAACTACATTCGCTCTGATTAATAAATAGTTGCAAAAGACATGGCAAGAATCAGAACATGTATTAGATATATCACAGAGCTGTGAATACAGCGATGGTCACTGAGAACTTGCTAAAAGGCTGCCGATGAAAGAAGCAAGCCTTTGCTCTGGACATGTGCACGACAGCTGCTTCTCTGAGCGAAACAGACAATGCACAGGTGTGTATGTTTTCCACCACAATCTTTACGGGGCACGGCACGCATTTTATATGTGAGAAGACTGAAGTAGCGTGGTGTTGAGGAATCGATCCCGGCTACAAGAGCTGTGTGCTTTTTAACTCTTCAATTTGTTTTACATTAGTGCGCACAGTTACCATGCTGCTCTGAGCTTGAAAATGGTGAGAAATAAATAGAGATACCAAGTGTCATCCAGAGGGCAATGGCAGAGGGAGCATGATGAGAGTTCCTAGTTTACCAACTCAGTCTCTAGTTGTCTAGGCTCATGTTTGGCTGCTCCTGAGTGCCTTTGTTATATCATTGGCTGAGATTCACTATGCCATATTAATTAAAGACCTATTTAAATGACATCTGTAAATGAAACTATATTTTCTTCACTCACGAGGAAAAATTAAAAATGTTTTAATAATGTAGCTAGTTCTTTCCTTTCAGTCAGGACTGTACCCCTAAGGTGTCTAATTTTTCATCTGTAATAACTTTCAATTATAAGTCAAATTCTTTTTTGTGCTGAGGCTTGAAGAAAGATTCTATTGTATAAATGCTGGAGAAAGGAAAAGAAAGTTGTAGAAGTTTTGGTGAACATAATATTGAATATTGATCTGTGGAATGATCATCCCAAGTATTTCAAGAATTATTTTAACATATAAGTTTTACCTTTTCAAAATAAATTAGAACTTCACCACCTATGATATGACATTTTAACTAAATCACTGTCCTGCCCAGCCATAGGCAACTTGGAACTTAATGTTTTGATTACCCTTCACTTAAGGGTTCTCCTAAGACTCTGGAGATAGATTAATCACCTTCTTCTCACACTGCAGATCACAGGCATTTGGGCATCTAAGACTATAGAAGAGTGCTTCCTACCCAACTGTTGCCTCATGTCTAATGAAGAACTTCCAGAGAGCTCATTCCCAGCCTGTACTGCTTAGTCAGTGAGGAAGCATATGGAATCTGATGAATACATCAGTGGGCACCAAAAGGAGGTAGGGTGCAGGGAACACTGGAATTCAGTGAGTGAGGGTTTGGGATACGGTTAAATGCATGATGCATCATAACACCTAACTATCTGACCTACAGGGTCAATAGTGTTGAGGTTGATAGCATTGGTATACCCCAGCAATCCATGAACTTAGATTTAAAATTTATGATATTTAAACATCTTTATATAATGCTTAGCCCACAAAGATACCTTCTGTCTGGGCTGCCAAAAATCCCAGGTATGATGTAGTAACAGCATTCCTCAAGAGATAAATTTTTCTGGTTTTGTCTGTCTGGTTTTTGAGACAGAGGCCAGGCTGCTCTCACACTCATGATTCTCTAGACTTCCTTTCTGTTTGATTTCTGGACTTGCAGGCAGGCATCAGCATGGCTAGCAGAGGAAATGTGAAGCTAAAAATAGCTGGTGGCTTTAGCTGGACTCATGCGCTTGTCCCACCAAGTGAACGCGTGGCAGTGTACCCTAGGTTCTGATTACTCTCTGGGGACTCTCTGTCAAAGTATGTTGGTTGGGCATGTGAGGAGGCACTGTCCCTGCCATTCCTCATGTGTGGACTCTCTCTGGAGCTGACTCCATTCTCCTCACCTTGCACTGGATTGAATTCTTTGCAGTAGCTCCCGGTGTCAACTCTTTTCTCTTATCTGTACTTTCCCTTCTTGTTCCTGCATGTTTCTTCCCAGTGTTAGCTAAGTCGGCAAAATGTTCTCCCAGAGAGTAAATGCACTGTATATAATGTCATCATTCTTGAATTGATTTTCAGAATTAATCATGTTTTCAGGGCCACAGTCTGTCCTTGAGAACAACTCTGAAGATCTACTGACCTGGAACCAAACAGATGTTCTGGAAATGACTCTGAGAAACAGATAGAAAAAAAAGAGCATAGTCATGCCTAACCCTTTGGTGGGGTTCTGAAAACTAATGAGTACTACAAGAGAGGGCTCCACTTATTTTGAAAGACACTGAGAATGTGTCCCAGTCATCTTTCCTGGTCCAGACACAAATAGTACAATAAGTGAATAAGCTACTAAAATAAAACATCATTCAAACACATATAAAATTAGATGCATCATCATGATTATTAGACATTTTCTAATAATAAACTACAACAGTATACTTTTAAGTCTGATCATTTTGTATGGGTAGCGGTTGGTATGCTCTTCCTTGGAGAAGACATTTTCCCCTCTCTCACAGTCCTTGATGATACCTCAAACCTTATGTAAGATTGAGGCATTGTGCACTTTTACCCACCCATATTACCATGTCTGTTCTGGTGGTTCTTGTTTAGCTCAAGTTTAAACAGTCATGTTGGTAAGACTTTATGGGTACAGTTTCTGACATTACTGGGGATATAATCTTACAGCAAACTTCCTGGTCCTTTGACTTTTAGAATCTTTCCAATCCCTCTTCTTCAATGGTCCCTAAGGGCAGGAATGGTAATCAATTCTGAAACATACATACAAGTCACATTATATAGACTGAGAAGAATGTTTTTACGTACTTAATGTGTGTGTGCTGTGTGTGTGTGTGTGTGTGTGTGTGTGTGTGTGTGTGTGTGTAAGAACAAGTACTGAACAGGGTTCATGAATTTTAAAGAGATCAAGAAGAGATATATGGGAGGTTTGGAGAGAGGAAAGAGAAGAGAGAAATTATATAATTCTATTATAATCTGAAAAAATAAAATAAAATTGTTTTAGAAAAGCAATTATGTAAGAAGCTGCATTCTGCCCTTGCTGAGAATTCATAAATGATAAAGGTCAACTATTGCTTTTAGACAGTCTTGGGTGGAGTGGACCCTTCAGATCATAATCTTGTCCCTCAGCAATGCACACAGTCTGTACCTCAGTAAAACCACAGCGAAACTTTTCCTCCAGCATCTCATTTCCTGCAGATGACTCTAGGTCATAGTGTTGCTATGACCCTTGTGAAGGCCCAAGAATTACTGGCCTATGTAGACTGGAACTTTGAGCCTCCTGATGCTTTGAGCAGAGGCATCAGCTCTGATCCTGAGGAAACATACCCTGCACCTTCATCCTCACAAGAATGCAGCATCTGGGGCAGGGCCTGTTTCCTCTAGGACCTTCCTTTGCCTGAAGGTTAATCCCATGGCTTGTATGAAAACTAATTAGTCATCATGTCGGAACAACACTTACGCTGAAAATTACACTAATCATTGTGCCCTGAGAGGCCCAGGGAGACAGTTTTTAAAAATTCACTGCATTTTAATTTCATTTGTGATACAGTGGCAATTGGTGTAAAGCTAAGTGCTTTGCACACAAAGGTCATTTTCAAAAAGGTATTTTTTTTGTCTGCAAAGAAACTGGCCTTTGCTATTAATTCACTTATTGTTAAATAACAAATTTATTAACGCATAAGATGAACATTTTAAGTGGAATATTCCTGAAGTTAGCCTTATTGATTTACATATGCTTCTACACATCTGCATGAGGTAGCAATGCTTGCTTCTCTTGACTTACCACAATTACATCCTGCTGTGGGAAGCTTTGGCTGCTTGTTTGTTTCCTGGCAGCCTGGTAGCTCAGACCTGAAATAATGGGGCCCCAATTTGTAGAAGGAGTCAGTTTGTGTGTTTCCAGCTGCGCAGACTCCTGAAATAACCACACAGAAACTATAATATTTGCAATGCTGATTGTCCAATAAGTTATATCCTAAACTAACTCATCTTTATTAATCTGTGTATTGCCATGTGGCTATGGCTTACTGACAAAGTTTCAGCATGTCTAACTCTGGCAGTGGCTCCCTGGCTTCTCTCTGTCTCTGCCCTCTTTCTGCCAGCATTCAGCCTCACTTTCCCTGCCTAGTTCTGTTCTGCCCTGCCATAGGCTCAAAGCAGATCTTTATTAATCAATGGTAACCACGGCATACAGAGGGGAATCCCACACCAGTTTACTTTGGAAAATAATTATGAAATACGGTTATTTTACAAAGAAGAATTGAATTGATCCTTCTTATATTTTGCCAAGAGTGATAAATAATAGATGTTGCTGAAAGAAAATTGAAATGAAGAAGCCTGCCATAACTAACACAAGGACAATGTGCATGTATGTGTGTGTTTACCCTAACCAAAAATGTAATCTGCTACAACTATGTGAACGCATGAAGCAGACTCTCTTACAGGAATTTTCACAAAATTATTTTCAAGGCTTACTTTCTTGTAGTATATTGTGTATTTTGAGAAGAATGGACAACATTCCACCCTATGAATACATACACACAGTTTAAAATAATAATAAAAGGAATCTTTAAATTTAGGAGTTGCAGATAACTAGAAGGGAGAATTCTTTAGACCCTTAATACTACCATCAAGTCATGGCAAACCATTGCGGACATGTTCATCATACTCTGTTGATCTAGGTCCTATAATAATATATGCATCATTTAATACTATGTTAAAATTCTGAAATACAGATAAAATACAGCTGAAATACAGATAAAATTAGTGTGTTGTAAGCATCTTTCTATATCAATAAATATGTATTTATATTGCAAAAGAAACAAGAAATAAGAGCATCCACAGGCATTGGATTCTGAGGAGGGTTTTTATGGGAACTGATTCACAGGATGAGCTATAGTATTTAATATTCTCTGCTCATGACCAGGGTAGAAGTAGAATAGGTAAGGAGTAAAAGAAAATCCAGACTGAGCCTCATCTGTCAGATTTCCTTATAAATACCAAGGGATATATTCGATGTAAACTGAAGCCAACAATTTGAACCAGATCATCTGTCAACTGTTGGCACCCTTGCTGTGGGTCTGTGTTCTGTGTCTCTGCAAAGGTTGGATTTCAGCAACCAGATCCGTGTGATCACACAAATGAGGATTAGCCCCACCACGTAGCCTTCTCCTTGCCTATCAGTCACTGTGCTAAGAACAGACTCGCACTTTGCTCTAGTGTGCATACAATCCGCAAGAGTGGTTTGGAAAATATGTGGATAATACACAATATTAAAATGTGATTCATCAATTTAATCATTAACTCTATCAATTTAATAAAATGGAAGTATAACACCAAATGAGATTGAAAGTAATTTTAGCATCTGTAGCTGATGCAAATTTCTTAAATTGGAATTGGATATGTTGCATTACATGAGTGTGTGCTCAAGGGCTCCTTGTTAATCACTTTCATTCTGATGTTTAGTGAATTTGATCATAGAGAATCATAACAACTCTGTGTGGCTCCATTCAGAATATATACAGAATAGTGAGTTAAAAAGGAATTCTATTTGAATGGCTCCAGAAATACATAATTGTATCAATCTCTGTGAACTTCAGCCATTAACATAGAGCTCATGTATTCTATATATTTTGGTGTTTTGCTGGACTAGAACCCTACTTTGTTTCAGTAAGGTGAATCTGTTAGGCACTAGCCCCATGGGGAATGGGGGTCAGCACTGTAGGGCCCCAGGGAGGATCATTAGCTCCTTAGCAGCCATGAATACAGCAGAAAAGAACACCCGGAAGGCTGTGTCAGAGAATGACAACTCATTTGTTAAGAGGGGCCAGGGAATAGTTATACCCTATGAAGCATGGCCATATGGATCCATGTGGTGGAATGGTATCAGTTGAGACAAGAACATCATCTGAGCTGCTTCATTTGCATGCTCGGGAGTAGCAGGGGCCAGGGGAAGAGAACTTTAGGTCATGGGAAAGAGATACCTTGATGGAGGGAGTCAGTAAAGGGCTAGCAAGAAACATGGCACTAGGGAAATTCCCAGGAATCCACAAGGATGACCCTAGCTAAGACTCTAAACAACAGTGGAAAGGATGCCTGAACTGGCCTTCCCCTGTAATCAGACTGATGACTACCTTAATTGTCACCATAGAACCTTCAACCAGCATCTAATGGAAGCAGATAGAGAGATCTACAGGGAAGAACTGAGCTGAGCTACCAGAGACCAGTCTGGGAGTGGGAGGAGCCGTAATACAAGCCAAGGGGTCAAGATCATGATGGTGGTACCCACAGAAACAGCTGACCTGAGCTAGTGGGAGCTCATGGACTCTGGGCTGAGAGCAGGGGAACCTGCATAGGGCCAAACTAGGCCCTCTGAATGTGGGTGACAGTTGTGAGGTTTGGGTATGCTGTGGGATCACTAGCAGTGTGATAAGGATTTATCCCTAGTGTTTGAACTGGCGTCTAGGAAACATTCTTTTTGGAGGGATACCTTGCTTAGCATAGATATAGAGGGGAGGGCCTTTGTCTTGCCTGGAAGAGAAGTTTTGGACTTTGTTGACTCCCCATGGGAAGCCTTATATTCTCTGAGAAGTGGATGGAGTGTGGGAGGGAAAGGTGGGGCAGGAGGAGGGGAGGGAGGGGGAACGGGGATAGCTATGTAAAACGAGAAAATACTACTACTACTACTAATAATAATAATAATTATAGTTAAAAATTCACTCTTACCACTACAAAAAAAAAGATAAAGTCATATAGAAAAGAAAGGAAGTTAAGCCCCAGATGTTTCAGTGTTCAGATAAACAGCAACCAGTCCTCACAGCCTTGGAGACACATGGATTTATCAACTGCTCCATGCACGGAGCTCATGTGGAACTAGAGAGGTCTTTCTGCTGGAATCTGTTGGTGCCCTAGCAAGGTGAGGGGGTGGGGATATAGGGGCAGCAAAACTCCTGCCACTCTCTGGATGAGAAAGTGCCGAGTTCTTGGCAGGCTTCCACCCCTTCTTAGCTTCAGGCCAGCCTTGCAGTGTTTTGTAGTAAACTCAGATATATTGTGTGAAACCAGGAGACAGCATATTCATTAGCTTCTGGGCTCTGTGACATTATATCTGACCAAGTATAATGGAGGCAGGATTTATTCTGGGTTTTAGCTCACTGCTCACACCCTGTCATGGAGGAGAGGCCATGTTGGTTAGAAAAGCCACATAGCTATGGCAGTGGGAGGTAGCCAGTCACATTGTATCCACAGTGAGTAAGCAGAAAGCAGACAGGAAGTGGGCAGAGCTATCTGTGCAGTCTGCCCCAGTGACACACTTCTTCAAACTCGGCTCCAGCTCCAAAGTACCACAGAATTAAAACGGCACCACCAGCTGTGAACCAAATGTTCAAACATGCCAGCCTGTGGGAGATATTTCATATTCCCACCACAACACATCCATAACTTCCCTAACAGAAACTATGATTAAATTTAAGAATAAATGTTGTTTTTGGATGCAGATTTATATAGTCTTTAATTATAATCCCATGAATCTTATAGATGAATCAAATTATGAAGCAATTAATCTTATGGATTAATCAACTATTGTGATTAATGAAGTATAGGTGTAATAATTTCTAATAGTTTCTGTTTTAGGGTTTCCCACCAGTAAGTGATTTTGATAACACTGCACACAATAAATATTTCCTACTAGAGAATCATAGAAGTTGAGAAATTAAGACTATACATAACTGTTCTAATTGATGTTTATAAAACTTTTTTCTATGTGTAAAACCTCGTAATTATTGCCTGTTCATATATGAAATTAGAAACAAGACAGCTGTGTTCATATTTATAAACTTTATGATGCCATCAAATGTTAGCACCGAGCCACTAATTTCACAGCCGGGCTGTTATAAAATCATGTCCAGAGCAAAGATGTTAATGTACAATTTTAACATAAATTCTTTAAACAAATATGAATATTGTGAATGGGTACTCACTCATATATTCCATAGACATATAAACAACAAACAAAAACAGTCAATGTGTGCAGCTTTCTAAGAAAATGAATCAGGAACTTTTAGTACTGTTGGGAAATTTTAATTTTGGGCAGGGTAGCGACAAGAAATGTTGGATTGTTAGCCAGAATAGTTAGCCAGAACAAGAGAATAGTCAGAGATTTTTCATAAAAGGTGGCATCATATCAACAGTGCAGAACCCATATTTAAAATGCTCCCAGTGACCAAAGCCCAACCATTACACACTCATCAGTCACACCCTTCCTACAGTCTTCCTTCCTTTCAGGGATAGATTCTTAAGATGAAAAATATTTTTCAGTTTAACCAAAAAGTATTTGATAACCTCTTCATGTGGCTATTGCTTACAAGAATTGTCATTTACAGACCTTTTCTCACATGCTGGATCCTCTTTAGTCCATGAAATATATCTCACCCTGTCTGATTTCATCCCAAGCAACTCTACTAGAAAAGCATGACAACTTTTCAGAAGAAACCCAAGGTATGATAATGTATAGAATGTTGCTGTGTTATACAATTAACCTGGAAGATGGGGACATGAGTCTTAGCTTGTCTCTATCCCACAGGTTCTGACAAACATCTACATATCAGTTCTTAAATGATATATGTGAGTATATATGCATACATCTAAAGTGTGTGTATATATTTTAATTTATTATTAAGTTTGTAATATCTGTAGAAAATATAGTCAAGAAAGAAATATTAAGTTTGTAATATCTGTAGAAAATATAGTCAAGAAAGAAATAATTAGGATCTGGTTAAAATGAAAGTAGGTATCAAATATAAAATTGAGACATTAGAGCTAAGGTTTCACTGTTACCATAATAAATATTCATTCAACAAATAGTTATTGTATTTTTGTGCAGTGATTACTATAATGGGAAATATAAGACTTATCTTTTTGTAAAATAAGGATAGAAATGTTTTCCCTCATGGAACTTTCATTCTTGTGGGAAGAGGGGAGTGATAAAGACACCAATTAAGTAACAGCAGTTTTAAGATGTGCATGCATTTCTTAAGATACTGAATGGGTCTTCATATGGCTCAAGTGGTTCCATGGTAATGAAACATCTATTTTGAATGCATTCTGTACAACGTTGCAGAAGCAGTATAGTTAGACACCTCTCTGAACATCATACTTAGAGACTTAAACGTAAGTTTGGGAGATCTGTCAATAGGACCCAAAAGTAGTGATGCCCAAATGGCCACACACAGTTTCTATTCTTGCAAGTAAGTATGGAAATGACAGATGAAAGACACACCTCACAGCATACTTTGACAGAAGGTTAATGGCATTGAAAAAGACACATGGACTGAACAGTTGGAGCATGTGTGAATAGCCGGTCTTCCTATTGGACTGGCTAGCCAGGAGTAGATGTAGCTTACAGATAGCTTGGACTAGGTGGCTTCACAGTATATAATAGTTAAAATTAAGCCTGCTTTAAAACTTGTTTTCACAATTACAAATGGAAATGCATTTCATAATAAAATCTACTAAAGTTAAAAAATCAGAAAGAAGACACAAAGGTAGATCTAAATTCTTGAAGTGCATGGTTGACACTTGCCATAGCCAAGGTGATAGACACACTGGAAAGTTTGCAGAACTCTTTGAATTAGAGGTGGATGGCGTTCAGACATGATGTGGACCTCAAAAAAGACACTGCACAGTTTTCTCTCTTACATCTGGACCCCAAGGACCCAAATCAGATGTACAGAGATTTTATTTCTGAGCAAGTGTTTATTTGAAAACCATTATTATTATTATTATTATTTTTTGTAAAAGATCATGAATCTGTCTAAGAACACAGAATTACATATGATTCCTCTCACCTGGCCATGCTGGGTATCAGTAGTAGCAGCTGAAGTGATTTCAAAATTTTCTTTTCATTTGCTAGGTAAAGTGTAGATTTCTGTGTGGCACTCACGCCAATGGGAACAAAGATAACACAGTGTGAGTTAGCTATGCCAGTGTGCTGTTTGATATTGTTCACGCAAGTATTTCCGAGATAATGTGACCCATCGTGACCTCACTTCTATACTGATTATCACCACAGGCACTGTTAGGTCTTACACTCTACTTCCTAGTCTTTGTCTTCTAGGTATCAATACCGCAATACCCAATGCAATCTGTAATAACAGCAAATATAATGTCAAGGTCTGATACATATACATGGCATTTCTAAGTTAGAAGCCTGCGTTGTTTCCAGAGACATATTCCTGAAAATAAAGGCTCACGGCTAAATGGTATGCAGAGAGAGTGGTCTCCATCAGGTTCAAATGCTCCGAGCTTGGGGAACCCTGTGGAAGAGGGGGAGGAAGTATTGAAGGAGTCAGAGGGGAAACAGGACACCAGGAGAGCATGGCCCACCAAATTAGCTAACAAGAGCTCACGAGGGCGCGAAAAGACTGAAGCAGAAAGCACAGGGTCTGTGTTGGTCTGCACCAGGCCCTCTGCATAATGTTATGGCTGTTAGCTTGGTGTTTCTTTGGGATTCCTAACCGTGAAAAATGTGTATTTGCTGACTATTTTGTCCTATTGTGTTTGATTGTCCAGCCTTGATATGAGGGATTTTGTCTTGTTTTGTCAAAAAAATTTTCCTATTTGGTTGTCATCCCTCTTAGTACCTGAAGTTGGCAAGGTTTTTAGTATCAGGCATGATTTCCCTCCTATTTGGATGGACCTCACATCCAATTAGACAGTTGTTGATTACCACTATTAGGTGAGTGCCGTTTATTGCACCTCCACAGATATTTCTTTGTGTTAGTAAGTGCTGTGGTTCATAGATGTTGCAGCTGGGTAAGGCTTTTATGGCTTCCTTCCATTGCAGCTTGTCCTGGACCTTTTGGTAGCATGGAGGTTTGGCAGCAAGGAGGAGGCTTTCAGAATAGATCCAATCAACAGATCTTAGTTTTGGGTCCTAAGTGTGTAGTGTCTTCAGCAGTAGCAGCTCCCCTTCAACCTTTGAGAAGCAACCAAGGGCTACATCAGTAATCTAAACTGTTTGGAGAGTCACTTGGGCTTCCCTGACCAGCCATTCAGAAGCAGGTTTCTCATGCCTGGTACTGGATTTTTTTTTCTAGTCTATGATTCTTGTGGGGGGAATATTATCATCTCAAGTGACATAATTTCCAAGTATATAAAATAATTTGATTCCTTTATGCTTTGTCAAACGTGCTTGACATTCTTTTCACTGTCCTTAGTTTTTAGAATAGATTATTACATAAATAACATTTTGTGACCTAGAATATTATAGGATGCTTACAGTCAGATTTTTCTTTTATTGCTGGGGATTGATCCAATGTCCTCCCACAATCTGGGCAAGCGCATTACTGCGGAGCCTGCCTGACATGCTTAATTTCTTATTTTGTGAATCAAAGCCTTGCTCTTAGGTTACAGTGAGAATAAATTTTCTTGGATTATAATGAAAACATTAAATCATTTTTTACAATATTTTTTAAGGTAAAATATTACATGGTTTATCCATTCACTTTCTTTCTTACAAGTCCTCTCATTTCTCTCCCTCTCAAAGAGATGGCCTCTTATACATGTATATAAAGGCACAAATATAGGAATACAATTTTCTGCCTCCATTTTTGTTGTTCGTGTGTCTATAATTTCCAAATTGACTATTTTGTATTGAATAACCAGCTAGGGAGATCATCCTGAGGTAGGCTTATTCTCCCTCTTAGCAGTCATTGGCTCCATGTAGTTCTTTAGCCGTTGTGATCCATGAGATTCTCCTCCTCCTAAGTTACCCTGTCTATTGATACTGCCATTGTTTGAGTCTTGCTTAGGCAGCCATTTGTAGGAGACACAATATCAGAAAATTTCCTAGTTTTTTGCCTCTTACAGTCTTTCTTTCCCCTCTTTTACAGTGTTCCCCGAGTCATAGGAGTTTTTGTTTTAAGTGTTATCCATTGGTGTGAGGATCCCAAGTATCCATTGATTTCTGCATGGTGTCCAGTTGTGGTTTTCTCCAGTGGTCATCATTTGATGTACAGAGAAACTTATAGGAGAAATTGCAGAGTTTGCTTAGATATTAGGTTTGTCTACAAAGTGGAAGTAGTGGGCTTTTTTCTAACATCCATGACCTCATTAACCTGTTAGTGACATTTCTAGTAGGAGACATGATTTCCCTCCTGTTGAGTGCACCCTCAGTCCAATCAGACAGCAGTTGGGTATTAACAACATATGGGTGCCACTCATACTTTAAGGGTATTTTCCATGCTGATCAATTCTGAGGTTCATAAGGATCACTTGCTTTTTAATTTTTTTATCCTCATGTTTGAAATGCAAGGTTGATGGAAATTTTAAAATAGCAAAAATTTAGAAAGAGTAAGATGAGATATAAATTAATCTTAGAGGATATATATAGCTCTAGTAAAAGCTAATGAGGTAATAAATTTCTATTTTGAAGCCCTACTCTTAAATAATGTATACAAAGTGACTTTAATAGTTAGAATTTGATCTAATTATGGGTGAGTAAGCAGCATGAGTCTTAAGTAGGAAGCTCATTAGATAGTGGGAATTAATAGTTTGCCAAGATCCCTACTGCCAGAGATGCCTATTAATAGAGTGGGATTTAATGGTTTAGTGAAAGTCAATTTCTGCTTTCAAATTTACTCTGAGTTATGCCTTGCACTGTTTGAGTGATACAACTTTTCTATGAAAAGCTGTAGGAATGAAACACAGGGACAATGTGCATAGAAGACCAAATTCTGAAAGGTTAATAGATGAGGTGGGCATGGAGACCCATATGAGTCCCTCAGAACATCCTTAACCATGGCAGTCTCAGCATGCTAAGGGACAGAGTGGGTCCCCAGACATCTTTTCTCAAGCGGGCACATGAGTAAGATTTGTTGGCTAGAACTCAAGTCAGTGGTGAAGTTATTGACTTATTTCTGTGCCTTGACTTAATGCCTACTTTGAACTCCCCACATGGAGAAATTTGAGCCAGAGAAGCTTAGCGAAAGCTTTAAAGTCCAGGAACTGGTCAGGTGACTCTACAAGTAAAGGTGCTTGCTATTATGCCCATGAAACTGAGACTAGTCTCCAGAATACTGGATCCTGCAAGTTGCCCTGTGACTTCCATATATTTCTTGGCATGTGTGTGAAAATACATGCACACTCATAGACACACACACAAACTCACAAACATGCACCTTCATACACACACAAACTCGCAATCAGTGAATAATTAGACCAGTGTAAGAAGAAAAATTAGATTAAAAGTCAATAAATTTATTTCGATTTGATTCTACTCTAACATGAATCAACTTGGCTTTTAAGAACTGACATTGGTCTTCTACATGTTGTCACCACAGCTGTGAGTTTATATGTGGTATCTAGAAAACGGATTCTTCCTAGTCTGGCTTTTATAATTCTTTCAACCCCAACGCCCCAGGGGCCCCTGAATTTAGGAGGAGGGAATGGTATACAGCTGTCCTATGTGGGGCTGAGACCCCGCCACCAGTTTCTCTGTGCCGGATAAATTGGAATTGATAAGTTTTGTTTCTTTCTCATCTTTTATCTTTTGTTTTTAAAGAAGACACAAAGGTAGGTAGGGAAGGTGGTAGGGATCTGAGAGGAGCCGGGGGAAGGGGATGGAATGGGATCAAAATGCATTGCACAAAATCCTCAAAGAGCTGGAAAAAGAAGAATTGATCCAGGACCAGAGAAATAGTTCATGGTGAAGATAAAAGAATACTCATGGATTCCGAGACTCAGTACCACTGAATGGGGAAAAGCTAAGCATTGCTTGCTTGAACCTAGTTGCTACCTCTTTTCTAACTCTCATGGTTTTGTTTCTATTATGTTATTGCTAAACACTTTGGCTCTATTTCCTCTCAGTGTATGATTGCATTTCTGTAGATAGCCTGGAAATCTCTATGGAAAAATACTTGTCAAATCAACTGTACAAGCCAGGATGGTTTCACAGGGGACAGACATCATTATGACCTTCTCTCTCCTCAAAGAAAGTTCTTTAGTTCTGGCCGTTGAGACACAGAACAATTGTTCTTCAAAAATTTAGGTATTTGGCAGACATAAAGTGAATCCCACCCCGTGCTAGGCAATGTACCATGCCTGTTCTAAGGAGGATTCTCAGGAGTCTCTCATTATTTTCACTTCCTTCCTCTAATGTTTGACAATGTTATCGCCTGTGCCATGGTGTTGAGGTTGATTGCTTTAGGAAGTCTTACAGCTTGTGGTTACCAGCCCACTGGGGTGAGGCCTTTATAATATATATGCCAATGTAGAGCATGCATCTGGCCTCTTTTCCAGCCTCTCTGTTCTGGTTGTGGGATTTGTTTTCTGACCTCTGTTCAAGCAGAGGATTCTGATTCATGAGTCTACCCCTAAATAAGTAACCATCTATTTCTCAATTCTGAGCTAGTGTGGGATTTCTTTTAAGCATCCATCCACAGTTGATGATGGAGATTGGGAGACATGAACACCTCCATTAGGAGGAGCAGGTGCTGCTGCTGCTGCAAATGTAATACTTTCTCATGAGAAATCCTATTCCCTTGTCTTTTTAAATACGGTCCTACTATTTGATCATCTTCAAAATTCACTTACAAACAAACACAAACATTAGTGAAACACAGGGAACTTTGTATCAATTTTCAGATACTGGAAAATGGATTTGACTCTTATGCTATGGATTTTTTTGAGTCAGATGTTTTCATTTCTAAAGTCCATCTCGCGGGATTTATCTGAATTCCAACATAGGAAGTTGATTGTTTATTAAGCTGTTTCTGGATTTGAAAGGTACTGTCTTCCTATCAAATTTGTGCTAATTATACTTTATCACCTTATTTCTGTTTTATTCTCCTTAGGAAAATCAAACCCAACTAGCATTTCAAAGATTACAAAATATTTATGCATAGTCAATTGAGTAGTCAGTGTGAACTTATCAACCCCCTTTTCTATCTCTACAGACTCTCATCTCTTCTGCTCTTAGCAGATCCAGACTGAGTCCTCTGTCCCGGGAGGAAGTGTCCAGCACTCATCAGTGCTGTAGTCAGTCTGTAATCTGACAGAAGTTGTAAGTCAGTCACATGCTGATCATGAGCACTTCACTTAGCTCAAAATGGAGCAAGCATAAAAACACAAACGAAATGTCTTTGAGTGGGAAGGTGTTTAGGATAGAAGAACAAGAAAAACATATCAGCCCTCATGCTTAAGGCCAATGGCTTTAAGGGAACACACTTGTAAGAAGCATGCCCTCCTATGATCCCTAACTAATTGTGTTTGTTGAATGATTATATCACAGTGGTCATATAGGTAATACAGACATAGTAGAAAAACTATAATTCTATACATGCTTTTGAGACAGTAACATAGTCTAAATAGTGAACCAGCTTATTTTATGAAGACTTCACTTACCGTACTCAGACAACTTTTTGAAGGGATTTTATTACGGATATTTCGAAATTATAATTGTAATATTTGTTTAATCACATTTAGAAATAATTGTATTTTTAATTTTCTATATTTATATATTATAAGTTTGTATATTTTTCTATAAATGTATTTATACTTATATATAACATGTAAGTATATGTTAAATATGTTATTTATCATTATATTTTATATTATGGTGATTCTATTAAATCTTTGAGGGGAGCTCACTATCATGCATAGTAAATTGATTTTACAGTATATTTGATGATAGCAGATGAAGCCTCAAAAGGGTGATACTATATAATGTGTTTGTAAATTGAGAATTAATAATGCATTTAGAATTATCTGTCCACTTTGAACTGCAGTTCCTTGTATGGTTATACTACTTGTTGGAAAAGTCGTCACAAGATTCTAGAGAGATGACTCAGGGATTAAGAGTTCTTGGTGTTGTTTTGGAGAATCAATTCTGTTCCTAGCACCCATATCAAGCAGCTCATCTAACCCATGATACAGGGATTCTAACACCTTCTTCTGGGTTACTATGAGCACCCACATATCCAGGAACATACCTGAAGCCTGCACACATACACACACACACACACACACACACACACATGCACGCACGTGTGCACATACACATGCATATAGACCCTACAAATAAATAAAAATTAACCTCTTGAAAATTCATCACAAACTCTGAACTGGTTCTCAAGTACAGAATTTGATTGAAGAAAGCTTATTAAGACCCATTCAATGTAGCAACCATAACATTGATTTTAAATAAGAATCTATCCTCTGACATGGACCCCTTCAACATGATTGTCTACAGATCACTGATTTTATTGTCAACAGCTGTTTCCACAGTTAAGGACAATAAACCATATCTTAGACCTGTGTAAATCCCAGAACCTAATGTCCAAACAATGAATTTTATTCTATTAGGAGCTGTAGTTTCTTGAGGGAACAACTAATTTAGAAGTAGAGTTTAGTCTGGGAATACATGTATTTTAGCAATGCAAATACCAAGCAAGAGGGTCCACACTAGAAATATACAAGCCACTTTTCTAGGGTTAAAGAAAGAATGGCAGAAGAATAGATAATCTTGAGGTTGATCAGAGAGGAAAGTCCAGAACAATCCAGTGGTCAGTAAAACAGTACCTCAAAGTCCTGGGGAAATAATAAAAATCAAGGGAGACTCACATAAGGGAGCAGCAAAGTATGTTACCGCAGAAGAAGATCTTCCCTCCATCTGTCTATCTCTCCTTTATCTACATATATTCAATAGTAGAGGAGACAGTGGGAAATTATCTTATTTCCAAATCCAGCATCTGTTTAGAGGGCTAATCCTGGAAAATTCTCAGTGAAACGGTTTAGCAGTCTCAGTCTGTAGTTATTTTAGATTCCCTCAGTCTGCCAGTGAGAGACAGCTTAATAGTAGCATCTCCCCTTGTGCTTGTTTTGGCCATCTGTCGACTATGATAAAATGCCCCCTCATCTCTCCAGCCCCCCTTGTTCGTGTGTGTGTGAGCATGTGTGTATGTGATGTATATGTGAATGGGTGTTTGTATGTATGCTTAATGAATAGGTATGTTTGTGTATGTGTGCATGTTGGTGAATGTGCACATGTATTTGCTCTTCAGAAGTCTCCCTCTATCGCTGTCAACCTTGTTTTATTAGACAGAATCTATTTTGGCTAGACAACCTGGCGGTATACCCCAGGATCCTTCTGAACCCACCTGTGTGCTGTTAGGGTTTTATCCTCAGCTGTTTTGTATAGGTACTGGGGACCCAAAGTCCATTCCTCATGCTTGAAGCACGAGCTCTTTCCTCCTGAGCCTTGCTCTAGCCCTGAGATTCTGCTCTTATTCACCTGTGACTAAACGATGCTCCTTAAGAGAAGTAATGTTGCTGGCATGGTAATCCAGGACATCATACACCTTGACTATCCTCCATGCCCCAGAATGTCAGTGTTGGGAGAGAAGAAACCAGAGATGCTCTCCTGAAAACAGCTCTGCTTAAGGCATGCGAGAGAGTGTACTGGGGAAGGAAGCCAGCATGCATAAGGACAGAGAGCTACTGTCAACCGTGGGCATAGCATGCCAAGTTGCAGCAAGCAACGTGTGTGTGTGTGTGTATGTGTGTGTGTGTGTGTGACTTGGGTCAACTTCTCCAACTTCAGTGTTCCCTAGGACAAAATTTGGATAAAAAAGCAATTCAGAAAGTACTCTCTGTTGTATGCTCACGTATGGAGATATCAGTGAACTCTATTTGTACTCAGGAAACATTCTGCAAAACTTGAGCTGTAGGGTAACTTGACTTTTCTCGTCTCCTGTGATTCTGAGATTCTTCAGGCATCATCTGGTCCTAGAGGTTCTCAAATATTTCATTTTGCTGAAGAGATGTCTTATTATGAAATTTTAGGTCTGTATCACCTTTGCTGAAATTGTTTCTATGGCTTTCACGTACTCAAGGGTTTGTTAATCTTGGTAGATACCACAGGTGACAGGAAGAGCCTTGGTTAATGTGCACTTAAATCTCTCACTTAATATTAGCATCTTACTAATTACTCCATTCTACTAAAAAGGTCATCCCCAAAGACACTAGCTGCATACCGATACCCATATTGGAATTTTAGTATTCACCGCTTATAATCCTTAAATCCCAGCAGGCATATGAGAAGGAATCAATGTGTAGAATAAATAGGATCCCAGGCTGCGCCCTGAGGAGACGTCTGAAGTACGACTGAGCAGAGCCCACAGGCCTCGCTGGAACTGACACATTGCTCTGATCTCTTGTCAGAGCCCATCCCTTTTACTCCTTCTACCACTGCGATTGTCCGCAGACTGCGAGGCTATCAAATGGCCAGCCTCTGAGTAGAGGATTGCCTGTATGTAAAGAAATAACCTGACGGTTTTCAGTGACTCTCTCCTTTCCACCTTACCACTTAACAACAAAGCTCTCCCATTGGCTGGGAAGTCTTCTCACATCGTCTGACGTCAGGCCAGGCCCCGAGTCTGTTGCCCTAGGCTATTAGAAAAAGATCTAGCATTGTTTCCACCTCCTGCTAATGAAATGTTAGATGCGTGAGGCCTACTCAACTACAGATGTTTGTTTCATAGAATTGTATTAATACTGATGACTAATATTGAAATTCCCCCTAAATCTGTCTAGGAATGAGTATTTTTAAAAATAATATATATAATCAGATAGTAACTATTACTAAAGGGTTGGGAGCTTTCTGTAGTCGATGATAATAGATAAACTAATGAAACCAGGTTATATGTTTTCCTGATTTATTAAGTTCCACCTTGGTTAATTATTATGCACAGTGTAATTAATCCTTCTGGGACATTTCTTCCATTTGTGAGATTAAAGGAAAATACTGAATCCTAGACGTAAAACCAATGTCGCTGACTTAAGCCCCTGTTTAACCCGACACATCAGAGAGCCAGGCCTGTCATGCATGCCGCGGTCACAATCTCCGCATGCCAATGCCCTCGGGAACTCCGAGTGGACACAGATGGTAATCATCTCAAGTTCAAATTTAAGATGACTTCTGTGGGTTTCAAAATCACTAAAACTGTTAGTACCTTTAATGTGGGCTCAGACTCCCACAGCACATTCTTCTTGCACAAGATAGAGATCGAAAGGCATAATAGGTATTAATTACCATTTCCTTTGCTCATCCCGAGCTTGAAAGCAATTTATCATTCCCCATCAAGGCTTTCTCATTTGTTCACAATATAAATAAAAGATAAAGGGCTTTAGTTCACTTTCATTTCACAATGTTTCCACGGCTTCTTTTCAGATCCTTTGATTTCTCTGTATGAAGCTTTGCTTACCACCCATTTTGTTTAGCCTTTGTTCTTGGGCACTGTTTAAATGGAAATAATTTTGTAAGTATGGCAACAGTCACCTTGGCCTGGGAAGTGCTGGAATGAGCAGAGCGTTAGCATTTCCAATGTTGTTTAGAAAAAATGCCACTTTTGATCTTAGACATAAAGGAGAATTTTACTCCCGTAGCCCTTCTCTACGTTCCTGATGTTCTTCCCAATGCTTCCATCTTTAAATTCAGGAGTATTGTTTTTCCACTAACTTCAAGAGAATTAATTATGTAGGAGCTATGTATGTGTGTCATGTTAGGTAGATAGATAGATAAATAGATAGATAGATAGATAGATGTAGGTAGACAGATAGATATAAATAGATATATAGATAGGCCAATGGATGGATAGATATATGGGTAGATACATAGGCAAGTAGATCGTGATTGATTGATCTATAGATAGATACATTGATACATTGATACATAGGCAGATAGATAGATATAGAACAGATAAAAAAAAAAGACAGAAACAGAGGCAGGGGCAGACAGAACCATTTGGAGCACTTAGGAACAATTTCAGATCAGTAGTGTCAGTTAATCCTACCCCCAACCCCACCTCACCCCTGTCTCAGCAATGAAAGTTGAACAGCACAAGCTTGTATCATTGTCCTTTGTTCTACTAGCCTTCAATCATGCTTTTTTAAAATGGTAATATTGTCTTTTAAAAGTGGATATTTTGGATATTTCTTGTACAGTATTCTCTTATAAAACTTATTTATTTTACATCCTGACATCTCTTCTATCCTCTGGCCACTCCCTACTGCCACCTCCTCTACTTAGTCCACCCCTCGTTTGTTTCTGTTCAGAAAGGGGCAGGCCTCTCATGGGCATCAGAAAAGCATGGCATATCAAGCTGCCTTAAGACCAAGAACCTCCCTCTGTGTTCAGGCTGGGCAAGGCAATCCAGCTGAGGAATAAGCCGGCCACAGAATGGGGGACAGCCCCTACTCCCATTGCCAGGAGTCCCACAGATGGACCAAGCTATGCAACAGTCACATGCATGCCGAGGGCCCTGGTCAGTTCCACGCAGGCTCCCTGGACGTTGGTTCAGTCACTATGAGCCCCTATGAGCATCCTTTTTATATAACTGCACACTAGATTCATTCTTACTGTGCAACTGCTGCCTGTATCCATGGCGGAGATTCCCTCTTCCGTATGATAGAATTGAATGCCTGTGCAGGCACTCTGTCTCGTGCGTGGAATGATTTTCAATTCTGAAAAAAAAAAATATGTGAAAGAAGGACTTGGGGGAATCCCCCGTCTCTCTACCAGAATCTGTTATTTTCTACTGGCATTTGCCTTGACTCTGGTATCAGCAGATGAACGATAATTCCCTTTAAGGAGCTGTCTGCATAGTGTTGCTTTAATCACATCCCGTTTCCGGATGTGAAGGACATCTAATGGAGGCACTTCAGCTATGGCGAAGGGCACAGTGAAGAAGAGGTTGCTCTGTCACCTCCAAATACTGTAATTGAAGCAATTAACATCTTTATCTGCTTAGAGTCTCAGCTCTATATTTTCAGATAAGGTTTTATTCTAACCACTTGAAGACAAGATTACATAGTGACCAAGATAGACCAATACTGATAAGTCATTTAAACACTGGGGCCAAGTGGGTTTTTTTTCCTCCTTTTTTATTTTCTCTTTCTTTCTTTCTTTCTTTCTTTCTTTCTTTCTTTCTTTCTTTCTTTCTTTCTTTGTGTCTAGGATCTTTATCTTTGAATGTTGCTGCTTGGACTCAGCAGAGATGAAGTTTTCAAATATTTCTTCTTACAGTCTTGCATTTTCCTGGCACTCAGAAGCCATTCTTCGTTACAATAGCCTGCATCAGTTATTTTTAACATGACAAAAACAGGATGCTCAAACCCTGAGAGTCTAACCTAGGTATCTGCAATCCATTAGGTGACGAGTTTAGTTAAAATCCAGAGAATACCTGGTTCTAGGAAAATAAAAATTGTATTTGTTCAGGAAAGCATTTAGGGCATAATAAAACAGGATCCTGAAAATGAATTCGGAAAGTGCCCTGCATTCTGTGTAAGGAAAGGCAGGATGATGGCTGTTTCAAAAATACATCATTTAGGATTGGGACAAAATCTCTGTTGTTACTGTAAGTTTGGTCTTCACATACTACATGCAAAAACGTAGATTGTGGTGAAATGTGCTTGTCACACTGCACTGAGGGGAGGGAGAAGGCAGAGCCAGAATCCTGTTATAAAACAAAAGATGGGCAGCATCTGAGGCTGTCCTCTTCACACACACCCGCATGCACTCGCACACACCCACATGCACTCACACACACCCGCATGCACTCACACACACCCGCATGCACTCACACACACCCGCATGCACTCACACACACCCGCATGCACTCACACACACCCGCATGCACTCACACACACCCACATGCACTCACACACACCCGCATGCACTCACACACAGAATGCCACCTCAGTCACCTGTCCTTTGAGTGCAAATGTGAACATTTGACATATAAGTCTCAACCTAATTACCAATTACTAGGCCCTGTTTTTGGACCCACTGTTGGAATAGCACATTTTAAAGTGTTTGGCTTGTTTGATTCATTCTTATTTTCATTTATGAGATGTGTAGTATCTAGAGGATGGGATAATGCCAAAAGGTGATATTGTTTATATGACCTGGCAGAAAACTACATTTTAATGCATGTTCGCATCTTTCCATATATTTTGAGATCCTGAGTTTATCTTTATGTATACATATTAAGCACATATTCTGACATATGCAATTATGCATGTTCATACACATGGCTGTAAACAAACATCATTTATAAAGCTCATTTCATAGACCTAAATTTTCTTATGATCATGTCTTATACTTGTATATGATATAAGAAGGGTGTATTCTTTTTCTTTTTCTTTCATTAGTATGGCAAAATAACTGGCTGAAGCAGCTAAGGAAGGGTTCATTTTTGCCTCACAGTTTGGAGATACAGTTCATGGTGGAGATGAATGAGGGCAGGATCATGGGGCATCTGGTTATATTATACCTGCTATCAGGAAATTCCTTTGGTTTTTCTTATTCAATAGGTGACCCCAGCCAATGGGATAAAGGTTCCCACTTTCATGGGGACCTCTGCTACTCAGTTAATTAAACATCTTCTTAGACAAACCTAGACTGTGTTTCTGTGCAGATTCTAAATAGTCAAGTTGACAATAACAATTAACAATCATAAGTCCACCCCTTGTTAATTTCACTCCCAAGCCCATCAAACAATTTATCTCTATACATCACTGGTTTGGGGCAGTTCTAAAACAATTCAAAAATCCAAAGTATCTGTGCAGTAAAATGTCTTGAGTGAGTGAGGTCACTTGTCGCAACCTTGATCTCAGTCTGAACCTCATATCTCACTTGCTAGAAGGAAAGAGCCATTTCCCACAGGTTTTCTCTGTCTCCATATGTAAGTCATGGCCTGTGAAGGTACAGCATAGGTCCCTACACACTAAACAAATAAAAACCATACATAATAGTCCATCGTGTGATCTGAGACTCGAGGAAATCCCTCAACTCTTCGCACCTATAGTGTCAAACACAGCTTCCATTCTTCACTAGATGGTGATGCAATAGCACTTCTGTTCTAGAAGGCAGGATGGAGGCACCTCCAGGAAAGATCAGACCGAAGTCTAAAATCAGGACACCCATTTTTACAGCTCTGTCTGGTCTGTGGGTTCATATTGGAATCATCTGGACCCAAAACGTTTCGGCAACCTGCTCTCCTCTACAGACCACCTCTAACCTCTTTCTTTGGTCTAGCTTTTTCTGACAGACGCACTCTGGTTCTGGTTTCTCAAACATCTGATGTCTCCACTGCACTTTAGGCTTCATCTTCCCAGCTGTATGCAGTGCTCTCTCTGGGCCTCCTTGCAGTGACTCTGACCCTGTCTCCTCTCTCAGGCTTTAGGAAATCTTCCCATAAATACATATGACCTCCTCTCTTGTCAAACTCTGATGTACCGTGTGCCAAGTTCTTCTGTCAGCTCAAGATGTACCCTGCCTTGCTTGAATCAGAACTGAAGTGACTCACATGTGCCTAGCTGATCCTGGAGTAACAACTCTAGATTGTTCTTCAGCAGGGAACTCCTGCAGTGGAATTTTCAGTTTAGGCTCTCTCCTTTCGAATGGCGTTCTATTTCCCCGCTAGCACCTTTGATGGGCAGGACCCTGGCATAGAATGACCTCTGGGAAGTTGCTAACACAGTCCTCATTTTCCTCTGAAACCCTACGAGCTGGGTATCCTCTCAGCATGTCTCTTACCACTGTGGTCTTCCAACTCCCCTGCTCTGCACGAGTAACTTATTAACAATTTCCATTTAACATTCTGGGCCTCCCAAACCCTTAGCTCAAATCTCTATCTAAAATTCCCTGTAAACTTGCTTGAAAGACCTGAGAATCACATGATCAAGTATATCACCATAGCATCCACATTCCACAACACTAATATTCTAATATCTATGAAAATGAAATACTTGAGTCAATCACCTTCACCAACAGAGGGTGTTGTGACTCCCATATTAAAGGAAACTTGACCTGATGCACCAACTCTTTTTCCTTCACTCTATTATTTTTCTCATTTCAGTAGTATTTATCCTGTTTTAGAAGAAAGATCCACAGTTATTAAAGCCCAGAGTTGGTAAAGAAGCCCATGCTTGCAGAACTACCGGAGGTTATTACTGTCTAAAAGTCTAAGTAGTTCAACTGAAAGAGGTGGAGTCCCACACCTTTGGGAGGAACTCAAGGAAGAGTTTCCTCCCGCTCCTATGGGTGGGATCTTCCTCTCATCCTCAGGAGAGTGGCTCTGCTCTGAGACCAGTTACCTGGCTCTGCTACCTCACTGTCTGAGCAGGAAACATTCTAATCAGTTGCTATTCGTACCCTTCCCAGGCTCCAGAATGTCACTTTTACCCAACAGTGGTGCCTGCTGTTTTTATTTTCAACATATTCCCTTATGTGATAAAAAGAAGGTTTTTTCACTTGCGGAGTTTGTTAGAACCTTATCTTTTTACATACTAAATGCATTTTAGTTTGTTTTTATTGTTGCCTTTTGTGTGTGTTGTATGTGAGTATGGTATGTGTTCCTGTTTCGGAGGGGGAGTGGTACACGTGATTGTACATGCACAGAAGCCAGACGTGGGCATTAAGAGTCAAACTCCATCACTGCCCAACGTATTCCCTTGAGACAGAGTCTTTCACAGAACATGGACCTAGCCTGAAAACCTGCATGCCCCAGCAATCCTCCTGTCTCTGACCTATGTAGCACTAGACTTGCTTATGTGCATAGCCACACCAGGATTTTCTGTGGGTATTGGGGACTTACATTCATGTCTGAATGAAAATGAGGTTATGGCCACTCTTAGGTATGGCAGAGGAGAAGATTTTTATTGTAGATATGAGGGAGAGAACAGGCAGAGACATCAAGAACCATTTAGACTGAATATAGCTGGCAGAACAGATTGGGCCATGAAGGGCAGGTAGCGAGAGGAAGAGAAGAGCAGGAGAGAGCAAATGGACTCAGAGAGGACCCAAGGACCATGAGAGTGCTTGTCCAACATGACTGGGATAACAGGAAAGAGGAACTGGGAGAAGAGAAGAGAAGCTCAGAGACCAAAGGTTTAGGGTCGGGGAGGAGGGGTGAGAAGTGCTCTGAAGCCAGGACTTTCTAATAGGTAGCAGCTGGAGAACCTGGCTGCCAGTATCCAATCCACACTGATACGTTAAATCACGACCTCAATTAGCCATTTGTATAGGGTTGATTCAAGACCTAACAAGGTCCTAATGCTTGCGCAGCCACTGAGCCAACTTTTCAGCCTTCCACCACACTTTTCCCACAATTTGGTTCTTCTATGAGATCCACGATAGACTTCTTGGATCTTTCTTTAGTGTTAAAATGGTTACCTTTTTTCTTCATTTTTCCTAATAATTTTGGGTATTTCAAACATCACCCACTGCTGCCTGAGCTATTGTAAGCAATGGAGTTTGCTGGGATAATGCCTTTACCTAATGCTTAGCAGATGGCTTGAACAGTCTAGTAAATCTATTGAAAATGGCTGTATACTTTTTACATCATTGCCAGTAATGCATGAGAATTCTTTTTATTCCCTAGTGGGGCATAAATTTCAGGAAAAAAAAATAAAAGGCACTTTCTTTTTACTTGCTGTGAATTTCAATCCCAGCTTCTTGCAACTTTCTGAATTATATTGATCTTAATGTGATTATTTTCAAGACCAAATGCACAAAGATGACTTCAAAATGTAAGCCATAATATCAAAGTGTAATTCCTGTGAAATAACAGCCATCTATTTTAATGGTACACTTTTAAGAGCTTCAGATATATACTTATACATTTTCATGAATATATTAAATTTGGATTAAACATATAAATCTATATACTCTGACCTCATAAAATAGTTGGAATGTTTTCCAATAGTGTATGTTTTGTAAGGGAGCTTAATATAGAATTATTTTCTTCTTAAATATTTGATAGGATTCATCATATAAGCAAAGTAATCTCAATGGGATTTTAAAAGTAATCAATACACTAAAATTATACCTAGTTTGGGGGAAGATATATGACTCATTGTTTTCTTTTTTAGGGGTGGTTGGTTTTGAGATGGGATTTTTCCTCATAATAGTCCTGGCCATGCTGGAACTCTCTTTGTAGACCAGGCTGGCCTCGAACTCACCAAGATCCACCTGTCTCTGCCTCCTGAGTGCTGGGATTAAAGGCGTGTACCACCACCGCCTGGCTCTCATTGCTAACATTATGTACATGTAATGTTCTTGCCGAGGACCTAAGTTTGGTTGTCAGCTCTCATATCAGGTGATTCTCAATTGTAACTCCATCTCCAGAGAATTCACCACATCACACACACATACAAGTCTGTTGTCAGCAATTAGCATTTTCCATACTAATTAATTCTTTGTGATGGAGGCTTTCAGCATCTCTATTCTAGATCTTCACCAATGTAAGAGGGGTGTTAGTGAACTACTGTTCTCCAAACTTTATTTCTGTTTACCTGTGCTTCAGCATCTGCTACCCATGACGTTGTTTTATCACTCTCAAGCACTTCTAGGTTCTATTAATGCTTATTCTATAATAAGGGTGCTTTTCTTAACTTCTGCACATGAAAGAAAAGACATAGTATTCATTTATGCATCTGTATTCTTACATATTATTCTCCAGTTCCATTGGTTTTAGTCAAATGTCTTCACTTCTCATTCCGTAGGGCTGAATATTTTCCATTACATATAAAATTATAAAATCACATTTTCTTGAGACATTTAATAGTTGATGGACAGTTAGCTTGTATTGATTTCTTGGCAGTTGTGGATACCATGGCAAACAAATTGCAGATGCAGATGTTTCTTAATATACTCACAACATGTATGTATCTTTATACCCAGCGGTGAGAATCCTCAGTCATGTAGTAGCTCCATTTTTAGTGTTTTGGGAACTCTCATATTGTACTCCATTATAGTGACGGTAATTTTTGTTCTGTCAATAATCACTACGGACCATGTTATTGCCTCATACTTAACAGCACTTGTTTGCTTTATATTTTAATAGTTATTCTAATTACAACATCTTGTAATTCTGATTTACATATCATTGCTGGTTAGTAATATATAGCTTCTTTTGATATGCCTCTTGGTCATTTATGTTCCTAATTTGATAGATGTCTATGTAAAAGTCAGGCAATCATTTTAATTGGATTATTGAGGGGCTTTTGGTTGTGTATTTTTGTTTTTGAGTTATAAAATAAATTACCTGTGAATGCTTTATTTTATTCTGCTGGCTCCTTCTTCACTCTGTTGGCTGTTTTCCTCGCTGTCACAAGCTTTGTGTGTGTGTGTGTGTGTGTGTGTGTGTACCCGCCTCTCAATACATACCATAAGTAAATGTAATTTTAAGCATTTTAAAAAGTAGATTCTTTCCTTTCTAATAAATAAAGTGCAGAGAACAACAATGAAGTGCTGGATTTCAGCTAGGAGGAACACACTGAGCTGTTCTGCTCGAAGTAAATGGCATTTAATCCACCTATTAAAGGAATTCAAGAACAATTGTATATTCTAAAGGTCTCCCATAGATGAAACTGTGAGCACGCAGAGAAAGGAGCTGGTTTTCAGGGATGGGGGTTTCAGTGAGGTGTCAAACTGCCCCATGGTGCTAAATAAGTATCCTTATTCTCAGTGACTGAGAATAAGTTCCCCAAGTCCTTCTGGAGGAGAGGGATAGGAGTTCCATTTTCAAACAGAAGGCTGTTTGGATTGTGGTCCCTGACTTTGCAGAAGCAGTGGGAACTTCAGCAGCTCCTCACCTTGGGTAAGGGTTGTTGCAAAGAATAAGAATTCGCATTTCATTTTGTATTTTTTAATCAAGCGGCTTTATCAAAATAAAATTCATATACCCTACAATTTACCCATTTTAAATGAATAACTGATTGGTATCTTCATGGAGCCATGGACACAGTCTGTTGTAGAACAATTTTGTCACTTCTGAAAGGAAGCTGATTCCCTTCAATATCAATATTTTCCATATATTTTCCCCTGAATTCCTGGCAACCCATGATCTTTCACTATCAGTGTACCTATTTTTAACATTTCTTGGGAATAATCTGTGGACTTTTGAGCCTAACAGTTTTCATTTTTATGGAAATAGTGTATTTCATACAGCAGGTTCTGATTACAGTTTACCCTCCACCAATCCTCCCAGATACTTCCCACTTCCCCACATACCCAAATCTACAATCTTTCTATTCATTCTTATTGAAATAAAAAGAGGAATATGACAACAACAACAATAATAATAATTAACAAAAAGAAACACACTGGAATAGGACAAAACAAACAAGAAAAAATAAAGAGCTAATGAAAACTCATAAGAAACACATATAAACTTAGAGACACACATGTTGGCACACAGAAATTCCATAAAAAAATGACACAACTAGAAACCATAGTAAATTGCAAAGGATTTGGAAGGTTGGTGGGGGCAGAGGATGAAGCTATGACAAAGCATTTTGAAACAAAGAACTTTTCCAAATTCCAATGAGTTTGCTTTGTGGTACTGCTGTCCTGTGCTGGCCTTTGGAGTGGTTTATATATCCACTGAGACTCTGTCAGAAAAAGTTAATTGTTCATTTGTGAATGATTATTTGTTGGAGCTAGCTGCTTAGTTAGGGATGTAGCCACAGTCTATGAGTTCACATGGACATCAGTATTGCTGTGTTTAGAAGGTCTTGTTTTCTTGGTTTCCTCCATACCCTCTGACTCAAATTTTCTACTTTCTCTTCCACATGGATCCTAGGCCTGAGGGAAGGAATTTTATGGAGATATCTCATTTAGGACTGAGTGTTTCAGTGTCTCTTACCCTCTGCATATCGTCTGTGTGTGTCTCTCTATGTTTGTTCCTGTCTGGTGCAGGAGGAAGGTACTCTGATGATGGCTGAGCAAGGCACTGTTCTGAGTATAGAAGAATGTCCTTAGAAGTCTTTTATTTTTCTGTTCCCTTAGCAGAACAGTAGTATTTGGTTTTTCCCTAGGTCCCTGGGCTGTCTAGTCTCAGCTTCTTGGTCACCCAATCAGTGTTGGGGATGGGTATCAAAAAACTCATTTTATACAATCTCACTTTTCTGTTCTGGTTGGTTGATGCTTCTTTGCTTTTGACACATTATCCAAACAGCTTCTTGCCCATTCTGATATCCTAAGCAGTTCCCCATGTTTGCCCTCAGGAATTTCAGTTTCTGGCTTTACATGTCAATTTTTAATGCCTATTGAGTTTGATTTTTGTGACAGGTGAGGACGACTTACCTAGTTTTATTTTCCTTCAGGTAGAGAGACAGCATTCTTATCGGCTTCCTAAAACCACTGTTCTTTCTCCAATGTATATTTATTAAGTACTTTTTACACGGCCCCCACAAACTTGATAAACTGGATTTTCATTTTTATTCTACTTAAACTTTTTTCTAGTTTATTTACTTATTCTTTGACATATTGCTTCATGTTAAATTTAACATATTTAGGATTTAGTATGTCTATGTTTATTGATTTGTAGTTTAATGCCAGTATGGTTAGAGGACACAGCGTTCATCATCTTATTCGATTTCCATTTACGAAGAGTTATTTTACAGAGCTGCACATTGTCTGAGAGTTATGAGTATACTTCAAAAATATGTATGTCTTAGATGAAATATTCTGCAAATAAAAACTAAGTGAAATTAGATGAAATCATCACTCACACCTTCTCATCGAGTTCTCTGTCTGCCTTGTGTGTATATTCCTGGAAATCTCGAGTGGAAACTGTGGGTCGTCATGCATCTCTCTTCATTTCCCTCCAGGTTTGATTGCCTTATAACATTTATGACAACTTAATATCCAATATACATTTAGAATTTATTTCTTCTCCTGAAATTTCACTGTTACATTACCTTCTCATGTGTTTGTGAGGAACGCATATTCTCCCATTACTTTTGTTGTAACTGATGTGCATCCTTAGTTAATATGCATATTTATATATAGCATGTGGTTTGGTCATACTTTTGAGTGTTCTGAAAACCACCCTCCCTGAGGTCCTCTGACTTTACTCTTTCCAGGCAATACAATTACCTATCAATTCAAATTTAAGTGTTACTTTTATATCCTAGTTTACATCCCCCTGGGCATATTTAAGTATACCATTTTATTATTTGTTCTCTGTATTTGTCATCATTTATTTTTACAATGTGGCAGTTTATTGAAAGTTTTATTATTTAATGTTCTATAGTATTTTATCATCTCCCTGTTATTTTATACATTCTTGTATTAAACTTTACATCATGCTTCTTTAATAGAGCAAAGAGTATAGTAAACTACCACTTCACAGGTGGAGACACTTCATTTTAACTGTCCACGTGACATGATCTGGAATTAATTGGGATGACAGTCTTCCTGAGGCCCGTGACTTAACTGTAAGGGATTTTCTTAATTGGGTTCATTGAAGTGGGAAGAATTATTTCTCCTTTATGTTGCTATTATCACCATTGGCCTTCCCCATAGTGACAGAAAATCAAGCTTTCCAGGTATTGGAAAATTTGTATTTACCTTTGACTCTTTCTGCATGCTCCTTGAAAGTTGTGCCTCTGTCCATAAGACCACAGGGTTCATTATCACTTAATCTTAATATTTCATGTTTGTTTTATAGAGATAACTTTAAGACATGCATTTCATATATTTAGCCTCTCCTCATGGTTTTGATTAATTTTTAAGGATCCAACATTACTCACAATGTAATTTTCCTTAATTGAATGTATTATATTCAGTATTTACTTCATAGACAGTTTTACTGTTCCTTCATTTATGCATTTGGCTAGGTTTCTGACATTTGAACCAATCACTGCAATGGTGTGATTTTTCTTCCAATGTATAGTTCTCGAGTGAGAACTCCATTACTTTTTCTCTGATGCCCTGATGATGTCTATAAAAGAGTCTCTGTAACTCTTTTTTTAAAGATATATGTATGTATGTATGTATATATGTATGTATGTATATATACAGTATTCTGCCTGCATATATGCTTGCAGCCTAGAAGAGGGCACCAGATCTCATTACTGATGGTTGTGAGCTTGAGCTAATGGACCAATCAGTTTATAACTTTGTAGACCCCTGTGTGATTTCTTTGGGGCTTAACGACTGTGGGAACCAGGCAGAACAAGGACTGGGCAGGACAGAATCCTCAGTTAACACTGAATAACATAGTTTGCTGTAGGAAATTCCTGCGGTCAGAAGCCTTTAAGTTACCTAACCTCTTGGATGGGGCCTCATATACTATATATGCTGATGCATCAACTCTCTCTTCCGGCCGGTTACGGCAGTTTGGTTGCTGGTCCCTTTTGAGCAGATCGTTGTGATCTGTGAGTCTAGCCCTAAATAAATAACCTGCTATTATATGCAATTCTGAGATAGTGTGGAATTTCTTTTAAGCATCCTTCTTCAATAGTTATGTTGAGACTCAATACAAAGCTATCTCTAGGTTTTGTCTGACAGAAGCCAAGTGGGGCTGCCTCGGGACAGCAACAGTGACAGCCATTGTGCTTCTCAATTCAGCAAGGTCATGATTAAGCTGCTGATATTTGCTCTATGTGTCCTCTGATTTACCAGATGTGTCCATTCCTCCGAGAGGCAGCTTCTACCTCCTTATCAACAATTCAGTGTCTAAACAAGTCCCTGAGAAAGGCTGTAAGCACATCCTGAAATGAGAGGTGACTGCTATGTGTCCTGGGTGCATTGGGAGTAGACTCCATTCTTCCCTGCATCTGTTAGCAGCACAAGCTGTTTCTGATTATTTTTCTGGGACCCATTTCACATGTGTGTGATTATTCCCCAAATCATATCTACATGAAAACACTGAGTGTGACTTCTGAATCACACAATCCTTGGTATTTCCCTTTTCCTGAATCTCTAGTCATTTAGCACTGCCTAAGACATGCTTACCTACTCAAAAAAGTAGAGTGTTGGTGTTTTGGGGTAATATTAAGGAAGTACTCATTTTGTTTTGTTTTAGACAATAGTCACCATTACTGGGCAGTATGTGCTCACTTTAAATCTTACTGTCTTCTGCCTCGGTTCATAAGATGGAAAGAGAATGTGGATTGCCAAAACCGTTTCATATACTAGATAGTAAGGTGCCTATTTTCAATGTGGAAGAAGCCAGGTTACATTCCTTTGTTCTGAGACACTCGCTAAACTAGTCTTATCTATTTTCTTCCACGGAGAATATATTCCAATATCCTTCCTTGATGAAATGCTTCCGTTTTAAACATATGAGAGTAAACAAATATTTCTTCCGGTCATTAGTTCTTTGGCTGATCTACACCAAGATCAAACAGCCAAGTCCGTAAATGCAAGTGCAGGAACTGCTGAGTCTCGGAACCTGCATGATAAAACATGTCTGTGTAGAACTAATCCCAGAGTCAGGCTCTTTGAAGCTGCATAGTAACACAGTCCTGAGACCGCATGCATATTCATCCCAGCTTATAAAACACAGGCTTAGAGTCCAGACTGGTGACAGCTCGCTAAACTGTGTATTTAAAGGAGACTAAAAAGCCAAGAAAGGGCCATCAAAATCACATGCAGAAGTCTGCCACAGATGGCAACGCAACTGCGGTGTTTTCTAAATTTCTGATTTATCACGATCAGCCTTTATGTGTCTCATAGGGTATTACTTTGTTCCCCTGAAATACATGCTGTTTCCAAAGGTGATTCTTCTTGAGGTAACAGTTAATTTCCTGTGTTTATAGTGCAGATTTCATATGGGAGTAAATGAATCCTCTTTAGTTATAACAGTAAATGAGTCTCATGAGCTGGGAATGATCTCTTGGCAACTTGCCTCTGTTTGGCCAAAGATGAGTGAAAGAGGCTTGGGAAGCAAGTGACAACCTCAGCTAAGCCTGGCTTATACTGCTCTAGCAGGTGCCAGGCAGAGGTGGAATTTGTCCAAGTGGTTAGATGGTGGGTCCACACCTCTATGCTTTGTTTTTGAAATACTACAAGGTTTAAGAGCTTATTTTCATTTATTGAGGTATATGTGTATGTCTGTGTCTATGCGGCATATGTGGGGTGTCTGTGCAGGTCAGAAGAGTATCCAGATCCCCTGGAGCTGAAGTTAAAGGAAGTTGTGAACCACTCAACATTGTGTTGAGAACCAAACCTGAGTCCTCCGTAAGAGTAGTATGTACACTGAGCCAACTCTGCAGCTCCTGCACACCTCTCCTTCCTTCCTCTTCATTTTTCTCTTCCTTCCTCTTCCTCTTTTGTCCCCTCCTTATCTTCCTCCCTACTCTTCTTTGCCCTCTTTGCACTGATATGGGGTTGACCCCAAGACCGTGCACATTGTTTTCAAGTGTGCTCCCACTGAACTGTGTCCCCATTTGGAAAAGGTACTTTCCTACTTAAATGTTATTCATGTTAAAACACACTGAAAATATACACTTAGAAATCAAATAGAACTTAAACACCCTCATTCCCCAAATGACATAAACATCCCTGCAAATATCTGGCTAGCAGGAATGAGCACAGAGAACTGTAGAGCCCCCAGAGGCACCCTTGAAGTGAGTGTTACCATTCTGTCTTAATGGACCACACTTGCCGCCACAGAGCTCAGCGACAGGGCAGGAGCACAGTTTAGACATAACGGTGCATTCATTCTTCTGCGTACATCAATCGCTCTTTAGCTACACATGGTGCTTTATGACCTAATTCCACCTATAGCATATAAGCTATTTTCTTCACTTATCTATGCGCATCATCATATCCTCTGCTTCAGGCAGAGTTCTCGACTATTAGCCTGCTTATTGTCTGTGTCCAAGGTTTCATGTCTATTTCTTGACCCCCATACAATTTTCTTGTGTATAATCACAAAATGTATTATTTATAGACATGTATGTCATACCCAGCATGAACCGCTAACATGTCTTCATAAGGAAGCTCATAATATTCGTTAACAATCAGAATCAGTGTCTCTGTAGAATGGGCAGTGCTCCCTGAAGCACAAAGACAGATTCCTCCAATACCCTAAAGAGGAGGCTGAGTCATGAAATAAAAAGATTGTAATATTGATAAGTGACAATATTGCCCACATGCGTGCTTAATATCATTTGAAAACATTCCTGCTTTGTTCCATGTGCGGGACATTTGTTGTTTATCATAAATCCTCTGCGTGTACCACCTCCTGCTGACTTTTACTGTCGCCAGTTTTATGTTTTAGCTCTTTTGTGTGGTTTGTGGTGGCTTTAACTTAAACTTACTTATGTTAAATGTTGTTTCATGGCTCACTGCCATTCAAAGTTGTCATTGCACATCATCTGTCTTAACTCCTTGCTCACTTTTAAAATACACCAATCACATTTTCCTTGATATTATGAACAAGGTATCTATAAAGCTTTGAAATGTCTCATCAAGCAAAGAAAGTTATCAAGAAAGATAACTGGAGCAGATATCGTCTGCCATACCTCCACCTTCAGTCATGGTTTGTTTACTATCCATATCGTGTGTGTTTGTATATGTGCATATATGTGTGTGCGTGTGTGTGCGTGCATGCATGTGCGCACTTATGTGTGGCAAGGGCAGAGGACAACCAGGGGTGTCACACCTCAGATGCCATCTTTCTTTTTCTTAGGCTCTCACTGGACCAGAATTTCTGAGAAGGATAAACTGTCTGGCCTCAAACCCCAGTGACCCACATGCCTCAGTTTCCCCAGAGCTGGACTATAGATGCTGACCACTGTGCCCTGTTTATTTTCTTTTTTCCTTAACTTTAATTCTGGGGATTGACCTCCTATCTTCACACTTATGCAGACAGAGATTCACTGACTTAATTATCCTTCTAGCCATCAATCACAGTATCTTTAACTTCAGCAAATAATTGATTTGAGTACCCAGAATAATTTGTGTCATTTTAACAGAATTTTAATGGTTGAAAGCAATTAATGTAACAAACCAAAACTCAGCAGATAAAGCCAATATATAGGTGTATTCTTTTTCTTGTCCGCCACCTCTCCACAAATAATTTGGTTGTGTCTTTTGAGACTGCCATTGACAGTATGCATGTGTGCGGATTGATATAACAACTCTCACATAACTATGCCAGTACTGCCGTGCTGGCATTTAACGTCACAATCATCAGTGCCCACTGACCTCATTCTGGGGCACCCCAACAGCACATCCACGCAGTTCCAGTGTTTCCCATCAGCACAGTCTTCCTTCTTTAGCACACAGAAGCGGGAGGAATGCAAAAGGAATATGCCCAGGCTGCTACCACTGAGTAATATGTCAACCATGGCATTTCCCATGCTTGTGCTGAAGCAGCTCCGGGGCAGAGAGGATGGAAATAATACCAAAAGCAATTAATATAACAGACAATTATTTTGTTCCTCAATTTTCTCACCTGGATCAAGTTCGCTAGCAAGGCCCGCTAATGAATACATGTTGGCAGCGTGCCTCAGCCCTCACACTTAGGCAGCTTCTGTGAAGGCTTTCCTCAGAAGACTTGGGTTGAGTCAATTTTCACATTCTCCAAAAACAGTTATCTGGCTGGATTATTTATGACTGGGAGCAATTATGGTTAGAGGCACTGGGTATTCATAAAAGGTCTTCCTTGCCTAGCAGATTGTGAGATGATGTTTGAAAAGTAATTTGGTTTTTATATAAGATAGTTATTCAGATAAAATTGCAGCTCTGCTTCTCAATCTTCCAGTTATTAATATGAAAACCTGAAAATCTCAATGACTCTGCTACCTATTCATTTACATGGAGCTGTGCAAGTTTTTAGGGAGGAAAAGCACTCACTCTAGACAAATACACAAGCAGAGGCACTCCAAGGCATTATCTCCTCTGATGACACGCCCTTCTTCATCAGCTGCCATTATTCCTATAAACTGGAAATGCTTTAACATGCCACTTTCCAATTCATTTTGTCTGGAGTGGATGGGTAAGGAGCTGCACAAACACTCTGGCTGCTCCGTGGGCAGAACTTTCCGTGTGCAACGCTCGGTCTGTGAATCCTTTCAAGCCACCCCGGGGCGTCTTGTCCTGATGTGTCTCTTCAGCTCACTTCAGGTGGACGGCAGAAGATATTCCTGTGTTTTGTTAGTTTCTGTTCTGCTATCCTGCTTCCGTCAGTGGTTTGGTTCTGAAGCACAGCCAAGCATCGTGTCTCAGGGAGAGAGAATTCTGGGTGGGAGGAAGAGGTGTGGATGTCTCTCCAGTTCACCTCACAGAGTCCAATTTCACAAGCCATTAGCGCACTGAAAAGGGAGATTAATCTGAAGACCTACCACATTCTCAAAAATCGGACAAAGTGTTTGCAAATACCGTTAGGTTTCTTTGGGAAGGGCGCTTTGAGAAAGGATTCATTTATATTCCCATAAATGAAGGAAGTGAGAGCCTATAGAGGTAGGAGTGTCTTCTTATACAGTGTATGGATATTTGGAAAATACTTTCTTTGTTCTTGGCATCATGTAAAACAGATCTGAAAAGTATATGGGTTTCATAAAGTATGTTCAAATAAACTCAACAAATAATCAGAATGTGCCTGCCATGGAACTGAGGGGTGTGTGAGTGTGGGCAACTAGGGACACACCCAAAGCACTGTGTCAATTGTGTCAGATGCGCTCAGAGACAGGCATGGACTGAACCTCAACCATCATCGTCAGTCACATGAGCCTCGCACAGTGGTTCTCATGACCCCTTTGGGGCTTGAACAGTCCTTTCTTTCATAGGGGTCGCCTAAGGCACTGGAAAACACAGATATTTATTTGCATTGTGATTCTTAAACCAAATAGTTTTATGGTTAGGAGTCACTACAACATGAGGGACTGATAAAGGGTCCCAGCATTAGGAAGACTGAGAACCAGTGGCCTAGCACAGCAGATTACTACGTGGGTTCCAGGATTGCTGAGTGAGCACAGCCAGCCATGGTCACCATGCCTACAAGGAACAAAAGTAACGTTCAGATAGGAAAGAGTAAAACCCTACCAGGAGGTCTTGTAAGAACTAAGAAGACCCTAGAGCCTTGAAAGCCATGGAAACCTAGAACAGAAGCATAAAAAGAAGCAAATACCGTGATAGCTTCCAGAGCTCACAGCTCCAGCAATGCTTCCCCTCTGCAGGCGAGAAGGCATCAGGGGACTCCTGTAATGTGTACCAGCTGACACCGACCTCCTGAACTAACAGGAAATTGTGTAATCCCCACAGACCTGCAGCCCGGTAAGAGAAAAAGAGATGCTTCATGGGCGCTTCCTTTTGGAGAAACAATTCATATTGACTCCTTAGCAGCTTCAGAATTCAGAGCTACTGTGGCTGGGTTGCACAATGGGGAGGGGCCACCGTCTGAATTCAATGCCGCTCAGGTGGTCTGAGAACCCCTCCCATATGCCCACATCTGAGGCCACTGAACCGTTCAACCACAAAGCCTTACTCAACCTGGTAAAGAACTCTGACCCTGGCACTTAAGCTGGCTCCGTGCCCATTCTTATAGGAGAGCCATGTTTGGGGGACAGAGAGGAGTTCGTATTCAAACTGTAGGCCCAGTGAATCAGGTGTTTGTCCTCTGAGGGCTTTGGCCTGGCAGATGTAGATGGAAACATACCTATGCCATTCAGCTGTATATAAAGAACTACAGGCAACTAAAGATGCCGAGTGGCAGAGAAATGGTCTTCCCCAAGGAGGAGCACATCAATTGTTTATGGAAGACCAGATGTCTATACAAATACACATACATATGTAACAACAATTAATGAGAAAAAGAGACCATGAGTTAGAAGAGAGCAAGGAGGCATGTATAGGAGGGTGCGGAGGAAGAAAAGGGAAGGGATAAATAATGTAATTACAACTTCAAAAATAGTACAGTATTTTATAGTATTTCCTGTTTTGTAATAATGTAAGATTAGTCTACACACCAATTACCATATAAAAAGATGTAGAAAACAAATGTTTTCAGAAACTACAATTTGCCCCTAGCTTCACTGGTCTGCTAATCCCACCTGCTGCCTCTCAGTCTCTGCTTCCAATTCCCATTCTATTCCCTGGGTGGTCTTGTTTCTGTGTAACAATGGCAACAGGAAAATGAGGGGCAGCTCGCATGTGCAATGTGGCGTTAGAAGTAGAAATTCCTGTTCTGTCCTTAGAATGGAGTGTGGGCTGAAGTGACATCATCCTGCATAGGCTCCTGGGTTTATTCTAATGAGCACGGCAGCCTCCTACATGGCCACTGATAGTTCTCAGGAAGAACTCTGCTCCCGTCTTCACATTTCTTGGTCTCTAGTTACTCAGCACGCTTTGGCGGCTGCTTTTCCACCTAGGAAGATTCTTACAACTATGTGGATCCTTGGACTTTGCTGGAGCTACCCTGTGTTTGCGCTTTAATCTCACAATAAAGAATAGGGAGAGATGGAAATATCGAGAATGAACAGATCCATCCTAGCTCTGTTAAAATTCTCATCGGAAGTCATCTTTTCAACCCAATCTGCCATCATCTTTCAGTCCTGCTCAAACGCGCTGGGAAAGCCGAGGAGTTAGCATCTCTCAGGCATCTGCTTGTTATGATCGATGAATGTGTTCTGATAAGTGCAATAAAAAAATCATTATGAGAACCATTTGCATGCAGATGAAGTGCAGAGGAAACAGTGTGCCCACAGACTTGCCTAACAGAACTACAAAAGTGTCCATGAATATTTACTAGATAGACAACAGACTTCGGTGCCTCCCCCAGCTCCTTTAGCACAGTCTATGGCAGTTTCTTCTGGGGATGTTGTTTGTGCTGAGTTATTTCTTCAAATATCACATAATGAAATCACTAATTAAAATGCATAAGGCCCTTTCAAAACAAACATGTTAAAGGGTCAAATTGTCTCGACTGATGACTTAAACACATTGAAAAGTAGTTTGAAGTCTTTCCAAATTTGCATGGAACTCTCATTAAAATACTGATAGGGAAATTTAACAGCCAACAGTTTTTAGCAAATCCGCTTACACACACACACACACACACAAACACGTATTCTAGTTGTGTGTTTTCCATTAAGATTTGTGCACAGAATCTGCACTCTGAAAGCTTTTTTTTTTTTGTAATTGCCATACATTGGGGTGTTCTGTAAGTTCTGACACTGCATGATAAATGAGGCTCTATTGGAGACTCATTTCATCCACACATCCACAAAACAGAGATCTGTTTTCATCTGCACATCACTCAGGTCAGCGATGGAGTTGTCCTCCTGGCTTCTTGAAATGGAGAGATGCCAGTACCAGGAGAGGGGCCAGAGGGCATCCTGCAGGAACATTCAACAACTAGAAAATTAATACCTCACCCAAAGGTTAAAAGAAGCTGGCCATGAACCTGGAAAAGAAAATAAAATTGAACTTGAATCAACTGTTGTGTGGAGCAAGATTAGGGTACATGTGTTCTGTAAGTAAAAAGAAACATGAATGAGATGAAAAGGGAATTGGGGCAGTGCCCCTGAGTGGCCTAAAGCTCTTAGGGAGGGGGAGTTCTATTGTGGTCACAGAATGTGTGATAGTTTAGTTACGAAAAGTTTAAACTAGCAAGGACTCTGATATGGTCCTTTATCTAATTAAGGTGTACATCACTCTGTAAGGGCACAATTGAAGTGTGCTTAAATAGGAGTAAGGGTTCTTAAAGGAAACTTGAAAAGCCAGACCCTATGACAAGAAGGCTGCCAAGCTGAAAGAGAAACACGAAAAGGATATTGCTGCTTATAGAGCTAAAGGAAAACCATACAGCAAAAAAGAGGGTGGTCAAGACTGTAAAGAGCAAGACAAAGAAGGAGGAGGAGTATAAAGAGGAAGAAGAGAAGATGAAGATGAGGAAGAAGATGGTGAAAAAGTTGGTTCTAGCACAGACGTTTTTCTTGTCTATAAAGCATTTAACCCCCCTGTACACAACTCACTCCTTTTAAAGAAAAAAATTGAAATTTAAGGCTGTGTAAGATTTGTTTTTAAACTGGACAGTATCTTTTTTGTATAGTTAACAGATTACCGAATGTGTCTTTAATTAGTCCTGTCATGGTGGTATCTTCAATAGCCACTACTTCACCTGGTATAGTCTGGGGGTTGTAAATTGGTGTGGATATTTAAAGCAGGTACTTGTTGGTGCACAGAACAAATTAGTTATATATGGGTATGACAGTTTTTGTTTTTTTTTTTGTATTTTTTTTTTAGTTTTAGTTTTTTTTTTTAATCTTCAGTTGTCTCTGATACAGCTTATATGAAAATAATTGTTGTTCTGTTAACTGAATACCATTCTGTAATTGTAAAAAGCTTGTAGCTGTTTTGTGGACATTCTGACTGCTTCTAAGAAAATACTATTTTTTTTATTAACAAAACCTATTTGGGCCGGGCGGTGGTGGCACATGCCGTTAATCCCAGCACTCAGGAGGCAGAGGAAGGCAGATCTCTGTGAGTTCGAGGCCAGCCTGGTCTACAAGAGCTAGTTCCAGGAAAGGAACCAAAAAGCTATGGGGAAACCTTGTCTCGAAAATCAAAAAAAAAAAAAAACCTATTTGGTAAACTGAAAGGTAGGAGCCTACAGGCATTGCCAGTTCTTGTTTAAATGGAAAAGATTAAAAACACAAATGATGTAATGTACTAAGACCTCAACAACAGAATGTCTGGAAACTCAGTGAAGGGACACCATCAACTCCTGCAAATTATCATATCCCTGCCAACACTGCCCAACAGACAGGAGCAATGGCTATAGAACTGGAGTCAGGCTGAGTTTTTAATCTACAAACTTTATGTGTGCACTATGCAAATTTTCTTTCACTGTGAATCTTAAAGATGTAACTATAGAGAGTCATCAAATGTATTCCTAAAAGAACGAGGTGTGTGAAGTTTTATATGGTAAGAGTGATGGGTTTGGGAAAATTCAGAATAAAATAAAACTTTCCTAAGTTCTTCTGTGATGACCATGTGTTGGGTCATATACTGTAAAAAAATTGCCAGGTATTCAAGAAGAGAGGATTTTAAATTTTATATGAAATATCCTGATTTTAAAATGGCTATTATTTTGCAAAACAAATGTTGAAACCCAATACACAACAAAACCATACATATTCCCTTTGCTGGTCTTAAATATGAGCAGATAACCATGGAAGGAGCAAGGCAGAATGTTTTTGTCAATTAACCACAGGAAGTTATATCTTTTTATGATCAAATAATTTTTTTCTGATAAACATAGAACATTTAAATCATAGTCATAAAATAACCTATAGAAATTACCTATATCTGAAACTTGTTTGTAGTTGATTTAAGAAACAAAACTAAATTTATTTAATAGCAAACTAAACTGTTTTTTTTATTTTTTCATTCATTTATTTAGGACCCAGCCCATGCAGAGATAACTTATATCTAATCACATAATGTACACAAGGAGGTAGCTTTATGTCCATTTGCTGGGCGGTGGTGACAGTTTAGGATACCTGTCAGCAAACATTGTCGTTTGCAAAGGTTGAAACGATCATTTGTGACATGTAATTTGCAGAAAAGCTGTTAAGATTATGTTTTCTTGGATGTTCCTTGGTAGGCCTCCTGAGGTTCAAGGGCACAGTTGGCTGCCACACCTCTTGCTGACTGTAGAACCCTCCTCTCTTCTTTGCAAGTTACTGGTCTGAGAGTGGAGAGTCCCAGAAGCATAGAATAATTAGATACATATTTTCTTGACAAAAGCTCTTGGCTAATTCAATTAACCTCACATCCTTCAGTGTCTTCATTTGTTTTCTGAAGCACGTCTGAGGAAGGAGATGATCTGTTTGGGTAAAAACCTGTCACCTTCAGGGAAACGATGAGCGTGTAATCCCAGGAGAGATGCCGTTTTGACCAAACAATAGAGATGAGTTTCCTAAGAAGTGCTTTAAACATTTTTAAGGGGTTTATATTAGACTAGTGCCTGGTGAATTTCTGCATTTAACACCTGACACATCTACCTACTTTTGTGGTTTGGGGGTTTTATTTTGTTTATATTCCTAACACAGGGCCTCCCTTTTTAGCCTAGCCTGGCCTTAAAGACATACCCCTCCCACCTCCACCTCCAAAGTTTTGTGATTAGAGGCCAAGCGTGAGCCATCATGAGTGACCCTAACTGTATCTAATTTCAAATTTTGGCTTCTGTGGAGTTTCAGTGCATAGTACTAATTTATCCATCTTCAATCCAAACCCAAGAATCATGAATTTTCCTAATAAATATTTCCACAACTGAAACTAGCAAACCTTATCCGAAAGGCAAGTAAGAAAGTTGGATTGAGAATGCCTCTTAGATTAAATAGAAAATGCACTATTTAATCCATGCTAATGCAGAATCACAGAGAGAACTGTATTTATTTGGCTTTATTGGATCTTTCAAAGGCACCAGTGACCTTATAGGTCACGTGGATTTACATTTCAATATCTAACAAATGTCTTTGCTTATTCATTCTTTTTAAAATATGCTAAATTTTTGCAGGGAAAAAATGTAACAAAGATGAATTAATTGCTAGATCCTCAGATAGTTTGCATAAAAGCCCATGAGAAGATTAAAATGATTCCTGTAGGAACAAAGTCAGTTATGGGGAAAGCCTACAGTATAATCATCTTTGTAATGAAAGATCCACTTAACTGTTCCTTCAAAACCATGTGCCGGCTCTTAAGTCAGTTCTCTCTCTTTTCAAATATATAAAACTTAAAAAAAACCTCAAACTTTTTAGACTTTTTGAGAATATTTCTCACATTTTTCTTTTGAGATGGACTTTGAGTGATGGGTTGGCAATGGGAATATCACTAGCAGGGTCATATATATCTTACCGTCCATGTCTAGTGATTTTACAGCTTAGTACCACATAGCATCTATTGTTATTTGACCCACCACATCTTGCTTCTTCATTTTGTAAAAAAAACCCCAAAAGACATGCATACGCATACATACCTCTACATTTCTCTCCCCACAAACATGCACATTTAAATTTTTCATGAAAAATTTATGACACTATAACTAAGCATTAATGGTAAAATATGAGATACAATGTTATTAGAGTCATTTATCTACAATAAGTCACAGTTCTTTATAGTAGAAAGTACTAATAGATAATAATAAGCTTAACCTTAATCTATCATCTATAGTTTAGATAATAATTAGAAGACTGTGTTTGTCTTCATGCAATATAGAGGGCAAACCATGGAATTAGGTTATGAGGAGCTCACTTTACTATTACTAAATAAATAACTCTTAAAAACTTACTAATGTATTCCCCCCAATATAGCCATATACACATGCAGCACATGTGCTCACACACACACTGCACACACACACACACACACACACACACACACACACACACACACACTGAAAAGATAAGCATTAAAAGGACCCAGTTTAATGATAAAATAAACTTGTAAGCAGGTTTGTTATTTGAAAGTTCTCAGGTTGAGAGTGATTTATCAAATATCATAGATTTGGATCAAGTCCTGCTTAGTGTTCACTCCTTTTCTAAAGGGCAGTCTGAGACTGCCCCTAAGGTTCTCTTTATTTGGAATTAACAAAGATATAAGTTTGTTGAAATGGTTAACTCTACATCTTCCCACCTCAACTCATCTAACCAATATCTCATGGGGAAGCTGAAGTTAGTTTCCAGGGTGATTATAAATCCCATCAAGGTGACAACCAAGATCCACTTCATAGCCCTCCAGTCGGAAAATCCAGAAGGAAACACAGTATTTGAAAAACACTGTACAATATAATGCATAGGCAGAGGGCAAAAATAGACACCTTTCCTTCCATGACAGAAAAAACATGTGGAATGGTGTCACTGTTAGTAATTATTAGTGAAATGCAAATTATTCCAAAATGTGACTCACCTATCCAAACAACTTTCAAAAGATCAGACCACAGTCATCACCATGGGTGCATGGGAAAAGGTCCTACATTCCTGGAGGGAAATACAGTGGCAGAGTCTGAAACCCAAAAGTAGAATCTCATATGACCCAGGAACCCTACATCTTAGGGGAAAATTTTGACTCCAATCTTAACTTTTGCTCTTTCTTTTGGTGGCATCAGAGGAATCCCACCAGTAATGAACTAACTTTGAAAATATTTTGCTTATCCGGAAATACAATTTTGATATGATTGTGACAATAAATATTTAAATTCAATGTGCAGTTTTAAAAATAAGGGAAGAAGAGGTGAGATTAGGTTCTTAAAGCTCTCTAGACCTTATCCTGTCCTGTATTTAATAATTCTTTTAACCCAATACAAATTACATAATCTAAGTAATATATTTCTGAAGTAAATAATACATTTTCTCACTCATGGTCATGTGTAGAGGGACAAATGACATATTTTATATGCATTTTAGAAATCTTTTTAAAATGATATACCAAATATCAGCAGGACTTGTAAAATGAAAAAGTAAAAGAGTTTAATTATTCTTTATCAATAAAAATTCATGAATCAGATATCGGGGTAAGTACCTGAAGGATCAGAGAAGCAGAGAAGCCACCAGTCCTCTCCTACCTGCTCCATCCCTTCCTCCTAAAGGGCCAAGATCCCTCTCTGATCCACCTCACTGCTTTCTGTCCTATCTGTCCTCAGTCCTCCAAAACCTCTATGGTAATTTTGGTCCGCTAGTGTCTAGCTCTGCCCTCTGACTCTGAGCAAGCTTTGCCAGAACATGGTCAGAATAGCACACAACAGGGGCGTGTCAGAGGAAACGAAAACTAAACTACAATCCAGTGACTCAATGCCCCTAGACTCATTGATTGCTACATGTTTCCATGACAGCTTTTAGGAGCCCCCTTTCAACCATCCTCAGTACGTCCTCACTTTAACAGTAGACAGCCCAAGAGACTGGAGGTTGCATTAAGCCTGAAGGTCAGCCATTCACAGGATGAAATTCTACCACGTCCTTGCTTTACTAGTAGACAACCCAAGAGGTTGGAAGATGTTTTTATCTAGGTCAGCCACTCAGGAAAAGATGTGGAACATGGCTTTCGTCCAGTCCTGTAGCACAGGAGGAAGGGTCTCTTTGTTGATAGACAATGCATTTTTTGTGCCATTTGTGTAGCGTTTAAAGTAGAAATTCAAGTCCCTAATGTCACCCTTTTCTTTTTCACTTTCTCCATGCACATTAGTAATAACCAGTCAGTCTAACTTAAATCATTTGTTCATTATTTGTCATCCAGCTCCTCACTTTTTTTGTGTTTGGTTAAGGGTATTGTTCCATGGTGGCTTACCTGTCTCTCTCAGTTGTCAGATCACAGCTCTCATTTACTACTGGTAACAATCATTACTGTCATTAGATCTAATTGATTGACAGTCAGTTCCAGAAACAACAGGAACAGTTTGCAAATGCTTTCTCAACATATGTTTCTCTTACATTTTCCGATTACAGAAATCAATTGTCAAGGACCCTTAAGGGAATGGACGTGTAGACAGAGGTATGGATAGACAATACATCTGTGAAACATGGAAGGATAAATGTATATATGATGGGTGATAGATAAATAGTTGATAGATTTCAGATCAGTAATGTGTAAATAATAGACAATCTATGGTAGCAATGACTTAGAAAATAGATAAACAGATTATCCCAAGTGGTTATAGAGGCTGGCAAGCCCAGTGTCTGCCAAATAGACTTGTAGCAGTCTAGAGACCCAAGATTACTAATGACCAATTTGAGTGCAATCTGGAATTTAGTGAACCAGGAAGTCCACTAAACACTTATGAAAAAAAATTACCTTGTATACTTTTTCCCCTGATTGGATGAGGCCTACAACGAGGGAACTGTGCATCACTTAAAGAGCAATTACACACTTATTTAATGTTTTTTAATCTCACCCAAAAGCTTTCTCAGAGAACTGCCAACAGAAGTGTTTTATCAAGTATCTGGACATTCCATGGCCCAATCAAGTTGGCATCTAAAAGTAATTATCATGTATCTATAACACACCAGAAAAAAAATGATGAATTTTCTTGGAATGAATATTTCATTGTACTCCCAATTTAGGTGATAATCATGCTTCATAAATCACACTGTGAACTTGGGATTAAATTGAATCATAAAGTACTCGTTTCAAAGACAAGGGAATGCTTTCATTGATGATAATCACAGGCTTTCTCTATAGTGTTTTCAAGGACATGGCTTTAATCAAAGAAAGATTTAGGTACCAAAGTTTAGGTTTTTAAAACTTGAGATCTAAATTTGAAAGGAATCGATTGAAATTTTGAGTACTAAAAAGTTAAACTTGAAAGTCCAGATAAAAGACATTCTACATGTTAACTAGGACTATAGAAATAATCTATGTTCAAATATTTTACATTTTAATGAGCTTAAAATTTTCCTACTTGGAAAAGGAATTATAGCAACATTCTATATGTTAAAAAAAGTCTGAATTGTCCTTATCTGTTTTGGTATCTGTGGTTGTTTGAACAGGAACAATGTTCATGGTTTTATGTGTTTGAATCCTTTTGCCATTATTAGGAGGTGTGGCCTTTTGGATGAAGTATGTCACTATGAGGTGGGCTTTAATGTCTCAGATGCTCAAGCAGAGCCTATTGTGACATTCGCTTCTCCTGCCTATGGATGAAGATGTAAAACTCTCAGCTTCTCCAGTACCATGTCTGCCTGCCTGACACCATGCTTTCCCATCATGATGATAATGAACTAAATCTCTGAGCAGTAAGCCAGTTCCAATTAAATGCTTTTCTTTATAAGAGTTGCTATTGTCATGATGCCTCTTTACATCAATAGATATCCCAATTAGGACAGTATTTTACTCCATAATATATTAATTAAGAATAATTTTGATGATTATGTTGGAGAGCCATCTAGGATTTCTTATTATACTTTTATTAACCTTTTCTCCTTCAGGACATGGTCCCTATTACATTTATAATAGTTACACTATTAATAATGACAATTATCTTTGTCTTTGTTAATATGTCATATATCAGCTAACCTGCTATATAAGAACATGCCATATCACTTGGTTCCTATAAGGAACATATAATTTCTGTGTCTGGAAGATAAAGTGTTAACTTTTCATGCGAAAATTCTCAGAGAACACAGAGGAGTCTCTTAGACATACAAAAGGAAACAACCAAAGTCAGAGACTCGGAGACCCAAGGTCACCTACTCTGTGGTCAAGGTCTGTGCCTTTACAGCAAATACAAGGAGTCTCTATTCAGATTTTGGAATATGTCACAGATAACCAAGATTTTTTAAGGTGTCATTTTGCATCTATAAAAATATGTTGTGACCTTTAGTTAAATAATGTTTTTTATTTTTAACAACAATTTCTGCCTTTTAGCATGGGAAAATATTGGAGTACTTTTGTTCTTTTCAAACTTGTACCACATAAGATTGAATGAAATTGCTGCTCTTTACTGTTATACAAAATTATCCAAACTTAATGGAGTACACCCTGGGTTTTATTAAAGGCCAAATAATCATTAGCATTTCCAGAATGGGATTTCATAATTATTAATAAGGATTCCAAATATAAACACTGTTTGTTTCCTTAATGAACGGCTTGCATTTTATTAGGGCTGTAAATCTATTTCATGACTTTATGCATTGTTTTTTAGGCTGGTTAGGAGCTCACTATGTAGCCTAGACTGGCCCAAAATGTCTACTTATTGACTACTATGGATTTTGATCGCTGCAGTTGGGTCTGAGCCAGTTTGGTGGTTGGTAGGACAGAGCTGAGGCATGGTGGGATCTTCGTGAAGTGGAGTCTGGAGGATGTCTTTAGAGAACTGTTAGAGTGGTCTTTTAAATGGATGAGATGACATTTGAGGAACTCCTGAGCTCATACAAGAGTGAGTTGTCATACAGCGAAATGCCCACCCACTGCTCTGTGGCCTCCTGCTTGTAGATGCTTCTCTAAGACCCAACGTAAGCTCCTGCTGCAGAGATCTTTTTCCCTTTGACAGATACAAAAGAATGTGAGAGCAAAACTCAATGGAACACTCGATTTTCTACTTTTAGATGCAGATGCTCTGAATCCAACAAACCCCTTTTCATCAAGCAGATCTTCTAGCTTTAGTTTATCATTATCAAATCCTGAATATGTACAGTGGTGATGCACATATTCTGTGGTGTTGACATTTCAACACTTCCTGCTGAGTGAAGGACATCATCAATGATAGTATTCAGGGTACCAAAGTAATTGCTGGGCAATTTAGATTGCTTCACAATCTAAAGATTAATTTCATCTTCTACTTTTATTTCTTTCTGTTTCTGCTTTCTAGTAGTTCTCTGGAAACTATAACTAAAAGAACATGCCTGATTTCTCATTAAACTCAAGAACTTTATAGAGAGGGCTTTTGTGTGTTTGTCTTTAGCATGAAGTCTCATATAAAAGAAAATGTCTCCCTCGTAGCATAGAAACAAGTAAAAATAGATATTTAATCTAGATACAACAGGATTGTTTGGTTGTTAACTTTCTTTGGTTTAGAGGTCATATTTTGCTCTCTGACACTAACAGTTTTTTTCCTAGTAAGGTTTCATGATGGAGGTGGGTCTTGTATCTTATCTGTTGCTTTCATTGGTTAATAATAAAGAAACTGCCTCGGCCCTCATAGGACAGAAAATTAGGTAGGTGGAGTAAACAGAAGAGGATCCTGGGAGAAAGAAGCTGAATAAGGAGTCGCCATGATTCTCCCACTCCAGACAGACGCAGGTTAAGATCCTCCCTGGTAAGCCACCTCGTGGGCTACACAGAATATTAGAAATGGGTTAGAACAATATGTAAGAGCTAGCCAATAAGAAACTGGAACTAGCCGGGCCAGGCAGTGTTTGAAAGAATACAGTTTCCGTGTAATTATTTCGGGCATAAGCTAGCCATGTGGGCGGCCGGGTGCCAGGGACGCAGCCCTGCCGCTCTTAATTCAACAGTTTCAGAATGCTTTTTCCATTGCTGTGCTTCTGAGGACCTTCACTGTCATCGATCATCTCTCTCTTTCTTTCTATCAGTCTGTTTGTCTGTCTTTTCTTCCTTCCATCTATTGTCTATCTGCACATGAGCTGAAGTCTAATTATGCATGAAGTTTTTAGATGATCATTTTCTAGAATCAGCATTAGGAAGTGTCAGTTAAGTAGGTGGGGTAACTTACCTGTAATCTTCCACTTCTTTGTATCATTCAGGTTCTTGGTATCACTAATATATGATAGAGCTTCCTGTCCTATGCACTTCACTCAGAACAAATAAGATTATCTCTAGGGATTTATTCCTTATCTATGAAATGCAAATACATATTAACTCATGCCCCACCCCAAGCAGCATTTATCCTAGATTTGAAACGTTGATGGAAGATGTTTAATCAGTAATGATGATTTGAAATGTTAACTGATGATGCTGTGTTACCTGATTACTTAATAAAACATTAATGTGCAATTCATTTTATGGAGATGAGTAAATTTTTTAATCAGCTTACTTTAATAGGCATTCTTTTAGATCATCATGGAGCTATCATTCAGTCAGTTTTAGGTTCAATGGCATAACATAGTTTTCTTGAAGAAATTCAGTTCCATTTGTGGTCCTGAGTTTCATTTGTCTTTCTTGCTAGATGGATTTTATGTTTATTTCTCCCAGTAAACTTCTTCCTGTTTCAGCTCTGCCATGTTGGTTGAACCATAATGGACATACACTATCTAAATATAATGGAGACATAAAGGCAAAAGGCATGTGGTTGCTCAAGTATATGTACATATGAAAGAATAGAGTGCACTGAAAAACAAGGATGGGAAGAGACTCCTCAAAAATAAAGAGTTTCCATGACAACCCACAGTTCATGTCGCATTAAATGACCACACATCTCCTATTACCATAACACAATCAGCTCTCTGTTTCCATACAATGTTGGTGAGCAGAAAAAATTAAAAAGCATGCAAACTTTTTTTAAATCTGTTTTCATTTGCAAATGGTGTGTTTTATATAGCAAAGATACCAAGAAATTCCCTTCAAGGTCATTTAAAAACAACAATTAAGTTTATCTGGACTATATAATCCATTATCAATCTTTGATAATTAGTTGTGCTGACAATAAGAATCCAGCCTGATCTAAAATACCAAAATTGTACAGTAAAAGAGAATACTTCGTAGATATAAAAAGTTAAACAAACAGAACACTAGGGCAAGAAGTTTTTAAAAATTGATAAAAAGTTATCTAAAACATGGAAATTAACAAACTCATAGATTAAAAATTATAACCTTTTCAGGTAACATACTGAATTAAATTTATTGTATAAGAAAATATTTGGGATTTTTTTTAAAAAAAGACATGGTTTCTTTTTTTCTATATCAATGTATAAAAGTCCCTCAGAAGAATTGGCATTATAAATATCCATTATCAGAGAAATATGAAAGGCAAACATTTAGTTTCTGTGCTTGCACAAATGTCACTTCTAGGTACCTTTCATAAGACTCATTTAAAAGTCACTAATAGGTCACTTTGTCATTAGAGAATCCTTCAACACAGAATGAAGCAAACAATGATTTAATTGCTCAGAAATTAATACTGGTACCAAAGTGTGTTTAATAAAATATGACCAAGACATTAATCCACAAACCTATGTATACCTGATTTTTGTTAAAGAAGCCAGAAATATGCACTGGAAAAAAAGATAGCATCTTGAACAAAAGTGCTGGTCAAATTGCATGTTTGCCTGTAGAAGAACTCAAATAGATCCCTATTTGTCAGCCTGTACAAACTGAAGCCCATGCACATCAAATACTTCAATGTGAAACAGACCTGCTAAAAATGATAGAAGATTGGGGACTAGCCTTGAATGCTTTGGCACAAGAGACAACTTCCCGAATAGCACATCCAGAGCACAGGCAATAAGCTCAACACTAAATGGAACCACATGAAACTGAAAATCTTTGGCAGAAGTCCTCCTCAATGATACAAACGAACAACCCACAGAACAGGAAGAGATTTTAACCAACTCTGTCATGACCTCCTAATTACAACAAGAACAGGAACGTTAGAGATTTACTAGACACACCTGATTCCAAGGATCAAATGCCTATAGTTCAAATCCAGAGCCCGAGGCCATTAAAGGCAAGAGTCCAGTTAATTAGTACAGAGAAATCAGAATGGTACAGTATAATGGGAAAAGAGTAATACATTAGAACATTCCCTCTTGGCCCATAGAGTAAGACTAAGAAACTGTAGTACAAAGTCTGTTTCCCAAATGAAGTTGTTTTCCAAGGCCAGGCATTTGGATAAGGGCCTCCATTCCTTTGGGGGCTTGAGGAAAGTTCCTACTTGATAAAGCAATCATTCTCCTTTTCTCTAGGAAGAGAAATGTGTGTCCTTTTCATTAACGGGTGTCTGGTGCCTATTGTCAAGGTCAAGGCTAGCTTCCTTAACTCCTGATCTCAAGCCATGTCCCAGCTTACAGGTCCCTTGTCTCTAGTTTAATCCTGTGTGCAACTATACAGTATAAAATGTGTAATCTTCTCTCAATAAATAAATAAAAGGCCCTCCCAACCCGATTCACCATCAGATCATATCCACTACCCCACCACCCCCTGCTGCCACCAAATCCACACATCCTTTTTGGGATCTGAACCCCTTGCCGAAACGTGTCTCTGGCAGTATGTACTCACTTAAAAAAAAAAAAAAAACTGCAGCTAATATATCTGTGGGTAGTTATAGTGTTTGCTAGAAAGGCAAATAATCACATATGTTTTTGAGCCCTCCTAAAACCCAGGACTCTGATACCTGCCTGAAGATTTATGGAGATCAGATGAGTTTTATGATATCACTCAGCATCAAAACAGCAGGTAGGATCTAGGGGTACTCCTTACTGTTGACTGACTTCCTGAGGCAAACATGAGATCATGCGGCCAAGTGGTTCACTACATTGGGACATCTGCTAAAAATCTCCTCAGGGCGGTTGATAATTCAATTCCAACAGGGAGATGGATCAGCTGGTCTAAGTTAGCCTTGCTCAGGCTAACTAAGGCAACAATCTCCTATTCTCCAAGTGTCCCATTAAATTTAATACTCTTTTCAAAGTGTAAGTTTTTTTTTTCTTCCTAAAAATGATCCCAGGAAGATTGGTTCAGTCATTATCTAAGTTTTATCAGACCTTACCAGAAAATTACAGTTAGGTGACTCCATGAATCATGAAACTGAAGTGAGTCAATAAATAGGAGGATTTTATATTTATATTGATATTTAAATTCATCGTGAATATTTTAAGACTATATCATCCTTCCAAACACATCACTCGTTCCTGTGCTCAAAGAAAAAGAAGAGCCGACAGCCTTTTGATGGGGCTCACAGTGAAAGTCTGGTGCATTTGCGGTGGGATGTCTCAATTCTCTCTAGATTCATACAGTTGGCTAAAGTGAACAAGAACAAAACAAATTATTGAATGAAATATTCACAACCTTCCTTATGGAAATAATTTTAGGAATACAACTGGCTGCAAATCATGAAGTAATACAAAGCTACCAAACAAACAAACACTACAGGGGCAGTGTAGCCACCAGAGTGTCATACAGAAAAGGTGGCATATTGTTAAGGCATAACACTGAATGATTCATTGCCCCAGAACACAAATGCTGATCAGCCTCGGAAGAGATTAGCCTGAAGGAAATGCCACTGTTTTCCTCTTTCATAGGCCTTATATCTGCCATATATTTGCATACGTGCAAATGACCTATGTTAAGCTGAATGGAAATCAGAAAGAAACCTCAAGGTGGCTTATGCATCAATACTAAAGGGAAGGATGGACCAGTCATATTGGTTTGATTGAGGCTTGAACACACAAGCCACTGACATGATGAGTTCCTTAACTAAGTATTGAAGTTGTTTTCCAAGAAGAGCACCTAGAATGTCCTCAGTGAAAACCACTGGTTCGTTTGAGAACCACGTAAGCTCAAACTGTCACCCTGTGAGGAACACCAGGCTGTAAGAGACATGATGACAGTTCACACACATAGAAGGGACCCTTAATCCAGTCCTCGTTCCACCTATTGATTGACAGACAGCCTGCTTGTCCCTCTTATAGTTCCCTCAGGACCTGCTTACTTATGCACAAATACTTTGAATATAAATTTCTCTTTAGTTCTAACTTCTGGTTAGGAAAAATATCAGAAAGAGGAAGGAGGGGAAGAGTTGAACTGAAAGGAAGGAGAAAAGGTTTCTTTAGGATGATAGCTGATCTCTGCAATTCGAGCACATTAACATAAAGATTTTCACACAAGTCTTCCATGATTTCTAACTTTCTATTTCTGTCTGCAGCCGTGAACACATCCACACAACTAGAAATCCTTTCACGAGCTGGGATGATAAGGTACAGTAACACCCAAGCAAATGTTTGCTAGCTTAGGTGTGAGGGGACACCTGAGAAAGAAAGTATTCTAAATTTGTAAATGATCAGCAGAACCTAAGACATTCTTGGTAAAACGACATTAATTCCATCTTCAACAGTATATAGTACAGACGATAACAAGTCTTCCTTTGTTTTAAATTTAATTTCTATAGCAAAAAATAAATATTTTACAAGAAGCTATAAGAAAGCCACAACGAAAGGTCCCCTTAATAGACCCTTGTGAATGGGGTCAATGTCTTTAGTGCTTTCACACTGAGGATAAAGCACAAAGTGGAGCCCTGTGAGCCAGGAACCTGACTCTCTCCCACAACTGATGTATGCATTCCTTGATCTTGGCTTTTCTCACCTGCAGATTTCAGAAATGAAATTATGTTACATATAAGCCAAGTTGATGGCATCCTTGCCTAAGCAGCAGCAGCCCAAGTGGATGAGGGTTTGTGTGAAATGGCTCTAGCCCTCACTCTTTGCTTTCAAGTTTTATTATATTTCAACACGGGCATTAAACAATTAGGATGCATTTCCATTTTACTCTTTCTGAGTTCTAGGCTGCTGTCATTAGAGGTCTTGTTATCCATACATATCTTACAACCCAAAGTGCATGAGCACACGTGTATAAGATTTTAAACAATATGAATATAAAAACTATCTCTCTGCAGTTACGTAGTGTTAGAGTTTCTTGGCCTCCCACATTCTCCCTCTGTCTCTCTGTTATTAGATTGCTGCTGGAAGACTCATTTAACATTTCTCATAGCGGAAGGACACTGTGGATGAATTTCATTTGGATGTTTCTGAATACATAATTATTTTAGCCACATTATTGAAACTTGTTTATTTCTGGATAGACTGTTTTAGATTTCAAATGTCATTCACCATGGCACAGTGGTTTTTTTTTTTTTTTTCCTCTTCTTACTTCCTTTGCTCTCATGAGAACCCTTCTTCTATGCCCTACTTTTGATCCTCTTTAAATTAATGGCTCCTCTTCAGGGACATTTCCTTCTGTGTTTTTTTTTTTCTTCTGTAGTATCTTGGGTCTCTTCTGTCCTGCACTTAGACATCTCATCAGTTTTTCTCAACTATTCTAGCTGTTGCTCTTCTACTATATTTTTTTCTCCCTCTATTCGCTCTTCTCTCATGTGCTTCCTAAATACACGTGCTTATTGCCAGCCCTCATCCCTCAGCTCCATGAAACTTTTTGGATTTTTATTTCTTTTCTATTTTTGCTATAGGGGTTGGGAATAAATTTCAGCGTGAGAATGCTTGATTAGCATACAAGAGGCCCTGAGCTAGACTCCCAGCACCAGAACTAACAAATGGCTAAATTTAAAGACTGCCCCCTTTAAAAAGAATGCTTTATATTTTTCTATGTGTATGTGTGAGTGCCTGCGTGAATGTATTATGCCCTATGGATGTCTAGGGCCTTCAAAGGACAGAAAAGGGAGTCAGATTTCTCATGAATGGAGACAGAGAATATATGCTTGTGAGTAGCCATATTGTGCTGGATACAGAACCTGATCTTTTTTTTTTCTTTCTTTCTTTGATAATACCAAGTGTTTTTAATAACCGCGTCTTATTTTCTTATTTTGAGTATTTTCTCCTATGATTTAAATTCATTGCCTTCTTTATGATGACTTTTATTCATGATTTGAGACAGTGAAATTTTCTCATTGGCCATTTTATTTTTCTTTAAAATGAGCTAATATTTGTTATATAATAGCTTATATTATAAATAGTATCCCTAGCTCATTAATTTTAATCTTTCAATATATATCTAAAACCTATCAAAATATTTAACTAAGTTTTAAATATTTTCATCTATGCATTGAGTCACTGAAGTGAGCTTTGTAATGCTAAATAACCTGCACAAGAAAAACTGTGCGCTGGGATTCTTTGAGCGTCAGCAGAATCTCTATATATTGTATGTTATACAAGGTAAGGCGTCAGTGGAATCTCTATATATTGTATGTTATACAGGGTAAGGCGTCAGCGGAATCTCTATATATTGTATGATATACAGGGTAAAACTTTCAGTCTGTGTTCATGAGAAGTGTCATTCTATAATTTCTGACATTTGCATTCTTTGTCCCCATTTTTTAGGTTGTACCTTTTTTTCTCCTTAGAGCCACCAAGTGTAGCCCATACAGATGCTTACATTAGTTAACAGGAGGACAGACACAGCAGATAGTTTATAAAAACCAAAGTCATGTAAGAAGCAGCATTCATGGGCCATGTGCTGTCATCAGAAACTGCCAACCAGGTGACCATAACACACAGCAAGGAAACAAATAGCAATAATCCCGAGCTTCCCCTTACCTTCCTCCCTCTGGGACATTAAAATCTCTCTATCCTCCAGGGGGACCATTTGAGTGTTTTCACTTTCAGGATCTTGAGGCTCTGACATCTCTAGAAACTTTGGCTGAACTTTTTCAGCCTTGCTGAAAGTTCTGTGTTTCAGCAAAGGACCCACAGGATTCTTGCTAAACCTCAATCATTAATCAGGATGGGATGAGAGGCCTCTCAGCTCTACTGAGGACCCTCGAGGCTCCTCTGCAGTGTTTGAAGACTTCTTCCTAACAGGTTCCTGGAGCTTTGGGGCCTCAGATGGTCACTTCCAAAGAAGCAGCTTCGCTCTCCCATGTAATCTCCAGTCCTACCAAGTGCTGCTGAGACATCATGTATGGAATATATGCGATTTTAAAACACATTGTTTATGACAGTATAACAAGGCACAAAATGAAATCCCAGTGCCTAGTCACTACCTGACCCCAAATGAAGGCATAGAGCTGAAGTAAGGTGTCCATGGATTACAGTTTACCCTCCCTGATGCATTCCTGCTACGAAGGTTGAAGATGTAGTCAAGCCAACCACAAAACAAAGGTTTTGTCAAAATACAAGTGAACAGCTGCTCTTGAGACTGCCTCCCTCTCCAGTCTGAGTCACTACTGTGCTCTTGAGAGCCTGTGTGTGTGCGCCCTCCTCCACACACATCCCACCTTCCTCCCAAAGACATTTCAGCTGGAAGAACTATAAAGGGATAAGAGAACTTGGCCGTCGGGATAGAGCTACTTTAAGAAGAATGCTAAATGTTCTATCTACTCCATCCAAGGGATTTAACTCAGATGAAAGGCCTTGTGCGGGAAACTCTCCCTTTTCTTTCTTGCCTAGGTAAGTATTCCGAGCAGATGGCGTTATTTAATTATTAGCAGTTGGCACAACAGGTAAGAAATGAGAAAAATTTCAGGGCTATTGAACGCTAGGGAGCAATATTCATCCTGGCTCCTGGGGAATTAACCGTAAAGCTCTCGTTAGTTTTAATGAGGACGCACAACCAATCTGGAAATGTTCACATTGACTCAGCAGTGCGCTCCACAGCACAGGTGTTTAACTGTCAGCAGATTCAACAGTCTGATCCGAAAAGATTAAAAGACTGTAGGATAAAAAAAAAAAAAAAAAACCAGCCACTCACAAAGGTAGAAAGGTCTGGGGAACCAAACTGTTATTTTAAACTTGAAAATATTAAGACAACTTGAGAAGCCCATTAAACTCACCCGGCTCAGCCTCATTTAGTAAATTTATGTATTGATATGTGTTGGTTTCTTCGCAATGACACAGGAAAGGCTTGCGTTTCAGCACTGCCTATATTATTATTTTGCACTGGACTATTAATTTTGTTGAAGATTCATTATTAACATACTACAGCAAAATGGCCTCGTGATGGAGAAGAGATGTGTGGTTTCCTATTGACACTGGAAGAGAAGAGTCTCTAGCGCAGAGTTGAACCACCTTTGCTGTGGCTGGGGAGCACATTTGCTGTCTTGCACACGACTGCTGAAGTCATGTAGAAACTGGGTCATTTGTACTAGTGATTTCAGGAATTTTTTACAGAATGTTTATCTTGAAGATAGTTGAGAGAGTCCTCAAGGGGTCTTTACTGCTTCTATATTTACTGTATACCTATCACTGGCTTGTGTCTATGTTTATATCAGTGTCCTCACGGGTCTAGAAAATTATATCTTTATGTGTTTTAGTTTGGTTCAAATATGAGTTTGCTTCACGGTTTGAAGTCACGTGACAAAAACCTGGACTGAGAATTTGTGATTCCTGTTGGGAGCTATATCGTGTAGCTGCTTATCAAAGGAAGATAAGACCTCTGTGGTCCAGTAAATGCCAGAGCTACACACATAAGATTCTGTAATGCTTACATAATCCCCTGTAGTTCATACGGTCATGGGCAGGTTATACAGTTTGTCTGAAATTCTGATTTCTGGCTCTATGATAAGATCGAGTTGTCTTTTCAGGATAAAAGAAACTAATATTAGATTATGTGTGTTGCTCAAAAACTAAACCTGGGGGCTGGAGAGATGGCTCAGAGGTTAAGAGCACTGGCTGCTCTTCCAGAGGTCCTGAGTTCAATTCCCAGCAACCACATGGTGGCTCACAACCATCTGTACTGACATCTGGCGCCCTCCTCTGGCATGCCGGCAGAGGCAGAATGTTGTATACATAATAAATAAATAAATCTTTAAAAAAAAAAAAAACCTAAACCTTTCCCCCTTTAGAGCCTGCTTTTAGTATCATAAATACTAGGGGTGAAGGCTCCAGATGGGCACCAGCTTGACTTCTCCATGTTCAGTGGATAGTGTAGGGGTTGGATGTAGCAGTAGGGCTTTTCCATCAGTTTGTGGAGAGCCACCGATATTCTTGTCAATAGCCTGGGTTGTTTGAGGGTTCCCATGAGACCTCTACACCAAAGAACTCTATTGCATGGAACTAGTATTAAAGCTTTATATGGAGACAAGAGATATCAAATTGGGACTCTGACTCCCCCATTATTTGGTGATTTCACTTAGATTGTCCTCATATATGTATGAATTTTAGGAAGCTTCTACTGTATTAAGTTCCATGTGACCCACCGCATGACCCTTCATTTTAGCAGCTGTTCCTCCCTGTATTCATTTCTTCACCTCCTTTTCCCTCCCCATGCCTGTTTGATCCGTACATTCCCGTTTCCCGCCATCCATCCATAACTGTCTATTCTATTTCTCCTACTTAGGGAGATCCATCGCTCTTCCCTAGTCCCTTACTCTCTGCCTAACCTCTGTGGTTATGCTGATTGTAGCTTACTTAAATTTTAATTTGAAGGATTTTATGTTTAAAAATTTGCAATGCAAAAACAGGTTTTGTAGTAAATGATCCAAAACATCTTTATGAGGAAATTTACTTTTATTATATATAAACATAGGCCTTGCTGCAGACATAGATCACAGTTTTTGAGCTATGTCTTTAGGAAGGGGATCGTTTAATTAAAATAGATATGAATGATTTCCCAAGTGTCTTTCAAATATGTATGAAGAGACTTTGATTTTTTTATGTATTTATTTATTCAGTGAGAATTTTATATAGTATATTTTCATCACATTCTTTCCCACCCTTACCTTCCCTATACTTTTTCCTCTCTTAAAAAAAAAAACTAGGAAAAGAAATCACTAAAAGCCTGGAGTCTGGTTTATGTTGGCAGAACATTCTCGAACATGAGGCCTGCGCTGAAGTATGTTTGATGTCCCCAGTGTCATTCCATTCAAGAAAACTCATTTCCCTCTCCCAGCAACTCTCAATTGGAAATAACTTCTTAGCCACTGTTGGACTTGATACCTACTTCGACTTCTCCATTCTGAAAACGTGAGTGCTCAGAAATAATGATCTATTATTTGGCTTCACATTTTCTTAGACGGAATTCACTTTCTACAATATCATTTACCCCACAACATTGAGGTACAATATAACTCAGATTTTTAATGTTAAACTGTACTTTAAATTCATAGCTTCCATTGTGATGTGAATAGTAGTATTTCTCTTTAAAATCTAGATATTGAACACAACTCACAGCGTGGCTGTATTTGAAGACAAGACTTTCTGGAGGTATGTAGGTAACAAGATGAAGTCAGGATATGAAGCCCCAATCCCGTAAAATTAGTGCCCTTATAAGAAAATATTGCACAGTTCTTTTGTTTTCATAGTCCCCATCTCTCTCCTAACTGGCTCCTTTCCCCAGCACATGAGCTCAAAGAGGAGGAACCCTGTGAAGCTCAGAGAGAGGCCAGCTTCTGCCAGTTGAGAAGAGGCCCCAAATGAAATCCTTGTTTCTCTCACCTTGATCTTGGACTCCAGCTTACAGAACTGTGAGAATTAAATTTTGTCCAGTGACACCTCACTTTGTGGTATATTATGTTATAATTTAAGGCAGCTTCTGTGTAATGATATTTCATTTGTATTTTAATAAATAAAGCTTGCCTGATGATCAGAGAGTGAAACAGCTCCACTGGTCAGCCTTACAGACCTGGCAGTGGTGACCACACCTTTAATCCCAGTAGCCACTGAGTTTGCCACAGAAACCAGGAGGTAGTGGTACACGCCTTTAATCCCAGCACTGGAGAGAAATATGAGATGGGAGGAGACAGCTCTCAGTCTCATTTCAAGATTCTAGGAGGCAGGATTGCCATTTCGGATTGAGGTAGAGGTAAGAGCCAGTGGCTGGCTGCTTTGTTTTTCTGACCTTTAGGTTGAACCCCAATTTCTGTCTCTGGATTTTTATTAATCATGCTACACTTCTGAGTGAGTGAACTGTGCACATACATTGTTTTGTTGCTGCGTATGATCACTACACATCTACCCGATCGATCAAATACTTTCATACATGGAAAGCCTCCAGGTCTCGGAGAGTCTGTGTTTTCATCTAGAAACCCACTAAGGAAAATAAGGGATGGGACGCATACTCTATATGATGAAGGGACTTGTTCTTTTTGTTGGGCATCAGGTATAAATTGTGCACATTGACTTAAAGTGCCCCAAGTTTACAATATGTAGTTCTTGGCCATGCCTGTGTCTCCAACAACGGCATTATTGTGGCAAATGAAAGAGTTTGTCATCATCTTCTGCTAAGCTGGATTTCCTGCTACAGGTGTCATGGGAACGTTACCCTGTGAGTTCCCTTCATATAATAAGGTCTAAAGTGACAGTAGACTCCATTGATTCCAAGAAAATTGGATTTTTTTTAATACAACTTCAAGGAGAGGGAACCTTTCCATGTGGCTGGAATGGTAAAGGGTATCACTTCAGGCTGCCATGGACACTTGTTAGATCATGTCTTGCACAAGAGCACCAACTAATCCCCCGGGAGAAGTGGTGCTATCACCGTCTCTCCAAAAACGGGTTGGTAATGCCGCATTTCTGTTTGCAGTACAAACGTGGAAAGTGCTTGAGTAGCATCGCCATGAATCAGTGCCTTTCCCCAGCTCCTTACAGGAAGTTCTCACCTCATCAGCTACTCTAACTCTCTGCTGGAAACTCTTAATTCCCTGTCTTAACAGATGAAAACACTTCAGGATGCAGCAGCACCCCTTCTTGTCCTTAGGGAGTACATTCCAAGACACCATGCCTAAGACTACAGAAAGTTCCAAACCTCAGCTGCTTTCTCCTCTACAGAATTTTGATCACAGTATTTTGTGACAAATATTGCCATAAAAAACTATAAAGCAGGTTGACTCAAGCCCTTGCCTTCAATATAGAATATTACCCGGGTGTAGGATACTATGCTCTCTTCAGGACTGAGAGATGTCTCCTCTAAGATTTCCATGGCTCTCTGAACTAGTAGCTCATCTTCTGGACTCGGCCATCATAGCTTTGTTTTCTGAGTGTCCTTTCATTCTTCTACCTGGTTCTCAAAGAACCTGAGCTTTCCCAAACTCTGGCACTGACCCTTATGTGTCATCTGATACAACATTGGCTCATTCTGTTCTCTTTTCTTGGATTCAGACCCACATGGGTATCTGATGCTTACATATTTTGTGTAGTTTCTAGTTACTTAAAAAAGAAAGCAGATATGGTCTCTGTGACTGCATTTAATCAGAAGGGACTGTTCTTTAATATTTGGCTTGGGTCAGAGGTGAGAGTCATGCTAATCAATCTATGCTTTATTGTTCTGACCCAATTAAAAAAATGTGAGAAACTCATTCTCATAACAGCATGGGTATAGAGTAATTTACCAATTTAATCTCCTGAAGGTTAAACAGATTTCCTTGTTTAGAGGATATTTTTTACATGGCTAAGGGGATGTGAATTAGTTTTTAATTATAAACCCTTGTTATGGTAGAAGTATATACCAATGGGAGGTAACCATGTTTTGGCTGTTTGAGCTGTGAATTCTTAGTTATTTCAACACTGGCCAGCTGTCAGGTCCTGGGGAAGCATGTGACAAGCGTGTGACACGGTTATATCAGTTGTGGAATCTGCAGGCTGAGGTCACGGCATTAAAAACGCCAAAACAAGGGAATGCTGCAATCCTTCATAGAAATGTTGGATTTGCAGTATGCCCTGGGTTCTTTGAAAGCCCAGCCCAACCATTTAGGGCTTGTTCTAGTCATCTTAACTATCAGCTTGACAGCCTAGAATCACCTGAGAAAGGAATCTCAATTGAAGGCTTGCCCTGATCAGATTGGCCAGCAGGTGTGTGGGAAATTGTCCTGCCTGTTAATTTTAGCAGGAATGCCCAGCCCACAGTGGACTGCAGGCTTCTCTGGGCAGGTGTTCCTGGACATAGCAAAGAGCAAGCTGGGTGTGAGCCTGAGCAAGCCAAGAAGTATCATATTTCTCTATGGCTTCTGCTTCAAGTCCCTAACAGGACCATGACCTCAAATGTAAGACAAATCATGCCCTCATAACTCAGTCTTCCTATGTGATGTTTTTGGCCTTGATTTTGGTCACAACAATAGAACAGGGATTCTTTAAATTATTTCCCATTACATCTTGAGTGTTGGGATCACAGTGATACAACTCTATACATGGTTTATATGGTGCTGGAGATCAAACCCTGGGCTTTGAGCTCCAACCCTAGCCCCTTGCTTCTTGGTGTTCATGCATTACTGGAGAAGGGATGAATTCATGGATATGAGATGGAAGCTGGTATATAAAGGAAGGCATTTTATAGTAGTCAAGAAAAGGGGCTTTCTGAAAACAAGCATTTTTTTTTACCCTGTTTCCTTTTGTAAATATAAGCTTGTCTGAGACCAGCAAAAGAATGGAAAATATAAACCCCAGAACTCTGGCGTTCAAGTAAACTTCACTGGAGCACGATGAGGGGTTGGAATATGAATGAAGCTCACTTCTTTCACATCATCATGGGGGGAAAGATGACCGTCAATATTCTCTGCAGTCTTCAGCCTCATGAGAATATTATATTATCTGAGATAAAGCTGTTACTGTTTGAGCTGCAGTGCCAGGCACAGCCGCAGTGGAATAGCAGGAGCTCAGTCATGGTACTTTAGTCATGGTATGGCTAATGTTCCCTGGTTGCCAGTGGTCGTGAGTGTGGAGAACCTGGATGGTTCTCCAGCACAACACCACTTCAGAAAGCCACAGCGCCGCAGCTCAGATGGAGAGACTGGAAGGGATAAAGCAAGTTCTGTTCCTCTGAGGGCTGAGGAGATCTCCCTAGTGTTCTCCAAATGACGGGACTTTGAAGAACATGCTAGAAAGTGGAAATATTTTGATAAATATTTTCTGGTATGTGTCACTGGGAAAAGTCACCTGAAAGGCTATTTTATCGTCAAATAAATAAGAGTTTTACATGCTATGTGAATAGTTAATGTAATCTTTGTGGCATACGGGCATGACTGTGAAAGCCAAACTTGCTTAAAAAAAACGAAACATGTGCCAGAAAATGTACCTATGCGGAAAACATTTCATAATTTACAGCATTGCTGCTTCTGTATTTGGAAATCCTTTTGTGAGCACGTTAGCAAAATGTATAATTATCTTACTAATGTGCTATTTTTCCCCCGAAGGCTGAATGACTGCAAGCTAAGCAGGCAAGACTTGCCTCAGCGTGATATACTTCTCCTGAGTCTTTTGTGGAGAGGGTGACTACTTATAAATTATCTGTCGCATATAAATTAAGATAAATAATAACATGAATCTGCCCCTTCCTGTCGGGACTACGGAAGCTAACAGACAGTCTCCCTTGCTTAGAAATAGGTGGTACCTACTATAAAACCCCAAATATAAATAGAAGTCAGAGTGATAAATTGTGTGTTGTATTTCTAGCAGCTCATTTTCCTGGGAAATGGTGCTGGGCAATTTCCCTCCACAAAAACCTTGTAAGATGAATCCTATTTACTCTGGGTCTATTTACTTCTTCTACAGAACAAGTTAAAATGTGCTACTTGTAAGTCTGATATGAGGTCTCATTGGGTTCCCCCCTCCTTTCATATGCCGTTTCTGAAATAGCAGCCATACTTTTGGCATCATTTTATTATTGTGCTTGAAAACAACCCATGTTTCTCAGAAAGAATTTCCTAACCACTTTAATTATACAGTACATGCCTTCCTATTTTCTTGGGATACTTTGGCCAATTGAAAAAGATCAGAGAAGTTAGCATAATGCAAAAGGAAAATACAAAGCTTGGAATCTGCAGAGGCTCTAGAATAAGAAAAGTCTAAGGGTCTGCCTCATACAGACAGGGACAGCGACATCACTCCCAGCACACTGGTCCTGTGCTTCTAGCAATGAGTCCCAGGAAGGAAAGAGCAAGCAAAGTCAGAAGACAATAGGATGCAAGGAGTTTTGTTGTTATTTGTGTTTTTTTTTTTGTTTATTTTGCTTGTTTTTTTCATTTTAAGAAATGGAGCTAAGCATGGTGGCTACACAAACAATCCTACAATCCTAGCATTTTGGACATGAGACAGGTGGACTCCAGGAAGTGCGAGGCTTGACCAGGCTACAGAGTACTTCCCTATCTCAAATTAAAACAAAAATCAATAAAAATATAGAATATTGGTATCAATTATATGAAATATTAGTAGTTAATGGTTAATAATTGCTTTGAAGGAGATAAGAAAGGCCATCCAGGGGATCACTTGAATATAAACAATGCATGTTAGAAGGTTCTCAGATAGGGTGGGGATGGCAGGAAGCAGAGGCTTCATGAGAGGAGAGCATGTTTTTCAGGATGTCACTCTGTAGGGACAGCGTTGGTGATTCTGAGTACAAAGAAATCATGCAGAACCCATTTTGAGTTTTGGGGGCAGATGGGTTTATTTGTGGATGGTGATTAAAAGTGAGGTTTGAGGAACACTCCTGGCTTCAGGTGCAAAGTCGGTACCATTTTTTATAGGGCAATTAGATTGTCGGTGTAGTCCGTGCTTTCACCAACATCGGAAGGGATAATGTGGGGAAAGATAACAGATCTGCAAAGTGGGGCCATTAGCTAGACAACAGGGCTTCTAGAAGTCTACAGAATCCAAATCACATATTGACTGAAGTTGGGGTAGAACTGAAGCTATCAAAGGGTTGGGAGTGTGGCGAGAGGAGGTGGGTCAGTGGCCATATTAAAAGCTTCAGTAAGAGACAAGAGGTGAGCTCTGGCATCTACCCACACTAAGGTCACAATGGTAAAAAAAATGACTGTCGCTTTGAAAAGATCTGGACAAGGGGATCTTAAATGTTCCTAACCCTCACGCGTTAAACTTTTGGGACATATTAGGTGTTCAACTAATGACCTCAATCTGGTTATCACACATTGTTCTTATACATAGGTCCTGAAATGCCACCCTGTAGCCAGTAAATGTCTACTTATTATAATAAGTCTCCAGAGAGATAACGTCAAGAAAATGGGCCAAGTCACAGAAGTGTTAGACGTGTTATTACTGTCCACGCGCAGCTCATCTTCCTGCAACGGGTGAAGGATCTGAACTCTTGTAAGAGCACAATCCACAGTACCAGGCCAAATGAGTGTTACACCCAAGTTCCTCCACTTTTGAACTGCAGTGTGGTGATTTCCAGTTATTATCATCAAAGAAGTAGCAAAGTTTTGCATTGTTGGATTTTAATTTCCTGGCTTTTCTTGATCCTTGAGAAAACTATCTAAAAAATGTCATAAAATATACGCCCCTAGGGGTAATTGAGAGAACCCAATGCTGCTTGGTAAGAAGGGTACCAGGTGACTCTGACCTCTGTGCAAAACTCCAGTCCACAATTCTCCTAAGGCACTCTCTGCGCCCTGGGCAGGAGAGCCATCAATCTTCACACTTCCCCACCTGCTTGTGTGGCTTTGATGGCTTTTTGCCCAAATTGATTAAACTAGATGTGTCTTTTGGGTCAGGGTAATCTAGGTTATTTGTGGGGGGTGGAAGAATCAAGTTTCAGAGGAGTAGCTAACGCATATTTCTGAGCCATTCCACCTCCCTCTGCTCGCGAGCCTGCACGCTGACCCTCTGTGCCCTCATTTGCTCTGATGTGTTCATCCTCTCTAAATACCAGTTTGAAGCTACAAATGGTGCATTTTGCAGGTGAGGTGCTTGTGGGTTAAAACACCTTAGCAGAGAAAGTTTTTCACTTTGTCATGTTTGTCCCCCTGCAAGGTGATTTGGGGACCATTTTCCTTAACTGTCATAGATATGGCCTCTTCCGTGCCACAGCCGATAACCACACTCACTCTTGTGGAGAGCCCTCAGTGGGTCCACCCTTTATCTAAAGTAGTTTTTCTCAGAAGGTAAGGTAGCCTCTAAACATACAACACTCAATGGAAAAGAAAAAGCATTATTTATGAGTTTGACTCATGCGAGCTTGAAGCTACCACACACTTGCGTTGAAACGTTTGATGTTTTAGGATTTAGGTTTTATTTCTCACATAAGCCCATGGGCTAGACGTGGAAATGGCAGCTTAGATCTAGAGGAGCCGACGATACGACCATATTTCACTTGAGGGGAAAGTCTCTCTGATGGTGCTCAGTGCCCATGCACTCACTCCTGGCACAACGGGGCTTTGCAAATACAGCTCTGCCTCATGTGTGAGTGGAGCATTGGGAAGGAGAGGCATCAGTTCAGTTACTAAGTAGAGCAGTGTATCATCTAGTGTCAGCAGCTGGAGCTTAATGGATATGACCCAAGCTATGAGCCGCTGTGTTTTTTCCCTTTTCTCACACCCAGGATGAAAACACCAATGGTCATGACATGGGTTAACAAAGAGTGGGCTGTAATCCCACAGTGGAACAAACCATCCCAAAGATCAGTTAGTAGAAAGGAGTAGAGCTTAAATATTTCCTTTTCAAATCTGCAGTTTAGAAACTTCAACCACATGATGTAATTTTTTGTATATCCTTGGAAGTCCATTTGATTTTCGGTGACGATTCATTTAGGAAACAATTGTGGATGTACTTTGTCCTTACGTGGGACTGCATATATACGTCGGAGAGTGATGGTGGAGAGTTGAGAGTAGACTAAACGATGTCCTGGGGACACGACACGGCTGAGTCCGTCAAGTTCCTGCTATGCAAAGCGAGGAGCTGAGTTTAGAGTCCTAGGAAGCCGTGTAAAAGCCAATTGTGGTGATGAGCGTCTGTAACCCAGCACTGTTGGGTAGAGACAGGAGGATGCTCAGAGCTTGATGGCCAGTCAGTGTAGCCAAGATGGCAAACTCTAGGTTCAGTAAGACTGTGTCTCATAAAACTATGGTGGGGACCAATAGAGGGTGCCTGATGTCAGTCTCTGGCTTCCACATATAGGATCATGCATTTTACCTAGACACACGGATATTCAAATGCTCACATGCACACACATGAAAATACATACATACATACATACATACATACATACATACATACTAAACATTCCCTTATGCTCTCAATTGAAAAGAGACTAGTCAGAATTGACTCCCAAGTTGTTCCTAGTGTTTCCATTATGTTCTTGGAGCTATAACAAGTCCCTGAGGTATAATAACAAATGATCCTTTAATCGAAAAGGTGTTTATTTACTTCTTAGACAAAGAGCCATAAAGCATTGTAAGGAATCCACAAGCAAGCCATTGGCATCCAGAAGATTCTCTGTACTGTTATCCAAGCCTTGATGGTGCCCAGGTTTGAGCTGCCATTCACAGCCAGACCTTCATATTCTGCTAAATGTAAATGACTTGCTGGAGCATCCATAGAGCACCCAGTCACTCAGTGACCTTTATGGATTCATAGTTATGTCTGAGCAAACTCAAAAGTGACACCATCTGACATCTTGCTGAGCTCAGGGGCTGAGTTTCTTTACATTCTACACTCCTGACTTTTCCCTATGCATCCCTCCCTGTAGACAATGTCTCTATAGTCACCCAAAAAATATTTCCACAACACCAGAGCTCCACATTTTTCAACCTCTCTCCCATTGCCTATCAGGCGCTGACCCCGGTAATCAATTATTTCTAATCCTCACTTACTTTACTAAATATGAATAGCTCAGGGCTCTCCACAGTGTGCTGTCTCTGACTCCAGGAAATTAAACAACAACCCTTTAACTATAAGTTTGTTCTTAATGATGTTTAGATTGTTGATATTTATAAAAAAAAAAGTCTGAAAAGTAATGAAATCAATGTTCTGAGAACAAAATAGGGCTTGTAATAAAATTATGTGTATGTGTGAGTGTGCATGTGTGTCAGAGAGAGGGAGAGAGAGATAGCGCCTGTGCTAGCGCACACACACAAAAGAGAGGTACAATTAATGACTCAGGTGAAGATAAGGGATTAGTTAAGGCAGAGGAAAATGCAATCAGAATTCATCTCCATCCATTATCAGAACTGGGACTGCCATTATTTTCAGTGCTGAACCCTTTGTAAGTGACCCTTACTATAGTAAATAATCTATTGCCTGTGCTTGGGCAATGAACAAATCAAAATCAGCGTGTCACACAAAAAGAAGACAAAAAATCAGGATGGGATTTGAGAAGTAGAGTTCTAGTCAGAGAAAAAAAAGCCAAAAATTACTATTTTTTTTAACCTTGTCAAAAAACTAAATCGATTTTTGAAAATGACATCATTCCCCCCTCTCGAATCCTTCCCACTGCCTGACAAGAGCAATGTGGGGTAGGGACAGCCATCATCACATCTTCACAGGAAGAAACAGACAGAGACAGGTTTTTTGAAGTCATAAAGGCGAAGATGCAGGGACCTTGACTCAGAAGGCTGATGCTGACGGCATGCTCCTAACAGGAGCCGGGGCTAATGCACAGCCCCACGGCACTCTCCATTTGACAGATAACAGAGCATGATTTGTGCTACCAGACCAGAAGTATAGCTCATTTTATATCCCCTCCACTCTGTGTACCGAGGAAATAATACTAAAAGGAATATTATGGGCAATGGACGCTCTGCAGCTGAAATTTGACAGTGTTTTATGCAAGAGAAGTGGGCAATATGGAGAATATAGTGTACACAGCAGCCCTGTTCATAAGACCACTATACCAGCCCATATCATGTCCAGTTAACTGAGACTTCTGAAGTCTGAAATCAAATTAAAAATAATAGCCAGAAGTTTTAGAAAGGGAAATAGATGAATGTGTAAGAAGTCAATGGCTAGGATTGTCTTAGCCTGTAACCAAGGCATAGGTCCTGAGCACAAGAAACATTAGTGACATAATGGTTTATACATGACAGAAATCAAAAGGCACCACCAGTGTTGTGTTTCACATACAGAGATTGTGATCAATGACTGTAAACATTGTATTTGCATTATGCCTTTCATTCTTTTTTTATATTTATTTATTATGTATACAATATTCTGTCTGTGTGCATGTCTGCAGGCCAGAAGAGGGCACCAGACCTCTTTACAGATGGTTGTGAGCCACCATGTGGTTGCCGGGAATTGAACTCAGGACCTTTGGAAGAGCAGGCAATGCTCTTAACCACTGAGCCATCTCTCCAGCCCCTATGCTTTTCATTCTTAAAGACAACTTGAGATTACACCTATATTACTGTGTTAAAATTAAAGGAGTAAGAAAGACCATGTCAGAAGCATGCTAGTGATATAGATGCAGTCCCTAAGCAAAAATACTTTAATTAGTTTTCTTGGCAGATCATTTTGTCAGACTTAAATAAAGAGGTAACTAAAAAGTGGTATAAGGAAAACTAAGGCTTTGTTTCCTGCACAACATTTGGGGAGAGATCTTGGCTCTCAATTTCCTGATCAATAAGAGACAAAAATAAAAATTAAAAAAAAAAAACGATGATCCCTGTGTCCCCAGCTGTGTGCAATCATGGTGGTATAATTTGTCTAATGACTTTTAAGCCTTTATTGATCTGCAAAGGCTTTCTAACTG
>NW_026067892.1:9815224-9950268 GCF_014885135.2 Alexandromys fortis | reverse complement strand
AAAGGCAAAACCAAAACAACTTGTGGAGAAGTTGGTCCATCAGAGCTGCTAAACATGGTCCATCATTCAGAGAAGCCAAGAGAGGGAATCAAGGCAGGAAAGAAACCTGGAAGCAGGACCTGCAGAAGACACCATGGAAGCATGCTGCTTACTGTCTTGCTCCTCATGGCTTGCTCACTTTATTGTCTTGTACCACCAGGACCACCTGCCCAGAGGCAATACCACTCTTAGTAGGCTGGACTCTATCACTAATGGGTTACCCTCACAAACCTATAGACAAAAAAAAAAAAAAAAAAAAAAAAAAAAAAAAAGAGCTAATTTAAGATGTAAGAAAAGCCTGAGTGAGCTACTAGGCCAACTAGTTTATAATTAATGTAGATCTCTGTGTGTTTCTTTGGGAATGATTGCCTGCATAACTAGGCAGGACAGAAACCTTTGACAATGAAATCTCTGAGACTGGAGTGACAGGAAGGCTGTGACCTACTGTATGGGTGCTGGGAACCAAAGAGCAGTCCTCTAATGTTCATCAGTATCAGTACTGTTAACTGTTGAACCATCTCTCCACATGTGAAATCTAAGTCATATTTTAAATTATTTAACTAATTCTGCCAGTAGCCTCCTACTGTATTATAGATGTATACACTGAATATAGTTGAATATTTTAAGAGCCAACTTTTCAAGCGAGTCCAATTAAAATTATAAATGATTTTAGAGAATTCAGTTGTAACTGAATTCTGAGAAATAAAATCAATTGGAGAAGATAAATTCACCTGAGTATAGATAATTAGAATGGACACTCAAGAAGAATACATCTATAAGGGTTTGTAAGTAAATAGTTTTTAAAACTAGTTTTTAAATTTTATTTAATATGTAGGAGTCTTTGCCTGAATGTATGTCTGTTTACAACATGCAGGCCCTCAGAAATAAGAAGAGGGTGTCAGAATTCTGGGTTTGGAGTTTCTCATGGTTGTAAACACTGTGTGGATGCTGGGAACTGAACCATGGTCCTCTGTATGAGTAACAAATACTCTTAAGATGATTGTGATGATGAAAAGAGCAGGTAGTACTGCAGGTGGTAATTTAGTTTTACCCCAAATTATACAGCAGACTACTCCTTCTAGGAGACAGCCTAAAACAGTGATTCTCAACCTTCCTAATGCTGTAATTCTTTAATGTAGTTTTTTATGTTATGGTGACCTTCCAACCATAAGATTAGTTCATTTCTATTTTATAATTATTTTTGCTAATGTTAAGAATCATAATGTAAATGTCTGATATGCAGCATATTGACCTGTGACCCCTAAAAGAATCATTTGGCCTCCCAAAAAGAGCATGACCTATAGGTTGAAGACTATTGATCTAGGAAGAATGTCTTACACCAAAAACTATGAATATTTATGAGAAGGCACCTTATGAAACTGTGAGTCACATTAGATTTTTGGCTAAAATAATCTTTCCATTATAGTAAGTATTGTACAATTGGGATGTGCTAATATTTATGTCTACTGTTTTTTATTATTATTAACAGTTACCTCTGTGAAAAGAAAAAAAATCAAGTTCTCTTTGCCAGCAAGAATTTATAGTGGCAGGCTGGGTGGTGGTGGTGAGAGAAATGTGGAATACTTTCTTAGTGAAGGTTTATTTGGTTCCAAGGAAGAATAGAATTATGTTGTTGGAAGGAGATGGCAAAACAACAGAGTATCACAGTGAGCAAATAAACTAGACATAGAATGGTAGATATTGACATCAAAATAGGAGGGGACTGTGATGTGGATTCCCCTCTGTGTGCTATGAATATGTTTCATTGCCATTGGTTTATAAAGAAACTGTTTTGATCAATGGCTTAACAGAATATAGCCAGACTGGAAGATGTATATATGTATATGTGTGTGTGTGTGTGTGTGTGTGTGTGAATATATATTGAGTAGGCAGAGTCAGAGATACAATGTAGCTGCTCAAGAAGTAAAAAGTAATAAACCATGAGCCTCATGGTAAAATATAAATAATAGAAATGGGTTATTTTAGATGTAAGAGTTAGTTAATTATAAGCCTGAACTAATAGGCCAAACAGTATTATAATTAATATAATTTCTGTGTTATTATTTGGGTCTGGGCAGCCAAGAAATGAGTAGTCTCCACTTATAAAACACATGGCAACACTCAACTGTCCGTAACTCTAAATTAAGGGGATCTGATTTCCATTTCTAGTCTCTGTGGGCACCAGGCACATACATGTTTCACAGACATACACATAAGAATAAAAACAAGTGATTCTTAAAAAAAAATAGGTGATTTTGTAAACAAGATATGAAAGGGGTAGGGAAGGGTGAATGTTGAAGGGGAGGGACTAAGGGGGAAAACTAGCCAAGTATGAGTACTTTACAGTGATCTTGCTAATGTCATGAGGGATATCATTGTGTTATATACTATCTAAGAAAGGAATAGGAAGAACATGTTTAACGGAAAGCATACATGATTCTCTTTATCTGAGAAAATCTGATGATTTTCCTTTATATGAAGAGAATTCTAGTGGCATAAAGCTTGGAGCATCACTTGGAGATGACTTGATGCTGACTATCACTGTCTTAGTTTCCAGAGCAAGCTGCAGTGAGGTTTTCAAGAATGCAATTTCACTACAACTGGCATGTCTTTGGGCCTGGCCCTTTCATCCAAGTAGACCCCCTGACAATGGAGGAATAATACTTGCTTCCCTATGGCTAAGGTTTTATTTCTGCTAGAAAAAGAAAAACAAGCAATATTAAACTGCATTAAGAAATGCCTGAATAGAAAACACAGAATGCCGAGACACCAGATGTGAGCCAGCAGGAGACTTTGGGTGAATGGCAGAGAAAGAAAGGAAGGCAGTGCATGCCCACAGCTGGATGCTTGCTTACAAACCGGACTTTTTGACTGTCCTTAAACAGAATGGATTCCTGACACTCCACTGATAGGAGAGAGTTATGAGGGAGAAAATTATTCCTGTTGTTTCCCTCAGTTCACCTTCTATTAAAATGATGCTGATTTTTGGAGAAAAAGGCATGAATTTAGAAATCAGAGAGCTTCCTTCTGGTTTCCATTGTGGGCACTAATTCTCTTTTTCTAAGTGAATGTTTCTGAAATCGGAAAATTCTGTGTAAGATTAGCTGCAAGAGCATATGAGAAAATGAGATACCTGTGTTTATATTTCAAAGAAAATACTTCTTTTATTTCTGATGTGTGGTTGAGAGTCCAAATATTACTACAGCCTCATTTCATTCAACTACCTCAGTTGAGAACTTAAGGGAGAATCCTGGACTTTTTCACACTCCAGCTGAAAAAGTGTTGAGAATTTTTTTATGTGCCTATTAAATGTATTGCAAACAGTCCATGTCATACTAGCTTCATGCTAAGTTCTCTAACAAATGTGCTCTGAAATAAAAAGATTGTTAAATATATGAATGTTAGATGTATGCACTTTACCTATAAACTGTTGTGATTTAGATAGATAGATAGATAGATAGATACATACATACATACATATGTAGATGTTTATAGTATGTTTTATAGTTGCAGTTCTAATGATATACTATCTTACAATTTCTGGCATAGTCACAGTAAATTAAACCTGTGTTTTAACTTTTCCTCCAGGCTAGGAATGCATCGGGTACTACAGTTCTTGCCTAGCATGAACAAGACCCAGGTTTAGATCACAGCAGAGAATTCTGCAACGAATTAATCTAAGACTGAAGTATATTGCTTCAGCTTTCTTGTGATGAACTGTGGCCATTTATACAGTCTGGCTGGTATATTGAATACTGAATTATGAGTTAATGTGATGTGGGATTCCCCTCTGTGGGCTGTGAATGCCATTAGTTAATAAAGAAACTGTCTTGGGCCTGCTCAAGGCAGAATACACATAGGCTGTGAAAACTAAACTGAATTCTGGGAAAAAGAAAGCAGAGTCAGAGAGACATCATCTGCTAGAGGAGAAAGATGGGAGCTGATAGCTGGAAACTTGTGGTAGGCCAGAAGCCTCATGGCAAAATATCGAATAGTAGAAATGGGTTAATTCTAGATGTAAGAGCTAGCTAGAAATATGCTTAAGCTCTTGGCCAAACAGTATTGAAAATAATATAGTTTCTGAGTGATTAGTTCATAGTCTGAGCAGCTGGGAACCAGCAACAGCCTCTTACTACAAATTTGTATTCCAACATGGTCAACTATATCAATGTAAAACCTAACAATGCTTAAAAAAAACTTCTAGACACAAAAGAACAGAGTTAAGGATGGCTCAATACCGTGGCTCCTTTAAGAGAGGTTTTCTTGATTTAGTGGTAGGAAAAAAAAAAACCCGAAAAACTCATGTGGTTTTGAAATGGTGGCTTCCTGGGCCAAGCTGCCAGCATGAACTCTGATGCCAGGAGGTATGGCTATGAAGCATTTTAGTGGGGTTTGTGAGCAGAGTGCTACAGCTTGTTTAAAGGCAATATAAACCTGCTGCAGCTTGACCCTGGATCTGGGGCAGAGAGAATGTCTCTCAGAGGCTGTATACAGATCTCCAACATGTTGGACTAGGTGGGACCGAAGGCAAAGCAGCCTTAGCCCAAGTCAGGCTGCAGCTTAACATTTTAAAAAGCAATATTTTGTCAAAAAATAATTACAAATACACAATAAATACATATTCAGATTAAAAAAAACTTTCTAAATTGGTCACAGTGTTAGATAAATGTATGTAGGCTTGGGAGAGAGAAGAAAAAGAGTATAGAGAGTTATAAAAAGAAGTAAATTGTTTTCAAAAAGCAAAGTCTTTATAAACATAAATATTTAGAAAACAGTTTAACAAAATTACCTTCTACTAAGACAAAAATAGCATCTAGGATATATGGTCTTCCAAGCCCCAGGCCATTCTTTGGTGACAAGTATCTGAGAGATAGGAACAGGGGAGGAGAAAATAAAATATAACACAAATTTGAAATATATTTTACATGTAATTAACACATTTAAACATCAATACAAACATTAATTAGCTAATTAATTAAATGACCTAAACTTTTATGCTTCAATTTATTATTGAATTATTAAAATTATCAATTATTAAATTGATCTGCACATTGAAAGTATTACTCCTGAACAGCACTTAAATTCTCTTTTGATATAAAATTCTAAAAAAATATTTTAGGCATTTATTTGTAAATTAAAAAAGTAATCATTTAATCAATTAATGAAAAGATTGTTAGGGAGTCATTGTTCTCTAGCAGCCAAATTTAATCAGTCTTCAGGTCTTGTGATTGTTCCATATTTACATGTTTTATCTGAAAATACAATTCTTGCTTCTTGTATCCACCTGCACATCAGATAGAAGGATGGAAGTGAAACTGGTGTGAGCCACTAACCCTCCAGAATTCACAGAACCACAGAAGCGGCATGCATTAGATGGAAGCCGAGCTGGCAGCTCCTTTGGAGGGTGTCCTGAGTGGTCCCGAGTTAAGACCTGTCACCCCACTAATTCAAGTCAGGAATGACCTGCCTGAGTTAAAGTAGCAGAAGTTGTACCCTATTCTCCCCAAAGACCTGATGAAAATCAGGTGGCAAGATCAATGGGGAAAGCCATTTGGCTCTGATTATGCTGTCCGTATGCCTACACTTGATAAAGAAGGGAAAGTAATGCGTTTTCTGGAGCCAGAGTAAAAAAGGTCTGAGGGAAAATAAAGCCTTTCTAGTTGTTGCTCTCAGTTAAAGTGAAGGGGGAAAAAGTTTCGGGCTTTTATTGCATCACAAACTCCACAGATCACTTTCTGACTTCATTTTAAAAGACAAGTCCTGTTTGCTCTTAGCTGAGACTCATGTTAGTCCCCAAAGGCCTCATACTGAGCAGTTGTACAGCTCCCAAGTCTCTTCCATACTGAGTCTCCTACAAGTCACTCAGGATCGTGTTCCATTCCTTTTGAAAATACTCAGAAACTACTCAGATAAAATGGAGACCTCTGTCCTCATGTTGTCTTATCTTTATTACCCCCACCTGGACTTCTGCTTGTCTCTCCCGTCTGATGGTACAGCAATATGACTTGACCATTGATATAACTTTTTATATATAACTTTTTATACCATCTATATAACTTTTTCACCTCCTCAGCCTCCCACACGAGGACCATCTACTCTCCATGAGTACCTTTGTGATTTTTCTCTAGTCCAGGTTACATGTATTTTCCTTGTTCATATTGCCTCGATTATCCGAGAAGCATCTACGTATATACCTACAGCTTCCTTCTGCAGGAATTAGCAGAAATTTCCCATGTAACACATATACTTGTCTGGCCAGCATGGTTGACTGTAGCCTGATTTCTTACGTGACTGCCAATGCCTTAGCATTGTGCAGTTCCTCCCCTCCATCTGAAAACCACCATGTTTGTTGTCTAAACTGCAGGATGCCCCACAGCAAGCATTCAAAAATGCAAATTTGCTAAGGAAAAATGGCCATTGGTGCTGATCCATCATCCAGTATGTGCTTTATTAAAATTGCTTAAAATATTTACAGAAAGAAGGTTTCAAATATAATTCATTCTGTCATATAGCCCAGTTGGCTTAAAGAGGGCAGTTGCCCCTCTCCAGTCTAAACAAAATGATTCTTTTGTCTAATTAAACTTTTACCACAGGGCACTGGGAAGGATTACAGGTACTCTGAAGGTTTGGGCCCAAAGGACTTTAAATTTCCAACAACATAAATAATAAAAAGCTTCCCTGTTTGTTTCAGATGATGAAGGTAAAAAGAATTTAATATGTACATCGGACAGTGGATGTATTTGGCCTCTAATTAAATGAACTGCGAACAAAGACTTTACTGCCTTCATTTCTTCATGTCAGATATGCACCTCAATTCAGTAGGAGTTCGCTTTCATAGTGAAAAGCTGTCCTTCCCAGCTTGGTGTTGAACCAAGGACCTCACACTTGCTAAGCAGGCATTTTACTGCTGAAATCATATTCTAGCTCCATTTTTACTTTTAGTTCAAGCCAAAGTCTCACCCAGTTGCCAGGCTGGTGATATGATCGTGATATGCCTCAGCGTTGCCAGTAGCTGGGATTCCTGTCCTAATTGCCAGAATGAGAGGCAAAGCTCTTTTCAATCAGATTAATTAAATCAACACATAAAGGTTTGAAGAAAAGTGTGTGTGTGTGTGTGTGTGTGTGTGTGTGTGTGTCTATATACACATTTATTTTTTCAGAAACAGGGTTTTTCTTTGTAACCTTGGCTGTCCTGGAACTTGCTCTCTGAACCAAACTGGCTGCAAACTTAGAGACCTGTCTGCCTCTGCCTCCCGAGTGCTGAGATTAAAGGCGTGTGTCACCACTGCTAGGCATAATGTTGAATTCTTGAATGAAATTTTTTTTTTAAATTTAAGCTTCAAATAGATTTTTAAAAGGTAGAAAATACCACAACTGTTCTTTGTAGTTGAGTGATCCTCTGTTTCAATATTTGAGACCTGCAACTTTATGTTTTGAAAAGCATGAATGTGTGAGTCATAATAAATTATCAAAGTTTGTGATACTGTATCTTGTTGTCACTGTACTACCATCTACACATGTATAACTTACTGGATTTCAAAAGAAAAGATTATATTCTTGAATAGGAGGAAATATATCATAACAAATAGAAAGTTGAGAAATATTAGGTTATTGTTTTTCCTATAACACAGTTTCATTATTCAGGTTGTGCCTGTCAAAGCACCCTGCAAGGTGATTATCAAATAAATATATGGGTAAGATTATTTTTGCATAGAAAATATAATAAAAGAAGAAAATTCTATCATATGGAAATGTTTAAAAAATTCAAAAATTTAAAATCCCAAAAGGAAATAATTTCATGCACATAATGCAGAGGATGCAACTTTGCACAGTTGAAGAAAGAAAAACTATTACAGACAATCCACACTGGTGCCCACCTGTGAGTGATCAGGCGTGTTCAAAACTGAGAGAGAATAGAGCAGACAACAGTCAATCTCACAGCTGTGTGCACTTGAATGTCTGTCCCCGGTAGATGGAGGATGAGCTGGTCAGTACCTCGGCAAGCTGTGGACTGAGGCTGCTGCCCTTCAAAGCAGAGGACAACCTGTCATGTAAGTGCCAGGATCCCTTGCTGACAGATAGGAAACCAGACAACCCCCGGTTAAAAAATAATCCTGGTTCTGAATGATGGTTTGTGGTTGTCACTCCGTTTCTAGCCCACAACTTTCCTAGCTGCACTGATTCTCCCCTGATTCCCATGAAGTAGATGAGAACAAATAGGTATAAATTGGGACCTTTAGCATCAGAGGACATTTCAGACAGAGACACAAGTCTGAAGACAGTACTTCTGAAATGGGTCTAATAAACATGGCATCTCCATAATCCTCTACCCGATGAGAAGTTCATAGTCATCTAGTAGATGACTTCTGAGTGAAGAGACAAGTGGGTAACAGAAATGGAATTTTGACGGTAGTACCAAATGACAAAATATAACATTGAGCCCATAGACAAATTGCCATGTAGCATTAACAGTTTGCAGGATGTAAGCCTGTGTCTGATCCATGTCACACTGTGCATGTTTTTCTTAAAACAAAGATACATAAATCACACCGCAATGTGGCTTGATTCAAGCTCTAAGAAAGCCAGCTTCTGCACTTGAGAGTGAACAACCAGAGACCGTTATTCTCAGGGACCCCAAGCCATATCATACCATAGCCATGCAGGTCATTACAGCTGTCTGAGTGATCAATTGCAGCCCTCAAAACCTTGCTAAGGGCAAATCAATTCGGCAGCAATTTATATCAATTATTTAGAGTGGCGAAATGGCTTGAAAACTGGTCTTGTACTGTGAGATTGAATAGCTAGCTCTCAGAGCAGGACTTTGTTCTGGGAGAGTCATAACTCCTTTGCAAAATCCAAGCAAATGAGATTTGGGAATATGCATGAAATATATAAATATTCATGGAGTCTGAGGTGTACTCAGACCTCCTGTCTTGCCATTGTATTAATCAAACTGAGTCTCAAACTCTATAAATTAAAATGCATCAAAATGCAAAAGCTTAAACAAGATCGTGTAGTTGTTTGTCATGCAATAGTAAAGGGAACTAAGGATCCCAAGGAACTGCATGCATGCGGTCATTCAGAGGTAGTTTCTTCTCTCACTGGGCTGATTTCTGTAAGCACTGGTCCTCATCTCAGCTGAGAAAGGGTTATAATGGTGTTACCCCAGCCTCTGCACATATTCCTTACATTCCTTGACTCATGATGCTTGTCTTCCAAACATACCCATCATCTCTACTAAACTGCATGAGAAGAGGTATGGACATGGGCAACTCAGACATTCTTGAAAAGCACAATGGCAGACACACTACACAGGCTCGGGGCAGAGTCCTCACGTGCTACCAATGAAATGGACTTCTGGGATCAATGTTTGTCACAGGATCCTGAAATGGTAGCAACATTTAGCCTTAATAGAAGGTGAGTGGAGACTCAAATTAGGTAAAAGGAGCCACAAGACTACACATGGTTTTATCCAGATGAGAATGTAGTGATCTTTCCAAGGCAGCCTTTAAGACTTAAGCAGGCAAGAGAGATAGTTATCATATTTACAATTATGTAAATAGGTCATGATTTGGGTTTGGTGGTCGTTTTTGTATCCTTGTTTGATAGTTGGTCTGGTCTATAATGCCTAGCTTGGAAGACGACCACCGTTTTCTTCATACACACATGCACCTATGTGCACATAAATGTATTGCATAGCACACACACACACACATGATTCCTCTAGAGTTTTCCCAAATATTACAACTGTACATCAAAAGACTGATTACAGTACTTTAGGAATCACTAAGATTTCTCCTATTGCAAATTCAGAAGATAGGTGAGTGTGCTTTAAATGAATTTTAACATGTTTATTCTAGATGGAAGGTGAATAGACCATTAAATATAACTAAGAGTGGTAACTTAAGCCAGACACTGATGTGACTCAGTTATGGCAGCTGATCAAACATGTGTTTATAAGTGTGGTTTTGGCAAGTGCTTCAAAAATATTTTTGTTATTTGAGAATCCCACACGTTGTGTTTTGGTCTTATTAAAATCCTCCCCCAACTCTCTCAAGTTTTACCCCTGTTTCATACCCACCCAATTTTGTATCTTCATTTTTGTAAACCCATAATGTCCAATTAGTTCTGTCTATATTCTCTTGTATATTCAGCCGTTCTCTGGAGTGTGGTCCACCTACTAGGGGGCCTGCCCTTTAACAAAACTGACTCTCCTCCCAGAAGTCTGAATTCTATTCACACATTCCAGTCAAGTAAACATCTCCCAACAAAGTGAATAAGGGCACAGATAGGCAAATCCCATTATCTTAATTGAACCAAATATTAAATATACTATCATAAACAGGAAACCTTGACACTTATATTTCTTTTACATACAGAGTTGTGCCTACAAAAGTATGACTCACTTGTGTGTAATTCATCTGCTTTTGCTTTTCTTCATTAATGTGTCTTCACACGTTTTCTGTTGCTGCAACGGAATTTGGAGGCTGGAAAATGGTAAGTGAAACAAGTGTATTTGGTTTCCAGTTTGGGGGGTTGTAGGGGTTCACGAGTATGTCACCCTGTTTCTGCTATACTTCTGATAATTCTGGCTAGGGCTTTGTGGTAAAGAGGCAGGCAGCGGATATTTGTGCTTGAGAGATGCATCAGTGGAGGGAGAGAGAAGAGCTGACATGCTTGATAAATAGCCCCTCTTATATGGGAGTCCCACCAGACCTAATTCAGACCTAATTTAGTCTTAGGATAACCAAGTCATCCTGGAGAGAAGGCTGCTAATTCCTTTTCTACCTGCATATCTCAGGCCCTCCTAAGGAGCATTTCTCTTAAAATCCCAGTGCTTCAGTTGGCTGGATGGGAACCAGACAGACCCCAGAATAGGAACTTCTGTGACAAAAACTGTATACACCACAGCAATATGTAAGTAAGTGTTTAATTTTCTTAAGTTATATTTAGAACATGGCCATATAAGTATAAATCCAATATAAAAAATAATTATTTGGTATCTTGAGTAAATTCTAAGTGTGAAAACCGTACTGCTCTAAGGTGTAACAGTTTTTCGACAATCATTAGATAGAAGTTGGCCTGAGGCCATGCTGATGTCACACTTCTTTGACATTGAAAGTGGAAAATAGCAGATGCATTGCCTTGGCATAAATACGTGAACAGGCTAGACAGTGGGAGGAAAATCTTGTTCACTATTGTTTGGTAAAGGGACACACCATTGTATACTCTTTTTTTTTTTCACTATTGTTTGGTAAAGGTGCAAACCATTGGTAAGAGTAGCATTGCACATTGTTTAGGGGAGTGAAAGCCTTTGTCTCTTTTTGTGTATGCCTGTCACGTGAGATGTTATTCACTTTTAATAGATTATGCAGGATACTTTTCAGGTTCACATGTTCACCAGCCACATGGGAGCAACATGGCTCCGTATCCCTTCCAAAGTCCTTCTCTGACAAGTATCAACTATTTGCACTACTTGGATAATTCCTCTGGGTAATGCACATCACAGTATACATATTTTTTTAAATATAATTTTTTATTGAAAAAAAAAATTTCCGCCTCCTCCCCGCCTCCCATTTCCCTCCCCGTCTCCCTTTTCCCCTCCTCCTCCCTCTCCTCTCCCCCTCCCCCCACTCCTCTCCCCCTCCCTCTCCAGTCTGAAGGGCAGTCAGGGTTCCCTGCCCTGTGGAAAGTCCAAAGTCCTCCCCGCTCCATCCTGGTCTAGGAAGGTGGACATCCAAACTGGCTAGGCTCCCACAAAGCCAGAACATGAAGTAGGATCAAAACCCAGTGGCATTGTCCTTGGCTTCTCAGCAGCCCTCATTGTCCGCCATATTCAGAGAGTCCGGTTTTATCCCATGCTTTTTCAGTAGTCCAGCTGGCCTTGGTGAGCTCACAATAGATCAGCCCCACTGTCTCCGTGGGTGGGTGCACCCCTCGTGGTCCTGACTTCTTTGCTCATATTCTCCCTCCTTCTGCTCCTCCTTGGGACATTGGGAGCTCAGTCCGGTGCTCCAGTGTGGGTCTCTGTCTCTATCTCCATCCATCTCCAGATGAAGGTTCTATGGTGATATGCAAGATATTCATCAGTATGTCTATAGGATAGGGTCATTTCAGGTTCTCTGTCCTCAGCTGCCCCAGGAACTAACTGGGGACATCGCCCTGGGCGCCTGGGAGCCCCTCTAGCACCAAATCTCTTGCCGACTCTAAGATGGCTCCCTTAATTAAGATATGTGTTTCCCTGCTCCCCTTTCCAACCTTCCTTTATCCCAAACATCCCGTTTCCCAAGTTCCCCCCAACCTCCCCTTCTCACTTTTCTCTCCCCATCTCCCCTTACCCTCTCCCACCCCACCCCCAAGATCCCATTTTTTGCCCGGCAATCTAAAGTGGGTTCTGGGTACCATTTAGTCTTTTTGAGGTTACAAATAGCTTAGGTTCTTGCTGTAGATGGGAACAATTTTGCTAACTCTCATCTTAAAATGACAATTATTAATTTTTCACCTTCATTTAATAATTCTTTCAGCAATTCTGCAGTTTAATATATTAATAAATCACCTCACATTCTGTTCTCAGGAACATTCTAAAGTTCATTCTCTCATTATATTTTTATTACTTATTAACTGAATAACATTTCATTTTCATCTGATTATGTCTGAGGTCTTTACACTTTACTCCCAGATCTGAAAATAAAATTGATACAAAGGTCTTTCAATTCATTCTGCATTTTGCTCTGTTTGATTGGATCATGGTTCTCTCTGCTAATCTATTAGTTGCAAGATCATTTTAAATAACTTGGGACAGAACGTCTACAACTTGACAACTTCATAAAGGGCAAGAGAGCTGCTCTTCAGATCTATTGCCCCGTGGCATCTCTAAATTCAAATTCTCCCACATTACTAAACTGAGTCATCTTATTGTGGACTAGGTGTGAAATATGTTACAAGCTTTTCTGTGTGAATGTTTGGTCTCCAGCTGCTGCTGCCGTTTTGGGAAACTGAAATTTTAAGCAATGAGGCTTAGCTGAAGGACAGGGAGGAGTGGATTGTCTGGCTATTTTCTTATTCTTTCTCCCTGAGCTTCTGTTCCTGCCTCCTTTTACTGTCTTCTTGGACTGAACCCTTAAATCATGCTCCACAACATACCTTGCCTCCCTTAAGGAACTTATTGCTACCTATTGTACATAGAAATAATGCTGACATGCATCATAAAAATACTTTAATATATTCAAATTCTCTTCCCATTGTGATTGGCAGACACAAAAAATGATTCAAACTGAATTATAATAGGAAACCAGTCAGGTGAAAAATATATGTCTTACAGAAATAATAATACACAGGAAAGAGCATATGGAAACTCATGGAATGAGTATTTAAGGTAGCTCATCACTTCACCATTTGTACCACGCTAATCTCATCGAGTCAGGAGCTTTAGATGGAAAATGCTGTTTGAACACAGTGTGTACTGGTTCAGTGTGATTCCATACCATTATTTTTACTTCTTCTTTTAATAATGTCATATAGCCAATTAAGAAAAGCCCAGATAGATATGATCTAATAAATAAAGCTTGCCTGAATATCAGAAAAGCAAAGCAGTCAAGTCACTAGAGAGCTCTTACCTCTACAAAATCTTCGGACTGAAAAGAGAGTGAGTTCTTGTCTCATCCTACTTTATATTCCTCTCTAGTGTTGGTATTAGAGGCATGCACCACCAACACCAAGCCTCTTTTGTTAACTAGTGTGGCAGTTGGGATAAAAGATGTGTGCCTCCACTGCCTGGCCTGTATGGCTGACTAGCATGTCTAGCTTTGCACTCTGATCTTCAGGCAAGCTTTATTTGTTAGATCAGAAACAAAATATCACCATGCTTCCCCATTTTTGTGTAATATAAAAAAGGTTATAACAAATATAAGAAAAAATATATACAATAAATATAATGACTATATACAATAACTACTGGCAGTCAATACATCAACAATGTCTAGTCCATTTGTATTTGACAAATTCAGAAAAGATACTCCATTATCCATCCTATCTTGATGAGTCTAAAATCTTGTCTCTAATTTACTTTCTACTATAACTTGCATTTCCATCCAAAATTATCTTTTGGTATATCTCAACATTATACATTTTATACTTCTTTGGTGAATTTCTTTTCTGAGTCTCAAGTTTAACAATGACTATAAATATCTAGTCTTCAACTACCTCAGAGACCCAAGAAGCAAATAATATTAACTGAGTAAGCAGGAAGTGCAAGCAAGCAACTTCCAAAAAAAAAAAAAAAAGGCGAGAAATAGCAGAAATAGTTGACTGTCTGGACAGTCACTCAAAGTTTCTCTGAAATGTTAGGGTTTTCATCTAGATCTAGAATATTCAACAGATTTTTCTATAAAGCATGATTTTTGAAGGACTGCCCTGTCTTATCTTGATAAGGTTTGGCAATTACTCTCTTTGTCCTGATTGTCCAATTTGGACAGCATACTGTCAGCAGTAGAGGCAAGGGCACTTTCTTGCCCAGTGGCAAGTAAACTAAATGTAATGATTATTCAATACCTATCATTATCCCTGAAGTAGATTGGTGCTGCTTGAGCATACATGTTTTATTATCATAAAAAATAGTGTTTGAGGTGACCTGTCTATTTAATATATATCTCTGTTTTCCCTTGAAAGCATACCTAATATGACTGCAAGTTTGTTTGTAGTAGGTTATTATCTACTGATCTGAATTTTCTTATTATTTTTAACAGTTAATAACAATAACTTTAAGAACTAGAAATTTGCATTGCATAGTTAAATGAGCTCTATAGGTACAATACCTTGAACAAGATTAGAAATGTATATATATATATTATGCTTTAACAAAATCTCAAATTTATATCAATATACAATATTTCTATACAGTATACAAAAGTCCAATCAAATTAAAATATTTAAAACTAGTAGTTGCATATTTTAAAAAGTAGATTCAATAATCTACCTTTTTTATCTTATCTATATTCTTTCTTTTGTCTTTTTCAGAACAAGTACTCTGAATCTAAATAAACTCCTTTGTTCAAATTTCCTCCTGACCATAATCAATAGCAAATTATAACCATTCCCCCAGACAATCAGAAATATCTATAACCCATCGAACAACCAAAATTTACCCACCACACCTCTTGGGAATGTGGGCATCATATTCTTAAATTCATTTCCTTCTGTCAGTGGGAAACAGAATCTTTAGGGGATCCTGAAAACAAAAGTTTAGGTTAATTATCAAGTGCTGGGGTAGAGATAACTTTAGCGTTGGTTGCCCAGTTTCTGCATAATACGAAAGTACAGGGCTTATTTCCAATTCTGGTTAGAACAGTCTGTTAGGCTGGACAATCTCAGCTAGCCATCTCAAAAATGTTCTGAGCAGTTTATAGCCCAAAGTCGATCTTCAGGTGGTGTTTTTCGGTTTAGTGGTATTATCATTGTCCTGGAGAAATTGCTATTGTGGAGCCCCATCCTCCTTTTTGAGACTTCAATCGCCACTGTTAGGCATGCTCATGGTTCACTGCAAAAAATTCATAGAGACTCAAACCAAAATTATATACTTAAAAATAGATGAAACCTTTTTCTAGATTTAGTTAGTAATCTATATGAGCACTAATATCATGACAAAAAGTTTAAAAATATATTAATCTTAGGCCTTATGAAAAGCTGTTATGGGGTCAATATAAAACCAAAACGATTATGAGATTGGTAGCAATAAAATAGTTCTTAAATATTAATTTTGATCTTTAAAACTTTTCTTAAGGTATAAATGTCACCTCAAAATTTATAATATATATTGAGGTGATATTTATACCTAAAGAAAACAAAGAGTCAATATAAAACCAAAATATTGAAATTAGTGGAAATAAAATAGTCCTTATATATTTGTTTTTCTTCTGTCCCATATTGGGTGACTTTTCTAACATGAGACAGAGATTTTGATTTTTACTTTAATAAGCATGTTTGGGTTTAGAGAAGGAGAAAGCCCACTCCAACTCCAAAGGCAGCTTTAATTTTTAAATGGGACTGGTAATGCAAAGAGACCATTTGGAATACATATCTGTAGATAGTAGCAGAAACAAACATTTGAGAACATTTATGAAATTTTATCCTTTTGGAAAGATGATATACCAATAGACCAATTTACTCTTTTGCTTGGGGCATTTTTTTCTGGATTATTTGTCCTTTTACTTCAGATATCTCATTTGTTCATGTAGTATTTGGATTCCTTAGCTGGATATCTTTATTCTCCTGAAAAGACAGAAACAAAACCCTTCCAAATACTAATTTTGGGGGCATTCTCTTTTGGCAAGATATATCTGACAAATGCAAAACATTTATTAGTTTTAAAGGTGAGTTTAGATTAAATAGCCATGTTGTTTAATGAACTATCATCTCTTCTAATTAAAAGTTGTCTCTTGTTCAAATTGAATCTTTATCAATTTTGGTGGTATCCATAGCTTTTCTTCTCCCGTGGAAACAAAAGCAAATCTCCTTTCCCAACATAACACATTTTCAGGTGTCTATTCTGAGGTCAGTACATCTTTAAAGTATTTTTACTGACTTAATTTTGTTTTTTCTACTACCTAATGTTTTGCCACAGCTGTTGTTCCTTTCTCACTAGCATTTAGAAAATTCAAAGTTAATAGAGCATTATGCAATCTATTCCTGGGGGGTCTTTATTATCCCTTTCTGTTTATTTAGCATATCCTTTAGAGTTCGATTTGATATTTCTATAACTGCCTGCCCTGTAGGAGTGTGTGGTATACCATAATATGCTTTATGTTACAATAAGCAAAAAACTGTTTCATTTTCTTAGAGACATATTCTGGAACATTATCTGTCTTTATTTGTACAGGTGTACCTATGATGGTCATAACTTCCAGAAAAATGTGTGATTACCAAATCAGTCTTTTTCAAACTCAAAGTAGTTATTCATTGAACCGGAACAGTTGTTCATAGATACCTGAATAGGTATATTTGGTGTGGTGTACATATTTTAATTTTCCAAGTTCTACTTTTTTGAGAACCCTTTGAGTTACTTCCTGCAGGTAGTGGTGTTTGGTTTTATAAAGAACAAGTAGAACCTTTCCTTATACTTTCCATGACTTGTTGTCACGTGATCAAAAATTCTTTTTTTTTTTTTTTAACCTTTGGTAGGGACATGATGTTTTTTAAATGAAATTCCGAGGCCTCAAGCATATTTATAATAAATAATTGGTCAATTTCTGCATTACCTTGTATTAGAGGACCTGGCAGACCTGTATGGGATCAGATGTGTGTTATGTATATGGGATGATTTCTTTTCTCGATTGTATCTTGTAACTGAATAAATAAATAATAAAGTCAATTCTGTGTCATCTGGTATAAATTTAGCAGTTTCAATGTGCAAAACAACTCTTTCTGCATATTGTTCAATAGGATTAGCCTCTTCTCTGAACTACGTATTTCACTGCATTTGTAGATCCAATTAGCAAAGGCTCTAAAACAGCTTTAACCAAGTCTATGTAGTCTTAAGGGATAATTTTATTTCAAACTGAACTTGAGTTTAACATTTGCCTCACAAAAGGTGAATGCATGCCATATGAGGCTATCACTTCCTTGAATCTCCTTGTATCTAACATTGGCTCAGGAATCCAATTAGCTGTAGTAGAATCTCTATCTTTTGGCAGTTCCCATAAGGTTACTGGATATATTAAGGTTTGTAGTTTGAAATCTTAGGCTGTTCCTCTCGAACCTTATAATGCAATACTGAAATTGGTTCTCCATTCAGATCTGTCTGGATCTGAATACTCTATGATCTGTTTTATTTTTTCCAAGGCATGTATCTTGGCAGTGAAACCAAATAGCTTTTTAAGAGATAAACCAAGAATTATCAAAATTACAGCAAAGATTATCAAAATGACAATTAGCAGAGTACATCAGTCCCAGTGAAGTTGATTATTCCTTAATTTAGTCATTCCGTTTTTAAATCATGGATTACCTCTTATCGTGGACTAGATATAAAATATCTCATAAGCTTTTCTTTGTGAATGTTTGATCTCCACCTGCTGCTGTTGTTTGGGGGAAACTGGAATCTTTAAGCAATGAGGCTTAGCTGAAGGCATTACAGCCCAGGATGTTTTTTTGAGAACCTGGAAGTCTTCCTTTGAAAAGGACTCAAGAAGGAAACTGTCTCCCAGCCTCTATGGGGTGTAAGTGCCAAACTCTAATGATCCTTGGCTACAAGCTGTGAAGCTTCCTCCAGTTAACATTTTAAAAGTTTGTCTCCCTCTGGTTAGATCCAATTAGCAAAAACAGATGGCCTATAATACCTACCCAAGCTCTTTAGACTGGGTCATCAGCAGCTGCCCCTGTGGTGTTAACTCAGGCTCCTTTCTGTATTCTCAGTCTCATTTTCATTAAGACCCTCCATGGACAATCAAAATAATCTGGTAAATTTTTGGATTCTCCACTTGTTACAAGGCTTGTTCATTTATTTATTGCTACGGTTTAGATCTAGACTGTTCCACCCAAAGGCCTGTGTGCTTAAAGGCTTGCTTCTCCTGAGAAGAGGAGGAGCCTGGTAGAAGGACATTGGGCTACTGGAGATATGTCATGAAAAGAATATTGGATTCTAGCCCCTTCATGTCTGTCCTTTTGTTTATTAGCTGCCAAAACTGAGGGAATATTATCACGATGATGCCCCGAACCTTCCTAGTGAGCAAGATTGAAACTGAGAAGCCAAATACTTCTCTTCTCCTTGTGAGCCAGGTTTGTTATTGAGATAGGATCTCACTGTGTCTGGAACAAGCAATGGAGACCAAACTGGCTTTGAATTCACAGAAATCTGTCTGCTTCTGCATCCAGCATGCTGGAAGGAAAGGCATTCATCATCATTTCGTATGAGTTGATTTTCTAATGTATTTTTATTATAGTAATGCAAAACTGACATACATGCATGCTAACAGTCAGTTATATAGCCTGACATATTAGTCATCCTAAGGTTAATCATGTCTGGCTTCCTCATTTGCAGAATGGGAGACATAGCAGTAGATGAACATCAATTAGGGAAATTGCCTCACCTCAACTGTATCACAGAATATGAAGACAGACTTCATAACTCAGTGTACCTACTGTCCTGATTTAATTCCATGGTCCTAACTTTACTGGTACATGGCAATGCAGGAGAGAAGCAAGGAAGCACTAGGTTGCTAGATAGCTGTAGTATTTACTGTTGATGCCACCTTCTCCATGGCCCTCTTAGTATTTTATAAGCTGTCTACAGAACATAAACCTATTTCCAAGAGTTTTACTTTTGCTTATTCCTTTTCTTTAAAAGATATAGAAATTCTTCACAGAACAAAACCCTGCTTACACTGAGGCATGGTCCCTCTTCTCCATTTCCCAAAAATGCTGCAACAGGGACTACAACTGATTCCACATGAGCCTTTAAGGGGATGTAAGATCACAGACATGGAATGAGGGTAAAACAAGAGAGCTGGTTTTTGTTATTTGTTTTGTTATGTTGTGTTTTCCCTTTGTAACAAAATCTATGCTGGAAAAGTTAAACAATGCTAAAAATGTTAAATTTCATAAAAGATTAAGATTTAAAAAATTTACCTTGTGGGTCATTGTTAAATCATATATGGAATAAAGAGCTACGTACCTTAAAAAGACAAAGTGTAAATGTAACATTTCACAAGCTTTTTTTTTTTTTTTTCAATGTGGCTATCTTGGAAAACTGCTTCATTCTGAGTATTTAACAAAGGCGTAACAAGTCAAATTCTAATCAGGAGGGCTCAAGGTTGGGTCATCTCTAAGTCAATAGAGTCATCTGTATTCAAGTCACTATTGCTGTTTACTTTGGAAGTCAACTTACCCTCGGAAGGAAACCATCAATTTAGAAGAAATATCGAGGCTCAACATCATAAAGCTCCTACTGCAACACAGAAACCTCTGTCCCAGCTGTACTGCTGCAGCCAGGGCACTTAATTCCTTCTCCATCATTTGACAAAGAACAAATTTAAGGTGAGGGACTTAACTTAGAATCAATTTTTTCATCCCTGGGACAAACCAAGAATCTGTTCACAATGTTTAACCTAGACAAGAAAGGCAATGCAGATGCTAAATTAAACTGTCCGTGTGTCATACATTCATTAGCCATATTATGATTACATGAGTGTGCATGGCACAATAAGAAAATTTAGTGAAAATACTTTGTATCTTTTCTTTAATACAATATGTGGTACATATAAGGAGAAAACTACCTTAAAGAATTTGTTTTATTTCTCATTCCCTTATTCCTTTCTATGGCTTTTGCCTGAGCAATCATTTGAATGCTCTTAAAATGTGTGCATGAGTGAATGCGTGTGTGTGTGTGTGTGTGTGTGTGTGTGTGTGTGTGTGTGAGACTATCTGTGTATTGTAGCTACAGGACAATCGTAGGTGTGTTTCTTCAGGTAGCATCACTGCCATCTTGGCTTTGAAGATTTTAAGACAGCGACTCTCACTACCTAGAACTAATCAAATAGTGTAGCCATTAGGGAGTCCTGTGACTGCTTTTTTAGTACTGGGGTTTACAAGGCTGCACCATAGGGCCTGATATTTGCGTGGGCTTCCCAGGGATGCCCCATGTCCCAATGCCTGCAAACTGTGTTTTTTCTACATTGAAATGTCAATGTTTTATTTTTTGTCACTTGCATATTTATAACACAGTTTGTATTTCATTCCTATAGTAAAATAAATTGACAACCCCAAGCCCAAATTCCTAATGTATCACCACTTTAAAGTCATCAAAATTCAAAATTAATGGTGTGACTATACTTTATCAGTTTTCTTAAAATTTTTATGCTCCTTTAGAGAAACTAAGTAGTCAGTCAAGAATTAATTGGTCTTCATGTACCAACTAAGTTCTTTAGTATAAGTTAATTTCCATATATTCATCCCTCAGCTACTTTTTATTCCTTCATGTACCTAAGGACTGTAAGTATCATCTATTTAATATTTATTTTATCAGCCTTACCTTTAATGTTAATACAGGCAACCAAACAAACTTCTTACAAAATTGATATTCATTCTGCATTTTTGGAGACACTAAGTCAAAAGTACATAGTTTTATTAAAGATTGTTTTCCTTGAGAAATAAAGGCATGACCACTATATTTCAAATAAAACAAATATAATTATTTATAATATATTAGATATCATTCGAAGAATACATTTCTCTAAAGCTAAATCCCCAATCTTTCCATTATCATGTCCATAAATATTTCATGTGCTTTTTTTTAATAACAAAAAAGTGATGGCAGAAGGAGGGAAAACTATGTGTACAACTAAATCAAGATAATGCTTACCATGTTTTGACTAGTAAAGTGTAAATGGGTCAGAGCAAGGAGACTGAAGCTGTAGAAGCTATGATGGTGCTCACGCTGGGCACCTATTCAGATCTGTTGCCTTGCTGTGTTAGGTCTTTCCAGCTTCCACCCTCAACCAGTTCACTCTCCCTTTTAGCTACTTGCTCAGTTATTATTTCCACAAATGTTCTACTAAAAAACCACAGCATTTCAACCTTTCCCAGCTATTAGCCTGTCTCCCAATTTCTTTGACTGTTTTAACAACAGAAACTCATTAACACTTCAGTCTTCTCCTCCACTTGGCAAAACCCAGTCTCACATGACTTCCCTGTTTGGGTAGCTCTTCCTAGCCAGGTGTTTAAGGCAAAGCAGTCAACATTGATATGGGATGCCCCTCTGTATGCTGTGAATACCATTGGTGAATGGAACTTAAATAGGTGACTAAAACTAAACTGAATGCTGGGAGAAAGGAGGTAGAGTTAGGGAGAAGCCATGGAGCTGCTGCCAGAGACAGACGTATTGAAACTTTGCTGGTAGACCACAGCCTTGTGGTGATGCACAGATTAATGGAGATGGGTTAAATTAAAATGTAACAGTTAGCCAATAAGGAGCTAGAGCTAATGTGCCACGTAGTGATTTAAATAATGTGGTTTCTGTGTGGTTATTTCGGGGCCAAGTAAGCTTTCCTTCAACACAACATTGCATCAATACAGACAGATTGATGTTGGAGTGATCTTTTGCCTCCTTTTTGAAATCTATATATTCCACTGGTAAACAAGTGCTGCTTTCTACTGGCTTTTCTGAGGTCATCCCTGTGTATCCATTCTCAGTTACTGTGAAGACTCAATAGGAAGTCCTTCCCAGTGAAGATTGCCAAGTCTCAGACAATCTACATTTGTCTTGGGTTCTTGTTTCTTAGTGAATATTCTTTCCTTCTAGACAGGGCCTAATTTCTCACACTGCACTTTGTTACCTTATCCAGCTTCTCTTTCTATGTCAATGTTTGAACCTGAACGGATCCTCCTCACCAGAAATTAACACTGTGTACATTCATTGTCCACTCACTATGAAATGTTCCAAAAATGCATGCAAGTCAAAAGAGTAGAGAGGTGAATATTCTTCGACTTCCAAATGCTCTTAGTTGATAACCCTTTGCCAGTTATTTATAGCTCCTCTTTGAATTTTAATTACCCATTTAGCAAATGTCTAAAATGAATAGTAAAATCAAATTTATGTAAAATACTTTCAACATAATTGTCATGACTGAGAATAATTAGCACCTACAGAGAACAATTGTTTTTAAAAAATTTATTGTTAATTATGTGTGTGTGTGTGTGTGTTGTATGGGTTTCTGCTTTTGAATGTTGTTTGCACAGAGGCCAGAAGAGGAGGTCATAGCTGCTAGAGCAGTAACTACTCTTAACCACTAAGTCATCTCTCTAAGCCTCATCATGTAGACCTCTTTTTAAACATTTCTCTCTCTCTCTCTCTCTCTCTCTCTCTNATTAGCTGTTCCATAGAATTCTTTAATGTTCCTTATCTAGAATTTAATTCACAATTATATAGACTCTAAATGTGTTTTCATATTTTAATTACGTTCCACACATGTGAACATTCCCATGACTGTCTTAGATAGGAAAATGTTCTTACATATAAAATACAATAAAGGAATTGAAGTGTGTTAAATATTTAATGAGAAAAGTAGTTATGAAAAGCACAATTTTAGAATAATATTTATATTTATGGACATTGGAAATTTTACTGGTCTTTATTTTAAGGTTTCTGGGACAAGTGTCATATAGCTATGGTTGGTTTAAAACTCACTATGCAGTTAACTTGACCTCAAACCATCAACTTCGTAACTCACCCTTGCAGTTCCTGGGATTATAGATGTGCTTCTGCACACTCAGCTCTGAGCAGCATATTTTTTTAAAGGAAGCCAGGCTTGTGATTGTTACAGAGTTTTAGCTTTATTAATTAAAATTGATTTCTTCAAATGCACCTGATGTTGTATGAAAATAAAGTTATAGCTATAAATTTAAGATCGAGAATAAATGAAATGTTTATTTTTGTATAGTTTGTGACATTTTAGGACTGAAATTTAAAAATAGATTAACTATGTCTCTGTTGTATTTTCAGATCCTCTAGTCAGTACTGCCCCTATGTAGGGGCAGTGCGTTTTTTAGCCTTTGTTTAAATTTGTTAATTTTAAAACCAGCTTTTTTTCCTTTATCTATAGGCAGACATACAGTGTCCCCGTGAACAAATATAAATGTTTCTCACAGTGAACTTTGTATTCATTGGCTTCCGTCTGTCACCTTGGCACAGTGTTTCAATAGCCGTGGACAAAGGACATCTGCTGAGTATCTCCTTGGCATCTTCTGTTGGACTGCCAGGAATATGAAAGTCCCTTTTCTGAATATCACTTACAACAAAACGAAATGTACTCGAACGTTTTTCATAATTGGAATATAAATTTAAAATATCTTCTAAGTTAAAGAGATTTGTGCATGATGAGGAGAAACTCACATCTTTCAATCAGGCCTCCAGTGGTTGGCAAGGCACAGTGACACTACAAGGCACAATGGGCTGGAAAGCATGATGGTACTGCGAGGCATGGTGCTACCCATAAGGCATGGGGGCCCCATCCTGCAGTCTCTTCACTCTGAAAATGAGGTAGGAGGATCTCATGAGCTGGGAAGTTGAAGATCAGTCCAGGCAAGACTGCAAAACTCAGTCTCAAAAACCAAACAAAAGTCAACTAAAAAGAAGCATTAAGAACACACGCACCCTTTCCCTGCTTTGATATCCATCAGTTTGAGATTGATGCACATCGCTCATCATCTGTGTTACAGTCTCAAATTCCTATCAACGGTTTTCCTTTCATCTCTCTGTTATAAAAATTATAGAAAATGTTCTTGCCCTAGATTCAGAAATATCTATTAGGCTGTTTCTATAGCGCATGGTATTGTTGATTTACTATTTCATTTAGTAAATACTAAAAACAAAATGTTTAAAACTGCATTTTTAAAGTTTTTTTAGCTTTTTTATTTATACATAAATTCATCTTTCAATGTCTACTGATATAAATTCATCTTAAATTTTTCCTGGTTAAAAGTCGAGCAGACTGCAGCTTCTAGGGAGATTCGGCTGTTCCTTTCAAGACTCACATATGACTGAGCTCTGCAACCTAATTTTATGTATTTTTATCTCATGGATAAATAGGAGTATTTTCAATAAAGTTTCTCAACAATTTTTTTCTGAGAGATTACTTGTCTTTAAATTTTAAGTTTCATAGTTCTGCTATCTTATCTTGAAAGTCATATATAAGAAATCAACAAAAAATAAGTTTCCTTTAAGGTTGTGTCCCCTGGTGAGTAGATGATGCGCCCCCCTCCCCCCAGATGACTCTATATCTGTGAGTGTATGGGAAGCACAGACTGGAATCAGTGGGCTGTAGAAAAAAGGGACAGGAAGTTAGGAGGGGTCTGGAGCTGGGGAGATGGGCTTGGGAAGAGTTAGGGGAGGATTTTAGAGTGAATATAATCAAAATATATTGCATTCACATATGAAATTCTCAAAATAGTTAATAAAATACTCTATTAAACAGGATAAAACTGTGAAAAGGTAGTTCTAAGAAGAGTTGGGGATTATGAGGATTTGGTTGGCATCTTTGTTTTTCCCCAATATATTATGGCTTGAATACTATCCTCTGATATTTCTTACACACCATCTTTGGGCCTTAGTTTTTATGTGGATGGCTTTGACTTACTAAAACTTTACAACAAAGGGCATAACTTTTCCCCTTGCTTACTTATGCAATTGTCCATTCGATCACATATAACTGAATAGATTAGAAAGTCTGTGAAACTCACACCTTTTTTTTTTATAAACTAAGACATGCTCACATTTCTGGATTTGATTAATTCTTTATTGCTTCTACACTCTGCCTTCCTGATTAATTGAGCTGTCTCCTAACTAATTTCCCAGACTTCAGTTTCTTTATTCTTTTGAGAAATATTTTAAGTACCACAAAACTAATGACAATTTATTATAATTAGTATGGTAGTTAAGAAACTGCAGTGTTAATATGATTGTGAAATAATTATGATTTTTCAGAGTAAGAATGAACAAAAAGTTATAACGTTAATGAGTACAATTAGTGAAATAATGTTTTACTCCTAGATTAATTACAAGGCTGAATTTTTTCATTATATTAAAATTAAAATTTATATATGTATGTATGTATGTTCTTAATTGGTACATACAGAATCATCACACACAGACTGGAGTAACCTTTGCATGTGTAACTAAAAATAAATGAAAATACAATTATTCAAATTCAATATTCTTGAATATTTATTAAGTACAATTAAGTTAATTGATTTTATGTCCAACTCAACTATTTAATGGAAAAATTAGAAAATGACTGTAGTAAATTCTCAAGTGGATATCAGTTCTTTTATAAGGAGTATGTCAGTTTCAGAGACATGGCATCATCTACAATCATGTTATGAACTTGTACCAGAATATATGTATTGTATTATTAGAGACTGAATATACAATGGGAATGTTGGGATGGTTTGGTTCGAAGAAAGAACAATGCCTTCAAAATCAGAAATATATAATAAATAAACTCTCTGAGAGGCTCTATTGAAACGGAAACCAATGCTTAATTTCTCTTTAATCTGACAAAGTCGATACAAATAAAGCTGATGCAAAGCGTGGATTTTAAGAATTGAGAACTCCTTGGTAGACAGATGTCACCCTCACACATAAACCTGCACATGCTTGTGGTCGCCCGTGGCTGCTCAGAGCATGACTCTGTGGTCCACTGTGTGTTGCAATACCAATTTTATGCTCGGCCAGTTAGAAAATCCAAGTTGACTACATAGGGAATAGTAGCTAAGTCAGAGTTCTGAATGCAAAAAGGTGTCAGGAAATGTGCCCAGGATCAAGCACTGCATGTAGGGAAAGAAAGATGACTGGTACCAGGGGTGACAATCTAAGACCTCAAAACACCAACTTCAAGAGATCTGCAGGAGAGAAAGTAAATATTTCCCAGTTTGTAGGAATGGGTCTTCTTCTTAGTCGGTAACCAAAAACTAAATTGTCATGAGGTGAGTGTGAAATAAATACCTTTTTAAAGCCAAATTGTTTCGAACAACTGAACAAATTTTTCATTAGTCCACGTAGACTGTAAGGAATACATAACCATATTATCTAACAAAGAAGTGCAACCAACCGGAAACTTATGTTTAAAGTATGGAACAAAGAGAGCTGAAAGGGATAAACGTTTAAGCACAGAATATAGTTTTCTAAAGTATTACTTTTCTTAAAATGATAAGTAACTGTTAGAAGGAATTTGGAAATGGTATTACAGCTGTCAAATAGGCTAATCATTGACATCTCATGAAATAATAAAACACTCAGTTATTGCACACAATGACAGATGGAGGAAAAATAACAGGCCGAAGACTAACATGATAAATGGAAAATTATCACTGGAGTAATAAACACGGTAGAGTCAATGCTATTATTTCCAAAAGGTGCATGCTGCCAAATTAAAAAGTAGATGTTTTTAGACTGCATAAAAAGATATGAGGTGGAAAAATGAAGTGATAAATGAATATGCATTAAAGACAAAGGTATAAATAGAGACTAGAGAGATAACTTTGCAGGTAAGAGTGTTTCCGCTCTTGTAGAGGACCCACGTTTAATTCCCAGCTCCCATTTCTGGGTGACTCACAACTACCTGTAACTGTTGCAGGAGACCAGAGAAACATTTCTGGTTTCCAAGTGCACCTGCATGCATTTGCACATACATGTGCAGTAGTGTAATTAAACAAGCAATGAAAAGGGCAGAAAAACATGTACTGCATGAGAACTAAATACCAGAAACCTGGGATGGTCATGATAACATTTGAGGAAGGAGAAGCCAGGGCAAGTGTTCAAGGACCCATGATGTATTGGTGTCGATGTCTGTGTTGTTCATGATGATGGAAAGGTCAGTTCAAAGAAGAGACAGAGTTCCTCAATTCGCGGTATTCTTTTAAACAAAGTAGGAAGAAAGAGAAATTGATAACTCCCCAAATATGTTAACATTTGTCTTTAACTTTCCTCTCATTGTTTTTCAGGCAGAGGAATGTAATACTTTCTCCAGTATGTTTAAGGAAAAACAGAAAAATGGCAACCATTAATATCACCTTTGTAGTCAGTTATATCGTTAAAAGATAGCATTAATGGAGAGTAATGTCAGAGCCTTTACCTTGCGATGCCCATAGATGAATAGGCAAATCATAGCATAACAACAACAGAAGCAGATGTAAGTAAGCCCATGTACAATGAATTCTTTTCCTTGTGTTGATAAATCCTCCTGTGAAAACCCCAAGCCCACAAGTCTTCCTGCTGAATCCGACTGGCTATTTTAGAAAGAAATACCAATCTCTAGCATAGTGTTAACCACAAGCCTTACCAGAAAGACAGGAACTCACTCCAGGTGACGTTATGACCTTAGTGTCATTCTGATGCCAGTACTAGACCAGGCAAAGACATTCATTCACAGAGGAAGCAGACACAACTTTAAAGCAGTGTTCTTTGGTGTGGATGGGATGCTTCTGCTCCTGTGGTTCAGACAAGTCTGAAGTCAGTGATTTTCTTGTTACCTAGTGCATGTTCTTTCACAGACTTCTCTCCACGTGTTGTGCTTATGTCTGTTTTCAGAAATCTGGTTATAAGTCTAATGATATCTAAACTGTCATGTTCTCTACTAAGTGAGTTTCCACTAGGAATGCAAGAAACTTTGACCTTCAGATATCTGCATGTTCTCTGAGATGAAGAACAGAGACTGGCATTGTCCTCACAAGTTAAGTACCTGGAAACACCCACAGAATCATATTAAATGAAAACAGCCATTGTTCTTATATAGGGTGCCACATAGTTGGCTGATCTTGCTGTGAGAATTAGCTGAGGTCTTCACAGGCCTAAAGGATGCAAGGTCCCCTCCACTATCCATGTGGTGACACTGGGACACAATGAAGGATTTAAGAATGTGGCTTCACGAGGCATCGTGAGCTTATCTGGTAATAGCCCAGTTGGTAATATCCAAAATTTGAGAATCATAGAGTACAGCCAAATTTTACAAATAACGGTGAAGTATTCCTGAATGAAAAGATGTAGCAACAATAGCAAGAGGTTGCTCCCCCATCCCTACATGTTGAATATCAACAAATCTCAGATATAAAATACTGGACAGAAGAACCCTGTCATATCATTTACACATTGCACTTCAGGAGTCACGAAATTCAAGAGATTTGAAGTCAGAGACACGGCGTTAGAAAGCAAGGTGTTTGCTTGCTGACTGGGGACATGGAAGACATGAAGCACCAAAGGACTGTGGTAGTGAATGGACCAGTTCACAATCTGTTTCGCTCTTTGCACAGGTGTTGATATTCCACAAAGTAAGCAGCATGTGTAATCACTGGATTTTTTTCTTGATCTCTTCCCTGTATAGTGTTTTGTAAAAGTTGAAATAGCAAATGATGTCTTCATGAGAAAAATGAACGAGACACTAAATTAACGTACTTCCTTTGATATGAGCAACTCCTTCAAACCAAGATAGGTCAGCAGAGCCACAGGTACACCCTGCATCCATCATCTGTGCCTCAGAGCACGACATGCCCTCCAGCAGGGCAGCACCACCCTATTCAGAAACCTGTATTTCAGGCTTTTCTAGAAAGGAACGACTTTAAAGTAAATAAGACCCAAGGGTATCCTTTACTATCTTTTGGGGGAAACGCCTGTGCAATGATTTTTATTCTCAATGGGAGATTTAAAGAGTCTTCCAAATGCTAACCCACGTAGCATATCAGCAGATAAGAAGGATGACTGAACCTTCTCTGAAGGAGACTATGAGATACCAGTCCATTAAGCTATCACAACTGCAAGCCTTACAATGACAAGTAGATTTTTATGGGCTTATCTCTTACAAGTCTTATTATAAACAAGAAGCTATAGTGCCCCCATCCCTTGCAACCATAATATAATTATGAAATCAACCAAAAATCTGATAACTCCCTATATTTGCCAACATGAAAAATACTAAAGTAATCCATTACATACTTGAACATTTTAAGTTTTATTTTTATCTATTTTTTATTCACCTTAATAAACACCAAAATGTTCCTTTAAAAAAATGCTACTATATTTTATTAACTTATTTGTGACCACATACATGTCATAGTGTGCTTGTGGATATCCGAGAGTAGCTTTTGGCCTATGTTCTCTATGTCCATGCGTGGGTCCCCAGGAGGAGCTCACTCCAGTTTCAGTTTGACAGCAAACACGTTTACATTCTGAGACATTTCTCTGGCCCTGCCAAAAACTCCTTGTGTTTATTTAAAGGAAGCTGTGTTGAGACTAGTGGCCCTGTCAAGACGCACAATAACTCCGATTCAAAGGTGGACCATTTTGCTCAGCATGCTTGCTTTCCGTGTAATTCCACCACTTGTTAGGCATAACCGCAAAGCACTGGGGGTTTGTACTTTTAGCGTATCCTCTCATGTTTCATTTAAGATTCACAGCACATTTTCTCCCACCTCCACCTTTATTTAATTTGAATATGCACAAGGATTTACAATTTCAAATTTCAAGTCTCTTCTGCTAGGTTTTATTTTAGGAGAACCACAGTTTCAGGTAAGAACAGGAATGCATCATTTCTCCTGAGTAACAGCTATGTTTGTGTTGCTGCAAAATCATATATCACCATAGAATAGTACACAGAAAGGAGGTCTTGCGAGTACCAAAGTTAATGTCAATGCACAGTCGTTAGAAATACATCAGTTACATAAAAGTGAAAGGCTCCCAGGGAGAAGTAAACACCCATTTTATCATTTTATTTTCTTTTTTTAAGGGCAGAGAGAAGCAGCCCACAGTCAGCCCCTCTCTAAAAAAAGCTGGCAAGAACTAGTTACATGCAAAGTTGGAAAAGAAACCTGAATAAATTACTTCTAGGAGCATCACATCACGGAGAGTCAAGGGCATTCATATGTGTAATAGACTCCCATGAGCAGGCCATAGGACTTGATTTCACGATGGCCCAATCTAATAATGAAAACTGGTAATGAAGTTCAGGATTTAAATGAATTGTAAAATCAGAGTGTGTGCAGTTTATACATGAAATCTTGGTACAGCAGCTGATCTTCCCACCAGCCTGGATGCCCATAGAGGTTTGCTGTGCATGAAGAATATGTCTGCTAGAAATTTAATAAAGCTCCAATAATTAAATATATGTGTTTATATTCAAGCAAAATGGTTTTAATTTTAAAATTAAAGTATTTATTGAATTTGAATGTTAAATTTAAAAGTACAACTTCTTGTTGTGAGAGCATTATTCTGCTTCTTAAGTTGATTTGCATATTGAATACTATTTTCCTTGAAAACTAACCTTAATTTATTAGGGAAAAATCTTTAGGTTGTCTAAAAAGCTGTACAATCAAATGTAGATCATTGAAAAAGGTTTAAGGGGAAAAATAAAATTTAAAAGCAAATCATTGGGCAGGTGGGCAAATGTGTCTCAGTGGGTAAAGTCACCTGCCATTAAGGTTGATGACCTGCGTTTCATCTCCAGAATCCACATGGTAGAAGAGAGAAATGGACTCCCGTGGGCTACCCTCTATGTACACACTTGTGCCATGGTACAAATAAGCATACAGGTGCATGCACACACACCAAATAAATATATTTACTAAAATTTTTATAAACATTTGTCATTAACATTATATGTGAACATCTTATTAAGGAAGAAACAAAGGTATAAGTAATACAAAAACATAATCTGAAGCTTCTGAAAATATATATGTGTAAAAACCTCTTAGATATACATTAACATTTGAAAAACAAATTTAAATGTTAGCATATCAAATCTGTGACTTAAACTTTTAGAATTACTTATTTATATTGTTATTATTTCATTCTGATAAAGCCATATATAAGATCTCAGCACTTGGGAGGCAGAGGCAGGTGGTTTTCTGTGAGTTCAAGGCCAGCCTGATTTACAGAGTGAGTTCCAGGACAACCAGAGCCACACAGAGAAACCCAGTCCTGACAAACAAAAACAAAGCAAAACAAACAAGCAAACAACAAAAGATTTTAAGTTTTACTTCTTAAAGCTTTAAGCTTTATTTTATTTTCAATTTTGAAAATGTAAAATTTGCAAATTTTTGTTATTGCTTTCATACAGAATTTAGCTTTGGAGTTGTTCTTGGACTGGAAATTGCAATGGAGACTAAGCTGGCCTTGAACTTGGAGTATTTACATCAAGACTGAGGAGGTTGTAGCTGTTTATGATCACATCACCGAAATGATGCAACTTACCACGCAAGAGGTCTATTCTAAGAGTTAAAGACGATTCTTCCTAAAGCACTATTTAGTAACATTTACATTTTTATCTTTTTTTTTTTCTTTTTGGATTTTTGAGACAGGGTTTCTCTGTAGCTACGGAACCTGTCCTGGAACTAGCTCTTGTAGACCAGGCTGGCCTTGAACTCACAAAGATCCGCCTGCTTCTGCCCCCAAGTGCTGGGATTAAAGGAGTGCGCCACCACCGCCTGCCATACATTTTTATCTAAGACCAAATCTTCACACTTCCTGGATGCTTTTGTGAATGAGAAAGGCCACTGGAATCAGGTTGAGCATCATTTTTGGCACTTTTGATGACATCAGCAGAGAAGGGTTTCCTGTACTGAGTCACTTAGCAAAGCTTCTGTGCAAAACATGTACGCAAATCCTACGCAAGTTCTAGGTCTTTATTAAAAACACTTCCTGCAGTCCAGCCTCATGGTGCTGCTTGCTGCTTGAGTCATTTCTTTCTTCCTTACCAGAGAGACTAACAGGTTTCCAAACAAGAGTCTTGTAAGATCAACTTGGATGCAGTTTCTGTTTTGACTTGCTGAGAAACTTGGAAAACATCTTCTTTATTTTATGTGTAACACGTTTACTCTTATCTCCTAATTTATTTCAAGATTCTTTGTACAAAACCAGCTCCATTTAGCTGGAGTCCCTTGATGTGTACAGCAACTGCCTGTTTTGCCAGAAAATAAAATAAGTGTTTTAGTTCTTGTTTTGCTTTAAAGCCTCTTTTATACAATGGGGTCTTTCAAACCAAAGTTGGGAAGTCTGCACATATTTCCATTCTTTTATTTAATATTCATTTAGAAACGTGAGCATTGTATTTTCTCAAATATTTTTGCTTTCTTTGCAAATCTGGCATTACAAAATCATGGGTTTAGTTATGCCATCAAGTTTCATATCACTTAGTGCCAAAACCTGAACAGCTTAGAGGCTGACCACACTGACCTAATTAGGTAAGGAATAATGAAGAAAGGATAGACATGAGACACAAATACACATAAACTGGAATTGGCTGGGCTGCACACTCTGATGGAGGTGCACTGGAAGCCAGCAAACTCAGTGTTTTATTTTATAAATCTGAATGGAGGAGGCAGGTTCATTGTATCCAGCTGCATGGAGGAGGCAGGTTTAACTAATTTGGGTAGGGACTCTCTGTAGGACAGTGCTATCAGGCTGTAAACATATAGGAAGAGGAAGCTGCAGTGGACATTTTCTCTGCACACTGTCTTCATCCACACTTGGATCAGGGGAAGATTTGCCATTTCTCTGAGTCTGATCCGAAGAAGGTTTTGGTATTGCTTTGGGCCTGACATGACCGTGCTCAGGCCAACCATGAGTATTGATTCAAAATGTCATCAATTCCCCACTTTAGGACTCCCCCCAGTTACAGAAAGAGCCCATTAGCTGCTTGGAATGCAGAAAAACACTGACCCTGGGGTGTCCAACTCTAGCTGATACATGTGCAGCCCAACCCCATACCCATTTCTCAGGGACTATTACAAAAGAGATGGAAAGATTATGAGAGCCAGTGGAGCAGGATGTCTGCTGTGAGACAGTCTTCTCTATATGACAGGGTAGCTGCACTCACAAACTCTCAACAATATGGCTGCCGAAACAGGATCTATACACTGACAATACTAGTTGACGTTCCAATGTGAATGGCCTTAATCTCACAAGGCCTCACGCCTCAGATGAAGAACTGCAGACCCTCAGTGACAACTGAGAGAGGCAGAGCATATCTTCTCCATGAGTGAGCCCACTGGCAGGTGATTCAGTCCTCAACTTGGGGTCCCTCATAAGATAGCAATCTTATGGTACCATAACTGATTACATGATTAGCACCAGAATTTGATCAGAAGGGAGAGAGAGAGATCTTGTCGTGGTACTTCTAGGTCAGCCTGTCCTCTCTGTGGCCAGAATGTGCCTTCTCACAGCATAGTAATGTCAAGCTATGAAGATTTTCCTACAGGACATATAGATGCCCCAAAGCAGTATTCCAACAGACCCACAGAAGCTGACGTCAACCATGTGTTTTGATTTTGTAGGAAAACCACCAATTGTAAGCAGAGCCTATCAAGGGTTTGTGGTCTCCATCCACACCAGAACATGAGTTGAGGACCCAGGACATGCGTATTTAAGATTTTAGTCTTATAATAAATGTATGTCATTCAAATTAACTATGATTTGTGAATATATAAATTCCAGAAAAAAATCAATTATAATGACATGCACATGCGCGTGCACACACGCACACACACACACAGACACACACACACACACACACACACCAGGGAAAGAGATAGAGTGACAGTGAGAAACAATTTTTAACACAGAGATTCAAAGTGTTGGGAGCACAGCTCAGTGATACAAGCAAAATGCTTCCCTGGCAAATATAGAGTCCTGGTTTGTTCTCCCAGACCACAAAAACAAACAACAAACAACCTTATGGAAATCATGAACTGTAGAAAATTCACAAGACCTCATCCAAGAATATGGATGTATTTAAAAGAGCATATCTATGGATATATTTTTTAGACTGAGCACCATATAACACTGGTGACCTTGACAATAAGGTGCAGAGTTTGAAATTTAAAATATGGGGAGAAAACCTGTCAGAAACCAGTGCTCAAAAAAAATTAAAAGTGACTAAGGAAATAGTTTAAAATCGTAAGGCACAGATATCATTCGTGAGTCGGAGGATAGAAGTAGGGGAGAAGGTGGCTAAATATTGATTGAGAATATGCTGTCAAGAAATAGAAAATAAAATTCATAACTGATAAAAAGCCTTATCAGGCAACATCACAAACCATCCTCTGTCTTCCTCTCCAGACACAGACCCCAATGCGTCATACAGGTCAACACTACAGGCTAGTTGCTGAAAACCCAAAGATAAATTTAAAACTTCAACTAGAGAAGAGGTGATCTTTAATCTTTTGTGAAAAGGGATAGATGATGGAAATAAGCAAAGAAAATGTCATCTTAAAATTGCTGAGAGAGTGTCTTTAGCACAGCCTACAAAATGAACCCTGTATAAACCCCCAAGGTACCATAGCGCTCACTTGTCATGTCATTATGCTCTCCTATTTTCAATAGATGCTCAAAAGAAAGGTGGTTTTGAGAGGAGAAATCTTTATCTGTTTTGTCTGTTTATTATCAGTATTTAGAATATACCTTTACATGACTTTGTTCTTGTGCACATACACACGCATACATGCACACACACACACACGCACGCGAAAGTCAGTTTCTTTTGTAAAATTTTTACTGAGAATTTTAATTCAAGTATTTCTGCTTTATTAATATTTTTAATGATTTCTAAAGCAGCACAGTGATTCTCAACCTCAGTTTACTTGAAAATAGTCTGAGAAGAATATCATTTTCTGCATGGAACACTAGCTGTTTTGACTGGATAGATGAGAAGAAAGCAAACAATAATTAGTCCTAACAGCTTTATAGTCTCCACGGAGTGTTAATTAACAACAAACAAACAAACAAAAAACCCTCAAAACACAGGCACTAAATGTTGACCTGCAGTGTGCACCATTAGGACTGGCCTATGTTGTCTACACTGGGAAGAGCACCACACATTCACCGAGTGCTTTTCAGCTGAGTAGGTTCACAAAGTCGGAGACAGTTTATTTCCTATTGTCTTGCCTTACTCTCTGTGCTGATTTATTCCCTGCCTAGATTACAATGAACCAATTTAAGTGGATTGGCTAAAGTTTTTCCTTGCTTTGCTTTATTCTCATTCATAAAACAAATTTAGATTCCGCACGCAGCCGTGGACTTTAAACTTCCACCCAGGTGGTACTGGTTTGTGGTAGAAATTGGAATAGAGTCTCACCTTCCAGTCGTTCCTAGGGCTGGTATATTCCTTCTGAAGCGTCTCCTATGGCGACCTGTTATCTGAGTTAGCTCGTCTACACTCATCTCCTCTTGAGAGGCAGGTCCCCTGGGCTGTGTTTCCTTTCCCGAATCCCCTGTTTCCAAGACGTGATGACGGTAAGGAGCTCTGTGACAAGTACGCACACACCCCTCCCCGCTGCAACAGACAGCTGCTCAGGAAGATGTGCATTAATTATACGTGCCTTCTGGATTTGCTTCCAAGATTCTTTCTATTTATACTGAAGTTGGAAAAATACTCAGAAACGTGTAACAGCAACAGTGACAACAAAAGAAACCGTGGGTGAATAGTTGAAATCAGTGTCCAAAAGGCTGTTGTGTCTCTTTAATTCTCTCCTTTCCATCTTATCGTCACTGCACTAATAGGAGACCTGAGAGGTCTCCAGTTAGGATGTATTAATAAAAACGAAGCCTATGAGATGGCACATACATGTAATCTTAGCACTTGGAGGCAGAGGCGGTGGGGGGGGGGTTGCAGTGGGCCATCCTCATCCTCGGTGTGAGATAATAGTCTCTCAAAAATAGCTAATCATCCGAATTGTCCCAATTTCTCTGAAACATAAATAATGGCTGTGCAGGGACTTCATACAGCCATAGGAATGAATCCTATTCTATAAAATAAAGGGAAAGAATAAAAGTGACTTCTAGAAGTAGGTAGGCACACGAAGTCCTTCCTTCCTAGTATAGACAATTACTGGGGCGGTGATATTTAGCTTCCCGAGATTACTGTGATTCACGTTGATGTTGATCTGCCTGTGGTTTTAGAGGTTTCAGAATCAAAAGTTTTAAGTACTCTCAGCAAAATTATCTTGCCATATTTGGTAAAGATAATGCCAGTCAATTAGACTTTATTCCAATAAGTGTCCCTTGAAGGCATGGTACATACACATATTGTACTCCAAGAAAGGGTAGGGGACAGAAAAGAAAAGAAAATCAAGATACATCTGTTTCTATCAGAGTACTTTTGAGTTTGGCAGAAAAAAAAAAAAACCCAAAATTTTAAATAGAACTTTGGTAAAAATTCTTTCTTTAAACATTCCTGTGAATAAAAATTATAAATTTTCATGCAAGCAAGCAGGCAATTTTGCCAGATTTCTTATTTCCTATCACTAACTTCCTCATCACACAAGAATAAAGAATGCAATTTAGCCTTTGCACACAGAGGTAGCTTGAGTTTGGATCTCATTGATAACTGATAAATTAAATCAGGGTAGAGGAAGAAGAGAGGGTAGAAGATGAAGAGGTAGACGTAGAGAAATTGAAATAAAATACTGAAGACTCTAGGTAAGAAAAAGAGCCAATGGGAACTGGGAACTGTGAGTGAGTCCCTGGTGCCAGCTCCAAGCCTTCTCCTTCCTTTGTTTCCCATGTTTCAGGCTATAGTTGAAGGGGAAATATTTTCTGAACACTCCAATTGAATTTCTGAGTCTCTCTTGGATTATTCTTTTATATGATTCTACAATGAAACTGAAGCATTTTGCACCTGTCTCTGAACCCTTGTAGATGGACATTTTTGTGTTTCTATATACCTACTGGTGGTGACTAAAATCTTTCTACTAATAGTTTCTCAAAAAAAAAAAGATAATATAAGACTAACATCACCAGTGTTTTTTTTTTTTTTAAAGAAACTTGGGGAACAAAAAAAGAGCAGTTGAAGATGATAAAAGACAGACACGAAACAAAACTAATTGGATACCTGAAGAGTTGCAGCTGAACAGTGTCCCTGAAGTGAGGCCGTGGGGAGGGTACTGTCAAAGGAGATGATGATCTAAACCCTGTCAGTTCTTTGACAGTCTAAAGTGCTCTCCTTTGAACTGGAGAGCCTCCTGCAGCCCCTTGCGACTCCCTTGCAGTCCCCTGAAGACTCCTGCATTAAACACTCGCTCCCTAGTCGGGAGGCATTATGGGAATTAGAAATGAGGATCCTGGTTTTGGAGGTCAGCACTGATAGCTGACACCTAGCTGGGGGAGTAGGTGGGAGTGTGGTGGTGTCTCTGGGGTGGTATTTTGCTGTGACTCTTTTCAGTCTCTCCCTGCCCCCTTGTCTGTCATGTGTTCCCACTGCCAGAATGCCCTGCCTCACCTCAGACTGAAAAGAATAAGTCAAGGGTGCACAGCTTTGTCTTAAGTCATGAGCCTCTAGAAGGAAATCGTGCCTCTTAAGTTTCCCATGTCCAGTGTTTGTTCACGCAGACGGAAAGAGTGATAGGAGTGAGAGAGCAATTAGAAGGCGCTGGCGGCCCATCCTGAGAACATCTGGCCAGGGGCGGTATGAGAAGAGAAACGAATCAGGGAAGCTTAGCGTTCTGGAATGAGCTGACAGAAGAAGAAATTTGACCCCTCCAGTGGATAGCAGCTGAAACATTGTTCACGGGAAATTTTGCACCTGTCTCAGTTGTAATGGAAGTCGTTGGCTTCTTCTCTCATCATTGTCGATGTCCATCCTGAGCAACATCAGAACACATCATCGGGAGTTAACAGCAATCTCGCTGAGTCCGTGTCTTCAGCCTTTCAGACAGAACCCTCCTTTCCTCTTGTTGTGGAACAATGTATGATGTATTTAGCTAGTATCAAGATAGGTGTGTTTTTTCCTACTGGATTTGGGCACATCATGGGCCTGAGGCAGCGCTGAATTGGAGTCACTTCAATATCTTAAAGTAGTAAACATCACTTTGGGGCTGGTGAGATGGTTCAGTGGGTACAGCTTGTAGTCATCAAGACTGAGAATCTTACTTCAGGATCTCCAGGATCCACAGGTGAAATGGGAGAACGCATTCTGACAAGTTGCCTTCTGAATCTTGTGTGTGTACAGGGTCATATATGCCTTCATCCAATAAATGAATGAAGTAATAAAAATTTTAGAAGAAATATAAATGCAAATACCTTGCATTCAGTGTTTCCTATTTGACTGTCTCTTGGCTTCAGTGTTTCTGTTGCACCTCAGACACTGATTGAATAAAGAAAACAATTTCTTTATGAAAACATTATACTAGTATTCCAAATCTGCTGGTTATATGCCAACCTAGCCACAGTTGCTTTTTCTTTAGAAAGTATAGAGCTCAGATCAACCCTAAATCCCAGGGGACGTGGTACAGAAGTTTCCTGTACTTTGTTGTAACCGTAAACAACAGGGCTCATTCTGTTAGCTGCTGTAAGTAACTGGAGAGAATTTCAAGTTAATGTACAATACTAACAAAATCATCCCCTACGAGGCAAAAATAAACTCTTAGGATTTTCTGACATTAGGATAATTATCCTCAACAGACTGTTTTGCAAAAGATTAAAAGAAACATTTTAATTTGAATGAATGTGTTTGGGGGCATTGAAACTAAAAGCTTAGCATTCAGAAGCAATGCCCCTAAGTTGTATTTGTTCTTTCACCAAATTTTCCCAATGATGGAGCTTCATGTGAGCACTGATTGATTGATTGATTGGAAATATTCATGGGACGCCATGCGTATATTCTGTCAGAGGGACTGAGATGAATACTGGATGTTTATGCTTAATGACTTATTTTGTTTGCATGTATGAGGGTTCGTGCTCATGCTTGTGTGTGTGTTTGTATGTGTGTGTGCTTGCTTGCACTTGGACAGGCACCACCAGAGGCCAGAGGAAGATATAGCTTATTCTGCAACTAAAGATACAAGTAGTTGTAACCTGCTAACATGAATGGGCTTAGGGAGCCAAATTCAGGTCACATAGAAGAGCATTTGGTACTCCACCACTGAGCCCTCTCTCCAGTTCCACATTTATGCTTTTAATGTTCACTTTATGTCGCCAAATGGGAAATATTAATAGTAATTATGCCGTGAAGGTCCTGTGGGGTTGGTTTCATTAGCCTGTGTATTAAATATCTGAGATTTTATGACCCATACTATTATTACTTTATTGAATAAGGACCTAGGATTTACATTTCTGAATGTATGCTAATGACTTGATGCTTAAAACACTGATGCTTTTTCTTGGAAAAAGCTTTGTTTCGGAGTATTAATAAGAACATTCAGATAAAGTGTCTTCCTAAGGAAAATTTTGTTCAGACATTCTAATTCACACTTTAGAGCTATGGAATAAGGATAGGGCTGTACAGAGTGCTCACTTCTTGTTTGTGAAGCTTTAGGTGGAAGCCCAGTTCCTGACAAAAGAAACCCCAAAAAAAACCAAAAAAACAACAAACAAAAACAAAGCCAAAAAAAAAAAAAACCCAAAAAACTTAAACCAAAACCCTGCAAGATAATTGGTTTTGTGTTTTTGAGTGAAGATCTAGACAGTTTGGTCCTGTGTGACTCATTGGTTTATGGACATGCAGTTGCTATCTGAATCATAGGGGGTGACAATGCTGGTAGATTATTAGTTTATATGGTGAGAGGTCTCCATCAATTTACAAAACAGAAGAGAAGAAGGATGATGACTGTGGAACAGAGAAGCATTATAAGGCATCCTCAGATGTTGAGTTTTTGAGAGTTGTTGAGATAGTTCAGTGGTAACGATGCTTACAACCAAAACTGATGACCTAAATTTAATCCCCAGGATCCATAGGGTAGAAAGAGAAAACCAACTTCCCCAAATTGACCTCTGACCTTCCAAACACACCGTGACATATGTATGTACACACACACACACACACACACACACACACACCAGGAAAATAGTCCACTTGGCACCATAGATCGCTCTCAGGGAGAAGTTTCCTCCTTTATTTCTCCATATAAATCCATGCTTTTTATCATAAAAATATAGAGCATAACCACATATATGTTTCCTGCTCTAGAATAGTCTATCAATTTACATGTTGGCTCTCGAATCAAGAAGGTCTTGCTTTCCAGCCTTGGCTCTGAGATGGGTGCTCACCCTGCCTCCTGCCTCCCTGAGTGCTGGGATTCAAGGTGTGCACCACCACTGGCTAGCTGAGTGTTCACCCTTTTAACTGTTTTCATTCATGGCACTTGAATGGTGACATCTCGTGAAGCTCTGCTGTTGGTGCTCAAGCCTCACAGCAGGAAGGCTCATTCTGATGCTCTGTGTCAGAGAACACCTGGCTTCTGCTCAACACATTTGCTTTATATTCTCCCACAACACTTGTAATTTCCTCATCCCAAAATATCCAAACTTGTCTTTTAGTGTGTGTGTGTGTCTGTGTGTGTGCTATATTCCAGTTGTGGTATTGGTGTGTGGAGGGGTTTATGTTTATATTTGTGTAGGGGGATGAGTTGCTTGTGTGACATGTGAATGCATGGTATTTGTACGAGTCTGTTTATGTTATTGTTGGTATGGGTCTAGAGGGTTGTGTGTATCTATGTGTGTGTGATGTGTGTATGTGTGGGGGGATACTTATGTTTGTCTTGATGTAAGGACTGTGTGTGTGACGTCTGCATGTATGCATGTATGTGGTGGATAGAGGCTTGCACGGTGAGATATTTATGTTTGTGTCGACATGTTGGGTAGAGGGCTGTGTGCTTCTGCATGCACTGAACATTTTCCGTTCTGGGATATGGCAATCCCCCATGTTTAAAGGGAATTTTCTCTATTTCTTACAGACACCTAAAGCAGTAGCAATCATTTGAATTTAATTTTAGAGTTACATTTTCCAGGGTTCAAATGATGAGCTCCTTTTAGTTTATCCATTAATCCCAAAGAGAATTACTAGAGTTGAGCCAGTTCCCTGAATTTAGTGATCCCCTGGCTTCCGTGTTTGTCTCTCTAACCACATGAAACTGTTCACAGTTCTGTTGTATCTCTTCAGACAGTGGCATGTCCCGAAAGCACACAGCCCCAAATGGGAATCACCTGTCTGCCTTGGCTTTACGTGGTTGTATCTCAGGCTAGAGACTGCACACTATGGAGTTTTCATAGTCATGTGTTTTTGGGTGGGTGAGAATGTGTGTGTGTGTGTGTGTGTGTGTGTGTGTACTTGTTAACACTCAATATTCTGTCAGGCTCCCTTAGTTTTTCTTGATTTTAAAAGTGAATCTTTAAATCCAGAGCAGAGAATACCACAGCAGTGATATCTAGAGAACAAAGATGGACAGAGCCTAGAACTCAAGGAACCTCTGGGGTTCTCAGCTTAAGAAACTCCATTATTGTTAACCAAGTCAAAGGCTGCCCTGACAGTGGGTCTAGCAGGCCCTGCTGTTGGGAGCTGTGAACCCCCAGATCCTGAATTTTTTTTTATAAACAACTTGTTTTCCTCTGCTCTGAGACAGCCTGCAGCTGCTCTGAGCACGAGACCCTCAGAGGTTCGTAATGGCAGCCGAGTGGTTTCTGGTGGGTTTGGCTGGAGCGTGGCTATCAGTTAAGGATATCTATATAAGCAGCTATGGTACACAATAAAGGGGGCATTCTTGGGCCATTCTGGCATCAAGGATGACCTGTGTCTCTGTCTGTGAGTCTTTGTGTGTTTCAATGACCTGTATAGTAGCACATGGAGCGCAGACAGGCATGGTGCCTACACCCTGTCAATCAGGGAACAGTGTTGAAGTGTGAAGGGCTCTGTGAACATCTGCTAATCTTTCCCCATCTCACAAGCTGACTCCCAGGGAATCTGAGGATGTTGGCACCAACAGAGGTTTCTGTCATGAGTACCAGAAATCAGGCTAAGTGGACATTGAGCATCAATCTGGTACTTTCAGTGAGAACCGGTGTGGCATATAACACACAAAAAGACAATAATGTCACAACGCCCACAGGAAATGTACTTCAAACTGAGGAGAAGGTTGCTGAGGGAAGTTTTATTCATATAAATATCTATAAAACCATGGTCTAGTTAGCTAGATCTTATTCTGTAGCAATGTACAAATAACCTGAGGAAAAGTACTAAGAAAAATTTGTCATTCATAGTGAGGAGCCTTATTTTACTTTTATGAAGATATTAATATTTTTCTGTTTATCACCACTAGTCTTATGCTGAAATGAAAAGTTCACAAATACATGTGATATTGGCAAATTCTCTCAATCCTTATGAAGGCACCTTTAAGTACAAAACACGTTTGAACCCTAGTCTTGTGCTGGACTCCACAACTTAATATTCTGATTACATACAATGAAATAATAAGTGAACAAGTCATGTTTAACAGAGTCACAGTTCCACGTATTAGACAAGTTTTAGATAACTTTGATCATTTGAACGCCAAAGATTTAACATGTAAAAGAGAAGACAACCAGGTATAGGGGTGTACATCTTGACTTTTAGCCCTGGGAGGCAAAGACAGATGAATTTCTGTGAGTCTGAGAACAGCTTTGGTATGTAGAATGTGCCAGAACAGTGAGGATTTACCTAGTGAGACTCTATTTCAAAGAATATATATGTATATATATACACACATATATATATATATATATGTCATAAACTGTGCAGTCTTGTAAGACTGACCAATACGGAATCTACTGCAAGACACACTTCTAAACTCCACTTATTATTGGGAATGGTATAACCATATTGTGTAATGTTCTCATTATTAAAATGATAGTACTAGGCGAGTGGGAATACAAAATATTAGCAAATTTTAAAGATTATATAATTGGTCTATTGAACACTTGGGACTTGTTGGATATTAATAGAAATTAACTCTATTATTTCTTCTGTGTTCATACTTATCTATGTATACCCCTGTGAATATTTCTGATCCCCCCCCTCTCTCTCTCTCTCTCTCTGTGTGTGTGTGTGTGTGTGTGTGTGTGTGTGTGTGTGTATACTGAAGTTCAAATCCAGGTATCAAATCATGCTTTAGTGAGAAAGCACTCACTGATCAACTATCTCCCAAGCCTCTAGTCACAGATAATTTTTTTGCAATTTAATTATTTTTTGTGAAGGTTTTGGTGCATGTGTGTTTGAATTATGAGGGTTTCCATTGTTCTTATTTTGTTTTTAATATTTATTTATTTATTTTATATAGTATACTGCTTGCAAGTATGCCTACATGACAGAAATTGGGCACCAGATTTCATTATAAATGGTCGTGAGCCACATTATGGTTGCTGGGAATTGAACATAGGATCTCTGGAAGAGTACTTAGAGTTCTTAACCTCTAATTTATCTCCCTACTTCCTATTTTATTTACATTATTAGTGTGTATCTGTGTGTGAATGTGTGTATACTCAATTGTAAGCACACACGCCATGCACTGCATTTAGGCTGAGAGGACAAGTTTTACAGTCAGTTCCTATTACTTGGGTCCCAGGAATTAAACTCAGGTCTGACAGTTAAATGCTGCTCAATATCTCCTAGAACACAGTCACAGATAATTCACAACACCACTATCATAAAGGGTTGGGGCAAATCACATATTGAGAATTCTGGAATGGAAGCAAAGTAAGACCTAGGGAGCTTATTGTAAGAATGAAGTCAGAACACAGCTCTCTACAGCCAACACTTGATTATATAGGTGACCCTAAAAGACCAGCAAATGAAGCAACAAACAATCCAACAATTTCTTGTATCAAATAGTTTTGTAAAAACCATAGAACAAATCACCCAGAAATGCACTGTGACAAATAACAGAATTATTTCAACTGTGGAGTTCCAAGTCTTTAGGTGATTTGGATGTTGTCATTTCTGAACTCTGCTGGTGAGCTTTTGGGTACAGCCACAGTTTCTACCTCTGCCAAGAACATAGACACTGCTCTTTGTGTACCGGCCTCCACGATGATTGAGCCAGAATTTTTTTTTTAATTTTTATTTATTTTTTTTATTGAGAAATGGAAAAGAAAAAAAAGTTTCCGCCTCCTCCCAGCCTCTCATTTCCCTCCCCCTCCTCCCACCCTTCTCCCCCTCCCCCCACTCCTTTCCCCTTCCCCCCACTTCTCTCCCCCTCCCTCTCCAATCCAAAGAGCAGTCAGGGTTCCTTGCCTGTGGAAAGTTCAAGGTCCTCCCCCCTCCGCCCATGTTGAAGAGAAAAAAAAAAAGAAAAGAGAATTGCTCACTTCCTTTGCTTAAATTGATTTCATTCGAGTGTTTCTTAAAACAGAAACTAACATCAGATGGGAACCTATTGTTTTGCAGCAGAAAGAGTGGAGGAGACAGTTGTTAAATGCCCAGGCTTCAGTGGACGGTAAAACTCAACCTATTTTCCAGTATTTGTGAATTTCTTATGTTTAGAAAATGTGGCCCGTGAATTCAAAGGGAGGCTGTTACAAACAGCTATAATGAGACACATTAAATTGGTGAGAGGTCCTTCACTAGTGCTTCCTGCTGACATGACGCTGTTTGTAGAAATCCCAGTTATAATAAAATAGGATTATGCTTCTCCTACCAGAAACCATCGTTTTGAATTCCTCCAGGGAATATCCATTTACTTAAGAGCCAATGAAGTTTAGTTTTAAGATGGGAAGAGAGACATTACCTAGACAACATCTGTGGTTACTAATTGAAAGAGTTTGCCAAAGTTAAGTGAGCAAGGCAATTACTATGATCCCAAAGGAGAGAGTCATTTTTGCCAGCAGTGTGGCCTTCGGAAAGTTGTTCTTGCCTCACTGAAGGACCCCATTCCCACGTGAATAAAGGTAATATTAATGGGACCCAGTGAATTCAAAAAAACAAGCAAGCAAACAAATAAACAAACAAAACTCCCAAATAATTATAAAGGGAGAAGATGAAGTTAGGAGGGAAGTGTGATGGGGTTGGTTGGGAGCAGAATTTGAATGAGGCGTGTGAAGAGTCGACATGAGCAATATACATTATATGTGTGCATATGTATATATGAGTACTTCAAAGAACTAATAAAATATGAGTGTCAAAAACTTCCATGAAGAAAGAATGTAGCTCCAGTTTTCTAGGAAGGGGCATCTGGCTATCCTGCATTACACCACTCCGTTTTGCTGAATGTCCAGACCTGAATGTCTGGGGCTGTGATGTTTTACTCTGTGTGCTATGAAAACGAACTCTTCCTTCCTGCACTCTCCTCCAAAGACTCCAGCTTCCCCTGTAGATCAACAGTGCATTTTCCACTCCGGCTCTTCACAATGGATTGCTCTACCGCTGTCTTGGATTCTTGTCGCTGTGGTGACACTCTTGGTGAAGCAAGAATTATTTTGTTCCACAGGATGTTTATGAAAAGGCATTCCTCTCGAGGAGGGATATGCAAAGTAGCCTTGAGTTAAGTCTGCTTTCTGCTTCATTATTTTCTAATAGCCTCTGCACTCAACGAATTCACAAAATCCTGACATGCTATAGAAAAGCTCTGTAGGACAAATTAAAGATTAAAAATAGTAACCTCACGAAGGCAGAATCCACTGCCCAATTAGAGCCACAGTCTCCACATTTATCTTTATCTTCAAAATTGTACTCATGAATATGCAGTACTTGAGAGACTAGGAGATATGCCTTTGAACTTTTGAAGAGTGGCTAAAGCCAAGCAGCATTGCGGACTTAAAAATATACGTGCTTGCTTGGTCACAGGAGGATCCTGGGAAGAAGAGGATGAGCATCTCCAGGGAATGTGAAGAACTGATTTAAATACTGATTGTTGGTACTGATCTAGTCATTAGCTCCTAGTTTGGCTTAATGTAGGTAGGTTTGACAAAACACGGAGTCTGCCATTCCTGTGAATAGGTGCTTGCGTTATTACGTTCGCATTTCTCAGACTCAAGCATATGATGGTGAAAACATTAATCATAGATAGAAACAATGAAGGTGAACATGCTTGGTAATTTTATGTCACTCTGACACAAGTTCAAGTTGTCTAATAGGCAGGAACTTCAGTTGAGAAAAATGCCTCCGTAAGATCAGACTGTGGCAAGCCTATGGGGCATTTCCTTAATTGGTTACTGATGTGGGAAGGCTACTGATGCCATTTTGGGTGCGGCCATCCCTGGGCTGGTGGTTCTGGGTTCTGTAAAAAGAGCAGGCTGAGCAAATCAGTAATCAGCACCCTTTCATGCCTCTCCTTCAGTTCCTCCTCTGCTTGAGTTCCCACTGTGGCTTCCACATCAGCGTTTATTTCCTCCCCAAGTTGCTTTTGGTCATGGTGTGTCATTATGGCAATAGTAACTCTAACTAAGACAAACTGGTATCAGGATCTTGGAGTATTGCTGTGACACGCATGACCAAATGGTTTGGGGGAGGGCTGTAGAAGGACTTTGGCAGCTTGGGCTAGAAAAGCCATTGAGTCTTCAAAGCTCGGGGAGCTGTTCTGTAGGAGCTTGGGGGGATAAGAATGTTGAAAGCAATGCAGACCCTGGAGGCCTGGCTTGTAAAATTGCAGAGGAAAGTTTGAGTCACTTAAAACCCATCAGGGATGTCAGCTGCTTTGGGTTGAGAATCTGTGATGTCTGGTCAGTTGGGGATGAAGAATCAGCTGTGCTTAACAAAAGACCAGACTCGCTGAAGACACTTTGCTTTACAGGGGCAACTGATTCTGGTGAGCAGGAGCTAAGTTAGTGGTGATAAGGGAGAGACTAGAATCACTGAGGTAAAATCCTACGGGAAGTGTCAATCAGCACAAAGAAGCTGTGTTCCAGAGAGGTGGCCAGCGTTGTACCTCACATTGGCAGTTGAACTTGGTAGTATGTAAGAGTCACCCAGGTGGTATTGATTCTGAAGATGTGAAGGGGTCTTGGAGAGCAGCTCTGGCAGGGCACTGTGTGGCAGGGCTGGGATCCCTGAATCAACATCCAGAAGAGGCTATTGGAGAAAGTGAAGTCCAGTTACACAAGAGACCCCAGCGTTTTGGAGATGCCAGTGTCAACGTTTAGTGCATTGGGGTCCCCGAGTAAGGGTCTCGCGCAAATCAGGACACAGGGGATGCAGAGTATGAACAGCTGCATAACAAGCTTTATTTTGTATGGCTTTTTATACAGACTAAAAAGCATTACCTCAACTCTGAAACCCCCTTTTACTCACGTACATGATCATACATCAGTGGTTGATGGGAGAGGGCAAAGACCATTGTGGGGAGTGCCATCTCCAGGATCGTGGGGATGAGAAAGCAGACTGAGCAAGCCATGGGAAGCAAACCAGTAAGCAGCACCACTCCATGGCCTCTGCATCAGCTCCTGCCCTCCAAGTTCCTTCCTTGTTGGATATCTGTCCTGACTTCCTACCATGATGAACAGTTGATGTGGAAGTTTAAGTCAAGTCAACCCTTTCCTCCCCACATTGCTTTTGCATGGTCTTACATCACAGCAATAATAACCATAACTAAAGCAGTGGGTATGTCTATAGTTCACACACAATCAATACATTTCCTTCCAATCTCCTACATCTGCCAGTAGACTTGGGAAATAAGCGTACATGTCTCTGGTGGATGGTGTTTCTTAACCCTTTTTACTCTCTCTGCTGTAGCTAATACTCACTAATGCAAAATAACATGCTGACTGACTTTCTTGCCAATACATCACTTTTTTTTTAATTATTAACAAGAGATTCTCTCTGAGAGCAAACGCTTAGCAGGGAACATCAAAATCTTTTCATCTTATTGTGTTTTAAAATATGGGAGAGTGTGGCATGGAACACTAACAAGTAAAAGTTGTCGTAAAGAAAAGTTTCTGTATCCTGAGGTACTTCTGGTGGTGGGTCACACGAAGGCAAAGGAGCCTAAGGAAAAAGTATTTCAGAAAATGGGCACCATAAAATGGTATCGGTGTAGCATTTCTTATATATGTATTTATTCATTTAGAAAGTAAGGAACCAGAAAAAGCCCAGAATGAAAGCGGGTGCTGTAAATATGACTTTAGAGCAGGGTGAACGTAAGAGGAAAACGAGCAGGCTCCCGGGGAGAAAGCAGCTCGAGAGAAACATGCACAGGGTGCTTAGGAAAGCCTGCATGGATGAGCTCCCATAATTTAAAATAAAATCAAATCAAAAGACTCTGATGTTTTCTGCCATGTCTTTTACTTACAGTGGTTTCGTCTCATTTAGGAAGGAAGGTTTTTGTTTTATGCTCCCGTGTCTATTATTTCAAACAAAAAGGTACTGGAAGAATTACCAAGGGACACTTTGGGGCGTAAATAGATTTTATATATTTAATTGCTAAGGAAAAGCAATCTGTTTGGTTTGAGAATGCATCTGGTATCTTGATGCTTGAAATAATGAGGAAAGATGATTGTGTGTGGCCGTTTGCTTATTCTCATGCAATTTTAATGGCTTCTCTTTGTCAGGTTCTTCTCTTTCTATTAGGAAATACAGGTTTTTAAAATACACTCAGATACTTCCCTTTCTTTAGGCTGATCTCAAACCTGAACTTCGCTGGTTACTCTGTCCACCTTTGCTTGACCCACGTTTAGTTAACAAAGTCCTGAATAAGACTCGCTGTTTTCTGTAGCTGGCTCATCCATAGAAACCCTTACAGTGGGGCTGATGTTGTCTTCACGAAGCCAAGAAAGTCAGTGGGGTGAACAGAGCGGTGAGCTGTCTTAAGCAGGAAACCTGCTGGTCAGTTAGGAGCCCAACCATGGCATGACAGGTTATGTGAGTGCATGTAAATATGACACGTGATCATCAAATTAAAAGCCTATGCAGTGTCATAGGAGAAGAAGACCACAAAGAGTGACATCAGCAAAACATTTAAAACCAAATAAAATTCCAGTCCTCTAAAGGTACAGATAAACGAAAGAAGAAAAATCGATTATGAGTAAAGCTAAATATTTTTTTTAAGTCCGCATGGCTTGATAGAAGAATGAACAGGCTGGGGAACCAGAAATTTGAAAAGGAGACCAGTAAAATTGAGTGGGGTAAAGAATAAAATCACATACATAAGAGTTGAAGATTCCTGGATGAATGTAAAACACAGGAGCCTTTCCCCTGGAGACGCTGCCGGAAGACAAGAGCAATGTGAGGGGCTATCCCATAAATAGTGATCGCTGAGCTGCCAGATCAGGTGAACAGTGTGAATCCCATCACCGGCGTGAACTCTAGAGCAGCACACCGCTCTGATCGAGTATTACCGACCAAGCTTCCAAACAAAAGAATACAGTGACTCCTCACGCACAAGGGAACGGCAAGGACACTGGCAGCAGATTTGCCATATGAAGCCATGGGAACAGAAAGCTTTCACATAGTTTAAATGCTTACAGAGGACGATAAATGTTCCCTAAAAAATCAAAGGGTATAAAATGTGACGTATTTAGGATGTTGTACTAAATGTAAGTGGTTCCTGGTGAGAGATTTAAGAGGAAACAAGGGAGGAGGGCCAGTTTACCACCATAGAAAAACAACTTAAGAACAACGAGGGCATCAATGAGGGAAATGCGATTCTAGCACACCCACAAAGCAACTAAGAAAATTGATGGCATCCTGGCTCTCCTCATTCACAAGTGCTTTAAATGTGAGTATATTGAAATCTCCAATGAAAATGCAGAAGTCAGAAGAACGAATTAAAAATGTTAACATAAATGTAACCTCACCTAGGTGGGTCAAGACAGGTAGATTGTAGGGGTTTGCTTCTTTGGTAGCCTAGCCAACCTGTGTTTCCAGTTCAGTGAGAACCCTATCTCAAGAAACAAAACCGTGGAGATCCCTAGAGGAAGATCTCTTGCTTGCCCATGCACGGGCATACATATGCACACGTACTTACACATCTGCAGCACAGAAGCATACACAGATATGGCCACGACCTTACACACACAGAAATATCTTTAAAGGTTGTACTTTATTTGCAATTTTTGTAATTAAAGGACATTATTTTCCAGAAAAACAAGTGTCTCCATAAAAGGTACAGAGTTGCGTAGCTATTTCTCCAAATGAGGCATTCAAATAACCAATCATCATATAGAACTCCTGAGCATCAGCAGTCCTGAAAGAAATTAAAATCAAACTTCACACTTCACAGAGTGGTTACATTAAAAATAAGCAAAGGGACGGCATGTCGCATGTGCATGCCAAGAAGTGAGAGCTGGGCCGTGACTGAGAATGTTGACTTATGCAGCCACAGTGGGAAGCCGTGTGTTTTCCCCCAAGGAATAGGCACAGACTTAGCACGAGCTGTCGATCTCACTCCTAGGTAAGTTTTTAAAGAGGAATTAAATGGGCAAAACAGTACAAGAGTAGGGATTCAAATACGTGTCATGACCAGGGAATATGTGCGGTCCTCAAATGTGGAAACCATCCACATGCCCATCAGCATATCCTACTAGCCACTTCATATTTTATGACCTGAGATAAGGCAGATATTGGGCTTGACACGCGTGGAGAAGACAACCTGGAGAAAATCAGGTTGGGAAAGCATCATGCATTTGAAGTGAACAGTCTTGAAACACTAAAATAGCTGCTTACTTCTGAGGCACTCAGATCAAATCCCTTCTCTGTATCTTCTGGGAACAAAGAGGGACTTTTTTTTTCCCCCTGATAGAAAATCTAATTTGAAATGACTATCTCTCCATCCTTTGAAAGGGCCAATAGGACAGACATCTTCTTCTTCCCCAAGAGCCTTTCATCTCAGACATTGTCTGCCCTGCCCTCTCACCTAATCTTACTCTGTCAGGTTCTTAGCGGTTTTCAGGCAAGACCAAAATTTTAAGTAGCTAATCACAAACCTTACTATGTATTATATAAATTTCTCCCTCAGATCCCTCTGGTTAGATTTCCTCTGGAAAATTCCTGGACCTCTGGCTTGGTTAATCTTTATTGTTTCATTTTTTTTTTTTTTTAAGACAAAATGAACTAGCTGTTCTGGAAATAGCTCTTGTAGGCCAAGCTGGCATTGAACTCACAGAGATCCACCTGCCTCTGCCTCCTGAGTGCTGAGATTAAAGGTGTGTGCTACCACCTCCCGGCAGGTTAAACTGTTGTCAATTTGACACAAGGTAGAGCCATTTGAAAAGTGGGACTCTTAATTGAAAAAAATAAAGCCTTCAGCAGTCTGGTCTGTGACAAGTGTGTGGTGCATTTTTTTGAGTAAAGATTGCTATGTGAAGGCCCCGTCTGCTGTGGTCAGCCTTCCCCTGGGCAGGTGTTTCTGTGCTGTGTAAGCAAGCAAGTTAAACAAACCACAAAAAGCAAGTAGAAAGCAATCCTTCTTCATGGCCTCTGCTTCAGTTCCCAGCTTCAGGTGCCCGCTTGAGTTCCTGCTGGGCTCCAGATTTAACTGTCTCTCTAATAGCTACGATCAATTCTGAAAACATGAATATATTCTCTGACCTATATAGAACTAAGAATAGTCTCCATTCCTTTATGAAAGCAATATTTACGATGGTGGGGATGGAGCCACAGGCCTCTTAACTACACTCTTAATCTAAATTCCTGATGACACTTAGGCTGTCAGGGCGGCAATATTAATTCCAAGCCTTCTGTTCTGGTCTATACTAACTTTCTCAGGATTGGCTGTCTGCTTGGAACCACATTCAAATGTCTCCATTTCTACTCCCCAATACATAACTGCAGTCTTTTTCTTTCCTTTCTGGCAATAATTGATAAATTTTATTTTTAATTACATACACTCAATACTAGTTATATTTCACCTTTCTTCTCTCTTCCTATTTCTTCCCCTTCTCTTCCTTCTGCCCTAGAGAAAGAAGATGCAGATGCTAGTTTTGCAGATGTTGATTAATTGGCCATGAATGCTCATGCTTGAACCAGAGAAAGTGAGCTGTCTTATTTGGGGGCTTTATTGCTGTGGAGAGACCAAGGCAACTCTTGTAAATATAAACATTTAATTGGGGCTGCCTTACAGTTTCAAAGGTTTAGTCCCTTATTGTCATGGCAGGAAGCATGGTGGCATGCAGGCAGATATGGTGTTAGAGAAGAAGCTGAGAATTCTACATCTGGAGCAGCAGACTGCAGGAAGTAACAATAAACCGCTAGCCCTGGTTTGAACTTAGAGAGACTTCAAAGCCCACCCCAGTGCACACAATTCTCCATCAGAGCTACACCTACTCCACCAAAGCCATACATCTTAATAGTGCCAATCTCTGTGAGCCTATGCGGCCATTTTCATACAACTACACTCAGGCTTTTTTTTTTTTTTTTTAAATATATTTCAAGCCTGACCCAAATGGGAAAAGGCTTTGTCATTTTCCCATGGGTCCGAGACCTTGGATCTTTTCATGCCCATGTCAACAATACACCTTCTATCAAGACTTCACAGGCTCAGGGTTTCCTGTACTTCCCACAGAATATTCTCCAATTATTTCTCTGCCTAAGTTACAGGCCAGCCGACCTGCTAAGCCGTATCCAATTTAATTTCGTTATTGCTAGACAGTCCTACCTTCCTTTGTAAAATAATGAGAGATTGGAAGAACCACACAGGATGGATAACATCAAGGAAAGCCCGTTTTCTGTATCCAACGGGACTGGTCCATCTATGGACTCACAGCGTCTCTGACGGCAGGAAGATGTCCTCCGCAGGCTCAAGCCAGATCCAGTTCCACTAGTAACAGTAGGAAGTAGACACAGGTCTCCATACCAAGAAGTTATCTCCTTGCAAAGGAAATATTCGTTTCCTCTAAATAGCCTCTGAGCATTTTAACCACCCTTAAGAGCAGGTTCTGTGCCAAGCAGTAGAAATCCAACAAACACAAAACAAACTCGGTGGTATTTTTGTGGCCTTTTTGTCTCAGATTGGATTGTTTGGGCATTTTTTTTTCTTACTGACTTTTTGCTTGTATATTATGATTCCTGAGTTTGTGTTTTTCTGAGTTTTGTTTGGATGTGTATGTGTCTTGTGCTATCTATTTGTTATATTTTTTTTAAGTTCTGGTGTGTTTGCTATTTTTATCTGCCTGTTTGTTTTCTAAAGAGAAAGAATGTGTAGACTTGGGTGGGTGGGGAGGTGAGGGAGTTCTCCAAGAAGAATCCTTCATCAGAATATGTTGTATGAAAAATATTTTCCATTAAGAAAGAATTTTGAAAAAAAATGGCTAGAGTCCACAAATGAGTGAGTACACACCATATTCATCTTTTTGGGTCTGGGTTATCTGTGTTTTCTATTTCCACCCATTTACATGCAAAATTCAAAATGTCATTGTTTTTTGTCGCTGAATAGTACTCTAATGTGTATATATTCTACACTTTCTTTATCCATTCTTCCATTGAGGGGTATCTAGGTTGTTTCCAGTTTCTGGCTATTACAAATAATGCTGCTATGAATATAGTTGAACAAATGCTTTTGTAGTATGTTCCCCACAATAATACACCCATGTCTGCTTTTCTAAATGTGCATCCTCCTGGACCAAACTCAATAGATGTCTAACTTCCCCTTTTGCATAGAGCCCCAAGGAGGGTTCACTCAATGTTTGTTTTGCTTTTTTGGTCTTCTTGTATTGCTGTTGGTAGAAAGACATTTTCTAGAGCTTCTTTCTCATATGGCGCTATCAAGGGACCGTGTATACTCAAAGAAGTGTTAATTCAGGAGGCAGTTAAGAGTCTAAACAAACCCTGTCCCCTCATGAGCAGTGCCTGATTCTTAGGAAGATCACCACATTAGTAAATATCTGTAGTTTTACCCTAAACAAATACCAGCTAATCATCATCAAAAGATCATGTGTATTTCACCATCCTTTTATATCATCATGTGTCCTTAAGTACCATTGGGAAGAAAGCCCACAATGTTTCATCCACCGAAAAGCATGAAATTTAAAAAGTACATGAGAGGTTTGCATCATATTTGCTGAAGATAGCATACACTCCAAACAAAAGACTCAAAGGATTTGAGCTAGAATTGACTTGAAAGCCTCCTCCTTGGGGACTAATTCTCATGATGTTAGAAGTCAATGTTCAAGGAAGCAACCCATAGTCCTCCCAAGATGTGACACCTTTGAACCACAGCACTAACCAGCATGGCAACAAATCCTTGAACATGCAGTAAGTAGCATCACACATATATTGGTGCAAACTAGCAGCTATCTAACTGAACTCAAGACCTGCTCAATAAGAACAAGATCATACCTGGCACTGCAATCTAACCAATGGCATTTGATGGCTGAGATCCTGGATCTTAGAGGAGAAACTTCTACACATGAATTGGGATGACCACTTGCGATTCATTAACTTATCAAAGACTCCTTCTTTTAGCAGCCATTAGTTGCCTGTAGCTCTTCATCTATGGGCCTACGCTTCTTGCATTGTCTTTTATATAACTATTAATAAAAAGAGATGCCCATATCCCCTGACATCATCACTGACCTTGCAACTGTTGTCATTAGCACTTTAGGGATAGAGGAGCACTTAAGAATATGGTCATAGACTCGGACACTGGTGTCTGATACCTACAAGGGTTAATTAAAATTTATAAGTATATAAACATGAGTAATTCAAAGGTATTCATAAAATAATTTATAAAAATACTGTTTAGTCATAAAATGGATTTTACAAGTTAATGAATTTAAAACCTTAACTCAGATTTTTATAATATAATCTCCCACACCTCTTGTCTGCATAATGAATAAATGGATTTTAACATAAAAAAGTGAATCTGCCCTTTCACTACACATAGTTACAGTTGCACATCACTCTAGCCTGATTCAATAGTTTGAAAGTGCTTATTAACCTTTCAAATAGATTTTGTCCTATCAATTATACCTAACATCAAAAAATTTTACCTTTCACTTTTAGACTTCTAAATTAGCTCTATTACATGTTTTCTGTGGCTTTATAATATTAAAGATGCTGATGATAACTGAATAACATCCCAGAATATTTTCCGTGTGTCTTGCTATCGTTGGAAATGAGACCTGGGATAAGGTACAGATTTTTTCCATGGTGAAGGTTGCTGTTTCAGAAATGTTTTTACCGAGCCACAGAAAGGTAAAACAACACTCCCCAGTGTCCTTCCTTCTGCTGTTTTTTTTTTTTGACTGCAATGAAATCATGATTATCATGAAGATGTACAAAAGTGTGTTTCAAAGAAAGAGGAATTTTTTCTTCACTATAGAGATAATGCCATTACTAATTACATTATCAACAGTTTTAGTTACCTAACCTTTATTCTGCTATCTCTCTGATACCTAAAGTTCTGAAGGTAGATCTCTTTACATGGCCATGGAACTTTAAGTCCCTTATATTTTGTCGGTCGGGTGCATGAGTGACAGGTAGAGGTTATTCAAATGTTTTATAACTTTAACCTGTTTTCAAGAGTTGTTTTCTCTCATTCTAGCTTGCCTGGATTCTGAAGCATCTGGATTATTACTGGGTACCATCATAGCATCTTTAAAAGATAAATGGATGTATTGGTCTTCCATTCCGTATGCCTGCATTTTTGTCCTGTGCCATGCTTTGGAATTCTCGCAAAGCCTGCCCTGGCCCACAGAGTCCCATCAGCACCCGCAATTAGAGGGAAGCTCACTTTGACTCTTCACTGGCAATAGAAATTAAAGACAGAAGTGGGAAGGAAAAAAAAAAGTATTCGAACATTTTCTTGGGTTGCAAGTTTTGGATGTAGGAATGTGTGAGTATGAAGATCCTTGGTATAATTATTCTGAGGGGAAGCATATTGGCAGATGAGCAGAGTTTCATATTTTTGACAATGAAAATGTCAAACAGTATTTTTTCTGGGGTGAAGGTGAGTGGAGGTAGAAAATTAAAAGAGAGAGAAATTAGGAAGCATGGCTTCTGCTTGATCCTGCTTCAACTTGACATGGTAGGCTTTGTTGACTCCCCATGGGAAGCCTTGCTCTTTCTAAGGAGTGGTAGGTTTGGGGAAGGATGAAACTGGAAGAGGAAAGAGGAGGGAGAGAAAACTGTGGCTAGTACGTAAAATGAATAAAAAAATAAAGTATATAAAATATATATTAAAAAAGAAGCATGCTGGCTTCCTGAAAATGAGATTTTAAAATCCCACACTATACAAAAATTCAATGGAACAAAATAAAACAATACAAAAAGCAAATGGGAAGTGTAAAACTGAGTTAAAACCATCAAAAAAAATCCTCCATGAAAACAACAGCAATGAAATCTCCTGCTCTTTCCAGCAAGGCCAAAGTAAGACACGAGTAATATCCAGAAAGAAGTCTCAGGTAACTTAGAAACCATGATAGTAGCATGCTTCCTAGATAGAGTTATGGGAAATAAGACAGAAAAGAAAGGGAGGGAAGGATAAAACTTCAAAATACCAGAGCAATTTCAAATAACATGGAATAAACATTGAGCCTGGTCACATAATAAAGGTCACAAGGAGTGGACTTTCTCCTGGCTTATTTGGATGACATATATCTAGCAGTGTAGATGCTATTAGATATTTTCTGGCTGCTAGTGACATGCTTGAGGGTTTTTGTAGTCGTCATAGCTATTTGCTAGGTTATTGTGTGCCCAGTATTCATAAGTAACAAATGAATTCTATTAAAATATTCTTTGTCTCCTTTACAAAGAGATTTCCAAAACACAGTGTTTAGTTGACAAAGAAAGTATTCAAATCAATTTGATTAAATAGTTCTCTCTCTCATGATTGAAACAGCCACTTTGTAAAATGTATAATTTTATAAATTATAATTTACAAATTTGTAAAATCTGTAATTCATACACCCCTGCTAGCACCCAAAGCATTAGACACATCTAGTTCATTGTCATTTATCTCATATGTTCTAGTGCAATTGTATTTTTATATGTTCATTAATACATCATAACTGGAGTAATTTGAAAAGTAACACAAGGAAATAGCAAGCAAATGACAGGGGTTGAAGAGACAGCTCAGCAGCTGAACACTTGATTCTCACCACATACATGGCAGCTCTCAACTCTCCATAATTCCAGTGACAGGGGTCTGATGCCCACTTCTGACCTCCTCGGGCACCAAACACAAAAGCTATGCACATACATAATACAAGCACAACACTAAGTATATATAAAATCCAAAGGGAAAAGAAAAACAGATTTTAGTTAACTTTTACAGGTGTTGGTCTTAGTAGCAACCACCTGTTCCCTCTAAACTCAGCAAGAAAAGAAGAACAAAAAGGAGAAAAAAGAAAGAATATCCTTGTTTGAAATTTTGGTATCATGATTTATTTAAATATGTATAATATCTGCAAATTCTAGCTGTGGAAATCAGATATCTAATTCAGTTTCTTTTTTATGTATTATTTATCTAACTTTCTAAAACAGAAATATCCCAGCAATTATCCCTAATTACTAGAATCAACTTCGTTTCTTTTTCTTCTTTAAAATTATATCAAGGTCTGGCTTGCTTATACTATATTCATTTTTAATGTTGTTTGGATATCAACTAAAACCAAAGTAATTTACAGATTCAATACAATTCCAGTTAAAATGTAGCAGGTGTTTTACAGAAATTATCTGGCATATTTCAGATATCCTTTTAGAAATGCCAAGTCCACGAATACCAAAACAATGTAGACAAAAAAAGAGGGGGGGGGAGACCTTACATTAACTGATGGTTAAGGCTTAGTGTTGAATAATCAAGGCAGTATGTTACCTGACTAACACTGAGAAGAGATCAAAGCCAATTAATTTTAAGTACAAATTGTATTATATAGTTTTCTGTCTATATTCCATACATGTCTCCAAATATACGAGAGAGTAGTCTTCACCCAAATAGAGAATAGAGCCTGTGTGTCTCTCTAAGATAAAAAAGCCACAAAGATTAAACTAAAACATGCTGAGCTAATCAGAGTGGTTCTGAATCCAGAGCAATGGGATATTGCCACTGAGTTGGTAGGGAAAGGAATGAAAAGGGTACAAGTCGTGTTAGAAAACGTATTAAGATTCATGTGTAATTACACACACTCAGAAGCACTGTGAATCACTTACAATGTTATGTAAACACTTTCCCACGCCACCCAGAGGCTTCAGCCCCGAGCATTTATCCACATGAAAAGTTTGCCCACCTAAGATGTATAGAAGTGTGGATTTCCACAAAAAGTTAGATCCAACATGAGCCATTCAGAATGTAGGCACAAATGTGCCACGGTTCCTATTGTCAATATGCAAAACATCAGCATTGTTTTATATTACGCTATCATTTTCTCTGGTGTCTCAGGAATCCAAAAAGAATTCTGTGCCCAAAGTCTGGGCTGTATTCTAATTGCATGCGTAGTCTCTCTTACTGGTGCCTTTTCTCCTACATGATGGCTAGAACAGGGCAGAGGCTATGTCAAGACAAATTAACTTCCCCAGGTCAGTATTTGAATACTTAGTCACCCAGTAGTTCCAACCTTTTAAAATTCATTTTTATTGAGCTCTACATTTTTCTCTGCTCCCCTCCATGCCTCTCCCCTCCCCGCTTCAACCCTCCCCTAAGGTACCCATGCTCCTAATTTATTAAGGAGATCTTGTCTTTTTCTACTACACATGTAGATTAGATCCATGTATGTCTTTCTTAGGGTCCTCACTGTTGTCTAGGTTCTCTGGGATTGTGATTTATGGGCTGTTTTTCTTTGCTTTATGTTTAAAAACCACTTATCAATGAGTACATTTGATAATTATCTTTCTGGGTCTGGGTTACCTCACTCAAAATGATGTTTTCTAGCTCCATCTATTTGCCTGCAAAATTCAAAATGTTATTTTTTTTCTGCTGTTTAATACTCCATTGTGTAAGTGCATCACATTTTCTGTATCCATTCTTTGGTTGAGGGGCATTTAGGTTGTTTCCAGGTTCTGGCTATGACAAACAATGCTGCTATGAACATAGTTGGGCACATGTCCTTGTGACACAATTGAACATCCTTTGGGTATATACCCAAAAGTGGTATTACTGGGTCTTGAGGAAGGTTGTTTCCTAGTTTTCTGAGAAATCGCCACACTGACATCCAAAGGCGCCGTACCAGCTTGCATTCCCACCAGCAATGCAGGAGTGTTCCCTGCTTCAGTGTCTCCACTTCAGACATTGAATAAACAGAAGTCAACCAAGGGCATTTAAGGGTTCACCTGTAATTCTCATACAAAGTTTTAATTATTATTTTAGATCACAACTGTGTGTAATGTAACCTAACAACAGTAGCACAATCACTTTATGTTTAAAATAGTTAAAAGCTTGCAAAATATAAAACCATGACTTGTACGATTGTTGTAAATTTTTTTGTGTGCACTTTGAAAGTTTTTCTTTTATAAGTGGTTGTTACTTATATTATTTATTTCCATTATGTGCACAAATTTATTTCAAAACATTCCTAGGAGCTTGGCAAAGTGCAATGGTCTGTCTTAAATTCTAGTACTTAGGATGTAGAGGCACAGGAATCAATTCAATTCAGGACCAACCTTTGTTAACATAGTTAAGTTTGAGGAAAGCCATAGCTGCAGGAGACCCTGTTCCATGGGAAAAGGGAGAAAACAAACAAACAGAAAATTCCATGGAGAGTATCTATTTGCATGACATATCTGAAAAATTCAACAAAGTAGAATCTGTTTAAATATATATGCAGGTGCAACAGGGTAAAATTTATTTATTTTTAAAATTCTTTTAGCTGTTTCTTTATAATGTGACAGACAAAAAACAATGTGTTTGGGTGGATTCTATTTATTTACTGCATTCATATATGTAAAAGATCTCGCAAAGGCAGGTGTTATTTAGTTTTAAGAGAAAATCCTTTCTTCTTTTTATGGGGTATAATTATATTGATATAAAACAAAATAAGCTGGAAGTGGGAATGGAAAACATTGATTGACTGTATTACTTATTTGTACATTGTCCATCAAATATAACAATGGTTTAATTCCTTTCATTAAAAAGAACTTAACAAACAAAACACACTTGACATTGTTATTTACTATTAAGTTCTGAAGGATCTGGGCAAAGCAATAAACAGTCCAGCTCTGTCTAGGGGCATTGCTGGTTGTTTTCACTTGTTTGTTTTAGAGAGGTGTTCTGTATGTAGCCCAGGCTTACCTTAGAATAGCTGCTGCCTCCTGACTCAGCCTCCAGTGAGCTGGGACTGTTAGCATTCAATGCCATATCCCGGTAAGGGCATATGTATTTTAAGTGAAAAAAAATCACAGCTATTAATAATTATCTGGGATATATCCGACATATAATTTATTTCATCAGTTCTCTGAAAAAAGTTAAGCTAATCAAAGTATAACTTCTACAATACTGAACTAGCACATTATATATATAAAAGTATATATACACACTTTTACGCTTCTGATTGTTCATGAGGTGATTTTATAAATAAGACTGCCTGTAAAGTTAACTCTCACAAAGGATGTGATAAAGCACAGCTAGAGACTCAGCCATGAATATTTCAGGATCATTCCCTCTGCTAATTTCCTCATGCCTGCATTTGGTATAAATGATACATTCACACCACAGTCTCTAGCAGATTAGTGTTTTCTCCTTAAGACATTTTATTCATCTTGTGCTGTTCTAATTCATTTGACCCATCCCAGGTCCTTTCCGGACCCTTGCTGGCGGCACCAAGATCGGAGGTGCCTGATATCAGGTTTTTACTCTTTACTGTTGATTGAATAATTCCACACAATGCTACTAATGCAAGGTGCACATGATAAGTGCCGTCAACTAAGTTCCAGGATAAGCAGTTAAAACCAATGCCTTCAGGTTTTCTAGAATAACTTCAGAGATTGCTCTTGCTCAGGCACCTTGGCAGGTGACCATGCTTCCTCTGTTGTCTCAATGGTCAAACCGTGTCTCTCAATATGAGGCAGGGGCTCAGTGCTTTCCTTCATCAGGAACTCTACTGTTACTCAACTGTGTGTTTGTTTTATGTCTTACCAAGAAGCCAAGAGTTCTATGTTGAGATGGTTATTCTTTCAACCAATGTAGTGGTCACACTGCCTTTCTCCAGAAGAGGTTCCTGGAATTCTGTACATTGTTTTACACAGCAGTAGAGACACGGTGTTATGGTGACTATGTAAAACCCAATGAAAGTTTCAAGCAAGTAGAAAATACTCAAGACAAGTTTATTAGAAATATTGAACTTTGTAGTATAGGGAAGTTTCTAGTCACTGAACTACAAAGTTCAATATTTCTAATAAACTTGAACTAGCCCTTTAGATGAGTGTTTTAACCTCATAAAACAAGGAACTGTGAGGAATTTTGAGTTAAAATACTAGACTATTGATTTGATAAATTCCCCACTCTGGGAAACTGAAGAAATTCAACATAGTGATTTTTCTTCATATTTGGCCCAGAAGAATTTGATAGCTAACTAAGTTTGGTCATGAATGACTACTTGTGACTCTTTATTCATTACCAGATTCAGTTTGGGTGTAGGCATCTGTGTAGACTATATTCTAATTTCTTCTTTGAAGCTTTTCGTCCAACTCATTGGGAAAACTTCCTCCAAAAGAAGGATTTCTCTCTGTGTGTCACAATACAGTAACCCAGGCTGGTTAGTTGTGAAACCAGAAAACTTACCTTGGTAGACAGGATGAAGTAAAGTTCAGTTTGTCATCACCTCTGGGAAACTGTAATATGGGTAACGTAGACTGTTTGCTCAGTCTGTGTTAAATTAGAATTTGGGTTATAGAAACCAAGGGATAGTATGGTGGGCTGTCTGCTGCCTGATGGGTTTTTGGAATCTGAATTTTTGAAACAACTTAAAGTAACTAAAAGGTATTTCATAGACTTTAATCAAATCAATTGCTGTGTGACCCAGTAGCCTATACAAGTTAAAATAGTTTACAATATAGCCAGATATGTAAAATACATTAATTACCTAAGAAACTAGGTTCATAACAAAACTGACAAATATTGAGATTATTTTTTTCTCTTAATGCCCCATTAAAATTCAACCTGCTCCAAAATACTTCACCACAACAGGGCACTGATTACAGTTTATGAGGCTTGACAAGCCGTTAAAACCGCAGTTCTATAGCTTTACTTGGGGCTCATTCCTGATGCTATACAGCATATAATCTACCTGAAAGGATACATGGAGCTATTAGCATAAAATTTACAAAGCAAATACTAGTGAGACTAATAGGGGTTAGAAAATATTTCTTCTTAACCACTGAGCATTGCTTAAACATCTCAAATTAAAGTCATGACATCATCTGCTGGATTGCAAGCAATTCCTTAGAGGATACTCATGGTCTAGTATAGGATACCTCATGGAGTAGGTAACTATAGTAAAGATGAGATCTCAGAAATAGTGAACACTACTGACTGAGCCAGGAAGTTGTCGTTCCGAGCCTGGATCTCTGTTGATCAAGCAGTAACAAGGATATAAATGCTCATAAATCATAAAACATCGAAAGAACATTGGACACAGAAACCTACCAATGTTTCTAAGTACCTGATAAAGGGCACAGCTTAGAAAGCACATGTAAAATATAAAATTACAAAAATGCAGCCTAAAATTAATTTTAGTGAAATTGGATCTGTGCAAACTCCACAGGGCATGGAATTCAAATTAAAGTCACTCACAAATCCAAGAGCCTTAATGAGTCCTGTGCCTCTGCTGATCCTTCCTGAGACCTAGCAGAGAGCGAATTGCCTCCAAGTTCACCGGGAAATTGTTCTGAATTCTGCCCTTGGACAAACCATTCCTCTGCTTGCCCTCACACGTCCCAAAGTTTCCCAAATTGAATGGCCATCACTATTCCCATGTTTCCTCTTACGTTAAGGTTTACTCTTGGGACTATAGAGTAAAGAATTCTCACTGCTTAAAGGATCAAAGTCCCCAGCAATCAGAGCAGGCAGATCACAACTGTCTGAAACCATACTTTCAGGGAATCTTGACCCTTGAGGGCACATGCATGTGCACAGCGCACATAAGCACATGTAGCCCTCCACATAAATTAATTAATTAATTAACTAAAAGACTTTAATAGGCTTCTGAAAATAATATTATAGATATCTAACAATTACTCTTTTCTGCTAACCAAGCTCTATGAATTTCCTTTTGTAAATTTAATTTCTTCATTGGTTCTGTTTCTACACCTTGAACCCATCTTATCATTACAAGAAGCCCATGGACCCATCTACAAACATGTGCTGAGAGAACCAGCAGGGAGCTCCCAATACTTTGATAACCTTTGTTACACAGGCATGAAAAAATGTCTAAGTCCGTATTAATGCTACTGTTCTTTTGTATTGCCCACACTGTATTAATGGCATTAGTGATCTAAAATCTTGTATTTCATAATCAAAATCCTATCTCATGTCTACCTTTGACACTCTAAACAGTTTTATGAAAGTATTTAAAGGGAGAGCTGGAGATCTAGTCAGATGGTCATATGCAAAAAAGGTAAGACTCAGTCACACCACTGCATACACTAGGTCTGGTGGTCCATTCCCGCCAGCCCAACACTTAGCAGGTCGATTCACGGAAGACCAAGAGCTCATGATGATATACTTATTCTGAAACCAGCCTAGAATACATGAGATATAGTTTCAAAAATGATAACAGTATAATGAAATTAATAAAATCTGGAGGTTAAAGGAAAATAACAATAGGAAGATGTATTTTGAGTATTTAAAAATAAATCTTAAAGCCTGTGTTTATTTGTTTTCCCATATTCCTGAGTATTCTGGGGAAGTAATCAGCACCAACAGAGCAAAGATCAGCAGCGAGGAGATGCTACTGGAAGACAATGTCCTTGGGGTGTCGGGATTTCACAGGCTCATAGCTATCAGTGAGCCAGCCTTGCATAAATAAGGATAGTGGAGTCCAGACATGAGACACGCTGATTGGCTTAAGTTCAAATGACTAGATTGAAGGACAGTAGCATTATGGGGATCAGTGTGGTGTTTCCTCTTGTTATTGTTTCTGTTTTATGTCTTGGGGAGACATAATACAAGATTCCCAAGGACCGTTTCATCTTTTTTTTCCTCCTCAAAATGCAAGAGGAGAAAGTGTGTTCTAGATCGAAAACTCAAATGTCTGAATGTAGAGAAGAACCCTCAAGTTCACTGACTGAAAAACAAATCAGCAAAGGACTGTATCTACCCAATTACTTACATCTTCCTGGATGTGCTACCACATTGCAGACATTTCAGAATGTATTTGAATAAAATTTTTATATAGGTGATGAGAAGTTAACATTTATTTGCATAACAGTCCACATGGAAGGCACATCTGAACCATGGGGACAATTTACACATTTTTTCCCTTGCATTCTATGTTTAACTTAGTATTTTTATTAGTTTTTGTTGTGTTGTTGTTGATGAAATAAATGCCCTGCCTAAAAGTGATCTTGGGAGGAATGGGTTAAGTCACCTCACACATGTACAGTCTCTCAATGGGAGAAGGCAGGCCAGGGACTCCAGTCAGGAATGTAGAGTCGGGAACTGAGTTACAGATCATGGAGCAATGCTTGGTATGAGTTGCTTCATCCAGCTTTCTCAACCTGTTTTCATACCCAGCCCAGGTCTGCTTGCCTAGGCATTTTACCACTCATAATAGGTTGGACCCTCTTACATCAATTAGCCATTATGTCAATGACCCAAGACACAACCACAAAAGTCAATGCTGGGAATTTTTCAATGGAGACTCCTTCTTCCCAGTTATGCCAAGTTGACACCTAGAGAGAATCATGACAGTATTTCTTAAAATATGTCACTCAGTACTTGACACGTGTGAATACAATCTGTCTTAATTGCATGCTCAAATTGGATCACTTTTTTAAGTTTCAAGACGCTTTTTGTTCACACCCTTTCAATTTCATTTTTATGATCTGAAAACTAATGTTACTGGTAGAATAGAAACATGTTCCTAAAAATAAGACGAGAATTAAACACTGTCCTTGGATCCAGCTAAAACAGAGGCTGTGAATGTCTGGGTACAAGGCTCTTCCAGACAATCAAGAAAAAAATGGCATTAGCCAATTACAAACAAGAGATGGGGGCCAACATATCTATGCTACTGAGTTCTATCTTTTCTCTAAGTTAAAAACACAAGCCTATTCATTCAAGAGACACTTCAATTTTTAAAAACAATTCCTGGTTTGTGAATTATTACTAGTAATTTGAAGTAATTCATGGATGTTTTCATATAGTTGGATGAGATTCAAAATAAAAATATTTGAAGTCCCTTTATTCTCCTTTGAATATCTGGTTAATACGTCAAAATTAAACATCAAAACTGTTTGACAAACAGGTAGACAATGCACAGAATTATGGATTTATAACAAGGATGCTCAGGAAATACATCAAATAATGAATTAATTAAGATTGTATGGTGACTTCGATCTTTCATATTATTCTCCAGTAATAGGAAAAATTGTATGTTTTCATTACATTCAACACAAATTTATGAAGTATGGTTACATATATTACAGAATTTCTCATTATAGGTAATTAACATACACACTAACTCTCCTGTTTCTGTTTTGGTGAGTACACATTCACTGTCTTCGCATTTGTCAAGGGTGTGTGAGATATGTTTTTATGAGATACAGTCATTGGTTGCAGAATACATCTCCTAAAGAATACATCTTTCCTTTCTAAGTAAATTTTATCATTTGACTCTTGCCTCAAATACAGCCTCGTCTCTGTATCAACATTCCACAAAGCTAATTGGACTTTTGAGGTATTTTTGTGTGATAAATCTGTAATTCTATTTCTGTGACTTTCCTGATAATGATTTCTATTGAACAGTTGACTTTTTCCTAAATGTATGTCATTCAATATAAATTGTTGGCTTGCAATACCTTTGAAAAGCATTATAAATCTTTTTTAACCTGCTGTGTTTAATATAATATTTATCAGGGCATTGATAATTTTCTTTGGTAAATTAATCTATTTTACCCCATGCCAAGTTTAATTAAAGTTATTTTTAATTCTTTTTCTTTTGTTCTCTTTCAAAATAAGTACTATATCAATTCTGAGAAATTCACACTATATATTTTGATCCTATGCATCCCAACTTCATGACACTCTACCTCAAGTTCTCTTTAGTGTTTTTAAAATTTATTAACCTTTTGATTCTAATCCTTATTGTCTGTCCACTTCTGGTGACATCCGCTGGAGCATGGTAAACCTACTAGAAGCCACACCCTTTAAAGAAAGCCTATTCCCATTTTCCAGAAGTCCTTCCATCTCTAATTGGGTTTCAGGAGTCAAGCTTAGGTGGGCCAGGCCTATGTAGCAAGCACCTTTACCTACTAGTCATCTCTGCAGCCCACAAATTCTATTTAATTCATTGTATTTGCTTCCCTGACTTAATAGTCAGATATTTTTTGTGCCTATACAGGGAAAATCTAAGCTTTCATATTTCCCATTTGAGAACATTTGTCTGTCATGTCCATTATCTTATGATTTCCTTGGTCACGTCTTATGATCATGATAGAAAAAGATGAATTATTATTTTTTTAAGACAGGGTTTCTCTTCCTGGAACTCGCTTTATAAAACAAACTGGCCTCAAACTCACAAAGATCCTACTACCTCTACCTCCCTCCTGAGTGCTGGGATTAAAGGCATAAGTCCAAGTAAGATGAATTATTTGCAAATTTGATTTTGTTCTCACATATGTAACAGTATGGAGGAGCTATAAAATGCTATGTTCCAACCATGAATGGCATTTGGGGCATGGAGAACGGAGGTTCCATATGGGGGAGAGGGAAACCAGAGGATGTGTGTTGTGCTGTCTCACTGGGAGTCCAAGGTCACTTCACAAACAGTGCTGTTTTCTCACCTGGACCTGGGATGAAGAGCTCCCATCTGTGTGGTCAAGCCACTGCAGAGACTGTGTTACCATCATCAGTCTACGTGTGTCATGAAGACATGATTGACAAGTCTTAGCAACCGGGTGGAGGAGAAATAGAAGATTCTGTGGGGATAGCTAAAGATAGCTTCCGAGAAGGCATGCTGTCTCAAAGCTCTGTGAAGAACAGATGCTCGGTGGATTACTAGGAAAAAGACTCCTTTTCCTTAGATTCCTTGTCAGTTCAAGGACACGCCAATCTTCTAGGTGCCCACAAAATGAAAACTGGTTCAGCAATGGCCTGTGTCTCATTTCTCCATGGTATGTGTTGGAACTTACAAAGGTGTTTTATTAAGAGACAAAACAATTCAGCCACGGTGTTGTTGGCGACTGTTCTGGAGTGGAAGAATGCCTGCATTTCTGTACTTCAATATCTGAGGACAAACACATTGCGTTGACTCAAGCTACTCTTATAGTTTCTTTTGTAGCTACAGCATGAAGCAATATTTTATTATTGTAAGTGGGGCTATAACAGTATTGCCTGCTATTACAGCCATGCGGGTTGCCTTATCTTGTCAGGAGGAAGCTGCCTTTCAGGGCGATTTCCTCATGTATGAAACTGTTGCCAAGATAAACCAGACCACTTTCCCATTTAATTTGGCATTTTCTGGAAGATTGGCTCTGAAATTCAAGGCTTTCCCAATTAAATTTGGTTGCATTTACGTCTAGAAAATTTTCATAGGGGATTGGAATCCTGCTGTGAGCTGGATTTTGAAGCTACTTGAACTAAATTACAAACCCAAGCCCACCCACCTTCGTCGACCGCCCAGTTCTTTCATTTATGCCCTCTGTTCCTCACTGGATTCTCAGGAGTTGAGTAATTCCTATCATGTTTTCACGGGAAGAAAATAGTGTTCTGGAGGGAATTTCAATGTACTGGAGATATATAGGAAACCACTTTCAAAATCATTTATTCCATTTCAGAGCATATAACATGCACAATTCTACAGGAAATAATGGTAGCAGGACATCCTGACTCTCATTTAAAACTTTTAATCAATATTTTATTCAGTTACCTAGTTTTCATTTGACTTATTTTGGCACTTTTTATTGTGTACTTATAACACACAAAAATCTGTTTCCATCAGGTTAGAAAGACTTAATGATAGAAGATTGTTCCTAAACCAAATTACATACATCCACTCACAACAGCCTTACAACGATATCCAGCGGGGCAGGTACTGAACAGCGCTTGACCTAAATAAGGAATAATAAGCCCTGTTAACTGATGGCCCCCTGCTGTGTATTTTCTATTTTCTGGCCATTTTGGTTTATTTAGTGTGTACTATGGTGACACATATACACACACCAAAAAAGAACCTTAACATCACTGACGCTGTTCACGACCTGAACATATAGCCTAACATGGAGATTTATGTGACTGTTCATGACTTGAACTTACAACCCGACATGTATATGTATGTGGCTGTTCATGACTTGCAATCCCAGGCACTGAGAAAGTTGAAGCAGGTGATCACAATTTCAGAGACACTGTGGACCTGAGAGTAAGTTCAAGGCTAACCTAAGCAGTGTAGTGAGACCCCATAACTCAAGTATCCATAGCATCTCACATATGAATTAGAGCGGGTTCAATTCCTAAGCTGTTCAGAAGCATGGATACTTTCACTCTCATTAAAAAAAATATTCAAATTGTATTTAAAACAGATGATCTTCTGGTCAAAGCGACACACTTAGGAAGAGAAAACCACATCTGAAGAGTCCTTTCCAGCAAATCAGCCTGTGGGCATGTCTGTGGGCATTTTCTTAGTTGCGAGTTCATGCAGGAGGGTGCAGCCCACGGTGAGTGGTGCTAATCCCTGGGCAGGTGTGCCTGTGCTGTGTAAGGGAGGAGGTTGACCATAAACCTGGGAGCAAGCCAAAAAGTAGCATACCTCTACTCCCTCTGCTTCAGTGTGCCCCCAGGTTTCAGCCTTTGTCTCTCTCTCTCTCTCTCTCTCTCTCTCTCTCTCTCTCTCTCTCTCTCTCTCTCTGTGTGTGTGTGTGTGTGTGTGCATGTGTTTCTTACTTTCACAAAAGCATGTAGTCACACTATTCTCACTCATTACTCTCGTTACCCCAGTGATTCTTCACCTGTAGGTCATGACCCCTTTGGGGGAGATGAAAGGCCCTTTCATGCTGGTCAACTAAGATCATCAGGAAACACACATATTTCCATGATGGTTCATAACAGTAGCAGAATTATGGTTATGAAGTAGCAATGAAAATAAATTTATGGTTGGGGGGGTCACTGCACATGAAGAACTGTATTAAAGAGTTGCAGTCTTAGGAAGGGTGAGAACTACTGGTCCACCCTCTCCCATATCTTCTGACTGTGTTTTCTTCGCAAATCACCCCAATCTCTTCACGTCAAGCTCTTTGTGCGTGCCTGCTAGTTTTATCCATGTATTCACTTGTGTGATTGCCATGTTGTCTGCAGAAGATTGGGTGTAGAGTAGTGGCCATCCTTGTCCTCTGGCTCCAAGTCTTTACACATCTTTACCCATGTTCCCTGGGTGTTTGTCTCATTCTGATACGGTAAAAGGAAAAGAAGTGGCAGTTAATTCATGGAACACACATTGATATGCAGATGGGATTAATAAATACACTGGCGGCAGGATATTGAGGACAGCTTGCTACCCCTGATGGTGTGTAACTGAGTGATCTGTGCATCCCAGGCTTTACACAGCGCCACTGACTTAGCACAGATGATTGTTACGTGGTTGGCAACAGAGAAAAGGAAAGAAGTGGTATTCCCATGCATCCTCACTGCCTTTCTTGGCCAACGTTGGAGTGGTTTGTCCAGAAGAACTTTTGTTGAAACTATTTGCTGCCCAGCATTTTCAGGAAAAATATGCCCATGGCTATTTTGACAGTAATTGATAAAATTATAGGAAGAGATAAAAAAAAAAGGTACAGGTCCTTCTCTTTTCCATCTCCCAATTAGATCCAATAAAGTACCTTTTCTTCTGTCTGTAAGACCCTTGGGCCAACAGTGAGTATATTGAATTATTCAACTGTTTCACTAACTCAGCATGAAAGCCCAAATCAGAAACCCAAAACAGTGTAAATTTAAATACCGAGTACATGTTCGGTATTACAGGTTTCTTCCACAGGAATTTTTATAACATTGTCTTTTGGAAAATCAAATCATTGTCTTCTGAGAAACACATACTCGAAAAAGTCTCTCTCAGAAACTGTGGGTTTTTTGACGGTCAGGCTTAGAAAATTGTTCCTCTCTGTCAAGCCCTTTACAAGTCTTTAAAGTGTATTGGATTTCTTCTGTTTATAAGAAAATTCTGTAATGGTCTCTCAAGAGGCTTTCCCAAAGAAACGCAATGCCTTCCATCAGGATGTATCCTTGTGGGAGGCTGATGCTCTGTTGAGAGAGACCTATCTCAAAGGAGCATGGGTGGTGAGTCTCCAGCCCCGCCCACCTCAGCTTTCATTGCCTTCTTTTAGAGGCAGCAGTCAGGAGGATGAGTAGGGGGGGGGGGTGCAAGACTTCCTTCGGTGCCGCTATCCATTAGTGAATAGGCAAGGATTTTTCCTCATGAACATAATGTTAGGTAAAAACCCTTAGAAACAAATTACGACAGGCTTTATGCATGACAAAAGGAATGTTATGCCTATGTTTATCTTAATTTTTCGCTGCACCGTTCTTTAGGAAGCAAGTGTATCTCATTAAGCAAGGCTCCTGTTAGGAATTTCCTTTCCTTTATAACAAAATCAAATGTCATAAAAACTTTTATGTTTTATAAAAGGATGTACATTACAGAAGTGCTAATGCCCCTTAGAAAATACTTGAGTAAACAACACATGTAATTATTCTGTGGGGAAATGTTGCTTAATTAAAGCACAGAGCCTTTCTATTAGCATACCCACCTGCTCCTCACATGGCCCCGCTTCTTCCCAAAATAACGGACTTCCTGAACCAGGCTCTCTTTCCACTTTGCTTCCTTGAGAGAGATCCATTTTTCTCCTTTGTTCTTTGCTTTAGATAGGCTCATATTGGTTCCAAATGCTGTGCTAGTATGTTATCTACCACACCCACACAGACATACCTATGTGCACACAGATACACACACACTCAACCACACACACACACATAACCGTACTTTACAAGGACTGTGTAGATTTATCAGGATGACTAACTGTTACTATAGATTTGGCAATCTGTTACTTTTTCTAAAAACACAGGGCATCCTGTCAACCAGTTATAGACCTTAAAAAGAAAAACTAACGACCAATAGGCTTATTTATGATATTGTGTTTAAATAAAAATATTGTCTATGCTAGCAGCAAAGGTTCTGCTTATCCTTCATTCAATGCTTTTTTATTTATTTATTTATTTATTTATTTATTTATTTATCGTTTTTTTTTGAGACAGGGTTTTGTTGTAACATTGGAGCCTGTCCTGGAATTAGCTCTATCTAATCCAGGCTGGCCTCAAACTCACAGAGATCCACCTGCCTCTGGCTCCCAAGTGCTGGAATTTAAGGCGTGCACCACCACTGCCCAGCTCAATGTTTTGATTTTTAAGAGTTGACAAAATTGTCTCAGGCTCTGCAACCCTGAAAACATGAGTTCAATCCTCAGAACCCACAGTAGAAGGAGAAGCGACTCCCTACAGTTGTATTCTGACTTCCACGCACATGTGATCATACTTGTGTCTCCACTCAAACACACACCTGTACATACAATGAAATTAAATTTTAAAGATGTCATTTTACTTCTGCATCTCTACGAATCTAAGGCACATTCATTTCACCTCTGCTGTGACCCTTTCACTGCAGAGCCCCAAAGACACTAATCGCTATGAGAAGCAAAGCTTGGGGTAATAAATAACGACCGTGATTCGGTGTGCCAAACAGTCGATCTGTTTTTCTTCGATTGATTTCTCCTGGGCTGGGCGTGGCTGTGACTTTGTGCACATTGGGGGCATGCATAGAAATATATATACTGCATCCCGTCATAGTTTGCCGTTTTTTCTCACCTACCTTTTCTCATCTTCAAGCAAATCTCTTTCACAATATTCCATCCTTTTAAATCCTTAAAGTATGATTTTTCACTCATTTTAACTCTACTGTAAGGAAAAAAATAAAACTATAATGTTCCTTCCCAAGCAGCAGTTTTTGAACTGAGAAACAGTGACAGCCGTTAGGCCTGCACAGATAAGAAGTGCCTCTATGGATCCTGTTTTGTCTGACGCTGTGAAACAAACCTTCTGCCTGCTTCTTCCAATTTCTTATTCTTAGCATGCAAGTTGTCATTAATTTTTTCTTTTATTTAAGGAGGTAACGGTTTATCTCCATCAAAACCATGATTATTTTTTGGTGTTTATGCTGTGTAGAGAAGGGTTGGCACCTAAAGAGATGCGTGTGGTGGTAAGCTCTGGGAAGCACAAATGTGCGTTTGACAAAGCTAAGCAATTCTTCTTGCCACAGAATGCCGAATGGTGATTAATGTCTCTCACTTTAGTAGCGTAACACAGGAGCAAGCACTTTACAGTTTAGAACTGTCAGAATATTTCATTTAGTAGTTGATAAAAGATATCTTCTCTTGAGTTGACTATATGTTTCTTCTTTTTTATTGGGGATATTTTGAGGAATGTCCTCATCATGCCTTTTGTCTTTTACATTCCTGTGATGCTGACAATTCTCAGTAACATTATCTTATTCTTATGAATGTCAGGCAGGATTTTTATAATCATGTTAAGTGTATGTACCGATCTAATCCTCATATTTATGATGTAGATATGTTTAGCATTTCCATTTTGCTCACAAAGAAAGGGCTAGCACAGAAAAATTACCAAGTCTCTTAAAACCGCAGCATGCATAAGTTAGCAGAGCCAATGGCCCTTCTGGGGAAACTCACATCTTATAAGGGCATAGAACAAGACTGAGTAGCCGTCTCTGCTGTTTGCTGTGGAGGGTGAAAGACTATGAGCAACTGTGAATAGCATGTGACATAGAGGGAAACACATTTTTTGTGACCCTATCCCACAGACAACTCTTGACCCTGACGGGTGGCCCAGGCTTCAGGAATATGCTAAAGCGTCCCTAGACTTTCATAACATAAGTGGATTTGCCTGACAATTTATTTTAATTGTTATTTAATTATTCGTGATGTTGACTCACCACCCTTGTTATTTTACGGAGCATATGCACCTTTGGGTAAACAGTGTGCCATCTGATAGGCTGATGGTTAGATCAGCACAATCCGCATGCCCAGCCCCTCAAAGTTGTTCACCTCCACATTCCAGAAGCTCAGTTTTCCAGTTACCTTGAAGAAAATCATGTATGATTATACTCGGCACTCACCACACTGCACTCTAGAGAACCACAATGGTTTCCCCTTCTTTACCGTATTTCACGTCTGTACACGTAATTAGCCGATAAATTCTAGAGCCTGTGTTAGGGAGGAATTATATTAGAGTATGACTTTTCATGTATCATGCCTTTCAAACAGACTAGGAAAAGATTATGCATGAGGCATAGATTGCACTTATAGCCCAAGAAAAGCCCCACCATACTGGATTTGATTTTTTTTTTAATAAAGGCACCCTGAATTTTGAGCAAAGTCATCAAAAATATTTTATACTTTGTACTTTTAAGAAAGAAAGGAGAGGCAGGATACTATGTGCAATGATGCTGTAGAGTAGACATTCATTATCAATTCCACAAGAATTAAAATCGCCCAGGAGACAACACGCTGGTCAGCCCTGCGAGCCAGTCTCAAGATTAGCTTAATCTAAGGGGAAAGCTCCCTAGCTTTGAGTGGTTCCATTCCATGGGTAGGGTGCTTGGATTGAATAGAAAGGATAAAATGAGCTGAGGCCCTGCATTCATCACTTTTTGCATACTGACTGTGGATACATTGTGACCATTGCTTGCTGCAGCCCGACTGTGGATACATTGTAACCATCGCTTTCTGCAAACTGACTGTGGATACATTGTAATCCTTAAACTGCTCTGGTCAAGTAGTGTGTCACAGAAATCTGTAAAGAATTAACACAGAGCTGGGCAGTAGTGGCGCACGCCTTTAATCCCAGCACTCGGGAGGCAGAGGCAGGCGGATCTCTGGGAGTTCGAGGTCAGCCTGGTCTACAAGCGCTAGTTCCGGGACAGGCACCAAAGCTACAGAGAAACCCTGTCTTGAAAAACAAAAACAAACAGAAAGAAAGAAAGAAAGAAAGAAAGAAAGAAAGAAAGAAAGAAAGAAAGAAAGAAAGAAAGAAAGAAAGGAAATTAACACAGATATGAGGAATGTATGTGTGTGCATGTGTGTGCATGTGTGTGCATGCCTGCCTGCCTGAGAGAGAGCGAGAGAGAGAGAGAGAGAGAGAGAGAGAGAGAGAGAGAGAGAGAGTGAGAGAGAACACAACATCACTAGAGCCACTTGAGGGTGCTCCAGAAGTATCTGGTGTCTCTTTGGAAGTGAAGGAAGTGTGACTGAGTCAAAGGAAATAGATTGAATCAAACACAACAACGAAATATAGACTGGCAATGTCTCTATGCACCGAACAAATGCAGTCACTAATTTTAGTACCGTTACAGTGTGGCTGGCAGCTTAGTGGACAGGGTGACGGCAGCAAGCCAGCATGAGGTGTTCTTAGGTCTCCTGTGAAACCTTTTCATTGGGCAGTAATGGAATCCGTATGAAAATCGATGTTCAAGAGTAAGGATAGTGGGATGCTTCACACAGAATACTCTAGAAGCCCAATGCTCAGATGAGTTGTTGCCAGCAGGAAAGCATGTGCTTACCACAGTTCCCAGTTGAAAATGAGCAAGAGCAGAGCCCAAGGAAAGAGGCTGCTTAACAGTTATTTCCGTTCTTAGCATTGTTGCTGAGAAAAGTATGACTATTTCATAAGCCCACATATTCTCCCCATTTTAGTTAATAATTTCATGTTGCATTGGCTGATAATCCGAAGCTAAGCATTACTAGTTACTGTCTCTTAAGTCTCACCCCACCATCATTTTTAAGAGTTATAAGTAATAGTCTGGGCTGAGCTTATGGTAACACACTGAAATTGGGAAGAGATCCTGGGAATTCTAGGTAAGATGTTTTACACAACCATTGCCCGGACTAAGTTGCAATTGTTCTTGTTTCTCAGGATTTCTGTGTGCCGGGGATGGTGCTGACAGTTTTATGATGAGCAAATTATATTTAATTGTTAAATATCCAGAGAACTTAGACAACAAAGAGGACACTAAGAGGGACTTACCTAAATCTAATCTACATGGAAAGTAGAAAAAGACAAGATCTCCTGAGTAAATTGGGAGCATGGGGGTACTTGGGGGAAGGTTGAAGAGGGGAGGGCAGAGGCAGGGAGGGGAGCAGAGAAAAATGTAGAGCTCAATAAAAATTAATAAGAATATTATTTAATATTTTCAATGTCTTCTGGGAGGTGCTTATCCAATTACACAGTGTGAAGTTATCAATTTCACACTGAGCCTCTAGGAAGTGGTTCCTAACTCTCCCAAGGTCACAGAGAAGAAAATAGACAGAAATGGATCTAACCCAATGCAGACATAAGAACTCACCTTTGAACTTGTGGACAAGGGTTCTCCTTAGCTCAGTTCTCCTTAGCCCGGTGATGTTAATTATGTGTTTCTTAAGATCTTCTGGTACCAAGTTAGTTCAGGTGATTAATGATCAGATTAAATTAAACTAGATTAGACTGCATTAGGATCACAACATAGCCTATTCGTTTGTAGAAAATAACATAGCTCTCTTCTGAAGAACAGGGTAGTTCTGCATAGAGTCCACTGTTTCTCAAGCCATCCTTTATAGGTCCCAGTCCACCACTCTGATTGAATGGGAAACTTGGAACAACAATGCTGGGCTTCCCAGAAGCCTTCAGAGTGAATCTGTGTGTGTCCTAAACTGGGTGAGCTTCAGCTCCAGAACAGATGGAGGTGCGTACTCCTGGATCAGTCTTTATCTCCACCAGATCATTCTGTTTTTAAAGCTGTAGAGTGATAACTAAGTGTGTCTGCAACACCGCTTGCATCAGACCATCACTCTGAGTGAGTCCGTGCTAACCTCATACGGCAGACGCAAGTTTCTATGTTGCACTCATACGCCAGGGAGGCAGGAACTCCAGGTGAGTCTTCTGTTCATTCCTCGTTAACCTTATTAACATCCTCCAGCTCTGTGAATTTTCCCAAGGCTAAGTATCCCTTCTCTGTGGAATTACACAGTACTTGCTACTTCTTCTCTGGGGTGTGTTAACTCTCAAGACGTTTTCAAAAGCCATCATGCCAAGTTGGACTTTTATGTTTTCTTGTGGGAGAGGTTAATTTTTTTTCCTGCATCTTTGTTAATTTCAAATTGCTTCTTGTACGAGGTGGGACTTGATGTCACTATACAGCGTGAGAACAGATTCCATCCTCTCTGTGTGTGACTCCTTTTCAGCATTTTATGAATTCTCTTTCTCTATTATACATCGCTGTCTTCATTTAAACATTAGACCTAGACATTTGAGTTTGTTTCATGGTTAGTTCAATCTTACCTGTCTCTTTATCTATCATTTTTTCCTATAACTACTTGATTGTTGTAGTCTTTTAGAAAACTTTGAAATTGTGAACTATGGGTCTTATAATTTTTTATTTACAAATGGTTTTACCTATTTGAAACCCATTGAGTTTTATAGACTCTGGATTTCTTGTCCTATTGAGGCTAATGGTGTTTTGTTTCATTAGTTTTGAATAATGTTTGACCACCAAACCATCCAACCATCCAACCTACTATCCATCACTGGCTATTGCTTGGCTCTCTGCTACAACCCTTGAGTACTAGGTGGGCTGTCTTTAAGTTTCGCCTTGCTCTGAAAAAGAAAGTTTACAATCCCTCAGGCTCCTAATTCATTTTTTTTTATTTGAAATATTTTATTTTAAGATTTTGAAAGCTTTGGTAATTTCTGTTACATATTTCAAAGAAACACATCAGCCTCTCCTTCTATATCTCAGATGTCTTTTGTATAATTCAGCTGCAATCTTTTGTTTCAGCGATCTACAGCCATACTTTTGTTTTATACTTATTTATATGTTTGTTGGCTTATTTATTGTCTTTCTTCCAGTGACAACTTGCTTCCTCATAGTTTATTGATGTTATGTTATGATGAATTGAATTGTTCAAGAATTATACAATTCACAATGTACAAACACACACACACACACACTTACACACACACACGCACCCTCATGTAGTCCATTGCAAGAAGGCTTGTTGACATATGGATGATTAAAGGTACCCTTTAAAGAAATCTATTAGAAAATTTTCTTTAGATCTCAACTGTTCTGATTACACAGTCAAATTTAATGTGTGTCCATCTCTGCTTCAGTTATGTCATCGATCTTGTTCATATGAACATCTCAGAATTGGCTTTGAAAGGCAATGAACCTTAAAGAAAACATTCAAACCTAGATCTGACTTATTCTGGAGTCAAAGTTCTAATCAACTTAAACATAAATTTGTGTAAAGTTGGCATCACAAAAGGCTTGGCTTCTCGTTACCCTTGGCTGTGGGCATAAAGGCACTACCAGGATGTCACAGATTTCCTATTTTTTACTATGCTGTCACTGAGTTATTCAAGTCCTGAAGGAGATAAAAGCAAATTAATGAGAATATTGGCAGGTGTGTGCAGAGATGGATCCCCCAAATTCCATGGACTGTCATAAACACTATTCATATAAAATTTTTAAAGGAAATAGGCCAAAATTAGTGCACCATAGAATAATTTTGTCTTGTTTAGTTTTAATCTGAGGGCAGATGAACAACTCTCAGAAGAGAACTCATATCAAAAGTACCTAAAGGTTCAACTTTTTCAAAATTCATCTTGATATACCAGAATCACTGCTGAGACAGTTCTAAAAATTCTTAGGAAAAACTTAGCATCAAGTGCACCCACTCTGCCTTAATTTCTGCAGAACTCATTTGTAGAAAATGGAAATTTGTACGCTTATAATTCAAATGTGTCCCATTATCACTGCAGTTTTAAGTGTCGCTAATGACCTCATGAAATGACTCTTGGAAGTGTGAAATGACTCAGTAATCAGAGGTCAGGGACACCGAGTCTACCCACGACTATGCGGAGAAAAGCAAGGATTGGTGAAGCTGTGTGGCAGAAGAACCTTTGACATAATAGTTTATAAGATGAACTATTGATTTAAATAGTAAGATGAATGAACGGGCTCATGAATGTGTCTGTGTGAAAGATGAGTGCTATGGTTTCCTGGTGGCTTCTGTAATTAAGCCACAATGGTAGGCCTGACAAGGGTATTACATGTAATTCTGAGTTGTGAGTGGCTGGGGCTAACTCATCAACCTCCATTATTGATGAGCGCCATTCATATTTGGAGGCCTCCTGCTGGTTGTGACTCTAAAGAGCAGTTATAAGTAGGAAGTTATTTTCTCCCTAGTTTATGTCATAGAGTTGCTTGCAGCTGCGTGTGACACTTAAGTGAGCGTCTTTGAATTTTCATTCCTTATAGGATTATAGGTTCCTCTCAAAGAGGTCCAACACAATGACTGTCTGTTGATTTCTTTGCATACTGGAAGGAGTTTAGATGATGCAATGTTCATTAGAGCAGGTCATTATTCATAATACTTTATAATTGAGGAAACACGGTGTATACAACCCAGATCACAGCTGGCTAGTGGCGAGAGCAAAGGCTAAAGTTCTGTCTGGCCCAAGATCAGAACCTCAGACATTTCCAGTTGCAAAGTTGATCAAATGCCAAATTCCATGCAAAGAGAAGTTTGTCCATACTTTCATTAACACAAGGTCTACATAAACACAGATGAAATGAACAGTCTGTCCAGTAAAAATTAAAAGCAACTGGAAATTGAACAAAAGGGAGGGAAGATATAAACATGTATTAATGGATGGATAAATGGGTAGATAAATGATAGTTGGCATATACATGTATATGCATGTATTGTATTATATATGCCTATATATGCACAAGGACTCAGTTGCTTTATTAAGAAAGGTTTCCAGTTTAGGGTGCTCACAAGTAAGATCTGAAACACATCTAATCAGTAATAATCCCAAAATGGCAACCTGTCTTTCAAATACTCACTGACCATGAATGGTTGCCTGGGACTGCAGCATTCTAGGACAAATTTTGTTAATGGAGCACATTCCAACTCAGACATTAATGGTGACACTTCAAATCCTTCCAAGCTCTAAAAGCCATTTTTTTCACTTAATCACTTTTTTGGGGACTGTAAGGCACTCAGGCATTCTCTTTCTAAATATAATTCTAATACTCGATACTTATTTTCAACATTTCCACCAAGGTTATTTAAGTGAATCTTGGTTCTTTATGCAATGTAGGAGTCAATACTGTATTTTCAAATCTGAATATGCTATTAAAGCCCAATAGCACTTCCAGCAACCCCCCCCCCACATGCACACACTGACTTTTGCCCTGCAGTGGTGAATGGATTCACTTAAAATCCTTAACAGCTATGCTTGCGTGTGCACATATGGAGGAATGGATTTTATAGGAGTGGGTTGCACATCTGGTTGTTCTTTTTCTGGTCTCAGTTTAGTTATGACCCAGTCTTCCCGTCTCTAAAAATTTTAGAAATAAAACCCCCTGATTGAAAGTATAGGACTAACTCACATCCTGATTTAAACATTGTTTAAAAATTGTTCTGATAGTTTTAATGAAATACCTCCCACAAAGTCTCGTGTATGTGGCATGCTATTGGTGGTGTTATCTGGAGGTAACATGAATTTTTAGAAGGTGGAGTCCACATCACCCAGGATGGACTTTGTGATTACTGAGCATGATTCTACTTCCTGTTTCATATCACTGCTTCCTGTGTGCACATGCCAACTCTCTGCTTCCTGTGTGCACATGCCATCTCTCTGCTTCCTGCCCACCAGGCCATCCTCATACTTCTGCTGTCGTGATGTCTCCACCATGATGGACTCTCTCCTTCTGCAACTATAAAGAAAAATAATCTGTTTTTTCTTCTTTAAATTGTAGTTTGTTAGTCATTCTTTCATATCAATACAAAGGTAACCAATACAATAGGCACATGTACAGCATGTATCTACCATCATTCAGATTCTTGAGAATTATGTTTATATATATATAATTTGTAAATATATAAAATTATGTTCATATATCTCATTTTTATTAGATTATTTGGGTTTCTGATATCTAGTTTCTTGAGTTATTTATATATGTTGGATATTTGTTCTCTATGGGATATGGAGTTGTTAAATTCTTTTTCCGTTCTGTAGGTGACTGTTTTGTCTGATTGATGGTGGCCTTTACCTCGTAGAGATTCTCCATTTCATGAGGTCCCATTTATTGTTGATCTTTGTGGCTGTGCTAATGGTGTTCTGTTCAGAAAGTCTCATCTTTTATGAGCGAGTTTAAGACTATTCCCCACTTTCTCTTCTCTCAAGCTCAGAGTATCTAGTTATATGTTGAGGTCTTCGGTCCACTTGGACTTGAGTTTTGGGCAGGGTGAAAGTATGCACCTCTTTACACTCTTCTGCACACCGCCATAAGATTTGATCAGAACCATCTGTTAAAGATGCTGTCTTTGTTTTCAGTGTGTATTTTTGGCTTATCAAAAATCAGATGGTCATAGTTGTGTGGATGTAACATCTGTGTCTTTATTTCAATCCCATTGACCAATGCTATTTGTTTTTAAGCCAATACCATGATTTTTTTTTTATTAATTTATCAGACACAGTGAGATCTCCAGTGGTTCTTTTACTGTTCTGGATTGCTTTAGCTATCCTGTTTGTTTGTATGTTGTTTGTTTTCCATATAAAGATAAAATTGCCCTTTCAAGATCTGTGAAGAATTGTTCTAGAATTTTGACTGGGATTACACTGAATCTATAGACTGCTTTGGTAAGTTGCCTATTTTTACTATGCCAATCCTACCATTTCATGAGCATGAGAAATATTTAGATTCTTAGCCAAGAGGACCCACTTACCAAACTCTGCCCACTCTCTTTCACTAATATTCTCCAATGGATATTTGAGTGTAATCCGCCAGCTTCCTCTTATAAAGCTGTGGAAATGAAATACCTGAACAAAGGATAGCATAAGGTTCCATCTGCCACTTTCTGTATCTTTATAAAATGTATTTGGTACAGCCTGCCTCTGCTCCTGATGTGGTAGTTTTGGAAAGTTAACCTTTGCAGGTCATGAAGCTGCACCTCAGGTCAGGAAGATGATGTTCTCATGGGGATGAGTAACTACTGTATATCAAGAGAAATGTTTGGGTGTGTTTGAGGCATTGCTTTTTTTTTTCTTCTCTATGAGAATACAAAGAAAATTATGGTGACCTGTTATGATATTTTATTTGTGATCTAACAAAGAAAGCTTGCCTGAAGCTCAGAGGTCAGAGCTAGCCAGTAGTTGACCGCAGAGGTCTGGAGGTCTGTACAGACAGACAGACAGACAGAAATTGATATGACTTGGCAGAGAGAAGAAGATAAGTTGGGAGGAAACAGGAGATAGCCCTTTCTCAGCTGAGGAGTTAGAAAGATAAGAGTTGGCTCTGGCTTGTTCCTTTCTCTATCTTATTTTTTCAGCATTTACTCCGATATCTGGCTTGAGGTTTTTATTATTAAGGCAGATTAGAACTCCTGTAGCATGGCTGGCCAGGCGGTGGTGGCACATGCCTTTAATCCCAGCACTCTGGAAGCAGACGCAGGTGAATCTCTCTGAGTTCAAGGCCAGCCTGGTCTACAAAAGCAGCCTGGTCTACAAGAGCTAGTTCCAGGACAGGCTCCAAAGCTACAGAGAAACCCTGTCTTAAAAATAAAAGAACTCGTGCAACAGTGATGACCTAACCTAAAATCAAGCTCTCCTCTGATAGGAGATTTGAGGGGACTATGACCTTGGATTTACAGGATGCAGAACTTGCAGAAATAGATCATTGTTGTATCATTTTACAAGTCATTGTAGCAGACCAAACTGAAACAGCAACTATCTCATAAATATGTAAAGGTCCACACCTTGATAATTATTGATTTTGGAAGTTTTGTTTAATCTTGCGAAAGACTTGGTGTTTTAATTACTTTTCTTATTTTTTAATTGATTTTTTTGAAAACGATCTTTTCTCATTTTACATACCAATTCCAATTTATACTCCCTCACCTCACCCTGCTTCCTTCACCTTCCCCCCAAATACACCCCACCCCTATCTACTCTTAGAGAGGGTAAGGCTTCCCAAAAGGAGCCAACCAATTCTAGCACATCATATTGAGGCAGGACCAAGGCCCTCCACCCTCTATATAGACTGAGCAAGTTATCCCTCCAAAAAGAATGGGCTCCCAAAAGCCAGTTCAAGCAGTAGGAATAAATCCTTGTCCCACTGCCAGTGGCTCCACAGACTGCCCAAGTCATAAAACTGTCACCCACATTCAGAGGGCCTAGTTTGGCCCCATGCTGATTTCCCCAGCTGTCAGTTCAGGGTTAATGAGTTCCCATTAGCTCAAGTATCCATTTCTTGGTCTTGATCCCTTTGATCATATTATCACTCCTCCCTCTCTTTGACTGGACTCTGGGAAATCAGTTCAGTGTTTCACTGTGGATATCTGCTTCTGCTTCAACCAGTTGCCAGATGAAGGTTCTATGAAGGCAATTAAGGTAGTAACCAAATTGATTACAGGGGGAGGCCAGTTTAGGCACCCTCTCCACTATTGCTCAGGGTCTTAGCTGCAGTCATTCTTGTGGATTCCTGGGAATTTCCCTGGGGCCAGGTTTCTTGGTAGCCCCATAATGGCTCCCTCAATCAAGGTATCTTACGTTGCTCTTGGTCTCTGTCCTTGCCCCATCTTGACCATCCCATTCCCACATGTTCTCCTCCCCACTTCACTTCTCCCCTCCTCCTCTTCTACCCTCCCTTCTCCCCTCACCCCAGGCTCGCAATTTTCTCAGAAGATCTTGTCTATTTCCTTTTCCCAAGGGGATCCATGTATGTTTCTTTTAGGGTTCTCTTCGTTACCTAGTTTCTCTGGAGTTGTGGACTATAGGCTGGTTATCCTTTGCTTTACGTCTAATTTCCACTCATGAGTGAGTACATATTGTGGTTGTCTTTCTGGATCTGGGTTACCACACTCAGGATGTTTTTTTTTCTAGTTCTATCATTTGCATGCGAATTTTAAGGTGCCATTGTTTATTTACCACTGAGTAGGAGTCCATTGTGTAAATGTACCACATTTTCTTTATCCATTCTTTGGCTGAGGGGCATCTAAATTTTTTCCAGGTTCTGGCTATTATAAATAATGCTGTTATGAACAGAGTTGAACAAATGTCCTTGTTGTATGATTGAGCATCCTTTGGGTATTTGCCCAAGAGTGGTATTGCTGGGTCCTGAGGTAGGTTGATTCCCAATTTTCTGTAAAACCGCTATACTGATTTCCTAAAACCGCTATACTGATATCCAAAGTGGCTGTACAAGTTTTCACTCCCACCAGGAATGGAGAAGTGTTTCCCTTACTCTGCATCCTCTCCAACATAAGAAACAAGAGTATGTAGCTATCCTAACAAAAATAGACTTCAAAATAAAATCAATCAAGAGATGGAGAATGACACTCCATGCTCATCACAGGTCTGTAATTCTCTTTCTTAGTAATGTCTTCATGTGGTTTGGGTATTAGAGTAACTGTTGCCTCATAAAAAGAGTTTGGTAATGTTCCTTCTGTTTCTATTGTGTGGAAAAATTTAAAGAGTATTGGCATTAGTGCTTCTTTGAAAATCTCACAGAATTCTACGCTGAAACTATTTGGTCCTTTTTTTTTTTTTTGGTTGGGAGACTTTCAATAACTGTTTCTATTTCTTTAGCAATTAAAGATCTATTTGATTTGCTTATCTGGTCTTAATTTAATTTTGGAAAGTGATATTTATCCAGAAAATTGTCAATTCCTTTAAGGTTTCCAGTTTTGTGAAGTACAGGTTACACGTTTTTGAAGTATGACCTGATGATTCTCTGGATTTCCTCTGTGTCTCTTGTTATGCCCCCCTTTTCATTTCTCATTTCTGATTTTGTTAATTTGGATATTCTTTCTCTGTCTTTTGGATTTTTTTTGGGGGGGGATAATGGTTTGTCTATTCTGTTGATTTTCTCAAAGGACCAACTCTCTGCCTCATTGATTCTTTGTATTGTTTCCTTTGCTCCTATTTTTTTTTTATTTCAGCTCTCAATTTGATTATTTACTGCCCTCTAATTCTGGGTGGGTGTGCTTCTTTTCATTCTGAAGTTTTCAGGTGTTCTGTTAAATCATTAGTGTGGGATTTTTCCAGCTTCTTTATGTGTGCATTTAGTTTAACCTTCCTCTTAGCACTGTTTTCACTGTGTCCCATAAATTTGGGTATGTTGTGTGGTCATTTTTGTTAAATTTTAGGAAGTCTTTAATTTTTTTCTTTATCTCTTCCTCGATCCATTGGTGATTCAGGTGAGCACTGTTTCATTTCCATGTATTTGTGGGCTTTCTGGAATTAGTGTTGCTGTTGACTTTTAATTTTAAGCCATGGTGATCTGATAAGATACATAGAATTATCACATTATTTTTATATCTGTTGAGGTTTGCTTTGTTACCTAGTATGTGGTCAGTTTTTGAGAAAGTTCCATGAGGTGCCGAGAAGAAGGCATATTCTTTTATGTTTGGGTGTAATGTTCTACAAATATCTGTTAAGTCCATTTGAGTTTTGTTCAGATAGAACTCTTTCAAAAGATATCTAGAATAACAGTATTTTAAATGGTAGAACATATTACCAAACATGATTCATGGATAGGTCAATGCCACTTTAAGTTTTAAAGTTCTGTTCAGGTTTAGGTGGCAATGTCCTCATAAAACATCTACTACTACAGAAAATATAAAATATGCAAACAAAGCCACTTCACTGTTATTTTGGAACTAAAGATGAAATTATTTAACTATATCCCAGCTAATTTATATATTAAAGTATATAAATAATATTTTTCTATTAATCAATTTACTATAATTATTAAAATGACCAAATGATATAAATTTAATCCACTTCCTTGGAGCAATAAGCAAAGTTGAGAGGTCATGAATTTAATTTATTAAATATGAATTTGGGGTAATTTTTATTTTTGCATCTTTCTTAACTGATGTGTATTGTTTTCTAAACCATGATTGAGTTTTGATGCGTTATCTGGGGACTATTCAGCACTGTTCTCAAAATAAAAATGTTTTTGCTGAGAGCAGAAAGAAAACAAAGATCTTGATCCAAGGAGCCCTATGAGCATCCAGAAGAGGGTAGGGTGGAATTGCAACAAGAAACCAAGAAACTAAAGCAAGGGAAGCAAGCTTGGCTTGTAAAACATTGGCTACTCCAACCAGTGAAGGACGTATGCCTGCAGTGCCATGATGGGGTTCTATTTGGTAGAATCGGGACAAGAGCTCTGTTTATTCACCTCATGAATTAAGATGTTGATGTGTCTCTATCTACAGGAAGTTCTCATCCTGGATTATGACCTGTTCCAGCTCTGAAGATTTCCGACCTCATCTCAGGGAGCACTAAGTTTCACAGCTCTTGAGAGAAATGAGGTGGCCAAAGAAGTCACAGACAACTTGAACCCACGGTGTTCTCCACCCTGGCATCGAGGCCTCCTCCTCAGAGGACACCCTGCAAAGCCCTAAGAAGGCATGTCTATACTAGCTTTGAAAAAGTCTTGTACAACTGTCACCTGCCTTCTTACCATGTTTCCGAGGCCAGTCGTAGGTTGTAAGTCTGTACTACAAAATCTGCAGCAAGACTAACCTAATCTTTTAATTAAGCAAGCTGATTAGCTTAACATTTTTTTTATTTGCTTTATTTGGTGGGTTTTGTTTGCTTTGGGATTTTTGTTTTCTTCGCTATGGTTTGATGTTTTGAATCCATTTGCTCTCTTTTTTGTTCTCTTGTTTTGTTATTTTTTTTAGGTTATTTAGTGTTTACATTGTGCTCCTTTTAAGGCACTATTGAGTAAAATAAATGTATTTTATCAATAAAAAAAGTGATTTCCCACTCTTCAAAAAACTGTTGATGTGAACTGTTCCGGTTTTGTATCTGGTAACTAACTGATTAATTTAAGAAGCCATGGTATTTATTCATATGGTTTCACCACTCTGACGTCCACCCATGTCCAGTTTGCATTTACTGCTTGAGCTTCCTCCACACCACCACAAAGGATTGTTGGTATCATTCCAGAAATATTGGCCCTTTCTCTATTGTGTCCCCTTCTCCTCAGTGCTCACTTCTCCCCTTCAGTTTCCTGTCTAGGGCTGGATTTTCATGTCCATGCAAAGTGCTCCACTGACCCAATACAATCTGTGTAGTTTGAACTGTGAAACTAAGTCCTAACCTGGAATTGTGTGCTTATTTATCATATAATACAAACCCTGACACATACATGTACCATATACCCTGCCACATACATGTACCATATACTCTGCCACATACATATGCCACAAACCCTAACACATACATATGCCACAAACACTGCTGCATACAAACATCTCTGTGTTTATGGAAATGTTTGATTATTCAGATTAAGCCTTAGTTGGTTTTGCCACACTAAACTAATTCTCTTTCAGTTTAGTCTGGAAAACTGTAGTTATTAGGAGGTAAATAATGTTTAGCACAATGCTTGCTGATGCACCATTAGCATTTTAAAAGGCACAGCCCATTTCTCTTCTGTTTCCTTAGCTCCCTCTGAACGGCAGCCCATCCTCTCTCCCTGAACAATATAAATCCTTTGCAACAGCCCTGATTGTCTCTCCTGCTCGTGACTCAAGGTAGAACAAACAATTTGTTCCACAGCAGTTGAAACAAACAGTGTCCTGTCCCTAAGATCCCTCTACTTTTCAAGGTCATTAGTGCTTCCCGACGTCTTTTCTGAGATGACATTGTTTCACTGTGCTTCTTGCCCGCTCTAAGAGTGTTTTCTGAAACCCAAGCTCTTAAACTGAATTCTGTGGCCTGAGATTGGGCCCTGCTTCTTTGCTCATGCTTTTTAGGTACATATTTTCTACTGAAGTATCAGTCTTTTCATTTAATAAATAATGTAAGCTATTGATATCTGGAGATAAGATATTGTCTGATGGATATGCCATTTTCTCTTAGAGACGAGACTTTCCGTTTGAAGGGGTCAGATCTCACAGGGATTAGTACAGTGCTGGTAACTTCTGTTCTAAGGGCAGAGCTACTGAGTTCTGTGTCCTGGAATAGTGTAGCTCTTGTGTATGGGCTGTTTTACATCCCTAAGGCAGCATTAAGTAGAGTCATGACAATGCCATCTGCACTGCAAGCCTGAAATTGTCACACAGCTTTAAAAGTATGTGGAGTGCTCCTCAAAGCGCCAGGTCCATGAGAGACGTGTTTTTGCTCCTCTATTCTTTTCACACTCAATCTTTCCTTTTTTTAAAAAAGCCATTTATTTCTTATTTATTTTTATAAAAATGCTTCTCATATGCCCCAAATTGTCCATGAACTTAGGTGCCTGTGGTTACCTTTGAACTTCTGATCTTTCTCACTCCACCTCTCAAGTACTGGAATGATAGTCCTCTGTCTTCGGGGCCTGTTTATCACAGTGCTGGGGACCAAAGCAAGGCGAATACTCTATCAATTGAGTCATATCTCCAGGCCCTCCTTGTTGCTGTTCTATTGCACTGTCCTAGCTAAGTTTCTTTGTTGCTATGATAATAGCTGAGGGAACCCAACTTGAGGGAGAAAATGGTTTATTTGGCTTATAGGCTAATGCCAGTCAACTACAGAAGGCAAGGAGGAACCAGGAGGCAGGAATCGAAGCAGAAGCAATGGAGGAATATTGTTTACCAGTTTGTTGCCCATGGCATGCTCAGCCTGCTTTCTTATATAACCCAGGTCTTCAACCTCCCACACCAAGCAGCAATCAAGAAAATGTCCTGCAAACATGTCTACGAAATTTCGGAAGAAGTTGAGATCCCTCTTACCAAATGTGTCTAAGTTTGTTTGGAGGTGACAATGACTGTGGCATTCACCCTTCAAACGGGATTAGATCCTAAGTAAGAGTAGAGTTGTATCATTGATCCTAACTCGCTTCCTGTATCCCTGCATCAGAAATAAACAGGAAGGTAAATTCTTGGTAGCATTGAAAATGTGTAAGAAAAAATATCCACCTTATGTTTAAAGTTTAGAACGTAATTGAATCTTCCTTTCTATGCCCCAAAAGAGTAACCCCCCCTGCTCAAAATTAATATTACAGATATATATTCAGCCATGTCAAACATTGCACATGTTTTATTTTCATAAACAGTTCCATAAGTCATCTTAAAGGTTACTTTTCTAACTGACAAACCTAACAACAGCAAAATGGATTGCAAACGGACACAAAGAGAGAACTCTGGACTGAGAGAAAGCGTTTGTGCCTTTGTCAGATCACGAAATGGCAGGGAAGGGCTCAGCAGCAAAGCCCGCCCTGGAGAGCCTGGGCCCTTTGCAGCTAGTTCTCTGGCTTTTTTTTTTTTTCTACCTTGAATGTACTTGGTCAAACACACCGCTATGAGGCCATATGATCCGTGGTGTTCCCCCCTTTCATTTTTAGTGATAAATAAAAATTCTCTGGATTTTGAAACTTAGCGTCAATAAAAGCCTGCTGAAAACCATGTTTCCTGTCGTTCTTTGTATCAGCATGATTGTCAGCCACAGCCGAGTTCTTGGCGGGCTGCCTGTGGGCGTCTGATGGACTGTACTAATGGCTCATTAGGTTCCCAAGTAACACCTGCTATTAGCATGCTTGAAACACCAAGTGTTGAGTCTGGAGACAGGCTGTGGGGCACGCTCCAGTCCTGCTCTTTGACAGACATCTACAGAACTCTCAGAAGAAAAGGTGCACATGCATTTGGAAATATTCTGTTTTACTTGCTCGATAACTTTTTCCTTCCACGTTTGACATAAGTGATGTGTTGGGCTTAGGCCAATGGAATTATTTTTAAAACATTCAAAGATCCAGAATGTGTGTTTGTGTGTGTGTGTGTGTGTGTGTGAGAGAGAGAGAGAGAGAGTTTGTATGAGTGTGTGTATGTGTGTGAGAGAGTTTGTGTGAGTGGTGTGTGTGTGTGTGTGTGTGTGAGAGAGAGAGAGAGAGAGAGAGTTTGCGTGAGTGGTGTGTGTGTGTGAGAGAGAGAGTTTGTGTGATTGGTTTGTGTGTGTGTCTGTGTTTGTATATGTGAGTGTGAGAGAAAGAGAGAGTTTGTGTGATTGGTGTGTGTGTGTGTGAGAGAGAGAGAGAGAGTTTGTGTGAATAGTGTGTGTGTGTATGTGTGTGTGTTAAGCACTAAGCAGGTAAATCTTTTTTTTTTTTTTTTTTTTTTTTTGGTTTTTCGAGACAGGTTTTCTCTGTGGCTTTGGAACCTGTCCTGGAACTAGCTCTGTAGACCAGGCTGGTCTTGAACTCACAGAGATCCACTTGCCTCTGCTTCCCGAGTACTGGGATTAAAGGCGTGCACCACCATCGCCCGGCTTAAGCAGGTAAATCTTGTAATTGTTCTTGTCTACCTTTTCTTCCATCATAATGGAAATATCTTAGAGGTGCACCCTGTTACTTTAATAGTTAAACGATGATGGATGGACAGAAATATATCATGTGGTCTTTGAACTGAAAATATTTAATGTGGGCAGGGCCGAGCACTGACCCAGCAATTAAAGTCATCTAACATCCTCTGAACTCCTGTCAGTCATGCAGCGGTGATGAATCAGGTCATACAATTAGTGCTCACAGCTCTATCTGCATTTAGCAGCATCCAGATCACCTGAAGGAATGGATAAGCCTTTCGGTCGGCAGCACTGATTTGGGAGGAGAGTAGATAGGTGACTGCTACCTTCATCAGATGAGTTAGAGGGTCATGGTCAGGGGCTTCTATGCAATCCCAAACACTGACTTTCTCCTGGAATGATAGCTTTCTCCATCTTATAGCTAATATAAGTACCTGAAAACAGAAGGGAAGCATGAATGTGTCACATTGATAAGGTGATTGTGTGTAGGCATAGGGGCCCCAAGTTCAATTCCCACCACCATGAAAAATAAATAAAATCAAAGTATGTGCATACACGTAGATAGATAGACAAACAGATGATAGAGATAGATAATAGATAGATAGATGATAGATAGATAGATAGATGATAGATAGATAGATAGATAGATAGATAGATAGATAAGATAGATCTTAAAATTATCTTGGGCAAACTTTTAGCCACAGAATTCTAAGTACTATAGAACCACAGATTAAAAAAAAAATGTTCAGAAATAGACCAGAAAAGGAAAACACTAGAATCCTAGAAGCTTGAATAGTTTTATCACAGTATGGTTATTAAGTGGGGTGAAGCTATGGGCAACACCCAGGGGCAAGAGAAATGTTTCCTGTCTCCATTTGTGGGGCAGCTTCAGCACTTTATCTGCCTTGGGGGGTATGAAGGCTGTGTAAACATATAAAGTTCATTGCTAACACTTAAGATTTATGGTTTTAAGCAAATATAAATTTGGTTTAAGTTACTTACTTCTAATATTCTTTATTGAGTCTATTATTCACTATTTATATTTATTAAAATATGAATGATAACTTATATTTGCATATTTTCTAAAAAGTCTTTGTGGTTTAAAATTTAGTATTCCTTTGAATGCTTACCATAAATTTGAAGTTGGGTAAGTTATTGATAAATGATTAATAGCATTATATGTAAATATCATTTCAGTTATGTCAGCCTTTGTTTTAAAGTTCCATGATTTTAAATTGGCTTGCTTAAAAATACAGTTATTAAATGACACAAGGAGGTCTTCAACCTAAGTCTGTTTCTAAGTAATGTGATCATGATTTTTCAACATGATGAGTTTAAGATGTCTTTCAGAACAAACCCCATTAAATATTTTTGCTTAGTAATTAACTAATCTGTTCTATTAATGAGTTGGAAATCAGGGAGATCTTCTACTGCTTAATGGATTGAACCATATTTCTCCCTATTGTGATCAGAGAATGACTATGTGAACCACTAAAGGGAACTCGTGTGACTCTGGACACTTGAATTCCTGCTGAAAAGGTATTACAATTATTTCTAAATTCTATGGCCATTTTAGAAAATTAAATGTATTGAGATCTTCATTGCGAAACATTTATCATGTAGTGGACCATAGCTTAAAAAAATTCAGATTTCTCAAAGTGTGGTAGATATATGTGATAGAATATTATTATCCAGACATCAAGAAAAATTAAGTTTTGACACTGCTGTAACAGGTTTGATTTGAACAGATGAGACCTTGCTGCACTAAGAAGGGAAGAATGAGAACCCTCAGTGATGGAGGTGGGTCTTGTATCTTATCTGTTGATTTCATTGGTTAATAATAAAGAAACTGCCTCAGCCGTCACAGGACAGAAAATTAGGTAGGCGGAGTAGACAGAGGAGAATGCTGGGAAAAAGAAGCTGAGTGAGTGAGTCGCCATGGTTCTCCCACTCCAGACAGACGCAGGTTAAGATCCTCTCTGGTAAGCCAGCTCGTGGATTACACAGAATATTAGAAATAGGTTAGAACAATATGTAAGAGCTAGCCAATAAGAAACTGGACCTAGCCGGGCCAGGCAGTGTTTGAAAGAATACAGTTTCCGTGTAATTATTTCTGGGTATAAGCTAGCCATGCGGGCGGCCGGGTGCCGGGGACGCAGCCCCGCCACTCCTATTTCAACACCTCAGAACCGAGATCTAGACATTGCATGCTGTCTTCAGTGAGGCATCCAATGTTCTGCTCTATTTGAACCAGCCATGACTTCATGATAATGCTAACTCCACACCCATATGTCATCTGGTTGGTAGCCTTAACTTGGCAACATCCTTGATCACAAGAAGTACAGGAGATACAGGTTGTACCTTCCCAGAAATCTTCAAAAGATTCCATTCACGACGACTGTCTCAACCTCCCCTCCCTTGAACACAATAACTACCAAGTTCTAATTGCCAGCAAGGGTTTCCTATGAGCATCTAAAGTGCATCATGGTTTGAGTTACTCCATGAATCAGCCTGTCTATCACTATGCTAGTTATTAAGTTTAATCCAACCTAACCAAGAATTTGGAAAATAGTTGATTAAAGTTGGAGACAGCATTAAGTAATCAATACAAAAGTATTTAATAAAGTTTGTGGAATAGAGAATCAGATAGAAAACATTATTTTTCTGTAAAGGCAGTTTAGAATGGCACAGGCCAGAACTCACTTGGCAAGCAGACTTACTTTACGTTCCTGCATGTTTGACTGACTAAGTTCTAGTCTTAAGTTTGCAAAGCATCACAAGATTGCATCCCAGCCTTGGGATGGATCTCCAAGATTTAATCAGTTAGTGCAGGTGACGCTCCAAGAAGAAGGTGATATATCAACATCAGATCTCTGGTGCAATGCCATCTTGGGTGAGAATTAACCTGGCGAACATAATTAACATTCATGGGTTATTAATTACTTCTTTGGGGAGAATGTGCTCATTTCGAAAGCTTGATTAAAACATGCACTTCCTTAATTTAGTAAGGCAAGTAGAGAAGAGAGAAATAGTTAACTGAAATTTGGATTGAGGTCTTCCAAGTCTGAGTGGTTATAGTGTGCTCCATTTCTACCACCTCTCTTTTCTGTTCAGAACTATATTAGTCATCTGGGGCTTATATAATGACATGGTACATATTAAGCAGGTCCCAGATTAAGTTAGGCTTGGAGTCAGGAAGGAGAGTGATGCTCAGTGTACCAGATCCATGTAAGACTAGATGATACATAATGTAAAAATTAGTTTAACAATATGCTCCTGTACACTGAGAACTATCTGCAGATAAGCTGGATGCCTGCCACAATGGTCATGGTATGCATTGTTTTTTAAAACATCAAACAATATTCTCAGTGTGGGTGAGTATGATGCCACTTGTTAATTCTCTAGGCACATGAGAAAAAACATGGTGCTGAAGAAAGTGCCATAAAACAACAGAGTTATTTTCTATGTGATTTCTAGGAGTCAGACTGTAGGTGGGAGACGGAGCCTTGGCAAGCCCTGACAAGGACCGCTCCGTGCTTCTTCCAGCTCTGGCTGCACCCTGCCCTCTGGGACTTGTCTTTTTTAAGCTCCAGCCAGGTGACCTGCTGCCCCGTCCCCATCCCCAGTCCTTTTAGTTATAATTCCCATCTATTTCCTATAAAGGTTCACCCACAGGACCCAAGATCCATTAAATCCATGATGACCCTCTTCTTATCAATGGCACCTACAACTCTGTTTTCACATTAGTTACATTTGGGAGGGACGAGCACAAGGTCACACCAGCACACCGAGGCTTCTTTGTTGCAAGATACCATCTAACAGATACAAAGTAGGCCTGACCAGATTTACTTAATCCTGGCACCAGTAAAAGGGCGTGAGTTGGAGAAACGGGGGTCAAGTTTCAGATCTACTGTGCTTAGTATGTGCTGAGCTTGGACGCTGGCATGCTAAATTGCTAAGCAATGTGTATATGAAGTTTTAGTAAGATGTTGAACTTTGCAGCTTATTCACCTCCTGGCAGGCTTAGGCCTGCTTTCAGCAATACCCACCACAATGGATGCTAAGACTAAAATCTGTGTGAGAAAAATGAGATGGAGTGAAAAGCTAACCCCCTGTGAGTGCTAGAATTCTATGAGCAGCATATTTTGTCGTGTTTTCCATTGTGTGAAATCTCAGCAAGGCTCTCCTTCTCATAAATAGACTGGAGTTTGCAGGCCGAATTATATCACATCTGGAATTAAATAAAAACATGACTTCTTTGAACCACGACTGTGGGCACTATGAATACAAATCCATACCTACTTCTCAGTGGCTACACAGCCCCAAATATCTACTTGAATAGAATAAAAACCTAAAAATTCTTATGTAAATGACTCAAATCTCTGAGTGAGTTAAAAATAGTATTATTATTTGCAAATATGATGTGTGAATTCAGATAACGTCGGAATACCTATTTTTCAATAATAGAAATCAGTGCATTGTCCATATTCCAAGATTTCAGAAGAAAAAACATTAGGTCCAATTCAAAGTCAAATGGCTGGACATCATTTGACTCTGAATTGCTACTTACTTTAGTTATGAAGGTCTATGGAAATCTGGNGGTTAGAACAATATGTAAGAGCTAGCCAATAAGAAACTGGACCTAGCCGGGCCAGGCAGTGTTTGAAAGAATACAGTTTCCGTGTAATTATTTCTGGGTATAAGCTAGCCATGCGGGCGGCCGGGTGCCGGGGACGCAGCCCCGCCACTCCTATTTCAACACCTCAGAACCGAGATCTAGACATTGCATGCTGTCTTCAGTGAGGCATCCAATGTTCTGCTCTATTTGAACCAGCCATGACTTCATGATAATGCTAACTCCACACCCATATGTCATCTGGTTGGTAGCCTTAACTTGGCAACATCCTTGATCACAAGAAGTACAGGAGATACAGGTTGTACCTTCCCAGAAATCTTCAAAAGATTCCATTCACGACGACTGTCTCAACCTCCCCTCCCTTGAACACAATAACTACCAAGTTCTAATTGCCAGCAAGGGTTTCCTATGAGCATCTAAAGTGCATCATGGTTTGAGTTACTCCATGAATCAGCCTGTCTATCACTATGCTAGTTATTAAGTTTAATCCAACCTAACCAAGAATTTGGAAAATAGTTGATTAAAGTTGGAGACAGCATTAAGTAATCAATACAAAAGTATTTAATAAAGTTTGTGGAATAGAGAATCAGATAGAAAACATTATTTTTCTGTAAAGGCAGTTTAGAATGGCACAGGCCAGAACTCACTTGGCAAGCAGACTTACTTTACGTTCCTGCATGTTTGACTGACTAAGTTCTAGTCTTAAGTTTGCAAAGCATCACAAGATTGCATCCCAGCCTTGGGATGGATCTCCAAGATTTAATCAGTTAGTGCAGGTGACGCTCCAAGAAGAAGGTGATATATCAACATCAGATCTCTGGTGCAATGCCATCTTGGGTGAGAATTAACCTGGCGAACATAATTAACATTCATGGGTTATTAATTACTTCTTTGGGGAGAATGTGCTCATTTCGAAAGCTTGATTAAAACATGCACTTCCTTAATTTAGTAAGGCAAGTAGAGAAGAGAGAAATAGTTAACTGAAATTTGGATTGAGGTCTTCCAAGTCTGAGTGGTTATAGTGTGCTCCATTTCTACCACCTCTCTTTTCTGTTCAGAACTATATTAGTCATCTGGGGCTTATATAATGACATGGTACATATTAAGCAGGTCCCAGATTAAGTTAGGCTTGGAGTCAGGAAGGAGAGTGATGCTCAGTGTACCAGATCCATGTAAGACTAGATGATACATAATGTAAAAATTAGTTTAACAATATGCTCCTGTACACTGAGAACTATCTGCAGATAAGCTGGATGCCTGCCACAATGGTCATGGTATGCATTGTTTTTTAAAACATCAAACAATATTCTCAGTGTGGGTGAGTATGATGCCACTTGTTAATTCTCTAGGCACATGAGAAAAAACATGGTGCTGAAGAAAGTGCCATAAAACAACAGAGTTATTTTCTATGTGATTTCTAGGAGTCAGACTGTAGGTGGGAGACGGAGCCTTGGCAAGCCCTGACAAGGACCGCTCCGTGCTTCTTCCAGCTCTGGCTGCACCCTGCCCTCTGGGACTTGTCTTTTTTAAGCTCCAGCCAGGTGACCTGCTGCCCCGTCCCCATCCCCAGTCCTTTTAGTTATAATTCCCATCTATTTCCTATAAAGGTTCACCCACAGGACCCAAGATCCATTAAATCCATGATGACCCTCTTCTTATCAATGGCACCTACAACTCTGTTTTCACATTAGTTACATTTGGGAGGGACGAGCACAAGGTCACACCAGCACACCGAGGCTTCTTTGTTGCAAGATACCATCTAACAGATACAAAGTAGGCCTGACCAGATTTACTTAATCCTGGCACCAGTAAAAGGGCGTGAGTTGGAGAAACGGGGGTCAAGTTTCAGATCTACTGTGCTTAGTATGTGCTGAGCTTGGACGCTGGCATGCTAAATTGCTAAGCAATGTGTATATGAAGTTTTAGTAAGATGTTGAACTTTGCAGCTTATTCACCTCCTGGCAGGCTTAGGCCTGCTTTCAGCAATACCCACCACAATGGATGCTAAGACTAAAATCTGTGTGAGAAAAATGAGATGGAGTGAAAAGCTAACCCCCTGTGAGTGCTAGAATTCTATGAGCAGCATATTTTGTCGTGTTTTCCATTGTGTGAAATCTCAGCAAGGCTCTCCTTCTCATAAATAGACTGGAGTTTGCAGGCCGAATTATATCACATCTGGAATTAAATAAAAACATGACTTCTTTGAACCACGACTGTGGGCACTATGAATACAAATCCATACCTACTTCTCAGTGGCTACACAGCCCCAAATATCTACTTGAATAGAATAAAAACCTAAAAATTCTTATGTAAATGACTCAAATCTCTGAGTGAGTTAAAAATAGTATTATTATTTGCAAATATGATGTGTGAATTCAGATAACGTCGGAATACCTATTTTTCAATAATAGAAATCAGTGCATTGTCCATATTCCAAGATTTCAGAAGAAAAAACATTAGGTCCAATTCAAAGTCAAATGGCTGGACATCATTTGACTCTGAATTGCTACTTACTTTAGTTATGAAGGTCTATGGAAATCTGGCAGCATTATTTTTAACTGTTTATTTGATCTGAAAAAATTAATGTTCCGTTCCTATCTTTGCATATTCTTTTCCTTTCTAATGTGTTCTTTGCTAAGTAGTGCCTTCGTCCTAAGTAAGCAGCTGAAGAAGAAAATTACGGTTGCTTTTTTAAAGCGCTGATGTATTTAAATGATAATTACGGGCTACTGTTGAAGGTGTTGGGGTATAGAATAGAGCGAACAGCATTCGTGGTTGAATACTGCAGGGTAGAAGCTGAGAAAATAAATCATGTATAAAAGTACCTTAAAACTGGTTATAGGCAAACAAGAGGTTCCCTGCTGACAGCCATGTAAAAGACAATACTTTCTGGCTGTTGTGTGGCATCAGAGTCAAGTTTTAGACAGAGACCTTGGGGGCTGACCTTCTCCATTCTGTCTCCCTGTCCAGGGATCAGATGCTCCTGTAAAAGACCCGTGCAGTAGGAGTCTGAGCTGGGAGCAGGGTTTGGGGAAGAGCACCAGGCACAGCCGCATGGTACCCTTAGCCACAGTCCTGCCGCTGCATTTCTGAGTAGTATTTAGACAAAGAAAATGTTTCTCTAAATATAAATAGTGCCTTAATTTGATCGGTATGGAAATGTGTTTTTCAATCACAAAATAGCAAGCAATAAATATGGAAATATTCAAGAAGGTTGAACGTTTATATGGCAGTGAATTTCATTAATAAGGCCAAGGAGACACATTAAATGTCTGTGGTGAATTCCATTCTCACAGGGAATCACATCCCTGGAATAAGGGACTAAGCTTGGTACCTCCAGAGGGACTCAGGGAGATGTGACACAGGCAGGAGGTCTCTCTCTCTCTCTCTCTCTCTCTCTCTCTCTCTCTCTCTCTCTCTCTCTGGAAGGTGTGCCTTAGGTGTCAGAACCAATATTACAGGTGGGGAGAGTTTTGGACCACCTCTAATTAACAAATGTTTCCCAATTCTTCCATCTTGTAAGAAGTGCAACACAGCCAGGCTACTTCTCAGGTGCGCGCGCGCGCGCACGCGCACACACACACACACACACACACACACACACACACACACCATTATTCAGTCAGGCCAATTGGAGACATACTATTTATTGATTTATTAAAGGGCTTTTCTTAAACCATTCCGTTAAGATTTTCTAAGACAATTTAATATCAATATGAATTTAACATTTATTTGCCTTCCATATTTTACTCTATTTTTATCTATATTTAACTGACTTTTTAACAAAGTTGGATGCAATCCAAAGTATTTATTACCTTACTTTTACTTTGATTTACTCATTGGTTCAACATCTATTTATTGAACATTGACAATGTGCCAGGTTCTGGCTAGGTAACGAATGGTACAGCTTGGTTCTCCTGGGGCTGTGGCCCCTGCTGTCTGACAAGAGAATAGGCTATTGGCGAGGGGGAGGGTTCAGGAAGGGCATCTCTCTGCTGTGTATACTGTTGAAGGTTTCTTCAACATGCGGTGATTGCCTCCATCAGAAGAGAAACTGGCGTTCATCGGGCAGTCATAGGTGCAGTTGTTTTCTCGGCCTGAGGACTGCAGATGGCAAAGCCTTTGGAGGCGACAGAGCACGGCACCTGCTGCTTGCGAAGACAGAGTCTGCCATTGACTTCAGAGGAGGAAGGAGGCCTTCCTTCCATCCCAGCATCTTTAATGAGGTCACAGGTTTGCAGGAGGGAAGCTCAAGTTAAAAGTTTGGTGTTTTAAGGTGGTTTTGATGGAATCTATTGAAAGGTGAAATCACGAGGGAGAGGGAAAGAGACACAGAGCGAAGGGAGGACATGTGGGAATAGCCAGTCAGGCGCGTTCATGGTATCGATTCTACTCGGTGGAGTTTTTGCATTAATTTCTCAGTTTCTACTTCTCAAAAATATTTGGTCTCTCTCTCTCACTCTCTCTCTCTCTCTCTCTCTCTCTCTCTCTCTTTCTCTCTCTCTCTCACTATCTCTCTTTGTGTTCTAGTTTGTTCATTTGTTCATTTCTGTGTGCATGTGGAGGGCAGCATTCACTGTAAAGCATCTTTCTTAATTACTTTGTAACTATTTTGTGTGAGAGAGAGAGACAGAGATAGACAGAGAGAGACAGAGACAGAGAGACAGAGACAGTGAGACAAAGACAGAGAGGGGCGTCTCTCACTAACCCTGGACCCCACTCATTTGGACAAACTGCCTGGGCAGATCCACTCCTGTTGCTGCCTCCCGACTGCTGGGATTGCTGGAGTGCATCACCGCTCTCAGTACTTACACCGGTGCTTGGAATCCGAACTCAGGTTCTCATGTTTGAACTACAACCGCCTTACCAGCTGAGACGTTACCCAAATACATAACTGACACACGCAAGCAACCATCCAGATAACACGTATGGACTCGATCTCAGGGGCACCGCCATTAAAGGCATAATACTGAGAAGTGGTGTGTTCACACAGATCCTGGGATGTTTAAGGCATCCATGGGAATACCTTACAGGAGGGCACCCTTTATCTAGTTTTACAGACTAGGGAAACTCTAGGACATTACCTTAGCCCCTGAGCCTCTACTCTCATCTCTTTTGTATATTGTTTGCTCTTTTATTCAGTAAAGATTTGGAAAAAAGCAAGCTCGAAAGACCCTCTTTAGAGAACGGAATGGTTTATTAATTATTGCTTTAGCTTGCATCCTTTCTGTGAAAGGTATAAGTCTTCTTGGTACAATAACAAATTCTTGGGAAATGGCTTAACTGATTAACAAGAATTGTGTTAGTATTGTAAGCCTTAATTACCCAGGGTCGATGAATTCAGAATTCTTGCAAAGTCATTTTGCCCAGGGAGACGCACGTATTTCTCACCACAAACTGCCAGCGCAACCTCGCCTTATTTCGTTTTAGTGAAAATGATGTATTGATACATTTTTTGTCAATCATCACATTAAAATCATTCATTTAAAATAATAACTTCTATGTGCAGTTATTGACGTTAGTGTCTAGGAAATATACAGAATAAAAGTGAGAAAATATTGAAAACCAGAAAACTGTGCTTTTCACACAAGTAAAAATAGTTCAAACACCATATTCACACACACACATACACACACATATATATATGTATATATATAGTGCTGAAATCTTATTTAACAAATAAAAATTAACAAAACAAATATAGAACCATACTTGTGTTACAAACAGCCCTGAGATTGGAGTCCCATTCACAAACTGAGTCGTTTAGTACTTAACTCTTCATCAGATGCAGCTGCAGTCTCTAATGGGTTAAATGCTTTGTTACAGTGGCTTTCATGGTTTCAGAACTAAGAAAAAAAAGGTTTTGTTTTGTTTTTACAGGAAATGATCTATTTGTGTTTTAAAAAGTAGACAAACCCATTCCCACATCACTCATAAAAGACTTTCTGATGTGTTAGGCTTTGGCTTTGCAATAACATGGAGATCTGGAAAGTTATGGATATTTATTTGGAGATAACAATAACAAATATTTGTTGCATTGTGTTCATAAGACTTCATTTATCCAACTCAAGCTGTGAAAGAAAACTCAATCAATGGCCACGAAATCATCGCACCTTGCATTTGCCTACAGCTTACTAGATGCTTGTTGAAGAAGTCACTGTGTATCTATACCATAGCTGTCATTTTCTGTAGATGTATGTAACTTGAAATGTTTAAAGTATGCAAAATGTAGAAATAAACTACCATATGAAATTATTGATGCATTTATAAACCTCTGTATGTTTGATTAGTTAGAATAAACATTCTTTATAGAAGGAGAAAGGTATTGCATCTTTGTTTTAGTTGTTTTGCTCTTTGGTTTAAAAACAGATGAATTAAATCTTGTAGAAATGAAATTCAATAAAGTTTAATTGGGCTGAGTTGAACTATTGCATGCCAGAGCCCTTATACCATCTGTTTCCACAAAATGTTCATTTAATTTTATTAAAAAAAAACTACAGAAATTAATTCACCCAATGTTTTTCTTCACTAATAATTAAACATATTTTTCTCAAAATAATATTATGTTAGACATAAATAGACCTAGGGGCAGTACCTATTTTGATTCAGTTACATATCATCCAGTTACACATCTTGAATAATAACACTTTTTCAGGTTTAAATAAAATAACTCTAACTGGAACAATTAAGTAAGGCAAATCCAGAATCAAATACAAGGGAATTTTCCTCAGAAGTTATTTTTTTTATACCATAAAATTGCAGGGACAACTTTGGTTTGAAATATTAAACACAGGCTTATAGTCCCAATTTGTCCTATACAACTTCAGGTGTATGTGTTACTCACTCAAACACGTACAGAAATACATATTGTACATGCTGAAGATGCACAGTAATCCGTAGAGCTTACCTTCATCAATGTTGAGCAGTGTTTATCAAAAGCAGCCTTAGCAGGTAGTTTTTAACCTTCACTGTTATAACTGTGTATTCTAGATGTGTTTGTATGATGCGGGGGGCACACACACAGTCTTGTGCATCTGGAGATCTCAAAACAACTTCTCTGAATCTATTCTCTCCTCTGTCCTTTCTGTGGATGACATGGATCAAAGCGATGTTGGAAGGCCTGGACAGGTACCTTTACCCACAGAACCATCTTGTTGGCCAGCACCTAAGTAATTTTTTCATAAGATCATTCTCATTTTTGCATTACTTATTAGGCTCTACATTCGACAAGGGCTCACGTTGTAGAATCATTATTTCGCAATCAATATTTCTCAAAATAATTTTCAGGTGATTTGTGGCAGGTAACGTCCTTTAATCTAAAACACATTTCTTGGATTTTAATTAAACACGTGTTTTCTGACTGTCTGGAAGTAGTAAAGCCACTGTGAATTTATCCATCTGGTAAAGGTAATTGCCCACAGTTTCATCTCCTGGTGTACAGAACAACTTAAGTTGGCTTAGTATTTATGAAATGCTTTATATTGCAAGCCTTATATTAGATTCCATATAGATGCCTTTTAAATATCGGCTGTTGGTTATTGAATCAACCCCTGAGACAGGTTCAAGGGAAATGAAGTCTCACCACTGTTGAGTGGATTAAAGTGCACTCTACAGGCAAAGATGGAGTGAGAACTAAACTGAGTTATGGAAAGGCATTCTGGAAGAACAGTCTCTAAAGAGCCTGCATCAGTCTCTTTGCTCGGTTCACTGTGTTTTGAAGAGTCCTGTGAACAAATCTGACAATGGACTTAGAAGCAATTCTTTTTAAAATGCCACTATGTTTTTTTTTCCTAAAACACTAAAGCCATACCATGGCTGCATAGTATGAAAATAAAGCGTCAATGTGGAGGCTTAGAAGCTGGGTTTCCGGATTGAATAGGTAGACAGTGGACCATCCAAGCATCCATGATCGAAGGGAAACTAAATTCTTTGGTGACAGCCATTGAGTCAAAAATGATTACTGTGTGCAAAGTTTAATGATTTATGGAGACTGAATTGTGAAATTCGTGTAAACTGTTACACATTAATCCTCAGCCAGAAATTTCCACAATTTGAAAACAGGTAATGAAAACCTCATGATTCTGGAAGAAATGTGTATGAGTATTGAACCTTAGAAAAATACACAGATGAACATACTCATGCATAGACACACATACACAGATGCACACACAAACACACATGCACACATACGCATGCATACACACACATGAAAGCACACAGACATACAGACATGTACACATACGTACGCAAATACATATGCAAACAGACATACAACAAACATCAACTATTAGGACTCAAAATGAATTATCAATCATATAGCATTTAGATTTTCACTGCATTAACATAACATTTCACCCTCAGATACATTCTTTCCTTTGTAAGGCAATTTTTGTGGTGACCATGGCATTGCACTTTTCCATATTTTAATAGCATGTCATTCCCAATCCTCTTTTATGTAGAGCCTGGAAGCTTCACATTGTTCTCTCTGTAGACATTATCATCTCCTGAATCACTTGCTCAGCCGGGATCTTCTGAAGATGATGGAGATGCACATTATTCGCTTCCATCCAGAGGCTCAATCTGTTTCGCCATAATGGAGATCCCTTCTAATCTCAGATCTATGTGGAGTCACGGGCACCAGGCACCAATTCTCCAGGGGACATGTCTGCCCACAGGCACAGGAAAAGATTTTCAAGGATTTTCTTTCTTTTCAAACTTCTTGATGCTCAATCTTCTCTAGTTTCTGAGTTGTGGTTCCACTTTCCCAGTCTTGGGCTACTGGAAGCTCACAGAGAGTGTGGGAACTTGTATCTGCATTGCATAGCTGCTTTTCACAGGTCCTGGAGCCTACTGCACTGGGCATCAACATCACTGTTGTGAAATTAGTTTTATAAATATTTAAACTGAAGATGAAGGAGAAACAAAGATTAGGTACGAAAAATGGCCAAGAGTTCAAGCAGATTCATGACCCCAAGTCTCTAAATCAATATAACGGATGTCTTGCATAGCTAAATAGGAGGAAATGTAAAAACTACTGTATGTGTCATGATATGTTCCTCTGAGAAAACATGTAGAAAGACATCTTTATAAGAGCAAAGCATAACAAGCATTGACTATTTTGAATGTTTACAGTTTAAAATCTGTTCTCAGACAACAGACATGTAGAAATATTAAAGAAATAATAACAATAGCAATAATGTGTGCATAAAGGACCATTAGAAGCCAATGAGGATCAAACAAAGAAGATCTAGTCAATGGAATTTGATGGCCCTTCATAACTCAACTTATAGAAATATGTGCTTTCAAAGATGTATATGATTTTATTTTAAATCCTAATGTATCAGATAAATAATTGAGAAAAATTTTTTACTAACCACAAATAACACAAAAGGGTACATAGATTGCTTTTATTTATACCAGTTATCTGCACACAGCTTTAAGAGTTTGCATGTGGGGACAAAGAGCAAGAATAGAATACATAGAGTAACGCACATTCATAATGAAATCAAGGAGGCAATACTAGCTGAGGGTTGACCTCATCACACTGACTATCATGAAAGGACATAACAGACAAGGTTCAATGAGTGGAATTTGAGGTATAAAACTTGCCTTACTTATTTGTGAATATGGTGAATGGGTTACATAAAAGCATTTTCCTTAGAAAACTCATCAAGCTATATGCTTACGATGCAGGACCCTTTCTTTACTTGTGCTTTGTTGCTCTGATAAGTTGTGGTAAATCTAATCAGGAAGAACACAGGAGAAAAAGTAGTTAGATCATAGAGTATGGATAAGAGAATATGCCAAGACTACAAACAGAAAGACCTCCTCCAAAGAAGGGTGTGACTCAAGCAAGAGCTGTTCCCGACACCGAGTCTTTATGGAACCACTACACCAGAGCCATGTATCCTTTGGGGTACAGACTTAGTGTGGAGAACCAGCAACACCACTGGGCCCCACTCTTCTCCAGTTAATCCGGAGCTCTGAGTGCCAGTAGAGGTCTAGAAGGAGCCATCTTCCTTTCCACTCCTCTGGTGACACAAACCAGGCTTTCGGCCCCAGTTTTGACAGTTTTCTAATAGGCTTCCTATGCTCTTCTTAGGGATGCCGTTGCCAACTGTCAGTTGGGCCATGCTGTTATGAAGGCCCGTAAGGACTTCCCACCTGCCCTTCTGCATAAGGTCATATTTCATTGGTGTGAACTGCTGATGACATGGGATGGGATTGGCCCTACTGGCCTGTGAGGTCTGTGTTGCAGTTTCATCCATAGTCCCACATGGCTACCAAATGAAAAATCATCAACTTCCAGAGATGAAGAATTTGCCCTGACCCAGCCTTCCATCGGGCAATGAAGGGGGCCTTTAAAGTTGTGTAGGGACTGCACTGTAGCATCTTCTAAGAGAAAATCTTCCATCTAGGATGGATGCCTATAAAGACATGGGGTGTTCTAAAGAGAGATGAAACATTCCACCCTGTTGGAAGGTTCCTAAGTTTTAGTAGTTAAGCAAAACAGAGCTTTAGAAAGTTCCTGTAACTGATAAGATTCACTAGATCCCTGGTTCCCTGAATTTATGTGAGTTGTAAGGATTCCTGAGACACCCGCAGATCAGCTAAGCGGCCTGGAAGAATCACATGCCAGCCAAGCTGCTTGGAACCTGGAGAGCACACTCTCTCCAACCTCTTGAGCGGCGTGCAGGCTGTAGAGATGCTACAGATTCCCAGCTTTGTGAACTGTCACTAGAGCTGGCTTGAGCTGTCTTTGAGTTATTTCTGCTCCTGTAAGTAACCTCTCACTCAGCTTTTGATAACTAACCCCAATAAAACTCAACGGTTCACCGAACTAGGCTTCGGCGGTGTCCTGACTTTCAACTGTGGCAGGCTCCCTGTCTAGAGTTTAGTAACTGTTTGTTCAGGTCTCTCCAGGATCGGTGTCGCAAAACGGGAACATGGTGGGAACGTGAGAAAGCAGACAGCATGTAGAAGCCAAATCTGCTACTGGAGCTTTGTGGGAAGGTTTGCAATTAATTGTCCCCGAGGCAAGTGCACAGCTGAATGTTTCAATTCAATGTGCTGTTTGAACATGGTCTGGAAGGTTCTACAGTATGAGAACTACAGAAGCAGTGGGCATCCCATCCCATGCCACAATGGAACGTCAGGGGAGGTGTAGGTTTTGAAAGCATCACACCAAATATGCATACACAAAGCCATGGGCATTACCCAGCAGTTAGCCTTCTAGCTTGTCAATGGGCCTGTAGAGAACAGGACAATCCAGTCTTCACTGAGCTGTTTGTGTTTTCAAGCAGGCTTTTTGTTTGGTTGTTTGCTTGTTTTCTGATCATAGCAACAGCTGACAAACGAGCCGTGGTGTAAATCTGATTTATCCTTTGCATGTGACTTGTTAACCCCTAAGCATACACTGCTTTCTACATAGACACACACTGTCCTTATTATAACCCCTCCCTTCAACAGAAATATTTTTGCTTTTTTGATTAATAGTTCCGGGTCTGTGGCAAAAGACAGTTGAACATGTAGACACCTTAAATTTGTTGTCTCTTTATGCAAGATTTGAGATTGGGGGTCAGGGTATGAGCTGGCACTGAGTCAGAAGCAGTAAAGTCCACTGTTGAAACTCTAGGACAAGTTCAGCCAACGCAGTGTGTGCATGCTGATTAAATATTCTTATAAACAAAGAACAGATGACCAGAATGTCAGAGGTGAGGCAAGAGTAAAAAATTTTGAAGACGTTATGTGCTCTGGTGTAAGAGAAAGGAGAGAATTTTAAGTTGGAAATCAAAATCACTCTTAGGGAGCTGGTTAACTGGGAGAGTGAGTCACATATAATTGCTTGATTCAAAGTCAAGGGAAGTTACTGATTTGTAATCTTAAGAACCATTTGTGCACCAGTATAACATACTCAGTTATCACACACTAAAATATACACTTTTACATCTTCAACCTAATGTGCCCATTTTAAACAGCAGCACCATAAAACCCCAGTAACTAAATGCAAGCACTGGTGGTTAAAATTAAAAAGAAGCAAAATTCATTAAGTGACTATGTCTGTTTGATATTCATTAATCTTACCATGCCTTTCTTTAAAACAAGAATTCTGCTAGCCATTAATGCAATAAGAAATATGAGCGAGCTGAAGAGATGTCATATAATGTGTTCCCAGTCATCAAGTAACCGAGGCGGAGTGTAGCTATCTATTGATCAGGGGGTGGCTGGGGGCGGGGATCTGCAATGAATAAAGAGGACACTCACACAGGGTTTAACTGTTTTCCAGATTCACTGGGTTGTAATAGACAAATACTGAATGTTTGCAGCCTTCACGCTAAGGGTTTAATGCACACAGACATGCACTGTGAACTTGTTACTGCACCTAAATTAGCATATTCATCAGGACACATAGCCACCTCTATGTATGTGTAAGAGAGACTTAAGGAATTCAAATGAACAATATGATACCACTAATTATGGATTGACCTCTTCAAAAGTTAAAGTCTTCATGGCAGTTTTTTTTTCTTTCTTATAATCTGATTATGTTTGCTTTATAACAAATTTTCTCCTAATCTTTGACTTCATGGAGCTAAGGCTTCTGGAACTGACATTGTCTCTTGGATCGTGGCTGCCTGAAAGAGCTGCCCATTACAAAAAAAGTGACAAAATCTGTTTTACTTACACTTCATTTGGCTTGCGACCTCATTTAATCTGTTCTGAAATCCTTTTCAATCAGCTTCAATCAACAGAGCAAAAACATTATTCTTCTACCCCCGAGGCCAGCACATGATAAGTAGAATTTAAGTTTGCATTTGGAAGAATCATTTTTTATCAGCAGATCAAAGCTAGGATTATGACAGCTTTGCATCAGTCATCAGAGGTGAAGAAAGCAACTGACGTCCTGTTCAAGCAAAGAGACATAATTAGCTTTATGATTGTGTGTGTTATTTTATCCTCTACCTTCTGCAGTTTGTGGAAGTAAACGTCATCTTGGCTTAATGCTTGTAGTCTGTTAAGTGATGCACAACTTAAAGTGACGGGGCCACCTGTTTAAAACTATTGCATTGATGTTTTAAAGGAGAGTGGGACCATTTGAGATCAATTCTAGAATGAGTAGGCATTTTTAAATACTTTGCAATCATGTTAAAATTAGTAACTTTGATTTTATCTTGTGTAGGTGATACATATGCTAAATCTAAAAGTCTTCATCTATGCTGTTCCTCTATCCCAAGACTAACATGGCTTCAATGTCTTGGCCTTAAAAATAACTAACACCTGTAACTATTAACTCTGAAGGAAATACGTCAAACCAGAAATACATGATGACTCCATATAGCAAAGGAATTGTTAAAAATCTCAATTTAAGAAATAATTTGTCATTTGGCAATTGTGTGCTTGGGCTCCAAGAGTGGTATCTTCATCTCTATCATATCTTTTTCCTTTCACAATTTTTTTTTGTTTGTTTTCGAGACAGGGTTTCTCCGTAGCTTTTTGGTTCCTGTCCTGGAACCAGCTCTTGTAGTCCAGGCTGGCCTCGAACTCACAGAGATCCGCCTGCCTCTGCCTCCCGAGTGCTGGGATTAAAGGCGTGCGCCACCACCGCCTGGCTTTCACAAATATTTTAATGTAATATGTTTTTTAAAAAAATGTTCTTATTGTTTGGAAATTTCATACACATTTTATTTGAATCTACCCTATCTATTCCTGTCCAGCTGCTCCTCTTTGCAACCACTTTCTCGCCCAACTCCATGCCGTCACGACTGTTCTCACTTTAAGCCTGCTGAGCTCACTTTGTTCTGCTTGAATGTGTGTGGTTCCACAGTTTTTCTCATGACTTAGACATTACCAGACAGAGATAAGGAGAGGTGTTGGTTTGGGTTTGTAGACAGGTTTGCCCTGGAAATACAGACTGCTTTCATTTCTGTCTTGTATCCTGACCCTCTCTGCTTTACCTTGGTAGCAAGCTCTAGACTCACCTGCCTACCCTTCTCTTTCTGATTATATACACTGACCCCAAGACTAGTTTCTGGCAGTACACCACGGGTGCTAAAGTATCTCACTCTGATACGGCGTGTTCCTCGCAGAAAACTGCTCGGTCGACTGGGTATATAGCTCAGTAGTAGAGTGCCTGGAATGGGTAAGGTCCTAGCTTCAATTCCCAGGAAAGTACAGGAAAAAAAAAGAAGAAGAAGAAAAAACTGCATTTCAGCATTCCCAGATGAGAATGAAACCAACGTCCATGATCCTGATCCCTGTTAGGCTCCTGGAAACCTCCTGCACGGCCTCGTGCTTGTCAAAACTGGAGTTCACTGTGCCACGCTTCTATGACGCTGTCAAGTTAACATTCCCAGTTTTTAGGATTCATATTGGGATTCACGTGAATGCCTTATCCCACGCTTATGATTTTTGCATTGCTGCTATTTTGTGTCCTTATTTCTGTTAATTCTGTCCCTTACACGAAGGATCTCACACCCTTCCACTTTATCTATTAATTTCTTACTTCTAATTGCTAAGCCCTGTTCTTACCATAGCTCTTCCTTCCAGCCCCCATACAACTTCCTTACCTCTGTGGAATGCACACCTGCTTCTCTTGCTCAAGACACCTGATTCCAGATCGCTGATCTTTCCACATCAAACGGTATGACTATTTTCAATTTTAACAATGGTCATCACTGCTTGTGACTTGATGTTACTCCTAAAATGACTCCTTTCCCCTTTCAGATCCAAACTGATGGGAATAGGGTGAAATTTCTTAAGTGATTTATAACATTAACTCAGAAAACGATGAACGTCCCATGCAAGGTCACAAAATGAATTTATATATTTTTGATATAATATGGTTTTAGATTGGCTGAAACTATCAATACTTTGTGAGTCAGGTGTTTTCCTCCATATCAATTCATAGCTAATCTTGAGAGTGGTTTTAAAAATCTGTGTCTGGAACATTATCATGACCCATAAAGGAGCTAGAGTTTGCTGGTAGGTGCTGAGTCCTAGTGAAAAGCAAAGGGTTCACTATAAGGCTTTATTCTAGCGTCTCCTACAGAGGCTACATATATTCATACACAAATACAAGAGAATAGAGAACAAAATTCTCTCAAATTTGATGACACTCAACTTTCCATCTCAGGTTTTATGTCAGTGTGATTTTGATACTATAACAGAACAAAGAAAGAAAGAATACCACAGGCCAATACCATTCATACCTTATTAATGAAACACGTGGTACCAAAAATGTAGAGAGTATTCATGAAAATATGTATGACAGAAGTTTCAGTATATTTCAGAAATATAAAGATGAATATGTGTTATAAATCCGTGTTCTAGTTTTAAAGTTGTTGACTGAAAACCAAAAATGTACAGTGGTGAACAACAGTAAATCGTGTTTCTAATGGGCAACACATGGCAAAGTTAAACTTCTGAGGACATTCAGAATAAAAGATAACTTCCTGACCTATAGACAAACAAAATCTATAGCGAAGCAAAAGGCCATCTTTAATGGTAGGGACCGAGACAGTGAATCTCCCAAGACTTCTGTAGAGTAGATAAGTGAAGAATTGACCAAGGGTCAAGAATAAAAGAAAAGAAACCAGGAGAAGCGGTGGTTTCTTGTTTTATCTGCAAATATACAAATGAAACTGTTCATAGGTAGCAAAGGGGACAAATAGGAGGGGAGAAAACGGAGCACTGAGGGGTGGGAAATGTAATGTGCTCCAGACACAATATATTCTCACAGGAAAAATTTGTAATAATTGCATAAAAATAAGAGCTGGAAAATATTATTGGGACGATTCAAGGTTAAAATATAGGAGCAATTTGTGTTAAATATTGTTGCCTCAGAAAGGCCTATCGAAAGTCACTTTAAAAAATCAACAAACATCTTCCAAAGTGCTTTAGGATTCTCTTGTTGCTGTATCATGAGTAAGAGTGAGGTGTCCCAACCAGGGCACCCTAGACTTTCTTCAGTATCGCCTCTGCTAACCTTGGAGCTCATGAGTGCCCTCTCCCCATTCCCACCTAATTCCCAGGCATCTTACCGCTTCCTAGGAATCAGCTGTGCTTGGCACCTCCAGTGGGTGGCAACCCTCCTGCCATCCTGCATCACAGAATGATACCATCTCAGCTCTTCATCCTTCACTACCAGATTTTCCTACAAAGTCTCCCTATAAATGATGTTCAAACCATCTCTCCTTCCGTGGTAAAACCATCACTCTCTCCAGATCACTGATTTTTTTTTCTTCTGAACACACCATCGTTAGACTCCAAAATGATACGTGTCAGGGTCGTTACACTGGCATTCAGGCGAATCCGCAAGTTAGTTCTCACTTCTTAGAAGCTTCTGCCTCTGTGAACATGTGACACATTGGCCACTGGGCTTACCTGGTTCAGGGCTCACAGCGGGGGGAACATTGAGGGTCTAGCATCCTGGTACAGAGTTTACAAACTGTGTCCAGCAGGTGGCAGTACTGTGCCGCCAGAAAGTCTCAGTCCTTTCTGCCCTTTATTTTTAAATTACTGTATATTAGTTGCACAGAATAATGGTTTCGTTGTGACATTTTAATCTACACATATTCTGCACCGTGGCAATGCCATGCTTTGAATCCTCTCTTTTTATTGATTTCCCGGCATCCTCTTACTCCGCCCTCCTACTTTCAGGGCTGCCCCCTCCCTCGCCCCAGAGTCCATGTTGAGGAGGTAGCAGGAGCCGCTTTTATTTTTCAGTCTGGCTGATTTCACTTAGGGTGATTCGGCAAACCATGGCCGGGGACTTGGATTTTTGGGCCTCAGTTTCCCTTACCCTTCTAGTGGGTTTATAGTTACAAGAAACTCCTAGGAGATGTTTTGCTCAAGGTACTCATTTCTGCCTTTTACAGCTGGGCACACCACACTTATTTTTTTTTTCCTGTTTTCTTTGTCACTTTCTTTCCATTGGTCCTTCTATTTCCAACTCAGCGTATTTATATAGGGTCCTTCTAGAACTGGAGTGATGGGTATCTTTTCTGTATGCTCCTACGCTTCCTTTCCCGATGGCACCAGTGGTCAACTCTCCTTTAGTCCCTCTGGAAAGACAGGTAGTCCCCCATCCTTAACTGTCTTTCTCAGATCAGCTTCCTAGTATCCACTGTATATTTCCAAATGAAAATATCCCAAACCTTGCCTCCATGGATTCTCCTCTCACAGATGTGAAACCTACATCACTAGTAGATTTACATGTTTTGGTTTAAGTTCAAAGTCATCATCCATCCACACTTTGCTGTATTTCCCTCGCCAGCGTTTAGACAGAATCCTGTCTCCATCCCCCTTTTCCAGTGACAGCTGCTCTCCCTACGCTAATCACCAGGTAGTTCTGGGCCCAGAGATTATTCTTTCATTGAATGGGTTCACCTGGCAGCCTGCATCCTGTTTTCTAGAATGCTGATCATTCCCCCCACCCCAGGCTTCCAACACCAGAGACAGGATGAATATTTGGAAACAGAAGTCGCCTCTGTGGGGTTTTTGTTTGTGTTTTGTTTTGCTCAGTGTTCTCCTGTGACTCTATACTGACCTAGAGTGAGGTCAGTGTTGCCATTCTGGTCTTGCAAGTTCTTCTGCCCGGACCAGCACTCCACTCCCTGGCTCACACTTCTCAGGGTCCATCCAATAAACCAGCAGCAACGATTTGTCCTCAAAGTCCATCGCTGTTAGTCTTTTTTTTTTTTTTTTTTTTTTGAAAAGGTGTTTTGTAACACTTTGTGTAGAGACTGCTGTGTTAGGAGCTGTGGAGATCAAGAATATGATATGGTTATTTTCCAGACACTTTCTCATGTGGTTTAACTTCCCCAATCGGACACACTCAAGCTGAACTATGGAACTTGAAGGATAAAGCTCCCCACACAGTACTAGGGAGAGGCTCCTCCATTTCTGTTGGTTTTGCACCAGCATCTCCACAGTGCTTGGAATTCTATGACATGATTCAGAATAATCTGTGCATGGCTTAGCTACCCTAATGAACCCCTGTGATATTCAGTATCTGTAAAGAGTTTGTTCTTATTTAACTCAGCCTGAATCAGGTTGTGCTTCTTGTAAGTAAAAGACTCCCAAGGAAAAGAAAAACAGGAAAGCAAAATATAGCAAGAAAAATAAGCAAACCCCTCTTTAAAATGTGAAGATATATGAATATTTTAAATGGACCTATTTGTCTAACAGTTTGTCTTCTGGGAGGATACTAAAGACATGATCTATTTTATAAAAATATGATACCGACAAAGTTATTTATCACAGCTACCTGTGAAAGCACTAGCAGGAGCCACATATTCACAAACTGGAAATTCTTAATACCTTCATCATAAAAACAACAGGAAATCCTATGTATTTGGTAATAAAGGAACATAAAATTCATACCTCTTTTCCCAGAGAGTGTGCATAACAATAAAGTTAAAATATGTAGGGAAACATTAATAGTATCGGAGTGTATTCTGTTGTACAAATTTGCATGTGTATAAACGTGCTTGTAAATATGATTTAAAGACCAATTTGTAAATTTTAAATATGGAGTGGCGCTGCACATTAGTGAGGAGAAACAATCGTTTCCAAGTGTGGTGAACAGAAGGGAAGTCGAAACACGACTAAAGTGAGAAGCGAGCAAAAGCACCTACCCTTTGCTGGATTCTGTCATCCGTGGACGCATCGTAAGTCACAGCCTCGGCAGGAGCGAGAGTCTGTGGTCATCTCTGCTGGACTTTAAACATTTTCTCCACACTTGTGGCATCCTCCGTGAAGTAAACTCAGATTCTCACAGCTGTCCTAGTTTAAAGACCTGAAAGTCTCTCTCTCTCCTTCTCTCTCTCTCTCTCTCTCTCTCTCTCTCTCTCTCTCTCTCTCTCTCTCTCCCCCCCCCGTTTCTGTGTGTGTGTGTGTGTGTGTGTGTGTAGGTGTGTGTATACAAGGGTGTATGTGTCTGTGTGTATGTGTGCCTGTTGGATGGTGGTTGTTACTTACCTGTGCTTCCTTTTTATTCCCATTGTGAATGTTTGCATATTTAATCATAACTTTATCCCTTCCCTGTCATATCTCTGTGTGAAATCTGTTTGGGAAAATCCCATACTTGGATATGACTGTCTATGACTTCCTATGTCCCTAACTCCCAGTTGTTCCCCCCAGTCCCCCACACCTTGGATGATGACCCTCCTGGGCACTGCATCTTACACGCTCCCACTGAGAGACTCAGTGAGACCTGTGCCCTGCTTCTTAGGAAGTGTTTTCAAACATCGGCTCCTTCACTTTTACACAAAGGATGGCTTAGTGTCTTTTCTTATTACTGTAGATATTTTATGATACAAGTGCATTCACCAGGCTAAGAGAAGATTCTCGTTAAAATCCAGAGATGGCATCCTTATGGTATAGGGCCTGATTTCCATGCCTGAGGCCATCAAATGCTGTGCTCAAGGACACCTGAGTCCACCTGAGGCCGCTTTTCAGTGGATGGAACTCATCTGGCTGACCTGATACTGCTGTGATCTGTACGTTCTAGAGAACCTATATGACCTATTCACAATCTAGAGGTCTGATATAGTTTCCAGTCTTTCGTTAAGACTTGTCATATAAGTTAAAATTTCTGTCCCCTGGGTAGATAGATCATTTTTTTTCTATCGTGGAAGGAAGGATAGATTTTAATTTCTCCAAAGAATGAGCTAATGCCTTAAGTTTTTCATTAAGCCATGCATGAAAACTTCAACAGACAAGTTTCACAAAGACCAAAGTTTGTGCTTTTGGATAGAGAATCCGGTGTAGCTCACGTTAGATTCATTTAAATCTGTGTGTTTGCACTTCAGCCTTAAGAAAAAAAGCAAAACAAAATCCAGCCATTGACAGTGACAGGGATAATGCCAGGGGTCATTAAGCGAGACAAACAAAAGAGAACCAATGTGTGGCTTAGGAATAGCGTGATGGTTAAGACCCCACAGTGTTCTGACAAAGAAATCTGGGTTCAAGTCCTAGGACCCACACTGGGCAGCTTGCTTTTGCCTGTAACTACAACTCCAAGAGTATCAAATACCTCTAGCCTCCAAAGGTCCCTGCTCTCATGAGCACATACCCAAGCATAAAAACAAACATGAATATATAATTAAAAATAAAAAAGAAGGAAGATAAATACGGCACGTTTATGCTCATTTATGAAAACTAAAATGTATATCTCTTGGAAGAATAGCATAAAAATATTCTCTAGGGCCCAGGAAGGGCAGGGGGAGAGACGATGGAGATAACATGGGTTAATGGTATCAAAAGACAGGAGGAATTTACTGTGATTGTCTATATATAGCACAGTATGGTTGTTACCCATGACAATACATGTTATATTTCCAAATGACCAGAAGAATTAAATCTTTCAACCCAGGAATGATTAATATTTGAGGAAATAGGAGCCTTGGTCACCACCTGGAACATGGAACATCTTACACTGCATTTAATATTGTACTATATGTACACTTAAAAACATGTCACAATGACACGATTTTAGGATATAGTAGGGGTACGGACAGAACGTTACTGATGAAGACAGTGGTTGTGTGTGAAAAGGTTGATCTATAAATCGGGTGAATTTCCCAATATATTCTGAGATTAATCTTATTAAGTAGTGAGCATATTCTCAAGGAGCTGGTCTTTTTTTTTTTTTTTTTTTTTTTTGTCAGTAAAACACATACCAGAGTAACTCAAGAGGACTGTCAATTGAAACTTGCCTCCATCCAACTGGTTTGTGGATGTCTGTGAAAGCAAATTCTTGACTATTGTTTGATGTAGACAGGGCCAACCCGTTGCAGGCAGCAATATCCCTAGGAAGTAGGGTAGGCCTGGGGTGTATAACAAAAGAAACTGAACAAGCCCCAAAATGTAAGTGTTCTTACATGGCCTCTGGCATAGGTCCTGAACCAGGTTCCTGCTTGAGTTCCTGGTCTTCCCTTGGTGAAGAACTATAAGACGTAAGATAAACTAGATTCTTTCCCCCTCCAAATTGGTTTTGGTCAATGTTTCATCACAAAAAGCAAACTAGAATGCCCAGACATCAGTAAAGCCTCATATTTCTGTGAGGTAGACCATGCTACACACAGTTTGACTTGTTGACCTTATTTTCCCAGGCCACTGACAGGCTTTCTCGTTCCCTACTCTCACTTCCGGTTGGTCAGCACAGTGATCCCTAGGCTATGAGAGGCTCTTTACAGCTATGACTACCTATCGTACATTCATACAGTTTTTTTGTCTTCAGAAATCTGACTCTTTTTTCAGCTTTAGGAAACAACACTTAGAACACTCAAAGCCTCGTTTCACATTTATCGGTAAAAAGTAATATTTCTCAACTAAGAGTTGTCAAAAATACAGAGTAGGTTGGCTGTGTGCCAGTTTTCTGCTCCATAAACTATTTCCTTTTTGAGAACACTAACTGATTCCTTAGGTGAAAATGGTATGAGAAGAACAAGGAGAAACGAAACAAAGTAGCCACTTGATACTTAAAACACTGTAACTCAGCTCACCCCCTACTTAACTCAGCTCACCCCCTACTTAGAAACTGCAGCCTGGAGAATTTTCCAAAAGCACTCTATCTGAAAATCCCCTTGGATTGTCATGGCAAGTTCTGCCAGGGAAACAGGGACACTGAGGAAGAAAGCGGGAAGGACACAAAGGGAGAAGGGAGGGAAATCACTGGGCACACCCAGGCCTCTCCATCATGGTGATAAATTAGAGCAAAGACAGTCTCGGGCCTCCTTTGTATCCCTTGTTGGAAGGCAGTACTGCTGTTTTCAACACACTTTATTGTTGTTTCACCTCTAATCACCCCCTCTGCTCCAGCTCCACAGCTCAGGCTGCTTCCTCACAGGCTGTATCAGAAGGGATTGATTTCCAAGAGGTACATTACACCCGACAAGTCATTCCATTCAGTATCGAAAATGGCCTCTGATGCTCTATTGATCGGAGCGCTGTGATTAATTATATAAATTATCCTCTTCACATTCTTCACCCGGCATTGCTTTTCTTATCCCTGTGAGGGAAAATGTAAATCAGGAGTCAGCCAAGCAAAGCTTCCGATGCTCGGTTCGATCTGCTTGCTATATCTGCTAACAAGTTCATTTCCCTACTTACGTCTTCCTGGAGACAGAGAAGGCTTGTGTTTCTCTTGTATAAAGTGTATAACTGTTTCAACAGAGTTTGAACCTGGTACGTTAACCTCTGCCTATGTGCGCTTCCTCTTCTCTATGTATGGATGTATACATCTTACTCATGTATTACTTTAAAAGCTACAACCCTTCATTGTGACCTCTACCACGATGATGGTACATTATATGTTAATATGTTAATCACAGCTCTTAAGCTTTTAAGAGCCAGGGATGGGTCTCAAAGCACTAGTTTAGAGATTTGCCTTCTTATACTTGTCCCTGTTCGAATGTCAAATCCCCTTGAACAGTTACGTGCAGGCGCTAGCTGCTCAGATAAACATGCATGAACTATCTGCGTACACACTAGCATATCCACAATTCTTCAAAGCTTGATGTGCCCTTCTCTGTAAACATTTAAACTATTTCTCCCCTCATGAACACATAAATCCTTTAAAATATTAAGATTTTCCTCACTCAAATTCCTTATCCTAGAAGTTTGTCGACTGCCTCTGTTTCTAAAATCTCATCCTTGAACTCATGTGCCTTTTATTCCTGGTGACTTGGTTCCGGATGCAACCTTGTGATTACATTCAGAAACAGCACAGTGGTGGTGAGAGGGAATTTTCTAGAAAAGGCTGAGAATAGATTGAGGAAACAGAAGCCAATAGGCTGTGTGATAGACGGGAACTCTCCAGGTGTTCCTAACAAAACTCAATCATCCTGTTTCCTGTCTTCACTCCCTAATGTGTCCTCCCACCTCATGCCGCCCTGGACCAAGCACGGAAGTCCCTGGGAGATATATTTTTAAAAAGTGTGATTAGCATTGTTTCTAGAGCCAGCGAAACTGGGTTTTAATTATTTTCCTCATCTCTTTTCTTCTTCTGCCAAGTTTTTCTTCAGGGGTGTTTCCATTTGCATTTTACAAATGAAACCTCTCTAAGTATTTACGGGACTGCAGCAAAAGAGTAACATTGTTGCATTGTGTGGTTGCCAAACAGGAAATACTGACGGGGGCCCGCGCTGAATGTAAGTGTTCATTATGCGAAGGTGAGGGTGTTGGCACTGTTTTCTTACTTCTGCGTATTCACGGCCCATATGAATGTGACGGTCATGCCTCTGGCCCTATTTCTATTTTGAGACAAACTGGCCTTGAATCTGTGATACCTCTTGTCTCAGCCTCCAGAGTTGCTGCTTACAGAGCTAACCACCCTGAAGTTCCCCTCACAAAATCTTCTCCCTTCTCCTGGCATCAATGCTCACATGCTTCTCAACTTAGTCATCTTTCAAGGCACGCTTGAGACCAGAGTCTCTCTGTGAAGCTGTCTCTAAGTCTTGGATGGGTGCTTTTTCACTTGGTTGCCAAAGGGTTTCCTCTGTTTTCTCATTTGCCGTCTGTAGTGACATTTCCGTCCTTTTCCTCACCTAGAATGACAATCTTCTGGTTTTTCATTTGACATAGATGCACCGGGGAAAAGGAATTTTGGGACAAGTAAAACATGATCACTAACTAGCAGCTCAGATGCTGTGTGTGTGTGTGTATGCATGTATGTGTGTGTGTGAAATAGTGATGTTTGTTGAGAATACATAGTCATTGCTACAGTTGAGAGTGTTTTTTAAAAGTACATAATAGATATTTTTAAAAAAATACATGTATTACATATATATTCTAATAAATTAATATAATCTCCTTAATCTTACTTGAAAAATGTGTTGAATCATCATATTCACAAGTAAATGTTGGTGAAATATTCCCAGCACTTAATAATTGAAGAACAGTCCCCTAATTTTTACTCATGAATTTGTTAGATAATCACTGTGACCGGCAACAAAATCTTAAGGAGTTACAACTACAGCTTCCTATGGCCACCATTTCTTCTTTGTTATTGAAGTAGACAAGAAGTACAAAGTTGAATTACAAATTCTAAGGGGAATATTAAAAAAGACAAAATGAAGGACAGAAACCAGTACTCAGCATTTATAATTAACATTCATGTCTTTAAAATTAAATAATTATACACATTGCGTCATCCCCTCTGCATTCCAACAATGCTGATATTCGCATAATGACAATTTTACTCCAAGCCCTATTCTGATTTTGCTTAAGGGAAATATCTCTTCTCAGGAAACATCTGCATTCCTCAGCACACTGTGTATCCCCCTTGGCTCGCTATCCAAATTCTGTTCACACAGGAAGCGGCTTCTCTCTAATCTGAACACCTGGATCATAATGGAGAATGCTAGTGCAATTTTGAGGATTGTTTTTAGTGCCAGTGAGATTGGATGGGAAGAAATACTTAATTTGTACACTTGAGATGTCTGCTATCAGTAAGTAACTGACTTCCTGGATGCCTGCTGGTGCCGCAGGAATCCGGGGAAAAGAAACATCACATTTTATTCTCTTTATTTTAAAGGCAAGAAAATAAAGTCTCAAGGCCTTTTTTTCTATCCCCTACAGTCGTACTCATCTTTCTGACATTTCAGTTGAAACTTATTTCCATGCCTGCGTCTCCTTATTTTCCCATTGCCTGTAGGGTAAATTGAAATATTCTAAGATGATTCATAAGCTCATCTACATGAAGCTTTCAAATCGCCTCTGCAATGACTACAGGATGATTATTCTATTTAAGTTCAAGCATTCTGAAGTTAGCAGTTTAAAACCTACAAGGAGCAGCCAGGGAAAGACTCAGTCCCCCTGGACACTCAAGTCCATTTTTGAGTGGTCTTCAATTCTATTGGCTCATTCTCTATCTTTCAAAATAAGTGCCAGTTTCGATTAAATATTTTGAGTGAGTTCACACATTTCTCCAATATTAATATAGCTATGTAAGCCATTTGGCTGTTATAACTATTGTACTAGGAAATGTCCAACCTAACATCTTCTCAATTCTCATTAATGATTGGATACAAGCGATGTCCTTAAAATTGCATGGAAGCAAGATGACCTGTACTCTGAAGGCTTTTATAGGCAAGCTGCTCACTGAGATTGGTTGTCCAGGCAACAGTAACAACTTCATCCTTTCCCCAACTATTGTAGACACATCCTGTCCGGTGAATTCTGAGACCTGAGACAGGGTAAGGGTTGTTGACTTGGATGGGCGTTGGCTCAGTATTTGACAGGTTTGTCACAGGTTAAAGTTTTCAAAGGATCCTAACACTCCAGGCTCTTGTAGTTCAGATGAAGGGGAAGGAGGGAAATTATACATTGAGCTTCCATGAAATTTCACCAACAATAGTCTAGTATATATTTCACAGATGGTACTTGAACATTTTCGCAGCGTGACTTGGTTTGGTTTTTAGGAAAACATTTTCATTCTACATTTCACCTTTTTAGATGGTAAACTAAAAATAAGACTTTAGGTGCTGCATTTTGAATAATCAGAATGTGGCGATTAAAGCGTAATTTACATAAAATATTCACTGACATTTAAAAACCTGCCTTTGGGGCTACAGTTGAGTCATTGGAAGGCTGGAAACCAGAATATAAATCTGCTGAAGAAGCATCATGGGCAAGAAGACCATTTCAAATCCCAGACATTCCTAAGAAGCCTAATTTTTCATCGAAGAAAGAATAATGAGGATTCTCTTTTGTGCTTAAATAGAAGGGAAATGATAGCTTTTAATGAGCTAGCGCCATGAACAGACGGACTATCCAAACATTGGCTTTATACTTCATTTATTTCAGTGTGGACGGAAAATTAGATAGAGATTGTGCCTATCTCCAATCAATGTTCTGCTTTAAAACACAAATCATGGCAACCGACTAAGCTTTTAAAAGTTCATCTCAACAAAAGGAAATCACCTGTCATAATTGTGAGCATTACTTTAAATCCATTTTGTGTTCGATATTGAGGGAAAAAAAAAAACACTTTTATGACAATCCATCTAGAACTTTCTATCCCCAGCCAACTTTTCCATTCAAAGTAGTTGTTTCAGCAGTTTTGATTTGTGACATCATAGTTACTTTAAAATGTATACTTTTTTGTTTCTAGTAAAATTTCCTGCAGGCATATAATGCTTATCTTTTTTTTTTCCAACCCCCAAGTGCTTCCATTCAATATCTGTTGGAACACTGACGACCCCTCTCCTTTCCAAGTCCAGTCTATCACCACCACTACCACCACCACCACTACTCCCATTAGGATTAGCATCATCACCGTCCCACCGAGTCCAGTTTTGGATGAGATGGGCTCCTTTGTTGGGTCATGGGCAACTTACATCCCTAGGGAAAGTGAGTTTCTCCCCCTCGGCAGACGTGGCCCGCAAATATCCCCTAAACTTGGGGTGAGTCTTAAGGAGCCTCTCTTCTACCTGGGCTAGAATCTTGACAGGCTTGATCTTGTCCAGGTCTTGTGCAGGGAACAACAGGTGCTATGAGTTTGAAGAGTCATCAATCAAGCCATGCCAGAAGAACATTCACAGATGTCCTCCCCCCATCTTTTGGCTCTTAAACTTTCTCTTGTGTTTTTGGCCATGTTCTCTGAGCCTTGAGTGGAGAAAGGTTGATGTATGAACAGGAAATGAGTGGCTTCATTTTTCTCACTTAGATCTTTGGTTTCTCTTATCAGTTCATTCTGGTGTTCAGGATTGAAGTACTTCTTCGTTCCACTCCTGACTTAGCATGTTCATTCTCTGGTAATGTGCAAGAAGTTTCTGTCAGGATTTCATTTTTAGATTACTTGTCCCAAGTTTATGATAAAAACTTGGAATTCTGGGTATTTATCCTATAAATGTAAACCTTGAATGAATTATAAGAGGATTTCAAGTAGAGAATATTGCTATTTGCTAACAGGCATGATTTAGTTACTGTCTAAATTTTTAATTTTTTTTTCTTATTTTTACTCTGGCTAGAAACCCCCTTCAATGCTGAATAAAAATTGTGAGACAGACATCCCTATTTTATCCATGGACTGGTCCATTTTGTTGATATTTAAAATTTTTATCTTTTATTTATAAAATTTTGTGTTTGTGGTTTTGCCTAGATGAGTCCTGTGTCGTTAGAGTCCAGAAGAGGATATCAGATCTCCTGGAGCTGGAATTATTGACAGTTGTTGATCCACCTGATGTAGATACCTGAGTCCCATAGGTGGAGGCTGCTCATTTGTTTCCCAGCCAACCAAACCTGGAATAATTACTCAGAAACTATATTAATTACAACAATACTTGGCCTATTAGCTTATGTATATTTCTAGCTAACTCTTACATCTTAAATCAACCCATTTCTATTAATCTGTGCATCACCTTGAGATCGTAGCCTCCCGGCAAGGTTCTACCATCTATCTCCTGCAGCGGCTACATGGCATCTCTTTGTCTTTGCCCACCCCCCTCTCATCTATCTATCTATCTATCTATCTATCTATCTATCTATCTATCTATCTATCTACCTTCCTACCTACCTATCTATTTATCGTTATAAATATATTCCAGCCTTGCTATATTTTGTTAATTGATTGGTCAAAAGCAGCTTCTTTATTAACAAATGGCAATAAAACATATTCATAGCATACTGAGGGGAATCCCACATCAGGGTCCTCGTCAAGAGCATCAAGTGCTTTTACCACAGATTCCCCCTGGCTCTAGTGTCTCAAGTTAAAACATCCCACTTCCACTGTTCCTCAGTGTTGAAGGAAGCGTACTCAGGGCTGCACTGTGCTCAAAACATTTCCAATGCGGCCCCACTTACATCTCTGTGAAAACATTTTCTGGTTCATCATTATTTATTTGGGAATATGTCAGTTAATTCCTCTGTTTGTTGTCCAATCCATTCTTTCCACATGTCAAATTCATGGCGGCTCCACTGTCCCTCATTTTGTGCCTCTCTGTGGATTTTCATTTCAGTGGCTATACTACCCAACTCCTTATTTTTCTTATTTTTATGATTTCGATGTACTTACAACTGTTTGCAGAAAGGTTGTCGTACATCATTAAGGGCAGTTTTCCTCAGGTCTTCCAATGTAGTTAACCTTGTATCCTTAAAGTCACTTTCTGCTGTATCAAGTCCTAGTTCCTCTCCCAGGCAGTACTTGTTTGGGCTTCTTTTCTCCTCCTCATGCCCCATTTGGCTTTTTGGGGCCTTCGGCATGTCCCCTGATTTTAAGTGCTGCTCAAACTGTTCATGATGCCCTGGAGTATTTATCTCTCTGGGCTCTGCCATTCTCCAGCCCTCGTTATTGTTTTTCACTAGTGCATCTGTTCATAACTATTTCAGTCAATTATACTTCCTCCCAAAGTGAAGATGTTGTCACTGCTTCCTAACAACACAACTTCACTTTTAGAGGCCATTGGTGCGATCAGGGCTCACCCTGAATCTTGTCCACTTGTCACGCTACACATCTGATGTGCATGGCCACAGTGTTTTGATACACAATTTAGCACACAGAGAGACTGGTCCTGTGAGAGTCCGACACCTTTAGAGAGAAGGTTTTTTTTAGATCAGAGTTTGAAATGTGTCTGTACCCTGAAGGTCATTTCTTCACTTCGCCCAATTCTCTCTGGTTGAAGAGCTGGTTTAGTGTCTTTCTCTTATATTCTCTTCAATTTTGGCTTCACTACAAACAAGGATTTTGTTTGAGACAGAGTCTCACTTTGCAGCCTAGTTTAGACTGGATCTCACAGTTTTCCTGATTTCACTTTTGGAGTACTGACATGCCATGCCTGTACCACATGGTCTAGTGAAAGAAGGAAGCTTCCAAACTCTGGGCCAAACTCTTCTAAGATTATCTTGTGAAGCAGACAGTGGAGTGCAATAAGCGCTGATACCCCAATATTTTCAGCATGAAAAATTTTAGCCTCAGCTGAGCAGTGGGGTGGGAGTCCAGCGTTCTGGCTGCAGACCAGGAGTACATGGAGGAGGACAGGAGTATACCACAGTGCAGACTCCGTTCACTTGCAAAATTCCTACCAAATTTTGATAGGTTTTCTCAAATAGTGTGTCTTCATGAATTATGCCCTTAAGAACATTACAGGAAATCCTGCAGGATCATTTTGTTGTTGCCCTATTTACTTTCATACTGATACCCATTTCTGGAGGAGAAACATTTGCAGGATGTCCTGAGTTCTAATATGGAAGAAAAAAAATCAGTTAAATTAAATAAGTTATATCCTATCTTTTAATGGCAAGAAAATGAGATGAACAATTATGTAGTATTATAATTTGTCTAAATATTTAAAATAATGTGAGAAGGACTTCATTTGAGGAGCTCTGTTTTTAATTTTATTTTTGTTATAAACATATACAATTCAAGCAAAGAAGTATTATTTGTTTATATCTTTGAGATGAAATATTTGTGCTTCTAATTTGTCGGGCTTTATGTGTTCTTCAGGATTACCTCAGCTCCTATAGAGTACTTGCATATTGTAAATATTAATTAATTAAATATATAATTAAAATCTCCTGGGAAAAGTTAATTTTGCCAAAAATATCCAATATGATTAATGTAAAGTACACATTTAATAACTTTGCAAAAATTTTTGTTCTATAATACTCATTACTTGGATAAATATGAATTCATTGAAATAGAAATGAAATCTGGTGAACATACAAATCAATAGCAGTACTGATGAGTCCACTAATTTTAGGATTTATCATTACAAATAATGATATTTACTATAAAGTACAAAGATATTTTAATATGTTTGAATATTGTTTTTATACACACGAATGATCCCAATGTTATTAATTCATTACAACTGTCAATGTGTAAAATACCAGTTACTTATACTATTTTTGTGCTTGTTTTAATTTTTAAATTGGCCTTGTCTGGATAATATTGAACCTCCCAAATCAACGTCCTTTATGTGAACTCAGAAATAGAAATGTGGATAAAAATACTAACCAGCATGAATAAAAACCACATGGTCTATAGTAGAACCCTGTAGGCATCCAAATGAGCCCCACAGTGACGATGCGTGTTTTTGCCTATGGTATGACTATTTGTGAATTAAATAAGTTTGTGTGCAGTGGGAGATGAAAACTTATTGGCTAAAATGATCAACAGTGTTGATAAGAATGAACCCTCTCTCCCTGGTCAGGCAGTCGGAGTTTATAGCCTTAACCCTGGGAAGAGCCTAGGAAGAATTGTGAAAGATGTTTCAAAAACGTATCTTTTAAAGTAGGGTTTGTTAAAACGAAATGTAAAAGCATTTTTAAAAGTATAGATTAATTTTAGTGAGTCTGAATAAACACATTCAGTAATTTTATGTGTGTTCTAGTCACTTTTTAACCTATAATTTAATGAAGTACTTGTATTAAGAATTTATTCAGCGGGACTATTAATCACTATTAGTTGTTCTGAGGCATCTGTGACCACCGGAGCTCCTGGAGTTCAGTCATAGATAGGGAGAGCAATAATATGAGCAAAGGGGTCAAGATTATCATGAGAAAAATCAAAGTAACATTTGAACCAAACTAGTAGGCACTCAATGATTCTGGATTGACACCTGGGGAACCTGCATAGAACCAAACTAAGTCCTCTGAATGTGGATGACAGTTGTATGGCTTGGGAAGTTTGTGGGGCCACAGGCAGAGGAACTAGTATTTATCCCGAGTGCTTGAATTGGCTTTTTAGGACATTTTCCCTATTAGGAATACCTTGCTTAACTTAGACACAGTGAAGAGGGCCTTGGTCCTCTTTCAAGTGATGTAACACTTTGCTGACTCTCCATGGGACACCTTACCCTCTCGGAATAATGGACAGGGAGCAGAATGGGAGTGGGAAGAGGGGAGGGAGAGAGAGCTGGGAGTATCTAAAATAAAAAAAAAAGGTGGTTTTAAAAACTAAAATAAAAGTTTAATAAAAAATAGTTGTTGTGAATTGATAATTATTAAATAATAGAAAAATAAAGAATCTGCATTAGATATTAAAACTATATGATTCTTAAAAGCAACGATTGTGGTCTTATTACTTTTTAATTACTTTAGCATGGAGAGGTCATCTATTTTTGTAGCATTTCCACATTGTGTCATTACTGCATTCTAATCTTCCCCTCTCACACTCTGCCCTGCTCCATGGTCTGCCCTTCCTGTCTGCTCCCATCTTTCCCGTACGTATCTTCCCCTTCTGCTTTCATGTCACACATATCCCATTAACCTCTCTCTCCCTCACTGCCTGAGACCTCTATCACCTGGGGTGATTCCTTTCTAGTCCGATGCTCTACACACACACACACACACACACACACACACACACACACACACACTCACGCTCATGTACGTATGTACGGCGATAGTAAAACATCTTTAATTTTCACTGCAGGTGCTGCATGAGGGAAGACATACAGTATTTGCCTGATGTCTGATGTATGTTTCTAAACATATTTCTGAACATGATTGATGGGGAACCTTCTCTTTCCCTATCCATTTTCCTGCAGCTATCACTAATTTGGTCAATATAAAATCCCACACTCTCTTTGTGCCATGCAGACTGTGGCTTGACTGATTCTTCATGACACTTCCTTTTACAGAATAAAAGGTGCCCAGTGGAAGTGGTGATAGGTAGGTTTGGCCCACACTGCATGCGTATATGCATGCCATGGAAACACAGAGGCAATTCCAAGGCTTAGGGCTGCTTTTGACTTCTAAGGCAATAATAGAGACTCTAAGAATCTCAAAAATCAATTGATTTCTATTTTGAACACCCATTCTAAAGCAGAATGGGCCACAAGAACTGCAAGTCTGCCTTCACCTCACCCCTATTGATTGCTTCCCATGGGAGAAGCAATCCGACATGGGCAGGGACACTCCTAATCAATGTGAATGCCGAGGAGGTTATACGATTCTGAAATCTGATTTCTAAACAATTAAGAAAAAAAAAAGAATGAAGTGAAAGATTTTAGTTTTAAAATATTGTGATTTTTGAGAATATTCACTGAAACTAAAACAATTTTACTACTCTATTATGAAGGTCTTCGGAACTCATCCATGTCAGCCTTCGTAGAGCTGAAATGAGTATCAGTTCTTAGTATGAGTGCCTTTCCCCAAACGAGTTAATCATAGGCTGGATTGGCACCAGGGTGTTTCATTTGCAAACATCAGGGAGACATGGTTGGTTGATTGTTTTGCAGCACAGAGCTACAGGACAGCTGAGTGTGTGAGTAAAATCATTCTGTGTTCTTCCTTACGTAGTTAACTGGAACTTTTAGATCTTAGTATTTCATGAGTTAATAAATGTAGAGGTAAGGAAACAAAATTCATAGAAAACTACAGTAGGTCACTCAGCTAAGATTCATATATAACACATATTGTTTCTTTTTCTTCCTCTGGACAGCCCCTAGCTTGTCTGAGGAGCACAAAAAGCAGATTACAATGAAGCAAACAAACAAGTGTCTAATTGCAAACAAATTGGACTTTCTTAGTTCCCTGAAGAATAGTTGCTCTTAATTTCATTATTTTTAATGACACAAAATAGTAAAAAAATTGTTGTAATATTTGTTTCACTTTGCAATCAAGTGGCCTTTCAGCAGGAATGTAGGATCGGAAGATGCTGAAGAATGCTACAGGCAGAGGCAATGTTACATGTTTAACAGAACTACAGGGGAGGCTCCTCCAACAAGGGAGAATATTTTCAAATGCGCCACCCCCTCACCTCGCTGAGGTGCTTTTTAAAGTTACTGTTTTGTCTGTCTCCCTTTCAACCCAACTTATTTAAAACAAACCTTTAAATAACCTCCAGAATAAAGACTGCGTGAGCCTTCATCATCTTCTTCAGTCGAGCAGAAAATTTTATTTTTGCTTCACTTTGATTTTCTGATTGCTTAGTGGCTTGGTTAGCATTTAAAATCATGCAAAACTATGCAGACATCTGTCAACGAGCCCACTGCCTCTAAATGTCAAACTGGCCTCAGTTATTGAAGGCCCAACTAGTTTTATACTGCCCTTTCTGAGCAATTTGTGATTGCCACTCACGAAAGCGCTCATGCATAGTGCCCTCCACGAAATGTAAAAGCCCCAAACCACCGCGCCCTTTGCAGACTCACTCACTTCATCACAATCAACAGCTGAAGCCAGAGTCCTTGCGGAGTACAGTCAGATGCCTGACAAACAAAATGCCAAAAACCTGGAGAAGTCCAGTGTAAGAGCTTCGTACAGTATTTTTCTTTCTTTCTTTTGTTTTTGTTTTTCGAGACAGGGTTTCTCTGTAGCTTTGGTGCCTGTCCCGGAACTAGCTCTTGTAGACCAGGCTGGCCTCGAACTCCCAGAGATTCGCCTGCCTCTCCCTCCCGAGTACTGGGATTAAAGGCGTGCGCCACCACTGCCCGGCAGTATTTTTCTTTTTAAAACTGAATTTTGTCATCTCTCTTGCTTGTAAAATTCCTCCATTCATTCTTTTCCTGACCTGTGAAGAGAAAACAATCACAGTACGCTCACTGAGTCTATCTGCAATGGGCCAAAGAACTTTCTCAGTTAACCCCATAGTTTTTGCTGTTACTTAGAGTTTGATTATTGAAGCTCTCTTTCCATCCTGTGTACTAGTTTATAAAGCAAGTCTTCCCGTGCCTTTCCAGTTCTAGCTCTTCCCACACTGATATGAGAAAGATGTAGTTTTGTACAGTACCAAATGCTATGGGCAAATTAATTAATCCATCCACAGAATGCACACAATCAGAGTCTTTGAAATGCTCTCACACACTTTGTTCATCCACATCTCTAATCACCCCATGTAGTAGAAAGTGTGAGCTGAGCATTTTGTAGCAGGTATACACTGTGAATCTCACCCAGTTTCACATCTAAATAGCAACATGGGGGATGGGACTTGCTACCCTGGCAAAGATGCCATCAAGCCAATGAGGTACAAAGCCACCAAATTCACCTAAAGAACAGTGGATCCAGGATGACTGAGGTAGTATATTTATAATTAGGACCTGTGCTTATGGCTTAGATTTTACACGATACAGAAACTATACCCTGACGCTGGAGAAAGAGCTTGAACATTTATGTTTCATTGCAAGCAAATCTCCATAGATGCTGTGAGAAGCTTAGTTTGTGCTGCTAGGCTGTTCTTGACCCAGGCAAGGCTTTAAGATCTTTCAAATTGTAACACTATGAAAATTTCTTGACTTTCAGAGCCAGTGCTCAGCAAACATGTGATACCAAAATGATCTTGTTACGGGCTTGCAGCTTGGTGACTAATTGCCTACTACACGGAAAAGCTCGGCATTCCTCCTCCAGCACCACGTGGGAGTGGGGACTGATCAAAGCGTTTTTGTTATTGTTCATTGCCTCTTCTCCAATGCCCAGTCAGACACAGCATACAATGAGTTTTTATATTATTTTTTTGAATCATCAAAATAGTATTTGCTTTTTACAGATTCCTAACAGTAAGATCTCTGCCTCTAAAGAGCAGGACTTAGGTATCCCCAGAATGCTTTGCTCTAAAGTGGATGGGATATTTTTACTCCTATATGAAGAGCTACAGACAACCAGTGTGAATGGAGAGAGTGAGAATCAATACTCCCCAGATGAGAGGTTACCCAGTCCTAGGTGGTCAGTCCTAAAAGCATATACATAAAAGCAGCATTAAATTGAAGAGGTCATGAATTAGCAAGATAGCAGTGGTGTGTGGAAGGAGTCGGAGGAGAAGGAAGGGTGAAAATGATGGAAACAGAGTACTCATGCATGAAATTCTATAAGCATTTTAAAAATTAAAAAAAAGATAAAGTAATGCACTGGGTATAATTTAAAATACAGGGGCTTTATGCAAATTCTGCCCTACTTATACTGAGTAATATTCATACTTAAGAGAGAAAGGATGAGAAATCAGATCTTTGCTCCAACAAGGAAAATCTAGTCACACATAAACACTTTCACTGTAATCTGTCAATGTGCCTAACATTCCATACTTTATCAAGTCTTTAATATGCCGTAGCAAATTTTCCTTCAGAAACTTGCATGCCTTTTCAAAGTTTATGCTTTCTCAGTTAGCAAAAAAATATTTATTAGGAAATTGTTTCTAAGTATATACCTTTAAAATGGATTTTTCTATTTGGCTGCTTACTGAGGGCCGTGACTAGTCTCCAGAGTTTGCTATTGTGATTACTAACTGAAATCCAGTACACGACTTAGTCACTCACAGCTGTCACATGGAATGAGTGTTGGATTTGCAAGATCTATCCAGCTGTTAAAAGTGGTTTCAAAGCTGCAGAGCATCGTCCTAACGACGGCGAATGTTTCAGCATATATCACCGCAGGACATGCGAAGGTGCAGATAGCTGAGAATTCATCTTTTCATGAGCCCATTGTCAGAGAAAATATCAAGCTCTCCTTTATACAGCCATTATTTAAATGAACACTTTAAAGAAATGCTAGCCCTGTCCCTGAAACAACAGGCGCTGCTCAACACATGTGATTTCCTTTTAGAGGCAATTACTTCAGATTTTATGTTCTAGATTTTAGACACATGCTGAATATTGTTGGCACTAAAGAACAATACACGATACCAAAACAAACTCTTGCCTCCGAGGGACAGTCACAAGTATAAAATCACAGAAGAGCGGCTCCTCTGAGCCCCAGGTATCATGGAATACTCGATAGTGAGGAGAAAGACAGGCAATAATGTTGTCACCCCAAACTGTCACCATTGCCCAAACTAGTCTAAAGAATTGAATAACTAACAGAATACTATATAGTAGAGTTGCGATCTCGAAAATCCCCAGGTCTCCTGTAAACTAAACCAATATCTTCAGTCCTCCTACAATTATGGACTTGATACTCAGTGGTAATTTGAAGGCAGCACATTGAAAGCTCTCCCCTTATGCAGAGTGGAAGATAGGAAGCATGAGGACAGAAGAGTGAAGAAGCTAAGGAGACAGGAAACCAAGGTGCAAGCTACCAGAAGAAAGTGCCACAACATATCGTGATGTATTTTATTTTATTGACTAGGTTTGTATAAAAAATTTGTTTTTCTTAGCACTAAAGTATAGCTATATTTTCCAGTTTTCTTTAATGTCACTGGAGGCCTTATGTAAAATCCAGCGAAGATAATGTCAACAAAATGTCTCATCTCACCCTGGTTGGAGCCCAGGCTTATTACAACATCATATACTCCGTATCTCATGCATATCTCTTGACTCCACAATGACAAAGACAACCTCTGTGAAAATCTTGAGAGAAATTTATCTCTGAGTTGTCATATAAAGATGAATGCCTATAAAGGAAAAACACAACAACTCAATTCTTGACTTCTGAACACAAAATCAATTTTCTTCAATTCTGAGATATTTTAGGTTATTTTCTCAGGGTAGCCAATGTTGGTTTAAGCCTCATGTCTCTTGGGGATGTTTCTATTTATGTCCCATAATATATATGTATCATATGCACATATACATATATATGTAATAAGTGTATACATATACATATATTCTGATATATATGTCAAATAAGTTGATATCTAAACAGGAACAACTATCAAAATACAATCTAAATACTTTGACAGTTCTTGTTGATGAGACATAAAGTTACAGATCTCATTCTACAAACCACTTTTGCAATATTTATAGTTACTCCAGTGATCTTTTTTCTAAAGGACTATCAAAATTTATGTGAAGAATGTATAAAAAAAATCCTTATCGAAACCCGGCTTTTTTCTGAAACCATACCAAGTGTAATAAAATTAGCATTTCTCAAAGCTCACTCTCTGCCCAGTTTTCTTCCTTCCTAAAGTCACATGTGCCTCCAAAGTATGTGTACTAACATCACACGAAGAACCTTTGAAGCTGCAGGACTCTCCTGAACCGAGTCAGCTGGCGACTGTGTACACACCTCCATAGATGCAGTGTGGGGCTCAACCTCGCTGTGATTAATTTGGACAGAGAAAACTTACTCTTCCTTCGTTATTTCTGATGTTTTGTGAACCTCGTGCCAATACCCACGAGCCATGACAGACCCTTGAGAGGGATAACACGTAACGGAATCTTTATTTAGGGATTAAAACCTCCTAAGCGGAGAAAATGAGTAAGGCAATAAGGCCGATTTTACATGTAAAATGTAAATGCATTACTCAAATGACAAGCCTGGTATGCGGCAAACAGTCCTTCTGGTGATGGGAGATAAGGGGGTGAACTGGATGGAGTGTTCTGATGGAACTGGCATCGTGTGGGGAGTCTGGCTCCTGAAACTTCAAGGACTGTAGGGTTAAATCAAGCATGAAAGGCTGAGTTCTCTGCTGAATTGTAGCGATTGCCTAGCTGCTGTCACAAAAGGCATTACCAGAGTCTTTGAATGCACAGAGTTGGCACCGTAATCCTTCTATTCTGTTACAACGTCGCAGAGAGGGAAAATGGATGCTTTAGTTGAAGTGGATTATATATTTACTGATCATGAATGTAAGGTAACTTACTCATTTACCAGTAAAAAATGAAACTTTAGTCCCTGACCCAACTTCAACTGGAAGAGGGTTTGACTGGTAGAGCGATGTGCATGACTATATTTCCTGTCTCAGCGGGAGGATCCAGCTCGTGCAGACTGCCGCTGGTATCACAGACCACAGCGCTGTGAAACACTGGCAATTATCTAGGCCAATCCAATATATCTACCATCTTAAAAGGACACCTGAATCCAGGGTGTGAGCAGCCATAAAGCATTGTAGGGATGTGCTTATAGTCTGAATGTGTGAAAACTAAGTCCCCACCCAAACATCTTTCCATTTTAGCCTCCAGAACTTCAATTGCAGGCAGCGCTTTCAGAAGTCTTGGCAACTTACAAGTTAGAACCGGCACGATGTCCTTCAGATGGTGTGATGTGGTTACTCTGCACAAGGAGAAGCAGACCTGGCCCTCAGCTCTACCCCTTACTAAGTGTATCTCTTCCAGGACCGGATCTGATCTTCTATCTGTATGCTCCAATCCCTACCGTAGATGATGTGACTGTCATATAAGAAAATAATTGCTTAATGTCACCATTTTGAACTAGGAACACCAAATTGAATAAGATAACATCAACAAATTTCCTTCAAAACTCCATACTTCAAAAGTACCAGGCACACACTTGAGAACGCCAAGTGTCTTAGTTAGGGTTTCTATTACTGCGAAGAGACGCTGTGATCATGGCAACTCTTATGAAAGAAAACATTTGATTGAAGTTGGCTTATAGTCTAGAGGGGTTTAGACCATTGTCATGGCAGGAAGCATGGCAAGGGCACCGACAGACGTGGGGCTGGAGAGGTAGCTGAGTGTTCTATATGCGAATTAGCAGAAAGCAGGGAAAGAGTGAGACATTGGGTCTTGCTTGAGTATTTGAAACTCCAAAGCCCACCCCCAATGATACACTTCCTCCAACAAGCCCATACCCACTCCAAGACCACACCTCCTAATAGTACCACTCCCTATGGGTCTAAAGAAGCCATTTTCAGTCAAACCACCATACCAGCCACCTTGTTACTAGACACATTCATAAAAATACACTCAATCCCTTATATAAAGGTCTTTTCAAAGAGTCAGCTAGGAACTGCCTCTAATTCTGTAGATTGGGGTCCTTTAAAACTTCTCTTGATCTTCTGGATCTGCAGTGTTTATGCTTGCTTTCATCAAAATATTAATTATAGTAGGTGTTTTCTGTACTCTTGCAGTTAACTGAGACATTAAGTCTACTAACTAACGAATAGAAAGAAGTTTTCTGAGTGTGGATCCGGACAGCTTTGATAACCGACTATCAAGTATAAATGCTTTTCTTTTGGTGACTAATATGGAACATGGCTGAAGAGTAAATTTGTTTAAACCCCTTAGGAACCTTTGAGAATCAGAGCAGAGTGTATAACGGACTCTTCACACTTGAACACTGCTTGGAGGTGGTGGCCTTAAAGTCCCAGAAGTTGTCTCTTAAAGGAAATGCAGGGAATTCCGTATGCCTTGTTGTGTTGTTTAGCCAGTTAGAAACATGGAGAGCATGGGTGATTGGCATTTAAGACTTGAAAACCTTGAACGGACACCCTAGCCCTCTTACAGCTTTGGAAATAATGCAATAAAAATGACTTTGTACAATGACAGTGAAAAAAATTTACATAAATACAGAAATGTAGTAACGGAATAAAATAATATTTTATGCTCTCATAAGCCATTAATAAGCAGCCTTGTGTTTTAATGACGCAAAATGACTTTTTGCCCAATAGATTATGCAAGTCAATTATTTTTTAAATTGCATTCCAATTTTCATTATACATGTATGGATTATTATGAGATGAGAACTAAAAGAATGCTCTAGGTAAGAAATATTAAATATGTGATATTAAGAATTGAGGAATACATTTAAACTATTTTATGAGCAATTGATTGCTATTTGAAATGAATGGAAAAATAGCAGAGTTCTGTTAACATAGGAAAAAACAAAAGACTTTCAGATGAAAGATGGAATAAAAAGAAACTGTTAAAAGTGGAAGAAACAGTAACTTATTTGAAGCCTTATTTTCTATGGAGTTACATCTTCATGATTTTCACATGCCTTCACTTATATGCACAGGTTGAGTAACTAATCCAATTGGGAGCCAGTGACTGGGATGGTCAATAACAAGGACTGTGATAGCTCTCTCCCACAGTGAGCATTTGCATTTGCATGGAAGTAAGTCAAAATGGTCATTGTCATATGTGTTGGAGCCCTCATCATCAACTTTTAGTATAAGTATAGGTGTTTACATATATGACTATATAGACGTATATGCACACAATGGCACGAGACAGCACCATCTATCAGGAATCTCCACAGATCCATCACGGAATACTTCCTTCTCTATTCAGGGCTCCTTCCTCCTCACATGTCACACATTTTGACCTTTTCCATTTTTTTGCCCTTTGGGTGCCCATTCATGATTCAGGATTGTTTTAGACAAGCTCCTCGATCCTGTAGTATAGAGTATGTCTTTTTACTACATACTATTTATGAGTCTTCCCAGCTCTGGTTGAATTCTAAGATATTATGTGTCAAGAATTTTCAAAACATCACTCAACTCTTAGATATTCTTCTCATTGAGGAGTGTTTCTTTTTTTGTAATTATTTTTTTTTAATTTTTTCTTCTCTCATGTATTTCATTCCCAACACAGTTTCCCCTTGCTCCACTACTCCGAGGCCCCCTACCTCTCTCTTCTCCAGATCCATTCCTCCTCCACTTCTCTTCAAAAGAGAGCAAGCCTCCCAGGGACATCAATCAAACACAGCACAACAAGTTATAATATCACTAGGCACTGAAGCAATAATCATGGAGCCTGCATGAGTCTGAGCTAGGTACTCTGCATATATGTTATTGCTGTGTAGCTTAGTATTCTTGTGGAACTCCTAACAGTGGGAGTAGGGGTGTTTCTGATTCTGTGGTCTGCTCTGGGACCCTTTTTCTACTATTGGGTTGCGGCATCCAGCCTTGCTATGAGTGTTCCCTTCTTTTGAATTCAAACTAGCTTCAGTTAGGACTATTTTACAGAGAAACCCTGTCTCGAAAAGCCAAAGTCAAAACCAAAACCAAACCACTAATCCCAGGAAGTCTCTTGTCATCTTATCACAAGTAGTGCAACACAGCTGAGTTTACAGGAAGCCATTACGCACCCTATGGACTCCTGATTTATTATTATTATTATTATTATTATTATTATTATTA
>NW_026067892.1:9728530-9813800 GCF_014885135.2 Alexandromys fortis | reverse complement strand
TATTTTCTTTATTTAATCAAGTTGATAGACAGACATGATTCTGCTTTATTCTGTTATTAAAAACATAACTGCTTTCCACACTGGCATAAAACTCCTTTGCGCACATATATTTTAATTTGTGGGAGTGTTCTAGAATAAAATTAATTACAAATTGATACTAATATTTATAACTATAGAATCAGAATATCATTTTGAGTGAGGCAACCCAGACACAGAAAGACAATTACCACATGTACTCACTCATAGGTGGTTTTTAAACATAAAGCAAAGAAAACCAGCCTACAAACCACAATCCCAGAGAACTTAGACAACAATGAGGACACTAAGAGAGACATATATAGATCTATTCTACATGGGAAGTAGAAAAAGACAAAGTAAACTGGGAGCATGGGACCTTGGGGGAAGGCTGAAGGGGAGGGGAGAGGCAGGGAGAGGAACAGAGAAAAATGTAGAGCTCAATAAAAATCAATACAAAAAGAAAAAGGAAAAAGAAAGCATGTTTATAGACAGTGCAGCATTTCATATAAAGAAGCAATGCCTATGAGTGGTCAGCCATTTAACTGTAATACTTCTGCTCTGAATTTTTATTGGTCAGGTGAAGAAGCACCGTCCTTGCACAACCAGCCAATGTTGAGATTTCTTAGTAAGTGTGCCAGATCTCAGGTGATCCTGGCTTTGAAAAAGGAAGTGTTCAGAACCAATGTAAGTTTGCAGTGATATCAATCTGAATTTAACTGTATTTAACTCCTGATAAACCTGTCATTTTAGTGAACTAATATTGATATAGAAAACAAATAAATGCAAAATGGAGACGCAACGGTGGCTTACCTGGAACAATGGAAACAATCGCAGCAAATGGAGGCTAATGAAGGAACCTTGAATCAGCATCATATCACACTGGGCGGAGACTCTGGGGGGGGCAGCTTCACTGCTTGGCTGTCTTGTAGCACACATTCTAAAGGCCTGCAGTGAAAACATAAGAAAGGGTGATATAGCTAGCCGTCTTACAGCAGAGAAGCAAACCAGATGATGTCAGAGTACAACCTGAAAGTATGGAAAATCAGAGAGCTGGTCGGAAGAACAATGTCCCATCTACTGGGTGAAGCAGACACACTGATACCGAGAGGAAATAGCATTGATAAACACAGTTCACCTGGTCATTTACCTATTTTCCAGTCAGTGGATACACATTGAAATCTCTAGAAAACAAGCATGGATTCAGATGATAAAATATTGGAGCCAAGCACTGGGAAACACACCTGTAATCTCAACTCATTTAGGAAGATTTGCTCTTTGTGGCCTGCCTGGGTTACATAGTGCATACTAAGCCCTGAGCCAGCCTGGGTTACAGAAGGCAAGACTGTCTCAAAACACGCAAACAACAAAATCAACTGTAATGTTGCAACCATCTACGGGTAAAAAAAAATAAAATTTTTCTTTGATTTAACTTACAAGCAGTTGTTAGAGCTTTTGTAAACACTGGTAAATATTACACTAACAATCTATGATTTAAAGGAAAATAGCAGGTTAACTGAGCTGTTTTATTTTCTGATGTTTTATAATTAATCAGTCAATTACAAACAATGAATTCTGCAATTATAGTAATGAAATATCTTTCAGGAGGGAATTCTGTTGGACGGTTGTCTTTTATAAATCATGTTTTGTTTTGTTTTGTTTTGTTCCTGACATGATTCAATCCTTTAGCTCATGTGAACTGGAGCATTGCCTTTATTTACCGTTTTGCAACACTAGAATCAAACCCAAGGCTTTCAACTGTCTGTCACTGTAGCTTCAACCCCTAAACATTTATATTAATTGAAGTTAATATCCATATTTCTAAATAAGCACAGAATCCTATTAGTTTATTCAGTCGGGGACATAAGTGTGACTGGAGTGTATTAGTTACACTTAGAAATAGCCTCGTTTTACTTAAGGTTCCTTATTGTTCCTGTCATCTCGTTTGAAGACAAGTTACTCACTTCCAGCTACTTTTCCACTTTCTCCCATGAGCTATAGCTAAATGCAATGCTCCTGGGGAAAGCAAAGATTGTTTATGAAATAAATGCAGCTTCTTAAGCAGCAGGACATGTGGAGGTGCTGGCTATGGTTTGTAGAATAGCTATTCCCTCTGGAAATGCAGTAAAATCTGAGCATTCAACTGAATGGCAAGAACCATTTTTGGTGTATATGTATGATTTATTAATATGTTCATTGTTGACCATGAGGAAGCCGGAGGCTTTTTAAGTAAAGTACCACTTCATCAACATTCTACCATTTAAAAACTGTACTCTTCCGAGCAATCGTTCAGAAATGATATTCTCAAATCAGTTTGAATACATAGTTTTTTTTTTCCTTGTGCTTTTGAAATTAGTTCCTCCCACACAGGCATAGAGAAAAATGTTGGAGAATTCTGCATGTAAGGTTGCTGTCCATCATGTCCCGATAGCTCTCTGAGGCTGCCACAAAATCGAGGACTCTGTTTCTCAACAGGACTCCCTTTCTCTGTCTAATCTTCTTTGGAGAGAGACTCCAAGCTCAGGTGACTGACTTTATTTGGAGGATGAGCCTGCACAGAACTTCCAGCAAGCACTTTGTGGCTTGGCACACAAGTTTCCCTCTTTTTTCCTCTGTGCTCAGATATTTGAATTGGTGGGTCATCAACATTTGTCTGTCCTCAGTTAGGTCCACGCACACAAATAGACTGTATTTCCTCTCTTGTTCAACTGTCCTCTTCTCCCCCTGACTCATATAAACTAACCCCTTTGCTTCAATAAAGGAGCTGTCTCTCTGAAACTAACTCCCTGAAGCTTATGGCCCTTCGAACACTACTTGCTGCTTCTGCTCCATTTGGCCTTGCAGGTAGGTGACCAACAATTCCCCAAAAAAGGGAAACCCACAGAAAAAAATCAACTAATGTTTTAAACACCCAGTTAAACATGTGAGGGACCCTGAACTGATCTAAACACTGAGCACTGAGTATTGTCCAGAAGAAAAACATAAAGAGCTAAAGAGGAGGGTTATTCTATGTCACCTGTGAAAAGCAATTAAACACACACACACACACACACACACCAGTGGCATTTCTGAAGTCACAAATCAGTATCTGGAATGTTCAACGATCTCTGTGCTCTTGATAGCATGCAATCCCAGTGTCTCAGCTCTAGGCACATCCAGTTCTCTATTAGGACAGCATGGTGAGCTGCTCTCAACCTGCCATACAGCAGTTATCTGGTTTTAGGCAGCTGTGTGGACATTGTCTTGCCAGACCCCATAGAGATTTCTAAAGTGCCTTCCCTCACTGCTCTTTTATTTTCTGTTTCATGTTCAAAAATCACCCCCTCCTTCGTTGGCATCAGAGAGCTACAATCTCTCACAATTTCATTCCTCTAGATTACTAGGTTCGGTCTGGACTCATTTCTATGAGACGGAGTCAACAAGAATCCACAATCAAATGTTGTGATTATCTCGGGGTCACCTTGTGACATTCCATTGGTCCTGTGGCCTCTGTACTTCAGTCTCTGCAGTTCCAATCAGAAAATCGCTTTCCCAGCTTTATACTTATTTGTGAGAGAGGACACCTCACCCGATACTGTTACCCTACCACAGACAGGAACATGGAACTCACGAGTAGTGTTTCACTGGAGTTACTCCTCCAGCGTCTAGACTTTACATGAAAATGGGAAAGCATTTTATTAACATAAACAAAGAACTTTTTGGCCTAATTATTGTGCACAGTAAAGAATTAGCTTTTCTTTCATTAGAAGAAACACTTTGAGAAAATCAGAGTGAAAATGTAGAGCCAATATTAACTAACATTTTTTCAGTGTGTGGGCATAATTGAGGAGATGTAATGCCGTAGTATTGCCTTAATCTACTTGAAAGAACATATGCAAAATAATAATGTTTATTAACAACTGTTTTCATATTTTAGTCTTAAAATTGCATCTCTATCTTCGACTTCTACATCTTTATTTATAGATTGTGTCAGAGTGGATATCAACTATTTATATTATTCTTGAACATTTATCATGCTTTTTGAGTTGGAATGTACAATGTGGGAACTGTGGGCTCCTTCTGCACTAAAAACTGAGAGCAAAGGTCAGTAATCGGCCATTTATTGGAGAGCTTAGGTAAAAGCAGATCAACCAGATTCTACAACTCTTTCCATGAGATCATTTATAATCATAGCTGAGGGTCCAGGGTTAATGGTTATGTATTTTCTTCTTCTTTTTCCAGTCATAAAGCATTGACTTTAGAACTAAATAATGTATTCATATACCTTTTTTCATTCACAATTTGAGAGTTGTACTTTTAAAATAAGATTTCTACCACATTTATTTACTTTTCCTAAATCCGTAGTAATATACTATTCTAGTTGTACACATCTGATTCCACTGATTCTCTGAGGTTTACAATAATGTCCCAATATTAAAGCAATGACTTGAAAATGCACATCAGATGTTTATTGTTTTGAGGTGTGATTCCTCAGTAACATGAAAGCTCACTCTTTGGGGTGTCAAAAATACTGACATTAATAGAATGCTGAATAGATGTTTATTGCGCAAACCAGAATTTTAAGACATTAGTGTTAACTTAAGATCTAGGATGGGCAAGAAGTAGGTACTGTTCAGATGAAATTATAAAAATAGCTTCTACAATTTATAAATGGACATCATAAGACACAGAAGATTTCAATGACACACACCTTTTATCTGAATCATACTGAGATGTTCTTTGAATATACCAGTGAAATATTTATAAAGTTTGCCTACATCTCTTTTATGAAGCATTTTCTGACATTCCCTCCTCATCTCTTGTACAGAATGTCTCATGCACTGTTTTTTTTATGACAAAAATCATCATGGCTTTACACTTTGGATCTATTGTCAGAAAGTTCTAGGAGCCTGTGGAAAGCAAATTTGAAATTTGACAACAGAAAATGGTTAAAGTGGCAATCAACATGTAATTTCCACATAAAATTTAAATGATATAACATCAATACAAAGTTTTACTTAAAATAATTTATTAAAGTTAGAAGATTTAAAGAATACTGCTATCTTATACACAGCTTTATATACTCTATGTTTTTATTGACTGAACAATCACGTTGAATATTCATGGACCTGTCATACATTATATGGAAAGCACAAGTCAGGAATGATGAGGATGATGAGCAGATTGCAAAGATACTTATAAAAATTATAAATTAAATATATATGGTGTATTCAGAGCCCATGAGTAGCAGAGACAATGCTAAACAAAGACATTTATAACACTTTTATATTATTATGAGTATGGACATTTTTCCAACATGTATCTGTGTGCCCATACACGACTTGTACCTTTAGAGGTCTGAAAAGGGCACTAGATCCCCTAAAACTGGAACAAAAGATAGTTGTGAGGCCCTATGTTGCTACTGGAAATCAAATCTAGGTCTTATGGAGGAGCAGCCAGTGGTCTTAGCTACTGAGTGATCTGTCTACCACCTGAACAAAACAAAACATATCTAAAAGAAAAATAAACAACTAGTGATGGATCATGAAGATGTATAAATGTATTCACAGCATGGGAACATGGTAGATAATGAGGCAGGCAAAGGGTGTTGAATATAATAGAATTAATAAATCATCATATACATGTGAGAAACTTCAAAGGAACAAATATACTGAACAATAAAGAAATAACAGAAGTAAATACCTGTAGAGTGGTTTTTAAAAGATCATGTTGACGATAGTTTAACTTATTAACAATGGACAGTTTGAAAATAAAGAGTATATTGGGGTCAGTCTCTGTTCAGATGGCATCACCAAAAGACAGCAGATGTGAGTAGCGCCGACACCTCCCATGGCTGTTTGAGCAGATCTGAGCCTCGAGAACACTAGATGAGTCATAGTGGAGTCCCGACTAACTGGAGACCCTCTAATTTGGTGCCAAAGCCCAGGGCTTTGCCTGCTTCCTGCCCTTTGCCTGCAGACACATAGTCTGGATATTATGACCCTAGAACACCCTCACACGGCACGGGTTGTGTGTCATTCGGACTCACTGGCCAATAACTTGATATGACCTTAGCTGATTGGATAATGCATGCATCTATGCCGGTGAACATACACATTAAACCAGATCAGCTCCTCTTTGCTGGTCTCTGGAGTCTGCTTCCCAGGAAACTCAGTCTTCCTCACGTCTCCCCGACTGAGCAGCCAGTAAGAGGGAGAAAAACTCCACAAGTGTAGAATAAATTCTGGAGAGAAGTGTCGCTTCATTGCTTGAAGGTTTAGAATGCTAGGATTTGCAGTAAACTTGGTTGACAAAGAATATTTAATATTCCTACCGTTAGATTTGCTTTCCCTATTGCAGTGTTTGTGAACTCTTCTTTGGAAGTGTAGCTCTTACCAAGGGAAACTTGTGTCATTGTAGAGTGTGGAGAAAGCTATGACATCTGATGACTTTTGCTGAAGAGGATGTGGTTCAGTTAGTAGAGTACGTGCCTAGCATGCAGGAAGCCCTGGGTTCAAGACCCACTCTTGTCTTAGCCAGGCATGGAGGCACTCTCATTTCTGTTCTTGGGTAGTGGAGGCAGAAGGAGAAGCCTCAAGCCATATTCTGCTGCATACTGGGTTTGAAGTCAGCCTAGACTGCGTGAGACCCAGATATAACAATAACAACAAAGTCCGAGGAGGAGGAGAGAGCTTGGAAATTTAAATATTGCTTACAGAAAGATTAGAATTACTGTGGCATTTTTTTTCCAAATGTAATAGAGTTAAGCCAAGCAGTGGTGGTGCACACTAATCCCAGCACTTGGGAGGCAGAGGCAGGTGGATCTCTGTGAGTTCAAGGTCAGCCTGGTTTACAAGAGCTAGTTCTAGGACAGGAACCAAAGTTACAGAGAAGCCTTGTCTCAAATAAATAAATAAATAAATAAACACATAAATAAATAAATAAATAGTTAAAACTTTTAAATAAAGAAAGAAAACCATATTTAATATTTAAATAAGTCTCAAAAAACAATTGTTGGCAAAGAGATTCGACCAAAGAAGACATAATGACATAGATGCCTGAAAATAACAGTAGCATCAACAATGCGCCCTTCTTTGCAAAGTGACTTTTCTTTGTTGACTAATGAGGAACAACTCTCTTGAGGGAATTCTGCAGTCCAATACTCTGTTCCTCTGCAATTCCTGTAATGGGATTTGTGTAATTCTAACATTTCATGTGGCTATACACATTGACTTTGTTAATGTTAGCCAAGTACCGTGAGGGATCAGGCTTTAGCCAAGCCTTGTGGCTCCCTCCTGATATCAAGCTGGCTGAGTGTTGGCTTCCCTAAACATTCTTCTTGCAAGATGTGTCATTTATTTGTGTCTAATGTAACGAACTTAATAGATGTAAACATTACAGTTGATTCTGAGTTACCTGGGGTATCTTTTCCTTTCGTGTATTTTGAGAGATATTCTTCTTTAACCTGAATTAGCAAAATTAAAACAGCAACAAACTGTTTGCAAAAGAGTATTTTATCATTATTTGTCTGTGAGGTTGTTGTAGCATTTGAATAAAATTTAATATTTGTTGCTATAAGTATACACATTGCTTCCCATACAGAGAAGTCCAGTAGAGTACTAAATTCAGACACATGAAGCAGCCTTAAGAAATTAGTGCGATTTCCATATTAGTTACTGAAAATTTTTCCGTATGATTAATTAAATCTTAGCTTTAATTAACAAAGATAATCTAGGTGCTTTTTTGAGAGTGTCTCCAAGAGTAGAAGTTTCCATATAAGAAAGCCTTTAATCATACTGAAATCGCAAAATAAAAACTGGTTGAGTTGTTTAGTTTTTAGTCATATGTTCAGTAGGTTATGAATTATGCTTGTGGAGCTAGTGTCATCTTCCATGGAATAATCAAGTAGAGTCATTCTATTTTCTGATCTTCCGATCCAAGCTCCGTAGAGCATTGGACATCTCAGCCTTCCTCTAGAGTCCTCAAAAGTAACCTAATAGCATTAGTGGCTCAGTCACTTTAACTCAGGACTCAGGATTAATTCTTATCATGTGCTGTGGATAAAACTTTAAAGCCTAGTTACTGTTCTGGGTCCTGCAGTTGTTTGATCTAGTGTGGGGTCCTGGCCCAGATTAAATGTATTCTCAGGAGGGTTTGAAACACACCATCAAATTAGACGTGTAAGGACGGAGATAGCCTCATGTCGAAAGCACAGGGCGTTTCCTTTCTTCCTGTCTTTGCCTGTTCCATTTAACGTTCCCTATCTAAACCCAAGATTGGTACCTGCCAAAGGAACAAAAAAAACAAGATCTCCAGCAGAAATGCCTCAGTGAAAGAATCAAGCACAATTGTGAACATATGAAAGAGGACGGAATAACCAGAAAAATTAAACTTCCTCTGGAGCAAGATTAAAGAGGTGACAACCCAAAGGTGTAAGCCATGACTGGAAGGTGACCCTGAATGGTTTAAGGTTCTGTTGAAGGATGTAGGATTCTCAGGCTTAGTGTGGATTGCTTGGGTTTTATTTTGATTTTGGGGTGTAATGGCAAAGTTAGCAATTATGTTGATATCATATATATATTACATATATATACATTTATATGTGTATATATATTTTCCTGCTGTGTATATGAGTTTATACTTTAACTTCATATATGTGTGTGTGTATTATATATATTACAGTTTCTGATATACAGGAACTAAATTTCAAGATCTTTCTTCAACATGATAACACACACGACACAAATACACATATTTATACACATCTATGCACACACTGAGACACACACAGATACACAAGCTTACACACACAGAAAAGCATGCATACATACATTTCCACACATGTATATATACATATCACAATTGCACGCTCACTACACATATTTATATTCAAATTAGAAGTCTAGATCTCTCAAAAATTATGTTCACACCTCCAGGGAGAGTGGATGGTCTGTGACAGCGTTGTTGACTTGAAGAAGTAGCTAAGCTAACATGAAGCTGAAACATAAATGTATACACACATCAGGAGATTATTTCTCTTGTATGACGTGAGAGATGCTAGCAAGTGAGTCCTGGCACAAAACCAAGACAAGAAGAAACATAAAACTTTATATTCTTCCATGTACACTGAACATAAAAAAAAAGATTAACAGCCGAATGGAAACAGTACTACACATCAACAGTAATAGGAGAGACATCCGATATAAATATGGTCCCTGAGATTAATGCCTACAAAGAGAATTATATACAACTTTATCTTTGTGAGGGAAATTTGTGCCTGGCTCTATGGTGTGTGAAGAACATTTCCCATTTTTTCCAGGAGGATAATGCGTTATCCCTATCGTGCTGACTCGCTATCTTCTGGGGGAATGTAAATTATTACTCCTCCTGGGAAAGTAAGTTCAGATTATCTCACCCAGCATACTGACATGCCAGAAAATTTCATTCTAAATTCACCGAATAGTTTCTAAGGGCATAATCAGTATAACGCACAGAAGGATCATTAAGGAATACTTTAACAGTAAAATTCTCTAAGAATTTCACAATGTAGCAGTGTGGATGAATCAATTACTCTCTCTGACTCAGATGATAAAATTAATTGGAAATAACAAACAAGTGCCTTAGAATAAATAATAAATATTTATTTTTATAACAGAACCAGAACATGCTCATTATATATACTTAGTATTACAATTTTGAGGAATGCAAATCTATAACACAACCATAAAACCTTTACAATATAACTATATCCATGACCTGTTCATTATTTATTTTGGTCTGACATATGAAAATCGGGGTAGTTATTATCATTCTCATGCAAAAAAACCTGAACCATATGAATTGCACAAGCAAGACAGAGGCGACCAAAGTCAAAAAGTGAAACATTCATAAGACCATTCAGAAAAAAAGAGAGAAGAGCAAGACTTACACAGTCACAGCACATCTCTCTGGAAACCATGCAAATTAGAAGTTAAGGGAATAAAGTATTGAAAGAGGTAAAAACTTGACAACCTAAAACAGTACACACATTAAAACGATTCTATAAATGTCCAGAAAAAATATTGTCATGGATGTATGAATTGAGGACTCTCCCTTACAACGAATGAACTTTGAAGGAAATGGTGTAAATAAAAAGTATTTTTCAACAAGAAGGAAGAAAAGACAAGGGAGAAACGTGTGGATCCATATAAAGAAAGAGAAGGAGAGAGAGAAAGAGACAAAGAGCAAGAGGAAGAATGAGAGAGAAAGCAAGCAGGCATAAAGGGGAAAAACACCAGTAATTAGTTAAATTCTATTATTCCTAATTGATCTAACAAATCAGAGTAGGATCAAAATAATAATTGCTACTATGTTCTAACTGAATGTGGCTTATGGATTACTTAAATAAAAGGCATCAGTGTCATGAATGACAAATCACTGATGTCACAATTATTAAGCATAAATAAAGGAGTTGGGGACACATTGTTACAAGGTACTTGCATTAATCATGAAAGAGTATTAAGTGATTGGAATGAAAGTAAGACCATTTATTGATTAATATACATTGAAGATGCACAGGATACCAGTAAATAACAAAGTGATGTATGGTAATAGGAAGTGGACTTGAAATTATACCTAATGATTGACTAATTTTCAATTAGACTAGAAACACCGAAAATTTAACAATAAGTAGAAATCCCCAAATCCTAAAGGTAAGTGAACAATGTTAGTGATTTTAAAAACCTCTGTTAAAATTCCCCCAAAGGCTACCCCAGCGTCTATTCGAACCAGCAGTAAAGAAAGGTTTTCCTTCCTGTCATCTCCACCGGCATTTGTTGTCATTGGTCTTCTTGATGTTATCAAACATTTGAATATTTATCTACAGAAGTATTAATTTTATGACTAAGTCCATTCATCAGTGTAGCAAAATACATGGCTCCAGGCAGTCAGCCAGTAAAGAACGGAAATTTATCCTTCATCATTCTGGAGAGCAGCAAATAAAATATCAAGTTTTATGTTTGGTGAGAGTCCCACTCTGAGTCCACACCACACTTCCGAGAGGTGTGAATGTTACCTACACCTGACAGAAGAAATAAGTGTGTGGACCCCTCAGCCTCTTTATCAAGGCAGTAATCCATCCAGGACAGAGACTCTAATTACCCCCAGGAGTCCAAACACACCTCTTAATTACCATCACACTTGGGTTTAGAAAGAATAGGTGTTGGGAATAAACACACATTCAAACTGAAGCATCAATGTGCAAAATTAAATGTGTTGGTTGCTTCTGAAGTTTTGTGTTGCACCGGCTGGTCATCTTTCCACTTGACACCATCTTTGCTAAAATATGTCATAAAAGTCTCCAGTTTGGATTTTCTCCATTATTCAGCAGAAAAATTTATTTAAAATGACTTAGTCTTATCAAATATCTGTGCTGTGTTTTTAAATAACAGGCATGGAATGGCTAAATGCAATACTAGACATTTTATTTCATTTAAAAAGATCAGTACAAATACTTCACATGTATGCGAAGTGGGAACCCCACATATTAACATTATGATATGTCAAGGGGGGCGTGTCTGAAAGTGTTCTGTCCATCAGCACAGACTTCAAATACCTTAGTTATTTTAAAGAGTCGTCTGTATGCAGGGGCTTTGATAACTTGTTAAATAAATAAAACATTTTACATTTACAGTTAAGCCTGCATATTTTCTTATGGGGCACCTTTCCATTAGGAATTCTATAAAAGACACCAATTGAATTTTCTGTGCCTTAAGGCTTGAAGCTACCAATCTCTTTCACTTGGAATATATAACAATTCTTGGAAACTTTATTCCTCCTAAGAATAGAATTTTAAATTGGAATATAAATACATATTTTTTTAGGTTTTTGCCACTCAAAGAAAATAATGATAATGTATTTTTCTGAGATTTTATCTTTGCCAGAAACAGGTGAAGTATTAGCTGAAATTATCAAAAGTGGAATTATCCTGTCTTAAGTAATTAACTTATTCTACAAATACCTATCAAGTGCCCTTTCTGTAGCATGTAGCTAGAGCCTCAGTTATGTATTAGTAATTCTTCTAATAAATACTGTCATGTGTGTTTTAACATGTGCTTTATAGTCAGTGATCAAAGAATCAGCGAATGGAAATAAATGCTCAAATGCCACCATAATGTCCCAATTTAGTCACACGTTAACAAGCACCTCTTTAATGCTTAATTCTTTGGTCTATGATCATACAAAGTAGTTTTAAATAAAATTATGCTTGAGTATTTAAACATATTTTGTTCAGATGCTTGTCTCTTAATTATTGAGTTTAATGACAATGAAGGTATTTTTGTTACCCTGAAGGACACTCTCATGGGCTAGTTGTATTTTTTTTAACCTTCTTTCCTTTTGAAGTAAAATACTGCCAACATATTGGCTAAATTGTCTTTATATCATCATCTGCACTTTGTAACTCTGAACTCATAAGATTACATTAGAGCATTCCTCTTACAGTGCAAATGCCACGCTATGGTTTTAAAGAAATGGGGACAATTAACAGAATGTGGTTAATCTGGGGATAACTGGGCATATATGTTAGAGGACGATACACTTGCAGATTTCTTTGAACCAGTGGGGACCTCGTAGGAAGATGCTTCACCTGTTGGGAGCCAGAGCCGCCATCTTTTGTCTGAAGAGCATTTTGTGCTGCCAGAGTGTTCTTATCTTCCTTCTCACTAACAGGAGCAGTACTTCTTCTCAGAGCTTGCCCAGACTCACTGAAAAGAATGTGGACTTTTCAAGGAAGGAGAGGTTATAGTAAAACAAAGACAGTCATTGGAGTTGTGCTTCTCTCTGGCAGCTCTTAGTATAGCAGGGAGACCATAGCAAGAGAAGTTAGGGATCTTTGATATGACCCAACCCTTTTGAGATAGCAAAATCATTATCTTGATAAGAAGTTAGCGGTTTCATCCTGCTGCTCTGATGCCTCTATACTTCTTAGAGAATGTGATGATGTATTTTAATGGATCAAATTGCTAGAGAATACGGGATTGCAAGGTAACATGAGAAAATCTATGAGGTGACTGTGTTCACCATGGCTAAGTCTAGAAGGCATTGTGATGAGGAATGAACTGAGGAGAAGGTGCATTGTCTTTGGATCTCTCATTATTGGTTCCTGTTTTTAGGTCATGGTTAACAGGTGGCCATGCTGTTGGGCTTGATCATCCCAGGAATCAGGAGTTCACACTTAAATCTCAGAAGCCAGATAAGCGAGGTATTTGCAAGGAGCAATTTTTAAAAAGGCAATTGAAGCAACCGATAGTCAGAGAAAGATGGTGGCAATTAAGAAAATCCATTGCTTAAAAGCACAGGTATTTGTTTAATGTACATAAGCAAATTTACAAGGATAATCTGGAGGTTAAGAGAGGCTAGACCAGGGCACTCCTGCGCTCCACGACTAGGGCCATGATTTTGGACACTGCTGATTCCAATGGCTGTATGTGCCCTAAGTTTGGTGGCCAGAATGGTGGCACTGAGATGGCTGCTCATTTAGCAGGGAAGACAATGAAGTCTGCAGCTCTGTGCTACAGAGCAAGCTCACCATCTCTGGTAGACACAGATTGGCTCTAGTTAGAATGGATTGGAATCCACAGCAGTGGGCTGTTACGGAGGGGGGAGGAGTTTCCTTCGTGGCTCCTGATTTTTCCCGTTTGATATCTCTGTCCTCAGTGTGGACTCCTTGCCTTTTTGGCCATCCCTTAAAAGGTACATCAAAGTTACATAGATGCCACTGCCATTATCCTGCAGAACTTCTAGTCAAACAAATAGAAAACGAAAAATCAAGAAAGCTTCCAGACCAGCGCTCAGACAGAGAGCTCTTCCATCTTGATCAGAGAGGTGAAGCAACCTAACAAAATTATTCTGTATAATCACCATCTCTTCACTGTCTGAGACATGATGATAGAAAGGACAATCACAATGTAGACCCCAAGAGACTTAACCATGGTGAGCACAGTCAGTCACCTCATAGATTTTCTCATGTTACCTTGCAATCCCTTATTCTCTAGCAATTTGATCCATTAAAATACATCATCACATTCTCTAAGAAGTATAGAGGCATCAGAGCAGCAGGAAGAAACCGCTAACTTTTTATCAAGATAATGATTTTGCTATCTCAAAAGGGTTGGGTCCTATCAAAGATCCCTAACTTGGCTTGCTATGGTCTCCCTGCTATACTAAGAGCTGCCAGAGAGAAGCACAACTCCAATGACTGTCTTTGTTTTACTCTAAGCTGATGCTGTGAAATCTGCAGGAAGCACAGGCTTCTGAAAACAGTTCCTCTCTGCATCAACTCTCAGAAGAGTGCATAGGGTTTCCTGATGTTTGCCATCTGTGTGTGTGTGCTACGTGGCAGTGGCACATTCTGAGCCCTGTATTTCTAGTGCAATTGTTTTGCACACAGTCATCTCCTCTGTTTTAGCTCCTACTGCTGGCCTCAGTCGTCAAACTAATTACTCAAGGTCTCCAATTGAGTGACCTAAATCTTTATTCCTCTAAATACCCGCATCTAACACATCCACAGATTCAAAGAGTTTTCACTTTCTTCCCAAGTCATTCTCCACGTAACTGCCAGAGCAAACCACCTTAAAATAGAAGTGACATCTTACTGTTCCTTAGCCTGAAATGGCACAAACAGCAGTTATTGCATTTAAATGAAAACTTCTCCTCCAGGCTCTTCTGTTCATGCATGGCCTGACTGCTTCTTTATCCTTAACTAGCAACACTCTCAGGGCACTGGGCGTGGATAACCATTCCCAACCCAGAGAACGAAAATGGTGCTGTCTCTATCACTCACCAGCACCTCCCTTGCAGAGATTTTTTTTACCCTTGCTGTGTTATTTGCAAAAGTACTATTAACCATTCTATATCTCAATACCTTGTTGATCTCACCTACCACGCTGAGTCAGGACAGTGTGTATATATATATACATATACATATATATATATATATATATAGTCCAGTTATCAGCACACTGCATAGGGCATCATGTGTGAGTGTAGGGGCTCTTAGTGTTTCGCCTGTGGTGTCTCAGTACTCAATACAGCTTCCAGGGCAGACTAAACAGGTATTTAATAAATAACTTCAGATAGATGAATTAGTTAACCTTAACCAAGACCTAGAGATAGTTGTTTTCAATTCTGCATGCAACGTAGCCATGCATACAGGGCGATGATTGCTTAATTGGCTTACCATCCTGTCAGAATAGCCGCACATTGCATGAAGCTGGCACCCTTCCAGACACTTTTACCCTAAGGGAAATTTTTCTGCCTTCCTCTCTCTAACTGAATCCAAGCTGAGGTAACTGAAAAGTTCATCTTGGAATATAAAATGTGAAATTTGAGAAAGTGTAAAATAGAGATTGAAATTAGTGTTTGCCATTTTTTTCTCTCGCGTAGTGTCTTATTGCTGTGAAAAGATGCCAGAACCAAGTCAACTGGTAAGACAAAGCATTTAACTGGGGGCTTGCTTACAGTTTCCGAGGTTGAGTCAATTATCATCATGGTGAGAAGCACGGCAGATCACACAGAGCTGGAGGAATAGCTGAGAACCACATTCTGTTTCACAGACCAAGAGGGAAAAAGAGCCTGGACCTGGCATGGGCTTTCAAATCCTCAAAGCCTTCTTTGTGACACACCTCCTCCAATAAGGTCACACCTACTACAATGAGATCACACCCCCTACTCTTTCTCAAGTAGTGCCATTCTGTGATTACTCAACAATCAACTACATGAGCCTGTAGGGGCCATTCTTATTGAAACTGTCACATGTAGGAAACAAAGATGAAAAATAAAGCAAATACCAAAAAACAAGTAGAACGAACCAGCTCTTTGAGATCTCTCACAGTTTTGCCAACTTAACTCAAACTAGATATATCTGGAAGAGAGACTCAGCTGAGGAACTGCCTCCATCAGGTTGATGTGGGAATGCCCAGCTCACCTCAGCTGGTGGTCCTAGGTCCTATAAGAAAACAGGCTTGGGGAGTCTGTAAGCCTCTGAGTTCCTGCCCTGACTTAGTTCAGTTTATGATCTGTAAGCCAAATAAGCCCTTTCCTCCCCAAAATTCTTTTAATCGTGTGTTTATAGAACAACAGAAAGCACACTAAGCCAAGATCCAAATGCCATCTTGGTCCCACTTCCTCCTTTCCCATCTATGAATTTGTGTTCTTTTGTTGTGTGATAATTCAACCATCCTCCGTGACTCTGTAAAACGCGTCTCTCCCTATTTCACTTAGATTAGAACCTCTGGCAACGTTAATTGAAAAAAAAAGTCAACTAATAAGATAATTTGGATTATTTAGGGCAAGGCAGGAGATATCAAGACTAATTGCATGATTTTGGAATGCCTGAAAAGTTACTTTTTCTTTACATATATCAATAAATTTGTGTAAAGGTCACTTTTCTGCACAGAGATCCAGTGGCCAAGTCTCCCGTTGTGTTCTGAATGTAAGTACCAGATGATAAAACTTCTCAGTTGTATTTAATTAGTTTTTCACAATCAAAATTTCAAATGCATTTTAATTTTCAGCAATTACTCTGCTTGTTGCTACTGTTGAATTTTATTGATGATTTAATATAACGCTCAGTTTCTTCTTGAATGAAATTTCGATGTCTTGTTAATTAAAGAACTGTTTTTTAAAAGGAGCATACAGATTCAGATGCAATATAAATATATTTGAGTGTTGGATTGTTAGAAAATAGCAACATATATTTTTAATATCTCTAGTGCGGTGTTCATTAAGATTACTGACAGCAGACTCCCATGCTTCATGTCAAATGACAATGTACTACATAGCAATTTTACAGTGTTCTTTACAGTCCTATCATTTTGATTTTACAGCAAATGTGAGGGAAGACAACAATACGGCCAGCAAGCTGCGGTTTCGCTAAGCTTTTCACAGTGAACACTTAGCTGCAATAATAATTCATTTTATATGATCTTAGTGTATACTAGGAAGGCTATTTCCCAGAATGGCAATTTTGTTGTTATATAAAATAAAATTATGCTTTGGTTTAAATGGCCATGCAATAAGAAATAGGGGCCGGAATCTGATATGGAATCTGCCATATTGTCTGCACATATATCTTAAAGGAAGCCAGTTATATATATTTACAGGGCAGTAACTAAAGTGCTTAGTGATGAAAATTAGGACATGACATTTCTTCATTTATAAAAGTCTTGATGGTATCTCAGGATGTACAATATTTAATAAGCATAATGCTAAAGAGTGATGTCTATCATATTTGATATCTATATTACTCTGTTATCAATCATCATTAACAATTGATAATTAATCCATTAGTCATTAGTAATGGGAAGGAATTACTTTATTCTTTGTGACAAAGAAGGTCAAATTGTTTTAGGGCAATATATTTTCCCAGCTCTAGATGATAGAATACAAACTGACAAATGAACCCAGAATTAATTATTCATTTTTGATAAGTTTATTTAAATGTAATCAACATAATTCTAACAGTTTTTTACAGTTCAAAATATGAATGGGGCTTAGTGTTGTCACACTTTCTGTTCAGTCTCCTTTCTCTTCCTTTCAAATGCGAGGATGAGTTAAACAGTGTCTACTATGTAATTCTCACATATATACGTGTGTGAGAGAATGTGTGTGTATGAGTGTGTGTATAGATGTATGTATAAAGTAAGTGAATTTACCAACATGTTGTAGATTTGAAATCTTAACTCAGAAGACACAGATATTTATTGTTAGCAGAAAATTAGAGGAAGGAGGTGTGCTGGTTTGTCTTAATCAACTTCACACAAGCTAGAGTTATCTGAAAGGAGAGAAAGTCATTCGAAAAAATGTCTCTATAAGATACAGCTGTAGGGCATTTTTTAAATTAATGATTGGTAGGGAAGGGCCTAGTCCATGGTGAGTGGTGCCATCCCTGGGCTGATGGTCCTGACTTCTATAAGAAAGCTGGTTGAGCAAGCCATGAGGAATAAACTAGCAAGCAGAATCCCTCCATAGTCTCTGCCTCAGCTTCGGCCTCCAGTTTTTTGCCCTGCTTGAGTTCCTGTCCTGACTTCCTTCAGTGATGAACGGTGATGTGGAACTGTAACCCAATAAACCCTCTACTCTCCATGTTGTTTGGCTATGGTGTTTCACATTCATATTTTGAACTGTAAAAAACTGTTAGAATTATGTTGATTACATTTAAATAAACTTATAACTAATTAAGACAGAAGTTGTTTATTTTTCTCCATCCTTTCACCCCAGTTCCTTCATTGCAAGTCAAAGCACCGTTTCTCAGGAAAGTTCTAGAAAGTCATTGGCAATCTTTTTCAGGCATTAACGTAAAAAAAAATATAGTCATTTCCTCACAAATAACTTTTGTCTTTGCTCTATTTCTGCATTTTCAGTAATATTCAGTATGCTGTTGACAAAATGACTAATACTGAAACTGGATGTGTCTTTATCCATTTGTATCCCCTGTATTATATGCCTATGTAAATGTGGAGAGTGGCCCACGATTTGTTCCTCTAACGCAAGAAGGTTGGAGGCCAACATAAGGGTTTGCTTTTATGTCTTTTTTGCTTTTTCAACAAAATGTCTAAGCTCAAAATTACCTTAAAAGATGTAATGAGAAGATAACATGAAGGCCATATGTTGAAAACACATGAAAGGAGGTAATAAGGATGGTATGGTAGCTCTGGCCGACTGAGAGGAGGAAGTCAGATCATCCTTTGTAAAAGCCTAATACAGTAGTGACAACCAGAGGTTCTCATCATACTGTGAGGTGCTGATGGGGTCAAACAGACATTCTTGCATGGCAGAGCTGAGCATGAGGTCTCAGATTGTCTGTAAAGTGCCTGCTCTCTGAGCTTGGTGGAGTTAGAAAGTTACATTCAGACTGCGAAGGAGCAGTAGGTCAGCACTGACACAAAAGGCTGAAAAATGACATTGAACTACAGCTACCACCATTGTTGGCTGATGCCTCTGGACTTGGTTCAATGTCTAACACACACACACACACACACACACACACACACTGTATACACATACAACAGTCTCTTTATCCATCTGTTAGTGGGCAGCTAAGTTGCTCCCATTCTTGGGTACAGTTAGTACTATTTAGTAATTATATGAGTTTTTGTGAATTGCACATGTACTTCTGCTTCTTTTTAAACGTTTACTACAGAACAATTCACGTTTACTGCACCTCTTTATTGCATCATTTTTCTTAGGCTTTGTTGGGTCTTACATGGTCATTATAGCCTAGAAACAAGAGAGTATGGCATACGCTGCATGCTAAATGCATATGCAGGGCTGTCTAATCACAAAGATACACACACACACACGCACGCACGCACGCACGCAATTTTCATGTAGTCTAGAGCATTATACATCATTTACTTCTGTAAGCACACATGATTTTTGTCAAAATACCACCGGCATTCAGAGATACTTGGCTTAATTTTTCTCTGCTCACAAACAAACGTATATGAATATTTTCATGTTTTTATAAATAAGAATTTACACTTTTCAAAAACCTTAGAGAAAAGCTTTCTTAACACACAATAAGGATATCGACTTTGTACTCACAGATAGCTTTTCACTAGGAATGATTATGATTTTGCCCTGGTGGATGAATTCTGCCGATAGTATCAGGCAAACTTCCATGAAGATATTGAGTTGATCCTTGGAAAGAAAGATTGCTTGACAAAAAGACCAATCTAACCTGTTTCACCTTCCCAAAAAGAGAACTCAGAATTCATTCTTTCGGGGATGCTGAAAGTGCATTCTCTGTCATGAACAGAGCCGTGGACAGATATGGAGGTTCCCTCTCATGATTTGCCTCCTGGAGTGACCATGTCAAAAATAGCCCTCACTCTGATACAGTGACTTTTCCTAGTGATCTGTTTGACATTCTTACCTGTAACATCCAAGCTGTCGGGATGTTCATCCCTATTTTTCTAAAATTATCTTTCTTAACCATTCCTCAAGGAAGTAATTTCTCCACAATATATTCTCAAAGTGACCTCAAGAGTTGACTTATGATGATCAAATATTCTTAAAAAGACTCCTCAAGCCCAGATTTACTAAATTATAGAAGGATTAAAGTCAGTCAAACAAGGTCACTTCATGCAATGCTGGAATAAGTTGTGGTTAGCAAAATTCAAAATTTGAAATTGAATATGCACATTTGAAAGCATTTTTGTGTATATTGTCTAATGTGTTGTTTTACCTAATAATTTGAGATATTATTACCTAATTGAGATATAGTACCTAATATTGAGGTATATATTACCTAATAATTAGAGATATTTTATCACCTGGTGATGAAAATAATTAAATCTTCTTACCAAAAATAACTCTTTGTTTGAATTTAACCTGTGATATTCCACAGAAGGCCTCTCTGTTCCTACATTATTTTTAGGTGACATTTTAGTGAGAAAACAAGCTTACCTGTAGCTTTGCTATATCTAAAGTAGATGCGTATTTAATATTAATACCACATTTTTAATAAAAACACTATATTTCCCCTCTTTTTTCAAATTTGGCAGAAGAATAATATTTATAATTTATTATTCTTCTCCCAACAGCTTAGCTCTTTATAAATTCCAAATGCATCCATGGGTAAAGCCCCCATTGTCCAGGAAACAATGCCGCTCAAAGGACATAATTTTGATAAAAAGATCAATGCAGTGATTCAAAAGGAAACAAACACATTTCAATATGTTGATTGGATTATTTGCATTTTTGTTTAAAATTTATGTGTAAGCTGCGTATTTCCTATTTACCGATTCGTCAAGTTCAAACATCTAATTTTAAAGATTTTCTAATACTATGCTTTCTTTTCCATTTATAAATTCTTAATATTCTAGCAAGGAAAATAATCATCAACTTAAAAAAGGATTCATAGAAAACACACATCTTAGTCTTGATGGGTGATAAATTTAATGTGAGATATTTTTTTGTGTAAGACAAAGAAAACATAATATGTGTATACTGGAAGTAACTGGGCTTCACCATGATTGAGGAGCCCAAGGACTGTGATGACTCGGGTAAAGCAAACTTCATTCCCAGAGGCCTGATCAGTCTGAGAGTCATACCTACAGATGACTTTTGCAAGATCACGTATAGATAAAATCTCAGAGAGAAGTAAGGAAGATAGAAGCACTCATGTGTAGGAAAGGTGAACGATGCTTTAGTTTAGCTCTTGTGCTGGAAGGAAGAAAGCCCACAGACAGAACTGGGACCCACAGAGGAAGGGCAAGAGTGATCCATCAGTTGTGGTCACAGATGCTGAGGCAAACGTCTGACTACCCTGGCGACCAAAGATACTGAAATTTACAGAGCTATCGTCAGTCGTTTATAACTGTGTTGTCTAATATGGTTGGCAGTACCTGATGTGGGAGTCCCCTCTGTGTGCTGTGATTACCATTAAGAAAAAAGAAACTGCTTTAGCCCTATAGCAAGGCAGAACTTAGGTAGCCAGGAAAAGCTAGGCTGAATGCAGGGAGGAAGCAGGGTGGAGTCAAGAGATGCTATGGAACCTGCTGCCTGAATCAAACATGCTGAAACTTTGCTGGTAAGCCACTACCACGTGATGATACACAGATTAATAGAAATGGGTTAAATTAATGTAAGAGTTAGCCAATAAGAAACTAGAGCTATTGGGCCAAGCAGTGTTTTAATTAATACAGTTTCTGTGTGATTATTTCAGGAGTAAGCTAGCCAGGCGGGGACCAACAACTACCCACATACAGTTGTTGAAACATAAAACAAAATCCAATGAAAGCACAAAACTGCAAATCTTTCCTCACAGCACAGCGTCCGTGACCACTTTTGATCATAACACTTTTTTTTCCCTTGTAGAGAGGTCTGTGGGGCTGGACTGACTGCAGAACAACTCCACATCGAGGCCATTATAAATTAATAATTTATTAATGACAAAGAAAGCAGGGTATTAGAGAACATTTCAAATTCAATGTTTGACCATGAATAGTCGGTAAATATGAAATATGCAACTTACCCAGTTTTAAAATAAAATGAAAATAATCCAATTAAATGAAATATATTAAAGTCTTAAAATTACAACATATCTAAAAGAACCCCACCAGGTGTATTTTCCAGTGCTTTACTTTGTAAAGCACATGGTCACATGACTGTAGTTGTCAAGTTGTGAGTGGAGAAGATGATTGAACGTTTTGCAGACCGTATCCATCTCCAGTCTCAGGCCCCTGGCTGCATCATCAACTTTCTGGGTCTCCAGACTGCTGACTGTGGGTACCAGTCCTTCTTTATAATACCATTACTCAATTGCCTATGTCTGTCTGCCCCTTTAATGCCCATGGATTCTGTTTCTCTGGAGGCTATTCCCCAACAAAATTAGTACAATGGAACTCTAAATTATCATAATGAAAGACGTACATAAAATGCTTTTACATGTAGTAACACAATGACATTTCTGTCAACTATATTTTGGAAAATAAAGAGGTAGCTTATTTTTCTCTAATACCATATTGATAGAGACTTGGCAGACTCAATGTCATTTTTCCCCACTCTAAATATTTTATTCCAAATCTGAACATAAATTTTCAAAAGTACCTGCCCATTATAAATATTTTAAACTGCCTTTAATTTTCTTCTAAAAGTGATATGCCTATGATTTTACATGTGGCTTTTTATATGATGCTATTAGGATGCCTATATTATTGTTTCAGCAAATGTTCAATATCAAATTTATTTTTATTATAATGCACCATGTGGCAAATCCATATCTTAAAAAGCTTTCCAAACTTAATAGCTTCCACAAATAAATGCAAAAGTTAAAATTTGAGATTAAATGAGTGTTATCTATTTATTTTATGACTGCTCTATTGGCAGAGTGATTTATCAAGCTTTCAAATTCCTTCTTTTAATGTATATTCCTTGATTTGACCTCCTAAGTTTTAGAGTTTTGTTTTAAATCTGAGCTAAACTATTAGTTAATATTTAGTAACTGTTTATTGTGGTTCTGCAACAGTTTATTATAAAGAATGAATAAGAGCAGTATATAAGCATTTCCTTGAGGGCATCAGAAGCCTGGCATTGCCTCCTGGGCCCAGCAGGGCTGTCATCCTTCAGAAAGCCCTTTGGGAAAATCCACATCTTGCTGTTTTCAACCCATGCCTGTATCCCTTGCTCTGGGGCTCTCACCAGCATCTTCGGGGCAGAAAGAGTTTCTTCTGACTCTACTCTCAATGCGTCTCTTCCTTTCCATTAGTTAGAGCAGACTTCACTCTAGTCAACCATGCCTCACACTCCAGGGCATCTGAAGCTCCTAAGATTGCTAGTGGTCCTCCCATGGAACATGGGTCCATTGATTGGTCATATGGAGTGTCTCAGAGTGACGTGGTCCCTGTCCCCAGCGTGCAGAACGCTCTGCCCCCGTGCTCCACAACATCACTCTCCACTGCATCCAGGTGTTACTTGTTTCCATTCCTCTTCTGACTCACTAGCACATGTGGGAACCTGATGGAGATTTAAAGGAACAAATAAACCGTGGAACAGTCCCACACCAGTTTGGATTCAAAGGGTTATTTGAGGGGGGAAAAGCTTACAGAGCATTGTCCTACACAACAGCCAGGAAAGGAGTCTAGTTGCTGGCTGGAGCAAGAGAGAGCTTTTTAAAAGAGAAAGAGGCCACGCCCCAGTGGGCTGGTATCTCAACGGCTATTGGCTGAAGGAGCAGAAGGAGCTCCTGCAGCAACAAAGATGTATAGGAATAAGAAGACTGCAATATCCTTGAAAAAAAAAAGTAGCCCACCCAGTTGCCCTGGTCACGTGGCCTTTCCTCTGATCAGCACAGGAAGAGCGGGTGTAAGGAGGCACGTATTAGTGATATAAACACTATTGTGTATGACTATGTCACATTTTATCATTAATGAATACTGTAAACAGTGTTACCATATGCTTCCTTATTGTTCAGCCTCACTGTCCCAAGAGAACCTTTCTATTATTTCAGTCTTCATTGACGAATAGTCTTCATTTGTTCTTCTTTGATAGGAGGAATTTTAGCACAGGCCTCAATGGTCAGAGCCTCTAGAGGTCACAGTCCTCATGTAATCCCTTGTGTGTACGTCGCAGGACACAGTGGATTACTTCTATTAAGTAGAATGAAGGCAGCATGCTGAGACTTCATTACTTTCGTCTTGCTGGACTCTGCATATTTCCCTTGGGGTCTTGTACATTTGACTGGAGTTAGCTGCATTGCTGGGAGGCCCATGGGGTACGGATTTACTCAGCCTCTAGACACCAATCACCCCGGAAGAATGGTATCCCCCAACAGCCCGAGAATGAATCCGAAGCTTGTCTTTCTTCTGTCAAGGCTTGAGATTTAAGTGTTGTACAAGCTTCATGCCTGTGACACACACCCCATTCCCAAAAGGACCAGTTACACTGAGCCCAGATTCCTGACCCATGGAAATTTTGATATTATAGTAATGACAATTGTGTTTAAGCCACCTTATACTGAGTTACTTCATCATGCACTATATATTTAATACATAGAACATGGTGTTTCATTTTTTTATATATTTAATAAATAATGGTAACAAGGGTAATCAGTGCTACCCATGCTTTCACCGCAAACCTCTCCTCTCCGTGTGACTTTGATTAACAGCTGCTTATTTCTTTTGATATTACAACCTTGTAACCTCAATCTGAACTATTTTTAATTGATAATCTTACCAGATGCTACAGAATGCCCAGGGTTGATTTTTTTTTTTAATTTTTATTTTATTTTATTTTTTTACTGCTGTGGTTCTCTCATTGACAGTTCTTAGAATCATCACTGTTTGTGGTCACAAAAGAATGAAGGCAGAATCAAGTTGTCTGTAGTTACTCAGGAATTACAAACTAAGCCAGAAGCTTGTGGTTCCCATGCATTTTTAAAGCTGCTGTCAAATTTGGATATATATTTTGTTTAAGAATGAGTTCATAGAGCCCTTCATGTTCCCTCAAAACATTAAACAGCATTCTAAAAATGTAATGAAATATCAGAGCAAGGCAGTGCTGCTAAGTGTAATTGAAAGAAGTTTTTCTATGACATATAAGCCAGAGTGACCTATTTTGAAGCTATCGATTTATCAGTCTGTCATGAGTTAGACATGCGACTTTGAGTGCATACAGCACAGGGTGAGAAAAGCTGTCAGGGAAAGGAGTCAAGGCACAGTGCGAACATCTGGAAGGCAGCAATCAGAACACTAGATAGGAGATGACCCAACAGTGAAAAGGAGGAAGGAAGGCAAGTGTTCAGCAGCCAAAATGACACCTGCAATGGTGACAAAGAATATGTCAAGAACACAGAGTTTAGCTTCTCCATAAGATTTGTGTGTGTTGTGACCCCGGACGGAGGTTAGAATTATCCCAGAAGAGGCATGTGACGCAAACATTATGAACGTTATCACGATCTCAGGCTCAGATTACATTGAACTGTTTTACAATCCCAACAGAACCAGAAGAACCGTCGAAAATCTGTAGTTTATAGTTTAACACTTTAAGACTTCAGTATTTCCTTTGATTTGGGATGACAATATTTGATTAAAAAGCCCAGACTGCTTATACATTTTGACGGGAAATGGCTGATTGAGTCATTATTGTTCTTGGCACATAATCATGTTAGGTATTTGTATTTCTCAGAATCATGTTTTAAACCCATCAATTAATATTCTATCTACATTTTGTTACATCAAAAATAGAAGTGATCACTCTTAAAATTATAAAATTGCCCAGCCACAACGTTTGGTAAACAGAAAGTGCTTAGAAAGTTCCCATAGCTCAGTCCTGAGCCCTCCGGAGACACACATGTTGGAAATGACTTTTTAAAAAAGAAAAGTGAGACCTCAAGCCTTAACTATGCGACTTTGTATACAAATCATAAAACACTGATGGCTGTTTAACACATTTGTTTCCAGATTTATTTCTGATGTGGAGAAATAAATAACCAGCTACCTCAGCTTTACCACAGACTGGACTAATTACCACGTCATATTCACACTTTCAGTGCTTCATCAACTCCCTGCAAAACCTATATTTTAATGCGTTTGATAGTTTAATTTGCACTTTAATCACAGCTTTCCAATTTGTTTATTCATTCTGAGCATGTGCAGGTGGCTGAGGGGTTTGCTGTCCTGGGAACTGTACAAGGTTCTGTGTGTGTGTGTGTGTGTGTGTGTGTATTAGAGAGAGAGAGAGAAAGAGAGACTGAGACTCTTTAGGGAGCACAGTTCATTTCACCATACACTGTCCTATGCAACACTGCATAAGATGCTTGTGAGGAAGAGTGGAGAAGAATATATACAAGTAAAATATTAACGTTGTAACTGAATATGCCAATTGATACATAAATGAACGTTGCTTCACGAGTATAGCTTTTGATGGACGTTGAACCCTGGAACTCAAATCCATACAAACAAGAATCACTGCCAGTAAAACCCTCTACCTAAAAGTGGCAGGCATTGTTTTAACAGGATTACTGTTTTGATCTTAAACTGGAAGATAGAGATGCCAGTTCTAAATGACTGACTCACGTTTTAAAGAAAATGTATGTTTCCTTGGGGCCTGGTAACCAGAAGTAAATACGTTAAAATGGCCTGGAGGGATGTGATTTGTCACAATCCTTAAGTCATTTCTCTGTCATCAATCAGCACAGTCAACTGACAATGAGAAGTCTACTGGGGATGCAATGAAAGAAAACTGCATCCAGAGGCCGGGAGGCAGGGCTACCTGGAGGGAGACCTGTGTCATGGATGTAATTCACAGTGGAGGCGAAAGATGACTATTAAACCAGCGTCAAGGAATCTGATACCACTAACCCCTACTGTTAAATATAAATATTGGATGAATATATATATATATATATATATATATATATATATATATATATATATATATGATATTCTTGTGAAGTTTAAAAATTCTCTACTTTTAACTGAAGGATTTAAAATTATAATGGTGGCTGTAGCAAATAAAGATTATCCTATTTGCTTTTTGTTTATTTAACTGTGTGGATGAACCTGATTGTTTTTGTTTTTTCATTCTTGCCCTTTGTGTTAAGTATTTTACTGCTCACATTCATATTCCCTTTAGTTTTAATGACAATTTGATTTAATGTTTAGTGTTGCTAGAGAATATGGTTCAAAGACTTAATTTACCAAGGCCCCTTTTTCAAAATGTTTGCTGTTTCAATGTGAAAATATTCCTGGAGTGAATTGGACACCCTGGCTCCTTCTGTTAGCCACTGCCACTTGGGAAGTCCTGTTGCCTTGGGTGCTATTGTCAGGTGTGAGCCCATGTGAGCATCATGCCATTTAAAGGATAGTGATGACGGTAGCTCTAACCCAGTCGATTCCCAATTATAAAGTAGCATGTTATGACAAACAGTTAAAGAGCACGCTAATGAGAAATAGGCATTGAGGTCATACACATCTGTTCCTTTTGAATTTTCAAACCTTGTCGAGTGGCTATTAATCAGTCAGTTGCACAGCTGCTTCAAACATGAACACACTTAACCTGAAAAAGAGTATCTCTAAGATCGTTTCTTCAGCCGGGTGGTGGCCCCGCATGACTTTAATCCCAGCACTCGGGAGGCAGAAGCAGGTGGATCTCTGTGAGTTCGATACCAACCCTGGTCTACAAGAACTAGTTTCAGGACAGTCTCCAAAACTACAGAGAAAGTCTGTTTTGGATGCCCCCACGCCCCCCAAAAAAACAAAGATCATTTTTTTTTTTTTGCATTTTGGGACTGTTCACATAATAGCTCATCGCAGAAACACCAGGCTGCTCTATCTCTGTCACGTCCTGTTACAGGAATAATAGGTAAGAGCCATTGTCCCTGGAGATATTCTCGAGGCTTCCCAATGCCAAAGTCATCCTGGAATCAGCCACAGAATCAAAAGCTATTTACATCTGTTTTTCATGACAGTTGCTTAAAATACAAAAAAAAAAGTGCATTTTAACCCACACTGCTCAAATATTTCAGAACCTATTCTGGTTGTCAAAGCACTTTTTAAAAATTATAGTAGAAGATGAGATTTATAGCAAATACAAATTATTACATTTTACTTTGAATTGATCATGATATTTTTGCACATGGACTTTGTATCAGATTCTGGGAGAATTTTTAAGAGAAGAGTACTTTTTGCTCTTTCATTTTAAAATGCAACTCTAAAGAACAACCAAAGTTAGCCTGTGCTGTATAGACAAAACTTGATTTTAGTATCTAAATTAACATAGATGAATATATTTCCTTCAATTTTAAATGTTTTACTTTTTCTAGCAATCTTGTTAACTTAACTCTGATCTCAAGGGAACTTTTAAGTAGACTCCCTGGGATGAGGGCTCTTCAAGCACACTCTAGAATTCTATTTATACTTTTCTGAAGGGTCCTTCTTAAAGAGACATTTCCCTCTTATTAGGACAATAGGGGCTAAATAGGAAATGTAGTTTTTGAATGTCTTCATGGCAGGGGTTATACTTCCCTGGGTAGATCCTAATCTGCAGGAGATCTGGGATTGATCCCTGGAACCTCATCAAAGTGTCCTTGCCCTGTATACCTGCAATTCCAGCACTCCAAATCCAGACTGGAGGATGAAAGTTCAAGGTCATTACCTGGTACACCGCAGTTTGGATGCCAGCCCAGGCTACAGGACGGACACTTCTTGTCATAAGATGTGCCCTTAGTGTGTCTGAGCTATATGCAGATTAACTGGCTGGCACCTTTACTGTGGGAGAAGCCGGCAAATACGCAAGGCATGCATGCACATGATATTTTACAAACAAGGAGCAAAGTGTCAAAGTATGTACACAAACTTTTGATTATAACCGTAAAAGAGAACCTAGTAGACTGTTTTCATAAATAAGAGATTATCATGCTTTCAATTAGACACAGCCATTGCTTATCCCACTGAGCCAAGCCAGAGCAAGATAGGATGTGGCCTCGGAGTTTTCCACACCATGCTGTGCTGAAGCAATGCAAGCTTTACACTTAGGATGTAGTTTGCGGCATTTTAACTAGGTTTCCCCCACCCCACACCTCTAAAATCTTTGCGCTGTCAGTGTGATTTGTATTAATGATTCCTCCTATTATACCCAATCCTGTCAGGAGTATCTATATCAACTGATTCCCATCAGCTGCAGAGGTGGAGTATTGCCATTTGTCTCAGCAAAGTGTATTCAGTGTGGATGAGGATGCTCCTGGCCTCTCCTGATGGGGAAGCCATCTCCAGGCAAACAAAAAAGAAAGATATAGCATGCACATTCTTACAAATAAGTTTTGAAAATGGCCTTCACTATAACCCACCTTCTGGAGTCGTTAAAAAAACATCCTCTAGAACGGTTCGGATAACAATATTCTCAAAGCAGGTATTTCTTAGGAGAGTATTGGAGACTTAGTCACTAGCAAAGTGCCTCCCTGCTTCTAAAAAGCTCATTCAGATTATCTTACAGTATCAGAAATGTTTTTTTAACATCTCAATGAAAAGTAACTTGAGTCTTTTAAGTAGCTAACAGTGCAAAATAATTCACAATGTTTAATATGAAGTGACTCACTTGATGTTTGTGTTATTCTTCTCTCACCAGAAAATTATATAGACACTTAAACACAACCAAGAACACTTACAAGAATGTATAAACGTGTAAATTGCACTCATATGCTGGAAAGCCCAAATCTTGGTTAATCATTCATATTCGTGGATTATCTCCTGAGGTCCACACTCTGTATTTCCCACAGACTGAACAGGTGGGAACTTTGAAAGAGGGTTTCCTTAACAGACCTGGGCACAGAAGAGCAGCTGCTTTCTGTTCAGGCACTGGAAAGACCAGGTGAGGTTCTTTGTTTGTGGCCTAACTAATCCAAGGTAGGGCTCTATCTTCCTTCCTGGCTTCCCCAGTGCTGACATTCCTGACTTGTGCTTGTGAGTTTGTGGAAACACCCAGAACGACCAAGAGTAACTGTCTCACCATAATACACCAAGCAGAATTCCTTCTGCACAGTGCACTGAATTTCAACCCATTAAATTTCAAGTCTTTTTATTCATTCATTTATTTATTAAAGATTTCTGTCTCTTCCCCACCGCCGCCTCCCATTTCCCTCCCCCTCCCCCAATCAAGTCCCCCTCCCTCGTCAGCCCAAAGAGCACTCAGGGTTCGCTGCCATGTGGGAAGTCCGAGGACCACCCTCCTCCATCCAGGTCTAGCAAGGTGAGCATCCAAACTGCCTAGGCTCCCACAAAACCAATAGGTGCAGTAGAGCAAAAGTTCAAGTCTAATAATAGCAGAAGGCTTCTGAGATTTTGAAACCCATTTTGTGTTATGAAAATTAATATGGCAGATTGGAAGAGTTAAGTCAGATGAACAGATACAAAACATTTTTCAAGATTTTTCTTTTTGTCATCTGTATGTATGTGTCTCTGAATATGAATATGTTATGTGCAGCACGGAAGAGAACATCAACTCCAAGAGCTGGATACTGGCAGCCCAGTCTCCTGATGTGAATCCTGGGAACAGAACTCAGGTTTTCTCCAAGAACAGCAAGCTTCTTAATCATTGAGCCTTCTCTGCAGCCCGGGCAGAAAGTGGGATTTTCTTTTGTTTGGTTAGATGGTGGGTTTTTATTTTTAATTATTTTAGAGTTTATCTAACCCAGTCAACAGTAAAAGAACATAACTTACATCATTATACAGAGAAAAGTTTCCAAAAACTGAATTGCTTGTGATGAATAATTATGGTATTGACCACGCAGTTTTACAAATGAAGCAGTTGAACTATATGCATACAGTGGGTGAATTTATGGTGTGTATAAATATAAAGCTGATTTTTTTGAAATTGAAAGTGTACAATACATTACAGTGAAGTATTTGGTGTCTCATTATACCGACATAGTTCTTTTCCATAATGATGAATTTTCAAAAATGATCTCATGAGATCATTACAGCTAATATTTCGAGAACAAAAAAAGGCACACAAATAATTTCAAAATACAGAACACAGTGAGGGTTACTTTAGTATTGATAGGTAGCAGAAAATGGCTCAGCAGAAAAGTCATATGTTAAGAAGTTTGTTAGTATCCACATGTACTTTTCAAGGTAGGAGAGATACACTTCATTATCCATATTTACACAGGATATTACTGGGTCATAGGTCAGTGATAGATCACCTCCTTGCTATGTGTAAGTCACAGGTAATATTCTTAGCACTTAAAATTGTATATTAATAAACACTATAAATTTTTTAATGTTTGAACATAAGAGAACACACTCAACTGCTTGTAACAGAACAGAAAAAGATGCCTAAAAACACTGTACAAAGGGTTAAAATCTACAAAATATGCATAAGCCCTGGATTTCAGAAATAACAATAAGACTCTGTTTTAAATATGGACCAAAATCAAGTGTCTCTATTTTTTTTTACCTTAATTTGATTTTATACTTGCCTACGTGTATATGTGTGCCCCGTGAATGAGCCTATTGACTGAATACGCCAGAAGAGGGGCGTATTCTCTGGATTTGTAGTTATGGGTGGTGTTTGCCATTGTGTGGGGTACTGGGAATCTAACCCAGGTCCTATGCAAGAAGACAAGTGCTCTTAATTGCTGAGTCATTGCTGTGCAACAACTTTTACCCTGTAACTATGTATCGTTCTCATTGGTTAATAAAGAGCTGACTGGCCTATACCTGAGCAGGAAGAGATTGGGTGGGAGACCCAGAGTAGGAGATGCTGGGAGAAAGAAGGGTGGGGTGTGAGGAATCTCAGGAGATGACATGAGATGCAGAGAAAGCAGGACGGGAAGTACATGCATGAGATAAATGAGTCTCGAGGGAGCAAATAGATTAATATTAAGTTATAAAAGCCAAAAACAAGTCTGAGCTCTCGGCCAAGCATTTATAAATCATATTAAGTCTCTGTGCGGTTATTTGGGAAATGGGTAGTGGTTCAGAAAAGTCTGCCCACGCACGAGTCATCTCTCTATCCACGTGAGTAGACATGAGTGCAAAGAGAAAACTGACTCAACATAATACACTTGACAGCAGTTGTAACAAACGCAGTCCTCGTTACCAGGAGACACTGGCTCATACTACTTAGTTCTATAACTGCTCACAGTTGTGGGAGGAAGAATACCAAGGCCAAGGCCTCTCTTCCTGTGCTAACTGCAGTTATTGCTGTGAACACACCCGGCCTTGCTCATTGCTCTTGTGTAAGGAGAGATAAGAAGGGCTCCTTCCGCAGTCTTCTGCATACACTAATCCTAGCAAGTCAACGCCCAGCAATGACCTTCTCATTATGACTGATTCCTAGGGACCGCATGTTCAAACACAGTCACATGGGTCCTTAGGGCTCCAATGTCTGATTACTGTTAAACGTATTCTTTGAAAATTTTGTCATCTATACATTGTATTTAACCCCATCCATCCACCAAGTGTTACAGTTCTCTCCAACTCCCCCTGATGCTCTCATGCCTTTTTCCTCCTACTTCGTGTCCTCCATTTTATACTGTTATTAACCCCGAGTCCAGTTAGTGCTGCCCCTACGCTCATGCTTGGTGGCCAGCTCCTGGGGCTTGGAAAATTATCAGTAACCATGTATCCAAAGGAGAGTGTCTCTCTGCTTCTTTGTTTCTCTGTATGTTTATCAACCACAAAATGTTCCTCCTCCAACGATGGGGCTTCAGGGGCCATTCCATTATTCAATTTGGAATTTAGAATATTTGATTTTTGAGGGACTTATAGGTTTAGGTCCCCAGAAAAAAAAAAAAGTGTTCAGGGTTCTCACTTCTGGATCCCTATCAAAAGGAATTGGATGGTGGATTCCAGACAGGGGTAAGTGTATACTCCTTTCCTAGTAGCCTCATTAGAAACATCTAGGGGGAAGAAGATGGGGAGGTGTTCTTTGAAGAGGGAATGAATAAGCAGTGTGCTTTATTTAAACCAGAGGTTCTCAATCTTCCCAATGCTGGGTCCCTTTAATACATTCTTCATATTGTGGTGACCCTAACTATAAAATTATTTCACTGCTACTTAGAACTGCAGTTTTGTTACTATTATGAATGGTAATGGCAAATATATTGAAATGCAGGATATCTGATATGAAGCCCACCAGATGAGGTCACAACCTACGGATTGGGAACTACTGGTTTAGACAATGAAATGTCACCAAGATTTAAAAGACCCGACAACGCTGTGCTAATTGAAGCCAGCCACTGAGAGAAGATGAGTAAGTACTATGTGATTCCACTCATGGTTACTATGAGCAATAAAAAGCAGATCAGACTCAGGAAGCAGCATAGTGGCTCCTGGGACACAGGAAAACGAAATTGATTGGCTGATGTTAGGGCTTAAGTGGTAAGCCCTTGCTGCTGTTGAAGACTAGTTATTATGTTGGGGCTGCTCAGTCCTTAGCACCAACATTACTGCTCACAGCTCTAACTCCATTTCCAGAGTATCCTGTGCCCTCTTCTGGCCACCATGGGAATTGCATGCATGTGGTTTATATAAACTCATGTAAGCACACACACCACCGCCTGGCTGCACTGAAACACTTTTATTTAAACTATATAGATTTTAACCTCTCTAAAAATATATTTCATTTTAAAATCTATTTATTTTATCTATTATCTATTTAGCTGTATTATTTACTTAAAATTCTGTTTGCCAGATATAGAACTATAAAAATTCTGCATATTAATATGATAGCATACTCCATGTCATTATGTGCCTTTATTACAGTGTTTAATCCAAGTTAAGCTGTTTGATTTCTTGAATCATTTTCTGAGTTTTAGGGTGGAAACATCCAGACTCCTTCTCGTCTTTTGAAGTGCACAGTACTGTCACAGACACTCCGTGCTCTGTGAATGTGTGTGTTCCCTCATTTGGACTGCCTTAGCATGGCCCCTGTTCATCAGCCTTTTCTGTCTCTCCCAAGAGCACTGACCACACCTCTATTCTATTCCAAACTTCCGTGAAGTTGCTCTTCTTGGATTACATCCATGAGGGAGCTCGTTCAGTATAGGTGACATTTTTGTGGGCCATTCCAATTAATGTCGGGACTCCCTGAGTTTCATCTACGTTGTCACAAGTGATGAACTTTTGTCATTGTGTATATGTACCTTCAGTCTTTTCTATGAGTCCTCAGCCATTCTTTCCTGCCTAAGAAACACTCCATCGCAGTGTTGAATTGGTTCTCTGTTCCATTGTTTATTAAATTTTCGTTATTGTGTTCCCCGTGAGTCCACATGTGGTCTGGGTAACCATCCCTTATCACTTTAGACCACTCCATAATTAGTCCCTTCACTGTGTCCCTTCCCCTTTGCTGGGCTAAAACAAGGTTTTAGATAGATCCAATTCCACTTGTCTATTTTTACTTTTGTTTCCCGTGATTCAGGCTCTTTTCCAGAAAAAAAAGGGGGGGGGCAAGGATTTTCCCTATATCGTTTTTTTTAGAATTTGTATGGTTTCAGATTTTACCCTGAAATCTTCATTTGACCTTGAGCTTATTTCTGTAACTGGCAGGATTCCTTTAGCACGCGTAGGATACTTTATTTTCCCTGGAGAGCGGCCTTTCCTGTAGCCGTTGGAATAGAGCGCATACTTTCATCTTTCGTAAAGAAGAGCAGGCCACGCATGTCTCCTTCTATTTTCGGGTGTCCCGTGCTCTTCCGTCAGCAGCTACAGGCCTCCGGGGCACTTTAAAAGCGGCATTTTCATTTCATGTTATGCATAAGTTTATTCTAGACCTAAGGGAATTATTTCTCTTGTGCTGATTTTGTAAAAAAAAAAAAAAAAGTTTTTAAAAGTGGAAATTCAATGCACTCTCGTGTCGATGTGATCATTGAATTATGCAACATTCTTATAGCCATTTATTACCTAATTTAAATAATTTCATTTAAAGGGTTATCTTATTTAATGTAAATAGTTAATTAAATTAATTGTTTTAATTATTTTTTATTAATTTCGGACAGAAAATTCGATGTATTTATTACCTTGAGGAAATAAAACACATGCTTATCCATGTTACAAGGCTGGTTTTTTTATGTAACTGTTAAGGTGTGGAAAGAAGCAGGCAGTTTATGTCCGATGAGGGGTTCCATGGTAGTTGGTCACCAGGGTACCCCTGGATTATGCCCAAGCTCCCTTTTGCGATCCTTGTTAGATAGGCCCTTTGGCCATGCACTGGAGGGAGATCAGTATCACCCCGAGAAGCCCTGCAGGTGAATCTGGCAAGATGGAGCAGGTTCACAGCTGTGCCCTGCTGCTCCTCCGGTAGGCCCTGCCCTAGTGTGTGTTCCCAGTGCCACTGGGGAAGTGGACAGAGTCCAAGCTTTCTTCACTTCCCTGCTCTTCAAGAGCCAAGTGTCCCCCCCCCCCACACACACACCCCAGTCCCATCTGCAAGACATTGAGGAGAGGGGAAGGCGAGTTTCTGAAATCGCCCGCTGGACACCGGGAGGAACATTTACATCCAGACCGGACCTTGCGGCTCAGAATCCCCATCCCCATCTGCGTCTGCGCGCTGGTGACGCAAATTGCCACGGTCTTGGGCTTGTACAACAGGGGCAAAAGGCCTGGGCGGGTTCCAGCAGAGGTGGCGAGGCTGCCAAGAGTCAGGCCTCTGGGAGCTACATGCAATCTGAAGGGCTGCCCTTCGAGGTAGAAAACCTCTCACTAGCAACTGGACCCTTTGGAGCGCTCTTCCTCCGGTGGAACAGATCCGCACTCAGGAGTCCAGGAGGGGTGTGGCCAGCGGCGGCTCCGGTGCTGCCACTTTGGGGGAGTTTCTTCTCCCTGAGACCTACAGGCTGGGAGAACCTAGTCCTTTCGTGATAGGCATCATCAACTTCCGTATGGTCTAATGATTGATTGCGATAAAGTTGCCGATGTCCCGCCTCCCTAATGACTGAGATGGAGCAGACATTGCCCCGCCCCCTAGTCTCTATCTAGGTGGCTCTAAGGAACCCGGAGCATCACATACCTGTGCCTTAGTGAAAGCCCAAATTCCACGTGAGTGGTTTAGTCCCCCACGTCCGCACAGGTCTTAGTCCAAACTGAGGCGATAGTAAAACCCAGTAACTTCTCTCACAGCGTTGACTCAAGACTGATACTAAACTAAAACCAGCAAGCTTCTGGCATCGGAGATGGAGGCAGGTGAGCAGCGGCCAGAACCCAGAGCATCAGCCTTCCCCTTGGCTGCTCTTTCTCCAACCAGCAACGTCTATGTCTATTTCAGCGAACCAAAGAAGGAACCCTGCCCCAACTTCTCGATTCATCTGTCCTCAAACCAAACTGTTTAAATACTCAAGTTGATCTGCCAGGTTAATAAATCCTTATTTAAGGCGGGGTTCCGCCGCGTGGTGCAAACTGACCTGGGGCTCCCTCTTGGTCCTTCTTGGCTCAGCACCCTAGTGCTGGCATGACCTGTATGCACCAACCAAGCCTGTTCTCTTTACGGATGCCAGTATATAATTCTAGAAAATATTTAAGATCATTTCCTCCCTCCAAAAGCTTTCCTGAGGTGTTCACCACCAAGAGCAAAGATATTGTGTTTCCTAATTTCCCAATGCCTTTCCACTGAATCAGAGCAGAACCCTCGTGGCCAGGGCCAAAGGAGGGGGAATCTGTAGGTCTTCCAGGTGAAGACAGGAGAGGAAGTAAAGAGGACAGGGGGATGCGGGTTAGATAGGGCGGGAAGCAGGGGAAGAGGGTAAGGAAGACAGGACCAGAAAAGGAGGGTGGGAGTGGGTGGGTGGATGGGGTGGAGGTTGGGGGTGGGGCGGAGCTAGCGCCTCCCCCATAGTCCCTGTTTTCCCGGGGATGGCCGCTAGAGGGAGACATGCTGGGCAGTACAGGTGGAATTAGAAAAAAGGAGCCGGCTGTCTGGAGGAATTTGTCCTGATGTCGCTTTAAAAAGCTTCTAGTGAATACAGGGAAAGAAGCTCACAGAGGAGAAAATCCTGTAGCGCCTGGCATTCGCCCCTAAGGTTCCTCTAATGTTGAGATCTTGCGTTCTTCACCGCTCTCAGCTTAATATTAGGAGTCGAGTCTGCAGGGAAGCAGGAGAGGGTACAAACCTTAAGGATGGAGCCTTGACCATCTTGCCTTTTCCTAAAGCGGATTAAGAAAACGCGGTAGAAATGGAAATTTTTTTGCCTCCCCAATTATGTATCCAATCTCCGCTTAAGCTGACTGTGTCTTTAAAATATCACGTCATGGTGCCTGAAAAACGTAAGATCAGCGTGAAACGGGCTCTATTTTACACACGTGTAAAGGTATTTTCATCTCACAGTCAACTTGGAAATTGCTACGGGAAACCTCGGAATATGTCACTTAACGCAAGCTGGTCTCTTTCTTTTTAAGGAATACTATTCCCCCCGGCAAAAGCTTTTAAGTCATTGATGGGTGTCAGAAAGTAAGGTGTTCATGGGTCTGGGGCACTGGATGCGTGTGGGACGTTTGAATACGTGGATATGTTCCACTTACTGTCCCTGGTTTGGGAAGTAGGCAGTGGGGGCTGCGGAAGTTAGCACGTTATCTTCATAGAGATTTCAAGACCGGACAGTCTAAATCATTTTTTTAAAAAAAAGATGTCTCGATGGGTTTGAGCTCCACCAAATGAATCAGGGATGACTCAAGAGCAAACCAGAAAAGTGTGATTTCCCAGAACCAGGTGTTGAGCGCCGGGGCGACCCAGTCAGCGGCGCGCGCGCAGAGTGGCCAGAGCCCCCTCTGCTCCACCAGCGCACCAGGCACGGTGCCGCCCTGCAGGACCCGTGGGACTCGGACCCGGTGCGCCATCAGCGCTCCCACTCCCGCCCCAACCTCCACCCGGAGCCCGGCTCTCTCCGCGGCCCTGGCGGCAGACTCGGCCGAGCGCTGCAACCGGTGGGGCGGGGAGACCTGGCGCTCGCCCCACGGGCCCGGCAGCCTCTGACGTCCTCCCGGGCCTTTAAAGGAGTGAGTCGCTGCGCAGGAGAGAGACTCGACTTTGGAGCTGTCACTTTGCGGGAAGGGAGAAAGCCGCTCCTCTCCAGAAAGCGACAGCTTGGATGCCGCTGTGGCCGGGCACTGCGTAGGCTCTGGGTCGGATGAGTGCTGGGTCCCAGCATCCTAGGCAGCCAGAGTTGCATTGGACACTCGCGCCTGGCCGTGAACCTTAGGCGATCCCCGCGCCTTCCCCTGCACACGCAGATTAAAGACCCGGAGGTGCGCCCGCAGTCGCCGGTGGAGCACAGAGCAGTCTTCTAGATTCGGCTGTCTTGGGATTTTTCTCCCAGTCGGGAAAGGCGCCTCGGTGAATCTGCACCTGCAACTTGTTTGGTTTCCTCTCCCGCTGCGTGTGCAGCGGCAGCGTCAAAGTTTCTCTGCTTTCCCCGGGAATCAACGGTTTGGATCAATCCTTCCCGCCTGGTGTCCCCAGGCCTGCGGGTGAGCGGTTCGCCGGGAGCGCGGGTGAGAGGCGCGGCAAGAGCGGTTTGGTCCAGGCGAGCACGGGGAAGGAGCTGCGACCGGGAGCTCCCCGGGTGACCCTTTGCGGCGCGACGGAGCTGGCTGAGCGCTAGAAGAGGAACTACACGGTTCAGGGACGTGGGTGCCTGCACAGTGGATGTTAATCACCTTTCTGATTGCTTCTCAATTGGGGAACTAGTGGAGAGCACAGCGCGGGGCAGGCGCGCTCTGCGGGACCTAGGCTCCGCGGCAGGGATCAGTGCAGCTGTGGCTGCAGAGGGAGGGAGGACGCCGCGGTGCTCGCCAAGCCTGAAGGTAGGTAAGGGGTGGGGATTCCTGCTCTCGGGCCCAACTCAGAATTCAAAATTGCGTTTGTTTTCCTGCAACCTGGTTTTCACCCTCCTCTCTTTGTGCACCGCTTCTCTTGGGAATCCAGGGGACCCAGGACTTGCCCTGGTGCGACCTCCACTGCCCACCGGAAAGCCCAGTGCTAACTCCTTCTGTGGCCCTGAGTTGGGGGCCTTGAGCTTCCCAGAGAAGTTGATACCTTGAGATTTTGGTGATGTCTAACTTGATTTGATGTAGTTTATTAAAGGATGTGTTTCCTGTGGGCAAGAATTATGGGAAATAAATGTCACTGTCATCTACAACTGCTAGCACAGCTTAGCATCTCCTTCCTTTGCCCCAAAAGTTTCCCCGTAGCAAGTTTTCCTAAGGTCCAGAAGTCAATGGAGGCTTGAGGTTTCCATACTGACCAGCAGAAGGAAAATGCGGGTTTTTAGAAGGGTAGGATAAAGGACATAGTGTGTTCATATTCATTTCCTCTCTCTCTCTCTCTCTCTCTCTCTCTCTCTCTCACACACACACACACACACACACACACACTTCTGCAATATGCAGAGTGCAAGGCTTGATAATAACCCTTGCTGTTTCCAGATTTAAAGTTTTTTTTTTAATTTAAAACATAGGACTTTTCAGTTAAGAATGGAAGAATTGTAAGTGGTAAGGTTACTCTAGGTAATTTTGTGGTAAGACCAGACTAGATATACACGGCAGAAGTTCATAAACAGAGTGTAACTAAGTTGGACTCTAGTAGGGTAGCTAAAAGTATAAGTGGCCCCAAATGAACAGAATGACTGCTACACTTTTGGAAATGATATTTTTAACAGTGGGGGGAATTTAAAAAAGTCAACGTTTCAAAAATTTCTCAAGTGGAGAGACTGTGGATGGGAAGATAGAGTTAACTTCCAGAAGGTGGCTTATGGAAAACCAGTGCTTGGTGCTTCGGAACTACATATGGTAATCAGGGAAATAAATGAGCTAGTTAGTATTCCAAGCTTGCAATGCTTGGCTCCATAGAGAGACTGCTGTTACATTTCATTTCCAATCTCATTTGTGGTAATAGAATAATGTTGGATAGGTTTATCCACTTCCTCACGTGTGTGTTGTCAATTGCAAGATACCCTGCAAGGCAGAGAGGTGGGAGGTCCAAGATCTGGTCTTTACATCATTCTCCTCCTCCCACTAAACACCCACCCCTGGACTGTCCCCCCCACTCTCCCCTCCATCTCTGCTACTCTCTCTCTCTCTTCCCTTCTCTACCCCAATTCATTTTCATTTACTCTCAGATGGCTTGTAGCTTTCAATCAGTGTAAAGACCCATGGCCTTCTGCTCCCGTGTTGTGTTCTTCCTCACAAGGCAGCTGAGTTAGGAGTTCCCTAAGTGAATTAATACATGGGCAGAGCATTTCATAGAGTTGTGGAGTTTTTTTCCCCAGATACTGAGTAGAGAAGGCAACCTTCTGAGCTACATAGAAGGGGCAGCTGAAGTCCACAGAATAGGAAGAGTAGAATTCACTGGAATTTATGCTAAGTCAGAAACCGGAACTGTACATCGGGTGAATTGAATCCTTAAAGAGGGGGAATCAAATCCCGATTAGGGAAGGTGCGACTTGAAATAGTTGAACCTCCCAAGGAAACAAGCCCTCCTCCTTCAGTGATCATTCTACAATAAATGATTTATTCTCCAGTATAAACTCCTCAACTGGAATAATTGTTTCCTTAACTGTTTCATCCCGAGGCTGAGAGGACAACCAGGTCCTAACGTAGAGGTTCAGGAATTTCTGGTTCACTGGTTCTGGTTTAGCCCCTTGGGTGACAGTGACGCCCTAATTCAAGAGATATCCTGTGACCAGAACAAGCTTAGTGCTGATGGACCTGCTTTTGATGAGGAAAGGTCAGGTGATGTGTCCCTAGGACAGTCTTCCTTTCCTGAATGTACCTTGTCTTCCCCCAGCCACACCATGGACTCTTCTCTGTCCCGTGGGGAGGTGACCATTGTCCAGTACCTATGTGTCATTGTAACAAGTTTTAGCTCATGAATTATTTTTAACACATCAGTGTATTCATGAGTTTGTATAGAAGACAACTTGATCAAGATATTGATGATGATAACTCTATAGATGTATTGAGGAGTTTGATTACATGACAATATGATCAATATATTGATGAGCCATGATTTTATGATTGTGAATTGCATTTTATTGAGGAAGAACTTTAAGTTCTTTAAGGATTTTAGAATTTGGTTGTTGATGTATTTTCTTAATGGTGATGATTTATGCAACTTCCATGACAATATATAAACAGACATTATATGTATGTATGTGTATATATATATATGTATGTATATACCAACTATCAGCTTTGTCAAGGAATATCTCTCCCATTAATAATAAAGCTTCAGGAAGACACTGCAAAAGTAAAGAGATGCTCTAAGGATAACTAGGCACTCTTACGTTTCTTTGGTATGTTTTGGCATTGTTACAAAACTCATCAGACCTTCCAGTGTTCATCTAAGAGAAACTGGTCACCTTATACCATAGAATTCTTTGTGGTGTGCCTTGGCTGGGCCATGTCAAAACTAGTTGCTTAACAAAGCCTACTAATCAGACACTCCTTTTGTGGAATACCCATTTTGTTAGTTGCTAGCATTTGTAGATTTCTACCACACAAGAAGTTATGTAGTCACAACACAAAAGCACATCTGGAAACTGTGTGCGTATGCCAGTTTGCTCAAATGGTCTTTCCCAGAGTCGAACATGCTCTGTTTGAGGTTGGGCTGGCTGCTCTCTTAATCTCTGTGCATCCTGAATGTACGTTTTGGAAGTAGCTGGCAGGCTCTAATGAAACGTGTCTTCTCAGGATGATGTGGATTGTAAGCTTATTTCTGAGTTTTGTGTTTTTGTATTCCGTTGAACCTCCAGAGACCTCTTTAGATGTCTAGTGGTTGGTGCTCAAAGATAGTCTGGGAAGCTGGCAATCCAAAGGAAATCACAGCTGAACCCTAGCAGTTCAGTCTAGGCAGAAAGGAGGACTATTTTCTCCTCGTATTAACCCCATCACAGGTGTGCAGAGTGATAAGGCGATGACATGCTGATGCACAGCAGCCAACACTACGGCCTTCGTAAAGTGGCGTGGGTAGACAAAGAGGCAGCCCTGGTTGCCAGCAGTGGACCCTCCATGTACACAAAATGAAGGGACTTGAGTTTGGGGGGTATCTCCTTCGTCCCCACCCATGGGGCGAGAGAGAATTGCCACATGGTGGCACTATTGTGATGCCTACGATTCTGAAAATGTCCATGCGGAAACACATTCATCTGAAGTTAAGCCAATGGCAACATTGGCGTTTTCTCTAATAATGGATTTTCTGATGTATTTCAAACTAATAGAATTAGATAAGATCTCTTGTTATTCACGATTAACAAGGGTTTTGTTATTGTTGTTGTTGTTTGTTTTTTAAAGACTTCATCTCTGAGAAGATGAAATCATGACTCTATCAGTTCAGTCTTTTCTCGTTGATCTAATTAGAAGATAGGATTTGTTTTTTTTATACTTATTATCAAACGTGTGTGTGTAAGAGAGAGAAGGGGGGAGGAGGGAGGGATAGATAGATAGATAGACAGATAGACAGATAGATAGATAGATAGATAGATAGATAGATAGATAGATAAGATCATTTGCTTGAGGATGTTAAAAGATAGCACAAGATCCTTCTAGAGCTGGAGTTACAGGTGGTTGTGAGCTGCCCAACGTAGGTGCTAGGAACTGAACTCAGGTCCTCTGCAAGAGCAGCAAGTGCTCTCAACTGCTGAGCTAACTCTCTGGCCTCAAAGAGAAGGTTTCTTAAGATGATTTTATATCTATGAGACATAACCATTTCTCAACCAATGATGCTGATACTGTTGTGTACATTCTCCTTTCTCAGTTTCTTAAAATGGCACCTCAAACACACCCCTTCTGTGTTTACATTGAGTTCATACATAACCTCAAAATTGCATGCTATTCATTCAAACTAATAAAATATCAGACTCCTTAACAGCTGTGGTTTGCATCTTTAAAAAGACCCACTAGAAAAGAGACAAATCTTAGCATGTACCAGTTCTATTCAGATACTTACATAGGAACCATCACCAACACATCACAACCCGCAAGTCACTTGCACATAAGACCAGCTGTTGGATCTTTTAAACATCTATAGACTCCACATCCCATCTCTAGAGGGACCCGAATACATACAAAGCTTTCAAGGTTAAAATAGAAAACAAGGACATTTGTGAAAACTCAGATTTGAGCAAGAAGAGTAGAACATTATCATTGACAGTACCCAGATGGTAGACCATGCGAGTGGGTTGCATGTCAATCCTCTCTTTTTATTTTCTTACAGACTGCTCAGGTATCCAATGAGGAGAGACTATAAGACCACTGTAGCAAGTTTTGAACCCTCCACGAGGCAGGAAGCAGGCTGTGTGTTCACTCCGTGTTTTTTGTGAGGGTTGGGGAGGACATTTGCTTGATATTTCCTCAGACTTTATTTGCCAGATTGAAAAATCTTATATATATATATATGATTTTTCATAATATATATATATATTATGTATTGGCAACTGAACACTTGATTCCAAGTAAAAAGGAACTCTTTTCTATTATCACCTGTGGCTGTAAAACTTAAAACTGAAATATGTTTATCTTCTAAGAAGTACTTTTTCTTGGCTACCTCTTAGCAAAATACCTGTAATTGCCCAATCATATAATTAAAATACTGTCATCCTTATGTTATTTATCCTTTAATATTTTAATTGCAATAGAATTTCATCATTTTCTTTCTGGTTTTCACTATCCAGTCCTCCCAGCTATCCTCCCTTGAACACTTCCCATGGCCCCACTACTCTCAAGCTGATGGATTCTTTATTCTTTTCACTGCTATGAAATAAGAGACTTTTTTCTTCAAATCTCCATAGACTTATCTTTTTATAACCATACTTTGGGAAGCAATCTAATCTGCTGCTTTATTTTTATAATCGAATATATAAAAATTATTCTTCTACGGACACACTTGCTGAATGCCCAAATAGCAATATTTGAAGAAGCACACAATTTTACCAGGCACAACTTTTTGTGCTGCGTTAAGCATGCTGTGCGCTTAACTCCAGGGACATGTTGCCATTGGCATTTAAAACAATATGGGACTGTGACATAGTTCTCACATTGGGTATATAGTAGGGGATCAAAAACCCATCACGAACATCACATTTACAAAAAAAATAGGTCATATTTGATTTAAAAGTATGACGGATTGGTGCGACTCAGGAGGACATGTGCTTAGGGAATGAATATACAATATGAAAAATAGGGAGCTGATTAGTGAGACAGTAGTACCTACCCACCTTCCAAGTGAGATAATAAGCTGAGTTAGGAGATCTGACTTAAAAAAAAGAAACCAACATTTTGAGGCAAATTTATAATCCAGTAATGCATAAAAAGTTTCACAGCAAAACAGCTTTCATGATCTAATATTTAAATTGTAGTAATTTTGTATTTAAAGCAAATATTACATACGTATGGCCACTGCATTTAATACTATTTTTCATCCAGAAATGTGTGCCTTATTGCCTGATGAAGAGTCTGAGATATGTCTTAGAATATCTTATTATAAAAGCAAATAATGCTTCATATGGATTCGTTTTATTTTTAATTTGGTATGTGTATGGGTGTCTCTGTAGGCATGTGAATGTGAGTGCAGTGTCCATAGAGGCCAGAAGAGGGCACTGTTTTCCCTGCAGCTTGTGTTTCAGGCAGTTTTGAGTTTCTCTAAGTGGGTGTGAAGTGGGTACTGAATTTATGTGCTCTGCAAGAATAATGAGCATTGTTGCCTGCTGAGCCATTTTTCCTGCTCAGCATTTTTATATTAGCAAAATAACTACACACCTAGACTTCAAAGGTATGTGTATATAAGCATCCACCACCCTGAAGCATTTTTACCTCGTCACCTATAAAAAAAGTTTTATGATCTTTTTACCAAGTTTCCTTGTCAGGAAGAGATTCACACCAAGAAGTGAGAAACTGTTTTTGCCTCCCATATTGTGAAGGTTCACAGTGGGATTTCAAATAAATGGCATCAAATAATTACAAGAGTTTGGACCGACTTGGCCAAAGTCAACTTGACCAGTATGTGATGGCCTTTTACCAGTAGGAATGTTCAATTCTGATACTGTATCCATGTGTCTTATGGTTTTGAAAAGTGTTCTCCCTTGCAAGCTTAGGTTTCCAGTTCTTGGAAGCCAATCGTGTGAGTACCCTATGTTTCTTCACCAAGGCAGAAATCGCTGCTTCTGCCATGTAAGTGACAAAGCAGGGTGACTTTATGACATCCACATGCCACGGTGGGTACACTGTGGCAGGTGTTATCTCTTTCTGGTGAGTAGATGTGGGTATTTAATGTGGACAGAATGCCCGTAAAACCTGTAGACAGATGGTTTGCACATGGAAACGCTTATTTTTAACTGAACTCCACACTCCACGGAGCTCTGTTCTGCTTTGTAAGTCCAAAAGTTCTTCCAAGTTTGCCAGCACGTGAGGCATTTTCTGTTTGTGGGCATTCATCAGATTGCGCTGCCACGGGGCTCCGTTCTTCATGTCACAGCCAATAATAGATAGGAGTTAAGAGTACAGGGCCCGTAGTTGGGCTTCCTGACTCCAAGGTTATTCAGAAATTTATCTCTTAGATCGCCTTTCTTCACTACCTGTATCACACAAGTGCTTTCAGACTTCAGGGGGAAGAATTCAAGTAGAATGTGTACGGCAATGTTTAACACGGGGTTTAATTCTGAATGTTTTGAACAACTGTTTTGGGGGGAGATTGGGAGACACATACGAAACAAATATGAGTTGTTGACAGTTGGCTGTGACTAGACAAGGCTTCATATGCATATGTATATCTCATCATATATATAAGTAAAAATATAGATGACGCGCTCCTACACTACTGCAATTAGGACAGTTTCAGGAATGTTCCGGCTTCCAGACTTAAAAATAAAATGTTGCAACAAACGCACATGACTTAGACCCAAGGAGAAGGAAGCCGAAAATAAAAAAAAAAATTCTGGCTGAATTTTCCAAATGAATGTCTACCTTAATTAAACTTGAAAGAAGCACATTAGCAAATGGAGGGTGGTCATTGTTTCTGTGGCTTTGAATAGCTACAATAAGTACAATAAATAGTGAAATGAATAAAGCCATCTTGGACTTCTTTGAGAAATGTATTTGCTTTACATCATTATGCTTGTTGAGCATTATGTGAAATGAAACCTCAGCTATTAGAAATGATTGTATTTCTTGTCATGAGGACTCTGTCTTCTATTGCGATCTCATTAGAATTGTATTTACCACAGTCACATGTCTTCTTCCATTTGTTTTCCAGAACAAAACAATGTCCTTCAGGCTTTTTTATTGTTCCATGGCATTGATAAAAAGTTAGAATAAAATTAACTTAAAAGTTCTAAGTGGAAAATAAACCAGAATTGGGTTGAGTTCTAAAAGATGTTTAGGAAGGAAGAACATTGTTTCTCAGTGGCCAGGTCTTCTGCCCTAGAACTTTTCCTGAATGTCTTACCCTGGGCCATGATGAACTGAAGGGTGGAATGGAACCAGAGCTTTCCTGACTTAACAGAGCATCATCAGACAGCTGTTTAGGAAGAAAAGAATTAAACGGACATACTGGGCAGTCGTGAGGTTGTTTCACTTGAAAACCAATGTACAAAGGTCTGAGTCTTCTTCAGAAAGGCAGCAGCTGTCCTGGGTATTTAGTCTTTCTCCATTGTAATAACTTATGACAGAATCAATTCACACTTTGTTTACAAACCACTATTGAATTCATGTGTGTGTTTGTGTTTTTGCGTACGCACCTGTCTATACGGTTTTCAACAGTAAAAACACGAACATACTCCGGGGTTTTCATGAACATAATGCATGCCATTTTCATCTTTCATTGTTTGTGGTAATTATGATGAACAATTCAGCTTCTTGAAAGAGAAGTGTTATTAATATGAGTGTGCTATAGTGTGGATCTCCACGGGAGGTCTAGTCAGACTCTTTGACTTTAGAACTTATAAGCACATTCTATTCGTTCTACTTCACACTCAGTGAGTAAGGTCAAACCTGTGAGGAAAACAACAAATACCATGAAATGGAGCAAAATCCAAGGGGACACGTGTCTTAGATAAAGATCTCTGTGACATATATCCCATTCAATCTTATTTTCAAATTAATAATCTCTTTCCCAGCTTAGCTCTTGCTTCAAGAACACCATGGTACCAGCCACACTTCTCTAGATAAACATAGGCATGCATTTTCACGTGAGAGGGATTATTATGGGCACTATGGAGTTCTGGATTTCTAATCATTTGTAGTGTGTAAACTGAAGACGTGTGAAAGCCAGCAGTGCAACCCATCTAGAACAAGGGAAGACTTGGTATCTCCAAGCAGAATGTTCCAAGAGCACTGGAAAGGAACTGGATACAAACTGCAATGCAAAGGAAGAATTATCTCATTTGTTTTATGATTTCGTGGTTGCTCTCAGTATATTCCATTGAGAAGTCTCTTGTCATATATTTATTTACAGGTTGCTTCTAACTGGTAAAACCAGAGTTTTATTTTCTGTTACCATTCAGCCCATATGTGGCTAAGTTTGCTTGTGTTTACAAATGCAGCAAGACTGGGGTCACTGTACGGATGCATTGGCTTTTCTCAGTGATTCTTCAGGCTCAGGTCTCCATTCTAATTTCATGTATTTTCTCAACTATTCGCCACTCGTTAGCACGTTCAAGTTCATATGAAAAATTAACCACCAGACTCATGCAGAGAAAAAAAATATCACTATGTTGCTAATAATCTCTGTTCTCATCTATGTTTTCTGACACAGGTAGGCATAGTAGGTGAGAGATGTCTGCTTCTCAGTTCACCTCTGTCCCAAAAGTTACCAGTAGTTGAGTAACACATTATCATGGGTCAGCTTCTTCAAGATTCTTGAAGGCAACTACCTCGCTGCCCCCAGCTGAACTATAGGTGGGATCCTGCTGTAATATGCCTCTCTATGTGGTTCACATTCCCAAATCAGTCAGGCTATTTGTCCTTTATAATTTCAGTGTAACATACCACATTTATGTAAAGTTGAAGCAAAAGTAAATGTTAATGACCCCCAAATTAAAAAGTACCCTTGTTCATTCCATCAGCAATGCTTTTCTATATTTCCATTTAAAGCAAATGATTTTGTTATTAACAAATGTACTAGAAGCATCTCGTGGCAACCCTTTATTACTCAATGCTTTTATCAATATTAAATCAGATTCAATTTGTAATCAATTGAGTTAGACTTACTAATGTGTTTCATTGGTAATGTGCACAATTTTCTTTAAAGTTGATATTTCTTGGGCTGGGGATGCCACTCCATGGATAGAATGCTTGCTTAGCTACAGAAAGCACTGGGTTTGATCCTCAACACCACATGAATCTGGGCTTGGTGGTATGTTTGTAATTCCAGCATTTCAGAGGGAAGGGGATCAAGAATTTGGGGTTACCCATGGTCAATCTTTACTATAGATCTTGTCTGAAAATAATAAAGATAATGTTTCTTTTAACATATATGAGTTGATTATCTTTGTTGTAAAATTTTGGTTTCATGCCTTTTTTAAAAAATGTGGGGAATTTAGAAGGCACAAAATAAGTTTATGAATGGTATTGGCAAGCTACGGCAAAATAACTACTGTCTCTCCAATTATAACTGTCACCAGTGACCCGGTGACATCTCGATGTGCTGAACTTAATAAGATGTCAGTTTTTCAGGATTGCCAAAATGCTTCCAAAACAATCTTTAGATAAATCTTCACACCCTTTTGTTACTTTCTCAGAAAAATTTCCTGTTGGAAGGGACTATTGCAACAATCACTTGTTTGCCATCAGTAACACATCTTTCCATCTTACTGTTCTCATTCTGTTTTGAAAGATGAGCTTCTTTTTTTGAAATAAGACAAATTTTAATTAACACATCTAAATTTGTGAATATAAATTTATTTTTATTCATATTTTTAATGATTTTTTTGCAGTTCATCATTTGATAGGATAAGATGTACATTTATACTTTAAATGCTTCTATCAAATCTAGCAACTTTTTTTGTTCTATTTCTTGCTTTTAAATATTTGCATAAAAGCACTGCTATTATGCAGTCATTTGCATATTTTAAACCATCTTCTTTTTTCACCTTTGTTTTACTTTTGATTGTAGCTGAGCTGATTATACTAAAATATTGAAAAGTACCTTTTGTCAACAAACGTTTTAAATAACCAATTGACCACTTGTCAAATGACTTAATATCTAATGTTAAAATTTCTGTTCCAAATTAACCTTGAGGACTTCTGTTGAATGGAAAGTCATTTGGAAAACATAATTTGCCATAATTTCTGTAGAATAGTGTGAAGGTTTTACCCAGATGGTTTTACAGTGAATAATGTTGTCTCTCCACCTTGATAACCTTAGATTTTCAATAGCATATTAGAATGATTATTGTACTACTTGTTAAGACAACTTAGAGGAAAATCAATACAATCACTCCCAAAATAGCTTTTAGAAATAAGTAAAACATTTTGGTGTGTGTAGGCACGTATGTGTTGAAGTTGACTATGCAGAAGCCCTATACATTTTCAGACTTCTAACATCAGTATGAAAATATTATTTCAAGGTTACTCAAATTTGAATCCTTGTAATATTGTAGTTAAAACTGTATTGAATTTTTATGAGGAAATTTCCTTCAGAGAAAAAGAGTCTTTGAGTCATTTTGCTATAGGTCACTTTTGTTATAGGGGTGCCGTGATGATGAAGCTGCCTAACACAAGCATTTCTATGTCCTGCTGCACTGCTGATGCATTTAAAATAGCAGAAGGAATTCCATCCCTGGTCAGTGTCCCCACCAACCCAATGGACAAGTATATGTTTTCCTATGGAGTAGAAAGAACAGCTATCAAGTTAATGTATTTTAATCCTCTACAATCTCAAAACCTAATGGATCCCAATGTTTCCCAGTTTCTATTTTAAAGAGAAATGTAGGAAAATAAGAATCACTCTTTTAGGTAATTCCATCACGGAGAAGTGCTACTCTATATTTTCTGACTACTGAATGATACACACTGGACATTTTAAGGTTTAAACAACAACAAAGACTTGACGTACTCTCGAAATTTTTTCCTTCTTATTGAAAGAGGGAAGGTAGCATGTTTTGTTGCCATTCTGATGAAGGAAGGACTGGAGAAGATGTGGGGGATAGCTCATGTTAACATTTGTCCTGTGGAAATGAACATCTTCTCTGTTTTGATCAGTGCTATGGGTAAGATTTTGTAGGTGGAGGTCAGTGGAGAACAATGCTAGGATCTTATGAGTGGAAATTTTGGAGACCTATTCAAGGTGCCTGGTTTGGAAAGCATTTACAGGTTGAGAAGAAGAAGAAATAAATGTCCTTGTCACAAACATCCCACATATGACACCTGCACATTATTTCTTGGCTTTTCCAAATCACCTAAGTAGAAATAAAAAGGACTTTAAAATAGGACTTTTATTTAATTATATTGTGTGTGTGTGTGAGACAGAGAAAGAGAGAGTGTGTGTGTGCACTTGCATGCACAGGTGCCCTCACATGGGTCATAAGATAACTTCTTTTACATCATGGGTTATAGAGCTTGAGCTTAAACTCCAGATGTGTTAGTAAGTCACTTAAATTTAGCATTGCAGTCCTAATAAAAAGTTTTAGTACAGGAGAGACTGACATGAAAGTCGACTACCTCAAAGTGAATAATCAACCTTCATACTGCAAGATAAGGCTTATGTTCTAAAGAATACAAAGAATATATTTCTCGATCATGTTTTTGTTGTTCCTCTGTGGGTCCACAAATGAAACTGTTTTTGTCTTTAGCAACCATTCATCCTGCATCTCAATTCTATATTTTTCTAATGTAGAGTCAGATATAAGTGATATTAAATACTTACTCAAACACCAGTGTTGACTGAGATTTCTGTCCCACCTGGTCCCTCAGCCATTCAGTCCCAAAGCAACACACAGAAGGTCTACATTAATTATAAACTGATTGGCCTATTTGCTCAGGCTTCTTATTAACTCTTATAACTTATATTAGGCAATAATTCTTGTTTGTGTTAGCCACATGGTTTGGTATCTTTTTCAGCGGCACAGTCACATCTTGCTTCCTTTGTGTCTGGATGAAGGCTACAGACTGAATCTTTCCTCTTCCCAGGATTCTCCTGTTCTCCTTGTTCTACCTCTACTTCCTGCCTGGTTGCCTGTCTATACTGGCCAATCAGCATTTTATTAAACAAGTACAAGAAACAAATCTTTACAGGGTAAAACAATTGGCCCACAGCACTTTCCCCTGTTTTTTTCAAATAAGAACTCTGAATCAAATCTTGCTTGTTTAGCTTTCTTTCTGACCACTATCAATACAACTTGTAACTGACACTCTAAACAAAGAAAAACATCCATAATCCATTTTTTTGGGAATGTGGGTATAGTTTTCCATGTTACTTACTGCTGACTGGGGGCACTGATAGTCTTATGGGGGGCTAAAGAATATTTAGATTTATAACCAAGTTCTGACTAGCGTTCTCTGTGAGGCTTGATCATTTCAGCCAGTAGTCTTGAGGTTGTTCTGGATGTAGAACTCAGACATCTAAGCCATATGTTCCTATCAGGGATTTTTCATGGGGGGTCTTTCTTGATCAATGAATCCATAGCCTCTCATTTCCTGTGGAAACAAAAGCAAAGCAAAACCTCTTCTCCAAAGTAACTTATGTTTTGACTTATATTTTAAAGTCAAGTCATTTTCAAAATACATGTTAGATTAATTCAGCAACACTTATAGTCATATGTCTTTTAGCAGTTGTTGCTCCTTCCTCCGCCATTCAACAATTTAAAAACAACACAACATACAGTACCCAGACTCTCTGTGTATTTTTCATCTTTATATGGCTTTATTTTAAACTCTATTTCTTTTATTTTTATTTTTAATTTTTTTTTGAGACAGGATTTCTCTCTTTGGCTCTCCTGGAACTCACTCTGTAGACCAGGCTGTCCTTGAACTCACAGAGATCTCTCTGCCTCCCCAGTTTTGGGATTAAAGGTGTGTGCCACCACACCCAACTACACTCTTTCTATTTTATTTTAAGGACTTTGTCCTTTTTCTTTTCTCTCACAGCCCTACACATATTTTTAAAAACACTGTAAACCATTTAGAGGTTTTCTTCATCTGATTCTATATTTAGTCTATATCTCTTTTTTCTGACCACAAGTCTTTAATTTGCTAAATGATATGGCAAGGATTAAAGCTGTGGTTTTGATGGCTGGATCTACCCCATTCCTTAGATTTATAAGAGTAGGTTCATGGCAGAGGTACTGGCTGGAGCCATGTTTATTGCCACAACTCTGCGGAGTTTCAAGGCCCCAGACACCACCAAGAAGCATGCTGTCAGCAATTCATAAACACCATTTAAGTGTTTGGTGTCAGGGCCTCTTAAAACAGCTGCAAGTTTTCACAGTTAAAGCTAAGTTGGGAAGCCTCTCTTAAAGAAGAAACACTTGCCCCTTGCAAACAGAGCAAACCTAAGAAATTGCTGCTGCCAAGAAGCCATGCTCAACACTGTTACTTTGTGTCTAGAATTACTTCTCAAGTTCTCTCAGGTTTTTAGTGGATTTATCAGTCCAGATGGGTTCCATTACAAAAGAACTGTGGGTGACTTTCCAGGCAGCAAGATGTCTCTGTCAAATCTAGAGTTTTGGAAGTTGCTTACAATGCACTTCTTGTTTACTTAGGCACAAGTGACTCTTAGGGTATCCTCTTCAAAATAAATGTCTCATCCCACCACTCAAGCGCTAACACTGGAGTCTTAACAGTACACTGTAAGCTCTTAAGCAAATACAACCAAAAGAGAGATTTTAGTCCTTCATTTAAACAGCATTGGGATTAAACTAGACTGAGGTACTTAATGAAATTGTCTATACTTAAAATGATTGGTATTTCCATTTCCCATTTCCTGAAAAAAGATAGCATTTCCCAGTTTTATCACAGTCTCTAATCAAGCTTAGAAGTTAGAGAAGAAAGCCAGATAGCGAAAGTCATGAAAGGCCATTATAATCTCTCAATGATTATATAGAATTGAGGGTCTTCTCTGTATCACACAGAAAGCCGGAAGGCTTAGTTCAATTATGAAAACTCCTTTCTATAAAAGCTTAGTTTTGTTAAATAATGTTTGATTGCATTTTTGCTTCCTGGAAGTTTCTGATAGTGATCTCCCTGCCACATTTAGAGCTACAACTTTCCTTCATGCAGAATCCATCATAATATCTTCAGGAAGAATGTTCACAAGTAGGAACACCTTTCTTGTTGATGTCTGTAGAGATTGTTGGGATGAAATACATAGCATTTGAAGAAGAATATGTTCTGTTTTGCTTGTTATTTAAGGGTATTTTTAGTTTCTTTGCTCTTCAATGTCCGTTAAATTATTTATGAAACCATGTTGAGTCTTTTCTACTGTTCCAGTTGACATTTGATGTGTCCAATGCTTAATTTTCTAGATCTGCCCTTATAGAACAGTATTTGTCTTCAGATCATGTCTACACAGAAAATATCATGGAAGTAAAATATAGAATGTTAATTTATTTCATAAATTATTATTTTCAATGTACGCTTGGTCATAAGCATGCCTCAGAAGAGTAGGGACATCATAAATCTGCTATTTGAATTTTGTTGCCTATTAACCTGCATATATCCTAATGGGCAATGCAGCTCAAACTTAAATATCTCAATAAACTATGTCACAAAACACCTATTATTTTATTCTCATAGCCAAGAAGGTATAGATGAATAAGTTTTCCCTAAGATATATTAAGACTTAGGGAAACTTTTGCTTCCATAGTTTTTGGACTTATATTAGGCCATTGGTTTATCCTTTGCTTAAAACAAAAAACTAGCATCAAATCAGAAACCTTTCATAGTTGGGTTGATTTAGGTTCAAAACCTGAAGTGAAGAAACTCTAGAATATATTTTTTTCTTAATTTTAGGTTCATTCAGTTCTCTCATCTTCCTGTGTCTGCATAGTGATGTTAGTAACAAACCCTGAGGCTGTTACAATAACAGATTTCCTAAGCACAACCACTCAGTTGAAGTGTATGATCATTTTTCACCAGAAGTTCAGTTGGGAAAACTCTGATTTTATTACACCCTTCAGCTCATCATGGGCCATCATGGGTAAGACATTTAGATAGAAGTTCAGTTTATCGTGGCCCATCAAGGGTAAGACATTCAGGCAGAAGTTCCAGGGCAGAAGACCTGACCTCTGAAAAACATTACTCTTCCCTTCCCCAGTGCAAACTTTTTATTGTCCAAAGACTCTCTCCTGCATTATGCAGATAGAATGATAAAACATTTAAAGGTATATATTTGGGCCTTTTAAGTCAGAAAAACCTTCTTAGTATAGAATCAGCTTCAAAAGAAACTGGGCCCCATCCATGCTGGAATGTTGGCTGGCTTGATCTTGAACAGGCAAATATAGCTTCTGTGGGTTCTTGAGTGCAGGGGCCATTGCATGTCCAGAAGACAATGATTCGCACCACTCCTGATCTATCTTCTGCCCTGGAAGAGGAGGCAGTATGAAAGTGATCTGGCAGGAGATGGATGAAAGACTGTGGGGGGATTATGATCAAAATACACCGTATTTATACACTGTAGAATTATAAAAAAAAATAAAGAGAATGCAAAAATACACAGAGTTGCAATTACTATGTGGATGGACACTTTGTGGAGTAAGGTCACTTACAGGGGACTGAGGATTTACCTCAGTAGTACACAGCATCCTCAGTATGCATGATGCTTTAGGTTCAAAACTCAGTTATCAAATTAGAGGAGTAAAGGAAAACATTTCTTAATAATGATTCTGTTCCCCCTTCCCTTATTATATGATCTTGACTGAAGATGGCTGAAGTTCCAAAGAATTAGGAAGGTACCCCAGCATGAAAAATTATATATGTAGAGTTTTCATGTTTAACAAATTTCAGTGAAATTTAATGACTCAAAAATCAATAACCCATGGATGATATATTTAACAGTCCCTTTGCCAGGACAAAGATTGTCAGACAGCCGGTCCTCACCAGTTCTGGAAATTATTCATGTATTTGCATACTGTTCAGTTGTTCCAAAGAAATTTTTTTATCACATTAGCGATGTAGTGAGGTTCTATGTATCCATGGGACATATGAATTGTGAGCATGCAAAGTCATGTCAAAGATCAATTGCTTCTATGGATCAGCTTTGAGTATGAAACATTTTGAGAAATGTCAGCCATATTTGAAATTCTGTTTTGAAAGACAATTCATTTAAATTCACTTAAATTTGACTAAAGAATTGTTTACAACTGCCATTTTCATAACACTGAAAATGTCAAATGTGCTTGTCAATGTAAGCTGCCTGCATCATCAAGCCAGCAGTGCCCTTGCCTTTAGAAACCAAGCTTTCCACAACTCGATCCATCAGCTTCCTCTGCGGATGTAGTTTAGGGATATTTTACTTTGTAATTTTGTGTCTTCTGTTCCTATCTTGAAGTTTGACTTGAATGAACATAATTAGTTGAACTTTAACGATAACCCACCAAACATTTCCCAATCATAACACAATTCATCCCTTTATTCACATGATAAAAACTTCATATGTAAATCTGTGCAGTCACTCGATCTGTCCTTCTTGACGTGGAGAACACTCTAGGTGGGCTTTGTCATGCTCACTGGTATATATATTGTCAAGCTAAAGCAGTAATGTTGAGGCTGAGGAAGAGATGGTTTCATATTCATGACTCCTTCCAGCCTTTTTCAGACTAGGACTGAAATAACTCAAAATGGCTTATGCTGGCCTCCAGACTGTCTTCTAGTCTGCCCAGGTCTCTTTCAGCAAATACTAAATATGCACAAATATTTCTTAGTTCAAACAATGTAACAATGTTATGGAGTTGCATTCTAGTGGCTCAAGTCCAGAAAGTTCCATGCTGTGAGTCAAAATTCAAAGATCCTATGAGTTTTTGATACTTTGCTGAAATGTCTCCAGAGGATTTTTTAATTCCAAGCCACCTTTTGAATTTTTTCTCATGTGATGGCTGATAAGCGATCTGACAGTTCTTCTGTTTCCTTGAGAAAGCTAACACAGAGATTTATCTTAGAAATGTTAGCCATCCTCTGCCCCCTTATTTCCAGATTTAAGCAATAAATTCCCTCGATTTCTTAAGGCTGGGGACAGAGGAACAAGTGTCTTCCTTCATAAACTGAACTCTTTATCAGATACAGAGGAAAGCGTGGCCCATCTTTATCTCCTCAGTTACACGACTTTTCATTTCTATTTTTAAAATTGAAGTTGCTGATTTCTTTCTTGATAAATAAATCATGCATGATGAGTTGGAACAGAAGAGACAACAGAAAATCGTGAAAAGTATTGACCTTGGCAGAAAATGAAAACTGCATTTTTTAAAGGTAAAAATAATATCTTTTTAGTTTCTTTAAATATCAGAACCTCATTGAAATGCATTTTCATAAAGAAACCTATTTATTAAAATGAACCCATGTTTCTTTCTGGATATTTTAAATACAGATATTTGGGTCACTGAGTGTTTTAAAGCATACATTTCATTTCTTATTTTTCCATAATTAGCAATTATAAAGTTGGATGTTTCATTGACTTCCATTACTGTCTTCTAATAAATGGGTGAAATAAATGTCCCTGTGTTTAAATCAAAGCACACATCCAAGAATTTTTTTCTTAAGCATGTATTTCCAGTAGCAATATTAAGGCTTTTAAATGATATTTTTCAATACACTTTAAAAGGCGCTTTTTTAAAATTTTGGACCAAATTCATATATGCCTTATTTTATAAATTGCATCAGCTATATTTCATATTCTAATTATACACAACAAATGCAAATATAACTGGATTAAAGCAGCTGATAAAATGATTAATGGGTTGACATGGTTTAGAAGGGTATTCTTTAATTCTATCATCATTTTCTATCATGTCAATAGATCAAGGATGTCTAAGAAAGATATAGAGAAAAAGGTGTTTAAATTCCCAGATCAAAGACTCACAGTTTGATCAAATGTGGCAATCTAAGAACTATAATCATGATTTACGCACTTCTTCAGGACACTGTGGGTATTCTGGAAAAGTATTTTCTATGGCTGTGAGAGTTACTCTAGCAAGATCTTACAAATCAGAGTTCCTCTATTCACATGGGTAGAACAGTCTATGACTATATGTTCTTACTTGAATGTATGTAAATGCTTGTGTATGGATGCATCATTCTATAGTCTAGCATGCATTCGACATGTGAAATATTAGTCTCATTTTACTTCCCATTGCAGTCAATATATGAACTGAGTATATACACATATATGTTAATTTTTGTGTGTATTTTGCTACCATTCTCAGTTGGATAATATTCATTACATGTATGGGAAGCAACTTTCATTGAATGTTTGATTATTATTAATGTGCATATTTATTTAAAAGAATAGAAATATGTTTAATTCAGGTACCCAGTCTGCTCTGTTTGTATATATCCAACCTCCCCTCCCTCATAAACTCAGGATATTTTCAGGAGAAATTTTTTAGAAAAATGAAAGTTTGCAGAATTGGGTATTTCTATTTACATTCTTATACCTTACTTTGATTGGTTAATTTTAATTATTAGTTCCTTGACATAGTCACAACTCAAAAATACGAGTGGCAATTTGCACATTATATATTTAATTTTAAGTATATACATAACATGTCAAACAAGAAAATATCTAAGAAGTGGTATCTCCTGTGTTTTTAACGGGAAGGTAAATGTTACTACTTAGCTACTGTACAAATGGAAGCAATTTCACCTCCTTGTTTGGCTTTTCTTTATTACTTGATGCCTTTATTACTAACAATTTTTCATAGTGCGAATAGACTAAAATTTACTATTCACTCTTAGTGCATATTATTTTTTCTTAGGAATGCCACAATTTCCCCTTGTTTTACAGAAGTGTTTTTTTACAGAAAGCAAAATGATGAGGGGGTTGGCTGATATAAGAAGTTTTGTTTCAACCCCTCCTTTAATCCCCACTAAATGGTTTCTTGATGTATACCATCGTGATGACTCTGTTTAAAGGAGATTTAAGTTGAAATTAGACCAAATTCAATTGTTTTACCCCAAATAAGTCAGTCCTGTGGGCTTTCTACAATTATGTACACTTTCTTATGGGCTATTTTATTTTTATAAAGTGTCTTTTTTATTTCATCCAGCTGTCATTCACTGACTATATTCATAGGCAATCTATAATACATGATGGCCATGAATCCATAGGGGTCTCTATACTAGAAATATTTATGGCTTTAGTCCAACCCAGAAAAGTGAGTGTGGGCTGCCTTCAGCATCCACTGTAGAAGATTCATCTCACTACGGTCTTTGCCATGAAAAGCTAGTAGGTAGTAAAACAATAAACACGTTTTTTTTTTTTTCCTTTCCAATCAGAGTTATGGAGGCCTAGGAGGAGGCCAAACCAGGTAGCAATAGTTTCTACCGTAGGACTGAGTGTCTTCAGCACCACACAGACCATTGGATTAGGTCAGCTGCACAGATCCACCCAGTCATGTAACACACGTGTCCTGGCCACAGACGGGGGTCAGCTCATCAGAAGCTCATCAGAAGCTGGGGTCAGCTCATCATAGGTCGTTAGGCTCATCTCTTTCCTCATTCCCTACCCCTCCTTTTCTGATTAGTTCCTTCCCTTTTCATTCCCATTGTTTTCCCCTTTGCTGAGGGTGATTCAACCCACACAGGCTAAGCATCTACATCTATACATGCAGCCTGAACCAGGCCTCAGGAAACTTCAGATCTGACAGATGGACTCCTTCATAATATGCTCTGGAAAGCAGGAAATAATATAAAAAGCCTTCAAACTCAATAAGCTACTTTTTGAAGTGAGTGTCTATTAAGTGATCACATTAGAACAAACTTGATTGTCAAATAACATTTTGCAATGTGATAAACACTTTTTCCATTATTCGACGAGGAGCTGATGGCATGATATCTGAGTGACCACTGTCATTTCCGGAGGATCAGATCACAGAATACCATGTATGAACATTGAAAGCAGAGAGAAGTGGGGTGCAATGTCACGGCCTTGAGAAAGCAAGGATATCTCTAAGCTACAGCCTAAGATTAGACCTTAAGCTCAGTGGTTTGTATATTTCATGTAACTGAAAGGACATAAATGTGAACAGAGTCCCTACCTTTGAAGTAGCCTACAATATCATAATAGGAGAATTTGCTTGACAATTTATATAGCCTTCATCATTGCTATAGGAACACATTATATTTAAAACTGTAATTACAGAATGTTTATGTTTGATGTATTGGTCTCTTGCTTTAAAGTATATACATAATTTATAGAATACCTTTTATATTAGTGTGTTTTCTCTCTGTTAACTCATACCCAGAAACCTCAGAAATAAAATTATAATTTATATCCAAAATATAGACCCCACTAAACTTTTAAACCTGCTTCCATCAAAAATAGACTTTGTAGTTTTAATTCTAATTTTCTTTGTCAAAACTAATGCCAGTGTTCTTAGCCTAGGTGACTTTAATATCCTACTTTCAATAAGAATTTAAATATGTGGATGGGTGCATGTTGGTTGCAATAACATAAAATAAAGGGAGAACACAAACCTACTGAGGTAAAAATTTTAAAACAAAGCACATCATTCCAGAGAAGCAGCAATGCATTTGCCAAAGGATGTTACATTAGTGAGGGTTGTTTACAAATGAAGCCAGCCATATGTTTAATCAACAGGAAACACATTTTGTTGTAATGCAACTTGGCTACCTAAATGAAAGGGTAATGAAGTTAGTTACAGACTTAGGGGGAAATTTTGCCACTTTTTTCTACTTAAGAAGATTAGTAATATTAACATTTAATCCTGCTTTAGATTTTCGAAGGGCTGAGCCTATTAATGATTAAAATTTCTTTGGCATTTCTGCAATTATTTTCAATTTTACAAATGAAGGAATATTTCAAAAAAAACGAATTAAGTTGGAAAAGTATTTGAAATCTATGGCATTTCAGTTAATTCATTGTGGAATAATCTTTGCATTTTCATTCTGTTAGCTGAGGTCTCAGGAAGCTATCTTGGCACTTAGAAGTTGCTTACTACTAAGGGAGTAGCAGAAGCTTCTGGTCTGAAGGATTTTGGTTATAGCTGGACACAGATAAGGACTTGGGGAATAGTGGGTTTCACTAGTCCTAGGAAAGAAGGCTAGGATGGTGGTTATGATTGCTTTAATCTAAATCTGAAATCAAGCCTAAGTTTACCTCGGCTTGATGAGAGTTCTAGCGCTAGCTGGGCTATGGATAAATTACACAGTCTCTGCAGTTATGATTCAAAACAGCTAGTAGCAGATAATCCATATTCATCATAGGGGTGAATGTGATTACCAGATAGACTAAGCTAAAATTCAAGCATTTAGAGGTGATTATAAATATTATTTTTTTTTTAGATGGACACCTAGTAATCTCTTCTATGTAGAAGACTCCACATAACCAAATAGACAGGATTAGTAACCAACTTACAGAACATTAAAGTTCAAATTATTTTTCAACAAAAAAAAATCATTCCTAAAGAACAGAAGTGTAGAGGTATGAGTTTGGTATTCATTGAAAAGGTGAATAAAGTTTTTTGAGTTGGTAAAGAAAGGGATAAATGAGCATTTAACTTTTATGATTTTTTAATAAAACACTGACATTAAGTTTTTTAACTCTGTTATTTAAGAAAAATTTATCAAAATAGTAACAGTCATTTTCACTGCCTACTGGATATCTATTTCCATCAGTCATACATATTTGTTCACTAATTTTAATAATATGGGTAATTGTTGATTATATGACTTACTATGATGGAACTTACCTTGCTAAAGACTTTGTTAGGATTTATTTAACAAATTAATACTGTCAAATTTTCTGGGAATTATAAAAGTTTTTGTTAGTTATAATTTTAGGCACTGGAAAGTAATATTTTGCAGTAATATAAAACCAATAAGATAGATAATACAAGCATTGCCTGTGTATTTATGTATAAATATGTTGTCAATTTTGTGTAGATCCAACTCTAAATTTCAACAATGATTAGCAATCATTTATATGTATCTGTTCTTCCATGTACATAATTATAGTTGCTTGACACCTGAGGAATCCCAAGTTCAGAAAATTTAGTTGATTTAAAAAAATGTACAAATTTAAATTCTAATATCGCCATGTTTTACAGAATTTTCCATTTGACTTTTTTTCTCACATAATGAGCCTCATCTCTTAATATGGTTGTAAAATCAGATAACTCTAATCCTCTCAAAAATAACAAAGATTGACTAATTTATAAAATGGTTTAGTATTGATTTTCAATTACTTAAATACTTTTATGATCCCTCTATTTCTGAAGATGGTTAGGTTATGCCAGTGACATAGATTGCACATGGCTTCCTCTGCCCGCAGGGTTAGGATCTAACAGAACTTTCGCCTTCATTACTGACAGGAACTGCAAGCTGGTGAAAAGCTTTATGGGTCACACTGAATTCTCTTGAAGCCATTTTAACCAGTGGGGCAAATGAAAGATATTAGCTCTTTGCATTTACATAATTTCTCCTGCAAAACTTTAACATTTCTATTATACTGCGAGTACGTGATTGGCTTAATGATCTTTATATTTATTATTTTTGCACTGCAATTAGCATGCACGGTAATTACAGTAGATGATAAGTTTTTATAATTCCATTTCATCGTTTGTATAATTCACACCTCTTTTCATAATGAGGATTTCTTACTTATAATAAAAATATAAATAACTCTTGACTTACACTAGCAGTGCTTAAATTTTTGGAGAAAAAAATGGTATCTATCACTTAATGTATCACTTGCTTCATGATAGCTTAATAAAATGGTTTAAGTATTTAATAATATTTCATGAATATATTAAAGACAATTATGTTTTTAGACTATTAAAGTAAAATATACGCATCAATTTTAAATCTGATCTTAGACCATTAGTGGGTGATCCATCAAGGACTCACTCTTGGAATGGCCAATTTGGGGTGTCAGATCCTGTGAATTTCTTAGCGTTCTAGTTTGAATAATTTGAGGTGGTTTAGTAAGAACCTGTATGACTTGTTGAGCCGTGTTTCAGATGCTACAAGGGTCTTGTTCACCAGATACAGCTAATAAAAAAAAAACCATGAATGTCTGGATTTTAGATAAGCACCTATTAATCCCTATTATTATTTACAAGTTCTCTATAGTTTCTCTGGCCGCCTACATTCTTCATCTATTACACAGTAACAACTTCTTCCCAACCCTTCCTGATATTGGGTTACTGATTTTTTTACTTTTCATTTCTTTCTTTTTTTTTTTTCTCCTATGATCACATATCGAACAGGAAGAAATTGGAGGGAGAAAAGGTCTATATGGTTTTACAGTTCGAAGGTACACTGTCCATCATGACAGGACAGCACCATGATAGGAGTGTTGGTCAGCATGTCACATTATATTATTTCTCAGGAACATGGGGGGGTAGACTAGAGGACGGGAGGGAAGAGAAAGGGAGAGAAAAGGGGGGGAAGAGAAAGGAGTAAAAGGGAGAGGAAGGCAGGAGTAGGAGGAAGAGAGGGAAGAGTCTACATAGTCTCTCCATTTTATTCAGTCCTCCATAACATCTGGGTGTATTTCTTTTGGAGAGAGAATGATGTGGGAATCCTCTCTGTATGCTGTGAATACCATTAACGAATAAAGAAACTGCCTTTCCCTGTTGATAGGGCAGAACTTAGGCAGGTGAAGAAGATGGAACTGAATGCTGGGAGAAGGAAGGCAGAGAGAGAGAGAGACTCCATGAATCTGCCACAAGAGAGATGCAGAAACTTTGCTGGTAGGACATGACCTTGTTCTGAGAAGCCGGGATGAACAAGTGGTTCCTTGCAACAAGAGAAGATTGAACTCCAGGCTAGCTTCATGGTCCATTCTGCTTTAGGAAGCACTGAGACACAGAGAATGCTGACATCTCTGGGAAATGCATTCTTGGTCTTTCTGGGTGCACTCAATTAGCATGAATATATACTAGGGAATGACTTTTAGAGATGTGGGTCAGGGTTCCCCATGCTTTCACAAGCCAAAGGTCTGGGTTATTTGCTACTAAGCACAGAATCAAGAATTCGATCTCCAAGAAGAGGAATTAATTCACAGGCTCACATAGTTAATGTCCATGAGGTTTTAGTGCCCATGTTTTGTAAATGTGTTTTACTTTTTACCAGGACTCCTTCATCTCAATACTACTGACTTATATGGAACTGGATGATTCCTTATTTTTGAGGAGAAATTTCAGTTTGTGATATAAGGATTTTAATTGATTCGTGGCTTGTTCCTCTTGGATACCAGGAGCCTTTAATGACCCAGATTTTGACAGACTGGTGTCCCAAAATAATGGATAAAATTGTCACAGGTGAAAATCTATCTGTGGTGTGTGAGTGTATGTGGGTACAGTGTGAGTGTGCATGTGTTTGTGCACGAACATGTGTGTGTACTCGTGTGTGTGTGTGTGTGTGTGTGTGTGTGTGTCTATTTGACATGTGTTTGTGTCTGTAATAAAGGGCAGGAGAAGGGAAGGGAGAAAGAGCGGAGAGAGAAATTGAGGCTGATTTTTAGTGTTTTTCTTCCTTTAGATTCTGAAGACTTCATTTTCTGTTTACAAAGAATCAAATTTAACAATTCATTTGGACAGAAGCCTGGCAAATTTCTCCAACTTACTCCATTTTGACATGCCATAACAAACACAAGATCCAAAATGAATTTTAATTTAGAGTTCTTCTTTCTTCCTTCCTTCCTTCCTTCCTTCCTTCCTTCCTTCCTTCCTTCCTTCCTTCCTTCCTTCCTTCCTTCCTTCCTTTCTTTCTTTCTTTCTTTCTTTCTTTCTTTCTTTCTTTCTTTCTTTCAGATTTCTGTCTCTTCCCCGCCACCGCCTCCCATTTCCCTCCCCCTCACCCAACCAAATCCCCCTCCCCCGTCAGCCCAAAGAGCAATCAGGGTTCCCTGCCCTGTGGTAAGTCCAAGGACCACCCACCTCCATCCAGGTCTAGTAAGGTGAGCATCCAAACTGTCTAGGCTCCCACAAAGCCAATACGTGCAGTAGGATCAAAAACCCATTGCCATTGTTCTTGAGGTCTCAGTAGTCCTCATTGTCCGCTATGTTCAGCGAGTCCGGTTTTAACCCAGGCTTTTTCAGACCCAGGCCAGCTGGCCTTGGTGAGTTCCCGATAGAACATCTCCATTGTCTCAGTGTGTGGGTGCACCCCTCATGGTTTTGAAAGTACTTGTAACATCTAATATTATTATACATCTATGACACAATATGGCACACTAAGATAGAAGCTTAAAGTATCCTAAAAGCCAGTAAATAACTCTCATAACTGTATATTGTCACAGTTAAAACAGAGATTGAAGTAGTTAATAGATGTTTAATTATAGATTTTTTTAAAAGATAGCTTTTATTTTAACTAATAACTTTTATCCATTGTGCCTCCTGGATTTTGATTTAAAAACTAATTCAGTTTTGTATATTTTTCCTTTGTGTTGATTATTTCATATCTGAACAAATCATAAACATACTTTGTTACATTTTAAAACAAATGTATGTCAGGAATTAATCCCAAGTCTGCAAGCATGCAGGTAGCTTCCTTTACCATGAAGTTGTACTCAGCCCTTTAAGAATACACAAAGTCAAACTTTTTCAGTTCCCTTTGAAGTTACAGATTCTAACTTTGAAACAAAATGCATTTATGGTCTTTAAATAACCCAAAAACCTGAAAGCACATTGCTCAATTCCAAGGAAGTATATGACATCTGCTTGAGAGGAACTAGCCAGTAGTGGAGAAACACCTCACTCTAGATTCCAGCAGAGAAAAGCAAAGAATTGGAAGGGGCGAATTCTTCCATTTTGATGGGAATAGTATTTCTAATCTCTTCTGTTACATGCCACATATAACTGCAGCCCAGAATCCTGTGTCCATTTTTGAGTGTGGGGCACCTGAGGGGCTGTAATGAGGAAAAGTCATCTGCTGTGGGCCAGGGATGGGAGTCCATTTGAATAGTCTTTCCAATAGAATTGGAAATATTGTCGAAGGAGAAGACCGTGAAGGGCGTTTCCAAGTTAAATAGAAGCAGTCAAGCACTGCAGTAAAGCTCAAAGGAAAGTTCATTGTTATGTCAGTGTCGATCCAACTGTGTTGCATCCTCAGACTGAAGAGTTGGAAAGACACAGAGTGGGGGAAGGGTATTATGATTTTAAAATAAAAAATTGGTCCCCTGGTTTTAGTTTTGTCTGTTAGTCATTCACTAGTGTTAGCCACAAAAAAAAATTGAATTACCCAGTCCTGTTGTAAAGTTGATCTTAGAGAAAGCTTACTAATGAGTAGTATCAAATGTACACTATAAACACAAAGTACTTTCTTTCACTTTAAGAAGTTATGTAAAGTTGGGAAAATCTTCCAATAGGGTGAGCTATGCAGAGCCCCAGGGAACAGGATATGGTTCATAAGAGCAGTGTCGAACAAATAAATGCGGAATGCAGACACCCAGAGAACCCGATGGATTTCAGAACCTTTTTGTGATGCATTTAAGTCTCTTGTTCTAAGGCAATAATGGAAACCACCTGTGAAATTAAAAAATGAAGTCTAGGGACATTGTTTTAAGTGATGACCCTCACCCATTCTACAAGTTGGCTTCAAATTGGAATTTGGTGATATTAATATAATCTAGTAGTTCTTCTATGTTGTTTATTTCCATTAAAATTCTAGCTCTAGTGAATGGATGCATTAAAGAAGAGAGACAAGTGACACTCTACCTAGGTCACATCTGAACATAAAAATTCTTTTATGAATTTATTAAACTTTGGTGATCCCTACTTGCAGAGTGTGTGCCCACCGGTGAGTATATCATTCTATGATTCTTCTCTGAGAAGCCCTCATCCATGCTCTGGGGAGTGTCCTTATTTCTTCCCTTAACACTAATGCTTAAGCCTATACTTTTATTATCAAACTCAATTTTACTGGATTAAAAGAGAAGTGGAAAAATATTTGTCACATGAAAACTAATAAGAAAAACTCACCTGGTTTCCATGAAGAATAAACCTAAAAAAATCAACAGCAGAAAAATACCATTGTTCTCATTGAATTCAACAGTCAAGCTCATGTTAAGAATTTTAATTTAAAACAACAGCAACATTTTCTGCCCCCCCAGTTTGACATTTGACCTGCTTTTTATGCAAAATTGGAAAACCTAACACAATCATAGCTCCTGTGTTAATCCATAAGGTTTATATAAATTAAGAAGCATGTTTTGATTAACTTTGTCTAACTTATAGTCATTATAGTTTGACTCAGGATCAAAGCATTAATTTCCTCTTTTTCTCTCTTCACCTCTCCCTCCCCCTTCTCTATACCCCTTCCTTTTCTCCTCTCCCCTATGAAGCACAGTTAATAAAAACTCAGAGAGAAATGGAGGTTCAACCTGAAGTTCAGAAAAGCAAAATAGTCACTGCCTCTTACCTCTACCTCAGTCCAAAATGGCAGTCCTGCTTCCAAAAATCTCAGAAGGAGACTGTGTCAGATAGTTGTCTCCTTTCATTTTATAATCCTCTCCAGGGCATCTGACGTCCCACCATAGGGAATGGGCTCCAACAATCTAGTTCATGCACCAGGGATAGATCCTGGTCCTACTGCCAAGGGCCTCTCAGATAGTCCAGGCTTCTCCACTGTCTCCCATATATGGAGGGCCTAGTTTGGCATGACTCCACAGCTGTTGGTCTAAAGTTTATGAGTTTCCACAAGGTTGGTTTAGCTATGTCTGTAGATATCTTTATCATAATCTTGACATCCCTTGTTCATATATTCCCTCCTCCCTCTCCATTGGGTTCCTGGAGCTCAGCTTGGTGTTTGGTAGTGGATCTCCGCATCCGGTTTCCTCAGTTACTGTATGCAGGTTCTATTATGATAGTGGGGGTATTCACCAATCTGATTATAGAAGAAGTCAAGTTTGGGTACCTTCTAAGGCGAGGAGTCTTACTGGGGTCTTCACTGTGGATTCTTGGTAATATCCCTAGCCGGGGTTTTCTCTAACCCCATAGTGGGTCTCTCTGTCAAGATTTGTCATTCATTGCTCTACCACTCCATCCCTCCCCCCTCGACCATCCCATTCCCTCATATTCTCATCCCCCATCCCCACCCTCCAGTTTATCCAAGAGATTTCATCTAATTCCTCTTCCCAGGATGATCCATGTGTCACTCTTGGGGTCTTCCTTGTTACCCATCTTCTCTGGAGCTGTAGATTGTAGTCTGGTTGTCCTTTGCTTTACTAATATCCACTTATGAGTGACTACATACCATGTTTGTCTTTCTGAGTCTGGGTTACCACACTCAGGATGTTGTTTTTCTAGTTCCATCCATTTACCTGCAAATTTCATCATTCATTGTTTTTGTTTGTTTGTTTGTTTTACAGCTGAATAATATTTATTGTGTAAATGTGCCATATTTTTTAAATTTATTCTTCAGTTGAATGACATCTAGGTCATTTCAGGTTCTGGATACTGCAAATAATGCTGCTATGAACATTGTTGAGCAAGTGCCCTTGTGGTATGGTTGAGTAAGTATCCTTTGGTTATATTTCCAGGAGAGGTATCAATAGGTCTTGACGTAGACTGATACCAATTTTCTGAGAAACTGACATACTGATTTCCAAAGTGGCTGAACAAGTATTCTCTCCCACCAGAAGTGGAGGAGTGTTCTCTGACTCCATTTCCTCTCCAACATAAGCTGTTCTCAGTATTTTTGAACTTAGTCATTCTATTAGTACACATAATATATCTTTCCACATGAAAATCAATCTATAGAATTAATTTTGACTAACATCAAAACATATTTAGAATAACAAATCTAGAACCTTTCCTCAAATATGCTATTCTAGAATCTCTACAAATACACACACAGTTTGAATTATTGAAAAGCTGAATATGATTTTAGTGGCTTTGGAGAAAAGACGAGACTAAAGGTCATGGAAGGGGTTGGGTGAAACAGGCAGCAGATCATGTCATTACTTTTGCTCTTTTGTTTTTGTCATAGAAATGATAGATTATGTTAAAGTATTATTTTAAAACAAACTCTTTCCTCCATGCCATAATCTTTCACCACAGATTTAAAAGAAACTAAAGACAGAAATAATTATAAGAAAATCATAAATGTTTGAGGAGCTTTTTGATCCAATTTAAACATTAAGTAAAGTTACATATGTATTGAAACAAGGCAGAATTATGCACAAATATTTTTAACTTTTATATTTTTATATTAGTCCAAATTAAGTTAGTAGAAATATCATGTGGATAAATGCAACTTTGATTTTGTTTACAGACATTCAGAGAACTTACACCTACAATGATACACTGAATTTTAAATATGAAGACATTTTCAGAGATGTATTTATATGATACATTGCATCAAATCTATAATCTGCATCATGTTTATTGCAGAGTGTGGTATAGGTCAAAGCTGCAGTTAAAAAATATGGAATCTGAATTGCTTCAAAATTGTAAGCATTTTGAGTGCTTCTGTAGCATTATTAAGTAGAAAACCTTCCACAACTGTTCTCCCCACCGTCCCATCTTGTCCATCCTTCCTTCCATTTATCTTCCAGTGTACCCAGTCTGGTCATGATTTTATGACCAGTTTGCTTCATTTTCTATGCTGAGCTCCAGTCCCAAAGACAGTGCATATGGATGCTTGTGGATATACAAACAGGAATTAAAAAATCAATCGGAAAAAAAAAAATCAAATCTTCTGACCCCATGCATTGTTCATAAGGATTAGTTGTTCAGATAAAGTAAGATCATCTCCCGAGGCAAAGAGGAAACACGAATTCTTCACTGGGAAGTGCCTTTGAACACTCATCATGAGAATGCTTCCTACTAAAGATCTAGTTACGAACAGCCATGCAGATCTCCTTTGCAGGATGTCTAGCTGATTTGATTTTACCTTTTCTCAACAGCTGAGCTTTCTAAAGTTCCTCCAAGAAGTAAGGATTGAGAATCAAGACAGACTCTAATGGTTGGTCCAAGGGACTCATTTACCTGTGATTCTCCTGCAGTCTAACAATATTAAAACACAGAATGATTTTAATACTTTAAGGAAAGGTCAACTGCATTTGGAAGAAACAACCACTATTTTTCTGCACCTGGGACAATTGGACAGAAAGGGACGAGTGCAGGTTTGAAAATGTAGCCTGAATTTATCATCCAATTGTTTGATCATTCTGACTATCTGGAAGTAACATTTCTTTTATGCCATATTCTATTATGAATAATTGGAACAAATTAATGTCTTCCTTGCTCACCAACTCTAATATGTCCACTCAAGCATAGATTAGTTCTCCCCTCCCTAGTCTAGTTTTATTTCGTAGACAGTTATACCTGGGACTCTTTTTGATAGCAAAGGCAACTGGCTTAACTTCTGTAGAAGAAAATTGCCTCTTTCATCTGTGTTGTAAGTACGGTACTTAAACCTGTTTATGATTGTGAATTAAGTTCCATATACTAAGCAAACAATATTTGAAAATGTTTGCATTGCAAATTTCAAATGCAGAACATTGTAACTTTGATTCTTCTATTCACTAATAGTCTATTCTATTGTAGGACTCTCTAAAGCCACACAATGAAGACAATATGGTAAAATTGTACATAACTGCTGTCACTAAACCTCATAAGGAGAGGCCAACGTGCAAAGAAGCTGCTCCAGTTTTCAGCAAATGCCTGAGTTGTACATAATTTATAACAATCACATGTATCAGTGAGAAACTCAGCCCTTGGACATAAGAAGATATAGTTATTTTTTTAAGTTATATTTTAAAGAATAACATCTGTTGGTTCAATTGATGTATTTTCCAGTGCATATATTCTTTGGGGTTGGATATGTTGTCACTGTCAGAGAAACTATAGAATACAAGTAGGGATCTGAACTCCCTGTTCACTTCCTTCATCTTACTATTGTGGAATTAACTTTGCAATGACTCTATTCACTAGATCCCTAATATTTTCTATTACATTTCTGAAGCTTTCAAAACTGTCATTGCCATGTTTTTCTTTTCTTCTTCAAACCTTTGGGTAAAACTAAGAATTTGAGCAATTGTTTAACTCCAGGGTGTGTGCAAACTGAAATCATTTAAAGGAATAAAATAGAGCATTGTCTAGTTTTCACAAACTTTAAGATTGCCAGTCATAAGAAGTTTAGAAACACATTCTGAATACTTTAATAATCATTTATTTGTTATAAAATTTTTGACCTCTTGACATAGGGAAATAATTTTAAAGGGAAAGGAGACTAAGAAAGTGCCTCTTTGTGCTGATCCAAGAAATTAATCTCATGATAGGAAACTTCTATTTTCCACACTTAGAATGATGTTCTCAGAGACTCAGTACCTTTATTCCAAGAAGAGCATTTTGTGTCCTTTTACCATGTTCAGCTCTAACTCTTTAGCATGTGGACTCAAAAAAAATTCTACAAAAAATGATATAATCCCAATTGTGGTACATATATTATTGTTTGAGCGTCTGCACTCTGAAGTGATGGACTCGTTCTTTGGGTGAGACTTAAACATCAACAAACATTACAGAAAAGGACAAATACTTTAAACTACAGGTTGTATGGATTGAGAATATGAGTCCCTGGTGGGGTACTTGATGACCACGTATGAGGCTTCGGGTTCAATCACCATCATCTAATAAAACAAGCAAGTTTTGGGACATAGTACAATTGCTCAGATTCTTGTGTAAATATAAATGGTCGCCCTTTCAGAATCAGAAGAGTCTTTGTAAGTTGACAAAGCCCCATCAGTTCCGGGAAACAAACACCATTAGCTACATTCATCTCATCTGTTTAGTGAGGCTCACATTACTATTGGGCTTCATGAATGCTTAGAGTATCAGATGCAGTTTCCTTCAATATACCATAGAGTCCTATTGAAGTTAGTATGTATTAGGTGCCAGAACCAAGGTTCAAAATAATATTAATGAGTGTCTCTACAATAATGAATATTTCCAATTTTTAAGTAGTCATAAAACCAAGAATGAGTTCCTATTTCACAGCAGATTTATGCCACAATAAAGACATCATAGTATGGCTGAGACTTACATCTCACTTGGTGTGGCCTTCATAAGATATTAGCTTATTAATGTATTTCAAGAAATATAATGTGTTTATTCAAGCAATTTACCAGATTTGAAAAATGTTTCAAATTAGTGATTTCATATAATAAATAGAATGTCATTACATAATATGTTGCTGTGCACAGTTGACCCAACCATTTTTAGCAGCAATTCACACTATCAAATGCCCTGTGTCTGCAAAGCAATGGTATTTTGTTATCTTTGGTTTTAAAATGGATTTGGCTGGAATTATTACAAAATTGGATATTAGATGAATAATATTGCCAATTTTAGTAGCTTGATATATATTGTTAAAGTGTTAACAGTAATCAAATAAACTTGGAGATATCACACACACACAAACACACACACACACACACACACACACAAAGGGGTGAATGAAAGTATTGAACTACTAAAGCACGAGAGGAACTCCACAGAGAGGAACTCCACAGTGAATTCTGAGTGCAGACCAACCATCTGCCTTCGTCTTGTGTGTCAGAGCCAAGCACTTGCTTATTTGTAACCAAATGTGTTAACAAGCTGAATCTCTGTTAGAAAATCTAAGACTCAGAGTGACAAATGATCTTTCAAGTGTGTCTATACCACCTGTTGACAGTTGTCATTTTGACAGTTACTTGTTTGTCTTTGTTTCTCAGCATTCTGTTAGGCTTAAGCAAGGACAGAAGTACACTGATTTTCGGTGATCCCCAGCCATGGATTGATACTTCCAAAATGTTCTCCTACTGTGCAATCTGCCCAAGACCTGGCTTCTAGTGTGTATTTCTTCTTAGGACTCAATTCTTCTTAGGACTGATTTATTTATTTTTTGTTATTATATATAACTATGGGATCTCATTGCTGAAAAGAATAAATACACCATACAGACATCAATGTAACTGCCTGGGCTACTTTTTTTTAATAGCCTTTCCTAACAGATGCCCTCCCTAGCTTCAGTCATATGAGTCTTCAAGATGCTCCAATCAACCTGAATTCCATCACCACTCTTTGCCTGTCTACTTTGTCTACCATTGCAGCCTCCCTTTTCCTATAGATCCCTCCAATTTTCTGCTACTCTAGACCTTCCCAGATGGAACTGTCTGCTCATGGTATCTCAAGTGTTACCTTTTCTGCCTATACCTCCATCTGCTTGCTTCAACCTTTCGTATTTCACCACATCAGACACAATTTCTGCCAGTGTGTTTACCTGTCCACTCTTACCTCTTCTCCACTGTTCCCTATGGGCAGTGAACACCACACCAATAGAACTTGTTAACTCTTCTCCAGCCTCAAAAGCATAGCATGGTGTGGTACACTAAAGATATCGACAATGTATTTTTAATTAACTCATGTTTAAATGCCATTGTATCTCAACATACTAGCCTTTGTATATTAGCTGCTTAGAGTCGATAAGGTAGTCTTATATTCTAAAGCTCTGTGTTAATCTCAGAACTGGGAACAAGCATGAGGGACACAAAACATTCAGAGGCTTCTGAAGCATGTACTACATGTGGTACACTCTGATTTTAGTGAGAAAACAGCAGGACTCCTGAGTAGACACAATTTTTAACTCTTCCAGAAGACTTGTTTACCCAAAGAAAATCAAGCATTACTTTCTCATTCTAAAAATAGCCACAGCTTTATTTTTACTGATCTAAAAACCTGTTTCCCATGGTGAGTTGTCATTGTCAAGACACACAGAATATTTGTCTCATAACTTTTGAAAATTATTCACACTTTCTAAATATTGGAAATAGCTTAAGTGTTTTTCTTCAAGTCATAACTATTTAAATAGAAGGACGTTTATAGAAACCAACACGTCAAAGGATAATCTAGTGGACATAGGTCACTGTTGCCTAAATACACTGTTGTTGCTTTGCGAAAATAGCACAGGTAAGATGAAGGATTGCAGGTTTCCAGCATCTAGGTTAAATTGGTATGAGTACTTGAACCAAAGATGGAGTGAACTGGCAAGAAGTCCCAAGAGAAATCCTCCCCACTCTAGTTAGTGTCTGTGTCACTGGGCTCCATCTTCCCTGCATTTATGCTTTCGCTAAGGCTGTTTTGCAGACATACTGATTTCAGTCGGATGTAAACACAATGTGCCACACAGACTCTAATGTTTTGTTAATAACCGACACGGAGAGACTAGCACAAGCCCCTTGAAGGGATTCATTCTAAATGGTGTTTACTCGTAGCATTCCCGTGCACTGTGACAAGTTGCTTAGAAGTCATTCTTCATTGTGGAAGTCTTGAAAGATAAATTGTTAGCATAGCATACCCTACTTAATATTTACTTTGCAGATCTATGTCTGATATTTCTAAAATAATTAGTAATAAATCAATTGCCTAGAATATTTTTTGTAACATGGCATTGCTTTTTCATTTGTGCCCTTTTCATTCTTTCTCAAGTACATATTTCATATTGAGTACAGCTAAAAATTATGATTATCACATTTTCTAAGCTTTAGATAAATTGGTAAAGATAGTATGAAAGAAGAAACAATTTAACTATGTAAGAGTTGGTGGCAAAGAGAAAACACTTTCAAAAAGTCAAGCTCTGTGTGTTGCCTGTATTATTGACATAGCTGCTTTGTCAGTTTATATATGTGCCTGTGTGCATGCACATATACTGTAAGTATTTATAAAATAAACTCCTTAACATAATCCATAATACTACAAGAATTAGTAATTGCACATTACTTTATACAAAGTAGCATTCTTAAAAGTCAGGTGTAAATCAGGTTTTATGCTCTTTAACGATTAAGCTATTTTTCCTACTGAATGACAGTATAATTTCAGGGCTATGTCTCCCAAAGAAAAATACTGTTTTTTTCCAGCTTGTAAAATGATAGGTCAAAATACAGCCTGTTTCTTCCCACCTTACATTTCAAAAGAAATTGCTATTTCACAGTAAAGCATTTCCTGTAACCCTTGAGCCAGAAACCATGTCTGCAAGGCCATATAGAACTAGATACCTGTAGAGTCGGGATCTAAGAAACAAGGAAAACCCTGCCAATCAGCTTTTATATCATCCTCTCTTCTTGATGATGCTGTGAGAATGTCTTATGGGGATCATCTCTGAAAGCCTTTTTCCTACAGCTTCACCTTGTTGTTTGGACGATTTAAGAAGCACATTAACTTAAAAATATTTCAGTGCCTCCTGGCTTTGGCATCGTGTAGGGAAATTTAGCATTATTAATTATAAACAGCAAGCGGTGTTAACATGTACATTTCCTGTGAGTGGTTATTGTTACATCTGCTGTCTCTCTGCAGAGTAATATCTGTTTGAAAAGTACATTTACTGACATCGGGGTGATGACTCATAAGGAGAGGCAGGAATGAGCCATGTTCCCCACATTATTGTGAATGATCTCATATTTTTATGATTGTGTTTTCTGAGGCCTGTGTTTTATCATGTCTGAAAACAGATCATTTCATGGAAAGTAGACCTGCCAGCAGAAATGTAGCTTCCAAGAGTTTGCTTGTGTTTCCCAAGAAATGGTAAAATGATCATTCTCGCGGTGGCATTTCAGTTGACACAGTTGCTTCTGTCCTTCATTTTGATGAAGCTATGAAGAATCAACGGTGATATTTTTGTATGAGTCTTTGTCACACATACTTACTTTGTTGGTGGTGTTATTTTTAAATTCCATGTTTTCTTAACTGTCATTTCCATTTGTAAAGGCAAGAATCAAACTTTTTTGCTTTTTCTTTCCTTTAAAGTAGTGTGTAAAGGGCCCAACAACACCTGTTTAAGTATAGGTAATTTAAGAAGGCTAAGAACATGCTACACTTTACCATCCTACATACATTTGTCCAACACTGTTGGATTTTTTTTTCTGAGGGCAATGTAGCATCTCACTGTATAGTAAATTTGACCATGGTTATAATCCTTGTATTATATAAACCCTCTAAGTAACTGCTTCTCCAAGATATCTCCCACACACCTAGAGTTTAGAAAGAAGCAAATCTATTAGCGCTGGTGGTGGCTGACCATACAAAGTGATTTATTGCTCTAACATTGTTCCAAGCTACGTTCTGGCGCCCAAACCACTGGGGCTAACCCATGTGTCCTGCCACATACTTTGGGTGTGGGTGCTTGTTTACCCGCCTGGGGATAGGAGGAAAGCAGTTTCTCAACTATATACAGGCAGCTCAGCATTTCCTGCCTGGGCTGGATCACTTCTGCTAGGTGTGCACAGGAAGGATAGCATGGCAGAATCCAGGCACCATACACAGAGACTTTTCCAGATCATGTAGCACATGCTTGGTAGATTTAGCTTTTAGACAAAAAGGGTTTATGTGCTATCTGCTGCTTCCCAGAGTTGAGGTGGTGAGCATGGCTCCAACCCAGTGGTCCCAGAGCTGACAGTGAACAGACCTCCAGCATGTTAAAAGACCAAGAGAGGCAGAGTCAGCATCCAGGGTTACTGTGACCAAGCTGCTTACCATTTTAAGAGTGCACCTGGTCAGAAAAAAGCTGCAGATATGCAATAAAGACAGATCCACACACACACACAAAAAAACCTTCTGAATAGGTCATACTGTGTTTAAAAAATGTAAATAGGCTTGGGAGAGAGAGAAAAAAGAATATAGACAGTTATGAAAAGAAATAAATAGTTTTAAAAGATAAAGTATGTAAAGAGATAATAAAAGTAATGCCAAAAAGTCATATAAAAATGAAAAATACAAAGATAATCTGGATTATGTATACTATTGTGCTTTCTTTTAACTTTTTGACTTTAATGAGCTAACTGCAGAGAAATATTTGATTGGGGGGGAAGCTAAGATAAACCAACATATATATTTTGAAGGTATCTTGGCTTCAAAATTTGAGTCTAAGGATATTTTATTTGGAAAAGAGATTCTGCTTTTATTTCTGCAGAAATTATAATTCTTGCTTGATACCTGTTTTGTTATATGTGATTTTACTATGTAAAGTTAAAACCTTCCTTTTAATTTAGACAGAAAAGGGGAGGTGATGTGGGATTCTCCTATGTATGCTGTGAATATGTTTTGTTACCATTGGCGAATAAAGAAGCTTCTTTGAGCTATGGCAAGGCAGGATAAATCCATGTAGGAATTCTGAATAGAGATATATAAAGAGAGTAGGCAGAGTCAGGGAGACACAATGTAACTGCCAAAGACAAAAACCTTACCAGTAAGCCACAGTCTCATGGCAATACACAGATTACTAGAAATGTGTTTATTTAAGATGTAGACGTTAGTTAGTAAGAATCCAGACCTAATATAACAACTTTGATGACTGTTCTTTGTAGATCATTTCAGTTAATTCAGTTAACAGTAATTTCACTTGTAAATGAGTAAGTTTATTAAACACGTAGCTGGACAAAGGTAAAGAAAAAACAGCAAGCAACAGACAGAGAACATCATCAGTTGGTGTGTGCTCAACAACCAGCATAAGTTACACAGCCGCTGGCTGGATTTCTCTATTGAGAGTCTTGGGTGGGGCAGAAATTTTGTGTTTGGTGGAGCTTCCATGTCAGAGACTAAGTGGCAGATAGATTAACATCAAGTCCATCCCCAAAGCTTACAATCCTTTACCCAAGATCAGGTGGGAGCTCTGCTTCAACAGTTTAGGAGTTCCCAACTCAGAGTGTTCAGGCAGACATACTTCTGAACAAATACCAAGTGATTCATGCTATTTTTATGTCATAATAAAGATTGTTTGGTTGGTGTTCCTAACCTGTCTGTACTGATTTCATTGCATATAAAATCCTTAGTTGTGTGTAGAAGTAAGTCACATATTAATATATCACTTAAAGGGTCCTTTCTGGCTAATAGTTTGCCTTGGTTTATTTTTACAGATTTATGTCTCAACCCTAACTCTATAAAAACGTTTGCTCATTTTCAGCCACTCTCTAATACTCAGAACACTTTTCTTAAGTTACATTGTATTTTATTTCCATTGTGTGTCCAAATGGCTTCCCCAGAGACTTTCAGATAAAAGTTTGAATTGTGGTTTTAAAAAGAGAGATGGCTGTAGAAGTGGCCCAGAAGATAAGAGCAATGGCTATTCTTGTAAAGGACCTGAGTTTGGTTCTCAATACCCACATCTGGCAGCTCTCAAGTACCTGCAGTTCTTTTTTAAAAAAATTAAATTAAATTAAAGTTGTTTGTGTGTGTGTGTGTGTGTGTGTGTGTGTGTGTGTGTGTGTTTGAGACAGGGTCTCTCTTTTTTGTTTTGGAGCAAGTCCTGGAACAAGCTCTTGTAGACCAGGCTGACCTCGAACTCATAGAGATCTACCTACCTCTGTCCCCCAGTGCTGGGATTAAAGGCATGTGCCACCACCACCCAGCTAATTTTATTTTTTTAAAAAGAAAACAAACTATCTTTCTTCATTTTACATACCAATCCCAGTTCTCACTCTCCCCTCTTCCCATTACTTCCACATTCCCTCCACCCCCACTCCCACCCACTCCTCAGAGAGGGTAAGGCACATTGCTTGAGGCCCTCCCTACTATATCTAGGCTGGGTATCTGTCCAAAAAGAATGGATTCCAAAAAAGCTAGTAGAAGCAGTAGGGATTAATCCTGATGCCACTCCCAGTGGCCTTGCAGTCTACCCCAGCAATGCAACTGTCACCCACATTCAGAGGATTAAGTTTGGTCTTATGCTGGTTTCTTCCCTGTCCAACTGGAGTTGGTGAGCTCCCATTAGTACAGATAAATTGTTTGAGTGGGTGACCCCATCATGGTCTTGACCTTCTTGCTCATATTTCCACTTCTCCCACTCTTTGCCTGGACTTTGGGAGCTCAGTCCAGTGCTCTGCTGAAGATCTCTGCCTCTGTTTCCATCAGTTGCTGGATGAAGGTACTATGGTGACATTTAAGATAGTCATCAATTTGACTACAGGGCAAGGCCAGTTCAGGCACCCTCTCCACTATTGCTCAGGTGTTTGAGGAGCCTTCTCGTTCATTTCTGGATGCTCAAATCTGAAATAATGACACAAATTAATTAAAATAGCCAATAGGTTAAGCGTATTGCTAGCTAACTCTTATATCTTAAATTAACCCATTTTTATTATTTTGTGTATCATCACATAGCTGTGGCTTACTGGCAAGATTCCAGCATGTCTGTCTCTCATGGCGGCTACATGGCATCTTACTGACTCACTTACTCTTTACATATATATCTCTTCCAGCCTGGATATTTTCTGCTAAGCCATTGGTCAAAAACAGCTTTTTATTAATACATATACATAAGGACATCCCACAAAAGTTAGGGTCTTAGCTGGGGTCATCTTGTAGATTCCTGTGAGTTTTTCTAGTGCTAAGTTTTTTGCTAGTTCCATAATGTCTCCCTTAATCAAAATATTTCTTTCCATACTCACCATTTCTGTCCATCTTCCATCTCAACTATCCTGTTCCCTCAAGTTCTCCTCTCCCCTCCCCTCCCCCCTTTTTCCTCTTCCCTTTCTGGCCCCCCTTCTCTCCCCACCCCCATGCTCCCAATTTTGTCAGGAGATCTTGTCTATCTCCCCTTCCCAGGGGGATCTATACATTTTTTTTAGGGTTCACATTGTTACTTAGTTTTTCTAGGATTGTGTGTGGGCTATAGGCTCATTATTCTTTGCTTTACAGCTAATATCCACTTATGAGTGTGTACATACCATATTCATCTTTCTGGGTTTCCTCACTCAGGATAGTTTTTTTTTTTTCTGGTTCCATTAATGTGCATGCAAATTTCAAGATGTAATTGTTTTTTAACACTGAGTAGTACTCCATTGTGTAAATGTACCAAATTTTCTTTATCCATTCTTCAGTGGAGGGATGTCTAGGTTTTTTTCCAGGCTCTGGCTATTAAAAACATCGAGCGAGTATGAATTTAGGATGCCTTGAAATACCCCGGACTAGTTCTGTTTAGAATTCTCAAGATCATCAAAAACTGGGAAAGCCTAAAAAAAATCTGTCAAGCTAAAAAGAGTTTGAGACAAAACAGCTACATTTTGAAGGATGTGGGTCAGATTTTGAAACTGTTAAAAAAAACAGTGCTAAGTTAAATTAACTAAATCTGAATTCACTGTGGACATTTGTTCATAATAATATTACCTATTTCCCTTGATAATTATACAGATCATTTTTCTGTAAACATAAAATGCATTATACAAATGAAATCTAATTGTGAATAGGAAAATATGTATAAGGCAACATTACTTCTTCTATTGCACATTTCTACAAACAGAAGACAGAATGTAATTATGCTCGAGTTCAACATTGAAGGATTTGAGATATAAAAGACACTAGCCTCCTAGTGCAACTGAATACTGGAGAATTGTCTCTGTTCACAAGATAATTGATCCCTCATTCTGAGCAGTCGTTTTCGGACGGAACTTAGGAAATGCCAGCCAGCATAGGCTTTCCCCTAGTGGATAAACATAGATCTTTTCCTGTGTAGAGAAACTGCTATCTTCTGCTCACCTTCAAAATATCTTAAACAATGTATTTGTGTGAGATTTATTTTAAAACTTGGTCCTGGTAATCCATCCACAAATCTGAAAATTTACATTGGATGATTCCAAGTTCTATTTTATTTTTCAATATTTTTAATATCAGGTTGCACCGAGCCATATGAATGAACAACTATGTCAGACCTGGACACAGCTTAGGCTGATAACCAGGATCCTAGTTCTTGTGATGTAGAGAGCAGAGACCCAAGTTCCAGGACAGAATGGGCTACATAGCAAGGTGCTGTATCAGTGACTAAGTACCAAAACTGTCATATCTGATAATAATGTTGTTATAGGTGTATTTTGTATAAGTTACATTCTTATGCATGCATTTATGTGTCAATTCTGCTTTTAAGTATTCCTGTGATATGGATAATATTTTATCTTCATTTTGAATATGAAAGGAAAAAGATACAGTCACATCACTTTACATAGACAATGTGATAGTACCAAATCCATCACATGCAGTCACGTGCAGAGCTAAGGTTTAATTATCGTATGATAAATTAGCCAGGGAGAAAATTAGTAGAAAACACGCTAAAATGACAAAGCGCATTAAAATATGATTTTAATGTGTTTATAGTAACGTTATTGGCCTAAATAATCAAAAACAGGCCTGAGAATGTAGTTCAGTTGGTGGCGTGCTTGCCTAGAAGTCATGACACTGGGTCCAAATCCCAACATCCCATAAGCAAACCAGTTATGGTTGTATGTATCTATACTCTCAGCATTCAGGAGGAGGAGGCAGGAGGATCAGATGTTCAGTGTTCATCCTGGGCAACATGAAATTCTGTCTTACAATAATAAAACACATGTTGAGAAGTAGTAGAAAGCTATTTTATTTCAAGGTGCCTCTGAGTAATAATTTAGGTTAAGTTATTGGATTAAGTGTGACATTTAAGTTGAAAGAGAAGAGAGGAGCATTATTTCCTTAATAACCCACTAGCCATTCATGGGCTGGTGCTCCTGTGCTAGGCCAGACATCCCATGTGCAGAAAATAGCCAGGACACTGGCCCCAGTAAAAGAAGAAATTAAAGAAAGAAAAACTGAATATCATCTAAATATTATTTATTTCATGATTAGATATCATCTGTGCTTTAATTATAAATGAAGTCATTTAATGAACACTTAGAATCATATTAATAAATTAATATATCAAAAGCATTTGAATGTACTTTGCACAATTGAATAAATTTGCCTTTTTCTCTATTATCGTCTTTGTCTTCCTTCCCTAATGAGCTTTCATTGATATTAAATGGCAGCTGAAGTGAATAGTAGAACCATCAAAATATAGTTTTAAAAAATGTAAGTTTAATGTGTTTTTAAGTACATAAACATTTTGGTATTTACAAATTTTTTTTAAATTTTATTTTATTGATAAATTAGTCTCCTTTTCTTCCTTTATTTATTTATAGCTATTTAAATGCAAGTCATTATGTTCTACCATTTATTGCATATTAGTTAATATTTTTAGAATATTTGGAACTGGAGTTCACTGGCACTGTCTCAAAGGAAATATTTGAAAACAACAATCTTCTCCACCAATAGAATGTTTATTGCAGCAGTCAAATATTTTTTTATGATTAAGAAGCTAAATTAACTGCTTATATTTGAAAGGATTCTTAGGCTTAATTGGGAATGGAAAGACACAAATTAAGCTATGTCCTCAGTGAGATACTTACAGTCTCATTGTTATAACGCAGCCTTCCTTTTTACCCTCCAAAAGTTGGCTTGATTTCCCTTCACTAGGGAATAAGATTGGATTATTTCCCAAGTATTGGCAATTGCATTAAAATCTTTAAATTGTTAAGTTACTATTTTAATGATGTTTAAAAATGATGCAAAGAAATTAGAGGTTTATAATCGCCATAGCATACATAAATCTTAGGACTGAGCTACACTAAATCTTCTATCTTAACTGACTGACAGCAAATCTGATTTATTTCGGAGTACAAATACACGGAAGGGCGATTGAAATCCGTCTGAGCATCTCTTAAAAGGCAGCGCTTTTCAGCCACTTGAAAGTATTTTTATCACGTCTAGAATAACTCTGAATATAAAGTATGCGACAAAATATTAAAAGTCAGTGAAAATGTATGTGAAGCGGTGTTTGCAAATTTTGATAACTGACTTTAATTCTTGTTACTTCCTTTTTAAAGTTCCTTTTAAATTAGGTATTAGATTAGGTTAAATTAGATATTAGACTAAAAAGGGGGGAGGGAGGAAGAGAACATGAGGGAACGGGATGGTCGAGACGCGGCAAAGGACAGAGAGGGAGAGCAAGGAAAGAGATATCCTGGTTGTGGGAGCCATTATGGGACTAGCGTGAAAACTGGCACCAGGGAAATTCCTAGGAATCCTAGGATGACCCTAGCTAAGACCTGAAACAGTAGTGGAGAGGTTGCCTGAACTGGCCTTCCCCTGGAATCAGATTGATTACTACCTTAATTGTCATCATAAAACTTTCATTCACAGCTAAGCACTGGGCTGAGTTTCCGGAGACCAGTCGAAAGGGAGGATCAATAATATGAGCAAAGGGGCTGGGAAAACCCACAGAAACAGCTGAACTGAGCTAGTGGGAGTTCATTGCCTCTAGACTGATAATGGAGGAACCTGCATAGGGCCAAACTAGGGCCTCTGATGTGGATGACAGTACTGAGGCTTGGACATTCTGTGGGGCTACTGGCAGTGGGACCAGGATTTATCCCCTTGTGCTTGGACTAACTTTTGGAAGCCCATTTTCTTTGGAGGGATATCTTATTCAATCTAAATATAGAGGGGAGGGCCTTGGTCCCTCCTCAAAGTGATGTGTCAGACTTTGTTGATTCCCCATGGGAAGCCTCACCCTCTATTGAGGTGTGGATAGGGGGAAGATGGGGGGAGCTGAAGGAGGGGAGGGAGTGAGAACTGAGATAGGTATGTAAAATTTTCATGGTTTTAAAAAGTAAATAAATAAACTTCTAAAAAGCTCTTTAAGTGAGAAAGACCAGATATTGGACTAGGAAATAAGGATTAGAAAATGCTGGTTGCATCTACTCGTTTCAGGCTATATTGTCATTACTCTGTTTAAGCTTGATAGGCAAATTTAGCTTAAAGTCAGGGCTGAGAGGTGGCTTCACCAGCCGTGCTGTGCTTAGCTGATTAACACGTGCTCACAACTACAACTGTGAAAGTTAAAACTATTTCGAACCATCCACAACGGCAACTCTCAGAAACGCTAGGAGCGTCGGCGACTTTGAGTCTTGTGGTCTCTTCTTTGTTTGTATGCCCTTGTACTCTTTCCAGATCTGAGATTTTCTCCTTTTATATCTCCGTGCAGGTCTTCGGAGTGTTGACTTGTTTGGGAAATGTCTCATTAAACACGAGTATTTACAAGTTGAATTCAAGATTATTTACCTTTCCCTCAAAAGGTGTAATTACCATTTCTATAGTCAGCTAATATCTTGTGACCGGACTGAAAATTGCACATTTGTAAACGACTGTGATTGTTTCCATGGATCCCTTCACAGAAGCGCCTCTCCAGAGGAGAAGACTGGCTCTGTGACCTGGACTAAGGAACTGTAAACACTGTATTGTCAACAGTCACTGAAAGAAAAGACAATGACCAGATGAGGGGATTGTAAGAAGGAGATTAGCAATGTGACTCCTACTTACAAACTAATGGGCTTATTGTTAAATCTCCAGATAGCTTCCATTTTCATACAGACCTTAAAATACAGCAAAGACACAGTGTGATGTATTGTGTTCCAGTAATATTGGTGAAAGTGTGGACTGTCGTGTTGCCAGCTCCGGGTGGCATAATGTTGTGTTTCAAATATTAATCAGATATTTGCCCAATTTATACTTCTGTGCTTCAGAAACGAGCTCTTTGCCAGGATTTTCCTGCCTCAAAATGTGCCAAGATGTTATAATTTAGCACACCCCTCTAGAGGACACGGGGTCTTTGTTTGAAATATTGGAAGAAAGATCATCTGTCATTATATTTACAGAGTTGAACATCAAAGTAGCTACTTTAAGAGGGACAGTTATTGAAGTGAATGAATTAGAAGAAGCACAGTTACAGAAAAGAAAATATTTCCTTGCTTTTCTTATTCTCCCCAAAGGTCATTTTGATTTTTTTCCCCTTGTACTGTGCAATGATTGCATCTTCCTTTCTTAAGAAGAACAGGTTCAGTGAATCAATTAATTAAATTTCCCTTATGAAGCCCTGATTTAACAGTGGGAAAGGTTTTATTTCTCTTTAAAGATGCATGCTAATAGAAGGACTGCTTACTCCCTGCAAGGTTATATTTAGACACTTGGCAGGATGGCAGTGCTCGCGCCCAGTGTTCCATGCCCTGTGCATGGAACTTTGTGATCAAGGTTATTCTGCAGTATGACAGGAAAGTTATGCTCCCATTCCAATCTCTGCCACCCTGTTTAATGAAACAAATCATCCCAAATCCCTCCATAGGAGACAACAGAGCCAGAAGGAACACTCTTTTCCAGTAGGAAAAGCAGCTGGAGAGAAGATAGAAATAGGAGACCAGGATTGAGAAATGCATTAGAGAAGAAAATACACTTTATTCTTGCAGAAATTTTCTCTTTCCTATTCGTTTTTACTTCTGATTACAAGCAGTATTCTAGAACTTAAGACTTTTAATTTTTTAAAGATTGGATCCTGTGCTTAACACAAGGAAAATAATAACACAATATGTATGTAGTGGTTTAATTAAAATAAAACAGGGACAGACATAGTAAGTAAGATTCTAAGCAAAGAAAAGACCACAGGACTTAATAAACGCAACCATGTGTGCATGCATATGTGTGAGAGTACTGTGTGTTTTTGTGAATATGTGTGAGAGTTGTATGTGTTTGTGAGTGTGAGTGTATGAGAGTGTGTTGAGGGTGTGTAGGTTTGTGTTTGTGAATGTGTGAGTCACTTGTGATTATAGTTGTATGTAATCCTCCTTCCTACCCTCTCTTCTACCTTCTGTGTCTGACTGCAATAAGGGAGAACACAACCTTCTAAATGCTGACCTTAATAAATGTTCTTGCCCTTCACCTCGCAGACATTAAGTACAGGTGACCGCTCTGTGCCTAAGGTCCTCAGTTAAGTTATTGCCACGAGTGAGGATCAGGAACTACTTCAGAGGCACTTCAGTGCCCTTGGGAAGTATCCCCAACGCAGAGCTTCAGCTGAAGCAGATGAGAAACCAAGTCAGACACCGAGAAAGGGAAAGGAAGAAAGCTCCACTCCGCAGACTCCTCTCCCTCGGTTTCTCCTCTCATCCCCTTCACTCCAATCTCTCTTCTTTTCCAGGTCTTCTTACTAATTTTTCTTTTCATTTTTCTCTCAGTCTGCTTTCCCCTCTTCCCCCTCCTTCTTTTTCCCCTTCCCCTCCTCCCTCTTCCTCTCTTCCTCTCCCTCTCTTCCCCATATTCCCCCTCTCTTTCCCCTACTCTTCTTCCCCCTCTCCCTTTCTCTCCCTCTTTCTCTAAGTCTTCTTCCTGTTTCTCCTCTTTCTCTTCTCAGTCACTTGACTCCTCCAGCTGACCCCTCTCCTTCTTCCCCCTGCTTTTCTTCTTCTTCCTTCTTCTTCTTCTTCTTCTTCTTCTTCTTCTTCTTCTTCTTCTTCTTCTTCTTCTTCTTCTTCTTCTTCTTCTTCTTCTCCTCCTCCTCCT
>NW_026067892.1:9687206-9727867 GCF_014885135.2 Alexandromys fortis | reverse complement strand
AACTTTATGGATAGGCTTGCTAGATCCCAACCCCCATGATGTCTGCTGCATAAGAAGGTACTAAAAAGTATAGTTCAACAGGTGCAGAGAACTGATTAGCTATATTTGGTCACTAGATGAAATAAAGGGTTAGGAAGGGCCATGATAGCGATAATGAGACAGAAACTTTCTATTCATAAGATGAAACCACTTGCCTGAGGTTTACATTCCCAAGGACAAGGTTTCCTCTTCTAAGGATGCTTTATGTCTAACACCTGTTCCTGATAATATACTTTTCTTAAATATTGCTGATGTGACTAAAAGAAGCTTTCATACTGTGCCAACTGATAATACATGACCTTCTGATTTGTTCTTTGTTTGAATACTATATAATGAAAACATGAATTCAGTAAAATCGCAGCAGATTCCAACCACTCTCTTGTGTGTTGTGTCTGTCTGTCATTCGCCGACCTTGTGCCTTCCTGTTACCAAGACCCTGCTTCTCCCACGGTCTGAGTGGCTCCCCTGAGCCGGTCCGTGGCATGTACCTCTCATGAAGATCCCAAGTATGGTGGCTAAAAAGGAAGTAACAGCAAATTTCAGTTCATGTATCTGAATTAAAAAAAAAAAACCTGCAGTTTTGATTTTGTTTTATTTCTTCTCTTGTTGCTAAAACTGAATTTTCAAATGAATTTGAAGTGATAAAAATACTTAGAGTTAATTCAAATTGCCCCTTATTTGGGAATGTACTGGCTGCCATGTATGCCAGTGTTGTTACAGCTATTAGTGATTCAAGCTTAGAGGAACAAGAATACAAATAATCTGAGTGTGCTTTAACAATATAGATCCAGTCTCATGTATGAAAATAATTGCCTATATTTTGTAGGTCTTAACATTAAAAAGATATTATTTTAATAGGTTCTGATCACTGTGTCATAGTTTAGCTTTTCCAATTCCATCATCGTGTGTGTGTGTGTGTGTGTGTGTGTGTGTGTTACCATGTTTGAATTTAGGGACTGAACAGGCTGGTCAAGCATTTTTTATGATTGCACAACATATATCAGCCCAGTAGTGTATTTCTTCTGATCAATGTGTTAAAAGGGTTACACGTCCTAAAAAAAAAAAAAAAAAAAAAAAAAAAAAAAAAAAAAAACCTGTTTTGAGGGTTTTATTTAAATTTTTGACTTTGAATTTTATTATTTATTTGTGTCCTTTTTATTCTGTGTGATTAGTCTTCATTGCCTACTTGATAGGACTGAGAGATGCCTGAAAGATAATACACCCACTTCTAGGTGTGTGCCTTAGGGTACTTCCAGGGAGGATTGATTAAGGGAGAATGCCTATAGTGCAAGTGGCGCCATCTGGTAGAGCAGGATCTGAGATAAAATTGTGGAGGGAAAATGGAAAGTTTGCTTACACAGGCGTTCCCTGCCTCAGCTTCCTCTCCACCTTGGTGTGAGCTGCTGTTCTGCAACATACCCTTCTTGCTGTGATGGATTAAAACCATGATTAAGAGGAAGCCCTTCCTCTTTCAAATTACTTTGGTTGGGTGTTTGATTGTAGTCATGAAAAAAAAAAAAAAAACTAAGTACTCTATTGTAAACATGATATTCAGGAGACACCCGTCCTGTTTTTGACTTGATGTCTAGTTTGATGATTCTCGTAGAATAAACATGAATGTCATTAGTCTCAAGTGATCACTTTCAAAATTTAGTTTGTTCACCTACGTCTCTGGACTATCAACATGTATCACTTAGATTTATCTTTTAAAAGCTCTCCCCTGGTTTCTAAGGAGAAGGGTAATACCTAAGGTTGAAATATGTATAAATATATAAAATGAGAAATATTGGAGAGTATCTTTATGATTTAACTCGTCTTACCTGTTTCTATGGATGAATGGAACAATGAGAAGGCCGATTACATTTATTACTAGTCATTCAGAGTGAAGTAGCAGTTTTCTTTTTTTTTGGACTAAATTTTTATACAAAGAGATATAGAAGTTGGGAAATTCCAAGATGCTTCTGAAAAATAATATATAGTGAGGATACTTTGAAGAAGAAACATTTTGACCACAGACACTTCAGTAGAGAAAATCTAGCACAAGACCATCTGAAAATACTGTAGCCCTGCTTGGTAATTTGTTTATTTTCACACATTATTATTTTAAATACATTTTCAACAAATTCCTGCATTGTTATCGTTTGAGGCAAACATTTTTCTGGCTCACAATGTCACGATGTCTGGAAAAGTAGAGTTAAGCAAAAATATTTTCTACTTTTATTGCTTTGTAGATTAACTTATCTGAATTACAGCTTTGTTGTCTTTAAGTACCCATATTAATTTTTCTAATATTACTATCAATTAAGTTTTGGCACAACTGCTTGATAAGAATATCAGGTCATTTGCTTTACAGGGGTTCTCTGCCCTGTGGAACAAGAATACAAATAACCTGAGTATGCTTTAACAATATAGACCCAGTCTCATGTATGAAAACAATTGCCTATATTTTGTAGGTCTTAACATTAAAAAGATATTATTTTAATAGGTTCTGATCACTGTATCATATTTTAGCTTTTCCAATTCCATCTTCATGTGTGTGTGTGTTACCATGTTTGAATTTAGGGACTGAACAGGCTGGTCAAGCATTTTTATGATTGAACAACATATATCAGCCCAGTAGTGTATTTCTGATCAATGTGTTAAAAGGGTCAAAAGAGAAAATATAGTTGTTTTAAAAGTAAACTTGTAATTGGCCATTTCTTAATGTAATGGAAATTATTGTGATGAAAATGGTGTGAATTGAATGGACATGCTAAGGACAGAACATAGGAATTAATTGCAATTATCAGATAAGTGTTGCATAGCTCAGGACCTGGATCAGACATCTCAGTTTTCCTTAACCTGCCTTTCATACTTACATTTTTTTTGAAAAGTGATAAAAAAAAGATGCAGGTTATGTTCTTTTCATTAGGAAACTTTTTATGTGATCATAAGACTATAGGGTATAATTAGATTAAATGACAGAGGAAATCCTAGGGGATAGATTTTATACCAGCATAGATATACCTAGACTTTTTTTTCCCTTTTAATGTTGGCTTTCTTGATTAGAACAGCAGGGGTTCCCGTGAAGAATGATTCAAAGTTTATTAGTGTAAATTATATTCCACATTTAGAATACTTTCAAAAACAAAGTCATGAATATGCATTCTTGGCCTGTGGCTGCAGATTTTCTCCCTCTGCTCTCCGGTCGCAGACGCTTTCCAGGTGCCCAATATGTGCAGTGCCCTGTGCCAGATTGTACGGAGGCACACACCAAAAATAATGTCATTAGGATGAGTTGGAAGATGAGCTTGCAAGTGGAATTCTTTTCCCGTGATCACCTGCAGAAACATTCTGAACCACCAGCTTGCACAAGGTATCTGAAGCTATACAGAATACGACAAGAAGCATTCAACTTCTTTGGAGATCTTATTAAGTTAATTTATGTCAGAATGATTTATTATCTGCTTTGAGAATTTTTATCAACTTAATATGTATTGAAGAAGACAGGAGTAGGACACTGGTATGCTTGATAGAATTGTATAGTAATTGAAAGATGGTGGTGGTGGTGGTGATGATGACGGGGGAATAGCTGTAATTGGTGATTAGTGAGGATAATAATAGCGATGTTATTTCTGAAGATGATAATGTTGATGATGGTGACGATAATGATAGTGGTGGTAGTTATTGGTGATGATGGTAATGATGGAGGTGGTGAAGACAGTGATTGGTGGTGATGATAATAATGACTGCAGCGATGATGCTGATGATATGATGGTGGTGACTATGATTCGTGTTGGTGAAGATGATGACAGTGATGATGACGACTTAAGTAAAACAATTATTTGATTTTGGTTATTTCTTTTATTTTTGAAGCAGGAGTTTATTCCATGGTGAGAAGCCTATGGATTGCTCATTCTGTATATTACACTGAACCTCATAAAACACCAATAAAACTTTCATGAAAGTAAGCATGGAAGATAAATAGGGATAGGTCTTCTCACCTATTAGAGGCACGAAGAATGAATCATAATATGTGCCAAAGGCAAAATGTCAGGCCGTTGGTCACGTTGGTCATGTGCTAAATTACACACACACACACACACACACAAATTAACTGTTGAAATGAAAGGTTTCTTTTGGCTCACCATTTTAGAGCTCAATCCACAATCAGTTGCCTTCCTGGCATCTTAAAATTAGAGTAAATAGTACATCAATAAATATAAAAATGAGTGAGTGACTTGAGAGAGAAGGAATGCTATTGGGTCTTATTGGAGGAGTAGTTAACTAAGAATACCTCCAAGTTCTTTCGAGGGAACAAGTATATGTAAAGATGACCTACTCAGACAGGAAAATAAAAGGACAGGTGCAGAAAGAAGGACTGCAGGGATATTAGGGGTTATGGGGGGGGGGTCTGAGCTCGTTCCTAAGACTGAGACTTGAACAACCAGGAAAGACAGAAGACCAAAGATCAGAGAAGAGGAAAGTTACCCCCCAGCGTGTGAGAGGCCTAAGTACGGACCCTCCCCTCTTCCCATTGGTTCTGTTTAGGTACTAGCCCCAGTGGTCTACTTTTTCTCAGGTAAGCTACCTTCGTCTTCCTTATCAATCGATGTTCCTCCAGCCCTCTTTCTGGGCTGGTTATGGAGATAACAGCTAGAGATCTAAGCTAGGAGATACCCAGAGCAAAAAATTGCAGCGTTCTCAATTGTTGCTGAGTTAAAGTCAGTGTTACAGATGTGAGAGAAGTTGGCCATTGCCTCAACCTAAGATGAAAACAGAGGTCCAAGAGATCTTCAGAGATCAGGCCACAGATCTTCAGAGAGGTTACAGACTGAGGGGAACAGAAAACACCAGCCAAAGAGACAAAGGATAAAATGACAAACACTACTAGTATGGACACAGGACTCCATCAAGAAGAGTAGGAGGTGCTAAGAGCTGGGAGTGCACCATACCCTTGCCCCATGCCTCAGCCTTCCTCTCCTCCCACATTGGTCCTACCCAGGGCAATGTTCCCGTGGTAGGCTCTTTCCTTACGAGTTTCTTGGTTTCTAATAGTTCTAGTGTCCTGATGGGAAGGCAACCTAGGGACCAGGCAATAGCATTTCTTAAAGGGATCCTCCCTGTTACCCAGGTCAACCCCACATTCTACTGATTTCTCTGCAAAAGAGGTTTCCATAATTCCTCCACCGGCACAGCCTGACTGACATTAACTCCCCTCAGGCTCCACCACCTAAGCCTCTGGCCACTGCCCAGCTCTGTTGCAGTCTCAGGGCTTTTCGGGGTCACTCTAATCAACAACAGGAAATGGGCTGGTCTTATCCACTATATTTCTCATAGATCATTAAAACACCATCAAAGGAAGCTTTATGATGCCTATAATCATATGCAATTTCTTAGATTTGCCTGTTATTTTTTCCTTTCATAAAGCTCACGATACTTCCTTTTTCCTTAATATTTTTTAATAAATTAAACCTGTATTATGATTATGACCCATGAGTGTACTATACATTCATCATTCCCATCTGACTTCCTCTGTATACCTCTTCTTCTGAGCCCTTTTCTTCAGCCTGTAGGTTTGGTAAGGAAGAAATTGATGTAGCTCAAATTTTCTAGGAACAGAACTTGTGGACTATACTTATAAAGATTGTCTATTACTTCAAAAACACTTCATTACAGTTTATTATAGCTAAGTTTTTGGAAAGTAATTTTTTTCAATATGATTTCCTGAGCTCTCTGGTTTACTCAAAAACTAATACTTTCTGCTTGTTTTTAAAATAGAAGTCATATAATTTAAAGATAGGGCAGATAGAAAAATGGAATGAGAATATATGGCTTCATCCTTCCTGTTGTGGTTTTTGTGGTTTTGCAGGTATAAAACCCTGAAAGATGCATTTTGTGGCTTGAATAAATATGTATTTATCCCAGGTGGAGGCGCCAACATTAGACCATTAAATGACTTTATCTGTGTTGAACTTGGTGAATCAGAGAGTTTACTGGGGTCATTTGTAGGCTCCTTGATGGCGCCCAGGCAGTTTATCTTAAAAAAATCTTCCAACATGAGGGTTTTTAAGCAGTCACTAGTGACATATCTTCTTGAATATTTTTTTTTTCCTGCTAAATCAGTCCTGGGAGATACTTAGTGAATCCTGTAAGCTTCTGGGATTCCTCATTCTTCTGGGATTTATTTACTTCTTGAATCTGGCAGCTTCTGAGTTTTCCAACCCCCCCCCCCCCCCCGTTCTCACTGGTAGGGAATGTTTAGATCAAGAGGATGTAGCTCTGAGCATATTCCGAATGACGATGAAAGCAGATAATGAGAAACACAACAGCTTCTTGGGATTGATGTGTGCTGGTGGCAACAAAAGAAAGTAAATCACTGTGCATGAGCAGAAAGTGATGACTTAGAACGGGGTTAACATAAAAATTATTCATAAAATCTATTTCTCATAAATATGGAAATGCAGTTCAGATTTTATCTCTATCTTACTTCTCTGAGGTGTAACATCCTCCACCTCTTACATACCCCTCTAGAAGGAGCTCCGTGGGAGCAGAAGGCATATGTCATTTGAGAATATTTCCATTTCTCATATGATCCCTTCCTCCATCTCTTCCACTGAACTAACCTCAGAGACAGCTGGCCCAAGCTAGTGGGAGCTCAAGGACTCTGGACTGACAGCTGGGGAACCTGCATAGGACTGAACCAGGGCCTCTGAATGTGGGTGACAGTTGTATGGCTTGATCTGTTTGGGGGGGCCTCTGGCAGTGGGACTTATCCCTACTGCATGAACTGGCTTTTTGGAGCCAACTCCCTATGGTGAGATACCTTGCTCAGCCTTGATGCAGGTGGATGATGGTTGGAGGTGAAGTGGGGGAGAGAGAGAAGGGGAGGGAGGGGGGAACTGGGGTTGGTATGTAAAATGAAAAATGATTTAAAAAATAATATGCAATCTGTGCTAACTATGTCATTTTATTCAGAGAATCTTAAATCTAAACAATGTTGCAAATGCTTTACCAACGAAATGAAACACTGGAAAGTTGGAGGTTAAATTGCATTATATCAGAAAGCACATAGAATAGGATAAAACAGCGGAACTCACTCTTACAGAAGGCAAAAGCAGTTTTTTAAAAATACAAATTAGCTAAAACAGTGAGGGAGACCAATACTTCCCATAGTGTGTGACTGCGAAGAGCAAGCTGGCCAGGGATGGGGAGGGCAAGAGTGTGCAGTTAGGTCAGAAGTGAAAACTGGGGAAAGGGGAACAGTTCCACATCCTGTGTTAGGCAGATTGCATCATCTGACAGTTCAGAATTATGGAATTCTCTTCCAAAGGTTTCCCATCTCTTTACTTTTCCCTTTCCAGTGAACACGGGAGACAGCGCGTGAGTGCTGCCCTCCTAGGTTATGGAATCCTCTCAATGAGTCTGTTTTCAGCAGCCCAGGGCAATGCAGAGCAGAGGAGAGAGGCGAGTGCATCCCAGCATTGCCTGTTCTATCCTCTGCATGTTCAGTCCTGAGGATTCTGAACGTCCAATTCAAAGGCAGAAATGTTTTCAAGTGGGGGTTGTAAAAGTCCTCCAAGCCACTTCACGCTAAACAGACTCAAATTTCTCTCTAGGAGCTGGAAACTGGTACATTTTGAGGCACAGTCTGTGCTCTTCAGTAAAAAAGAGTGGCAGGCATCTAAGGGAAGGCTGGGCAGAATGGCATTCTTGTAATACAGAATGAAACACGTAAAATTAAAGTATCAGTGCCATGCATTGAAGTATAGAAGAAACCAGTCACTCCTCTTGAAACCTCAGGAAACACTGATAGTATGTAGAAAGTAATTAACTTTGCTCTAGGTAATCTTCCTATTGCATGTGTGTGTGCATGTGTGTGCATGTGCCACACATACATGTGGAGGTCAGAGGATAAGCTGTGGGAGTTGAATCCTTCCACCGTGAATCTCAGGGTCAAAATTAGGTCTTCAGGATTGGCAATAAGTGCTAGTTTTTTTTTTATATATATCTGTGTAGGAAGACAGCAATAATGACAATCACAGAAACCAATATGCGATTTCAAACCTCAAAACTATGCTTTCATCTCCTAAGCATGATGTAAGTGACTTGTAATGTATGTTCTTATGAATTTCAGCATCTCTCTTTTCCCCGGAGGATAGTTGATATGTCAGCATTTCTGACTACAATGGAAAGAGAAACTTATTTTTTTTTTACGTGAGATGTTATTGAAAGAGCCCAGTTCCAGGGTAAAAAAAAAAAGCAATATACCACATCCTTTTATTTCATTGTAGAATAAATTTTTAATGTCTACCTGAGGAAATATTTAATTATGTAGGATAATATATTTACTCTTTATGTTCTTCAGTTGATAGTTTCTTTGACACTGTCATCTTTATCACCTGTTTTCTATCTGACTCTTACAATCTTTCTGCCTCCCCTTTCCTCAACATTTTCTGAGCTTAAAGTATAGAAGTTGATTTGTAGATATATCCAGTGAAACTGCAAAACTTGCCATATTGGTTGGTTGCGGCTTTTTGTCATGGTCTTCATCTGTTGCAGATAGAAGATCCCTTGATGAGAAGTCAGTACTACACTCATCTATGGGTTATTGATAAACCTGAAAATCATGAAAGACCAGGGCCACAATTTTTAAGGCTAATTTGAAACAAGCTTTAATTAAATAAGGCCAGGATGATGGACTCTAACTATTCTGGGGTTCCCAGAAAATGGTGATAAGTCACATTTTGCAGAGGCTTAAAAAACCAAATCTGCAAGGCCACCGTGTTTCCAAGCAGGGTCAAGCATACAACCTGATACATTTCCTGCCTGCACCTTCCACCTACAGGTGGTCACAGAGCCAGTGCAGTGGGGTCAAACCAGCTTGTTTAAGGGAGTGAAAACACGTGGCTTGTTATACTCCTATTAACAATAGCCGCCAGCATTTCAGGAACTATCTGTCCTTGAGCAAGGGGCTTAAAGGTTAGAGGCATTTTTCTTTCATGGATCTCTTAGGCACATTAATTAAAACTGAAAACATTTTTCATGTGAAACTTTGGCTCTCACATTGAAGGACCAATACTCAGAGTGTAATTAGGGTTATGCTGTGTTACTAAGACGGTGGTTGGATATTCTCCTCCAATAACCATGGTTTCACTGGCACTGATTATTTGGCTAGGTTTCCAGTGCCAGGTATGAATTCATTCTTGTTGAGTCCAATTAGAAGGCTATTACTGCCAGGGTATGTGTAGCGCTCCTGTACCATTCGGGTAACATGCTAGTCACTGTTGTGGTTCAGAGTCATTATAGCTGAGTAGGATTGTGAATTGCCTTTCTTCTTTGTAAGTTTGCATGGTATGTTCTGGACCATAAAAGCTAGTCTTCAGGGAGGAGGCTCTCAGGTCAGAGCCAGCTCAGGGGACTCTGTACCCTATGTCTGAAGAGCATGGTGTCTGAAGTGCATGGTGTCTTCAGCAATAATCACATTCCGCCCACCTCTGGGTCGGCAACCAAGAGCAATATCAATAGACTATATTATTTTGGGAGCCTCTTAGGCAAGCCTGATAACTCAAAAAGGGCGTCTTGTGTGTGGTATTGGAGATTTGCCAGATGGGCTCTGGTTCTTAGAGGGACAGTTGTCCGCCCAGATGAGAAAAAAATTATTTAAACTATACATATGTATGTAAACAGATAATTGTGTATATTAAAGTTTTTTAAATAGCTAATAATATGATCCTAATGACTTTGTCATACATCCTTACTCTTCTGTTAGCCTTCCCCCTTTAGTATTTCTTTCTCTATCACTAATTAGATCCTCCATTTCCCATTTCGCTGATCAGATCACTTGTATTGAAGATTTGGAGCTAAGAGGCCCAAATGAGAGAGAATGCGATGTTGGTCTTTCTCCACCTTGCTTACCTCACTCGAGATGATCTTTTCTAGTCTCATCCACACAAAGTCATGATTTCATTTTCTTTACAGTTGAGTAGTATTCTGTAGTATATATTTACCACATTCTCATTATCTTTTCACACTCTGTGCAGGAGTGACAGTCAGAGGATGTGGCTGCCGCTGCAAACCTTTCTGGGTTTGTGCTCTTCCTCAGACCCTGGAAGTGCAGCCTCAGTATATCAGGAGTCTTCTTCCTCAATGAGAAAAGATTTTTTTCACTCATCCATAAAGGCCCAGTTACTCTGATGTCAGAAAACATTTGCCAATAAATAAATGAATAAAAAGTTTTCATTTGACTGAAATTAATGAGGCCACCGATGGAAGCTACTTGTAATTATCAACAAGTGTTGAAAAGTTCATTAGGTCAGTTTCACCAGCCTAAGGTTAATGGAGAAAGCCAATACTTTCAATCAGATAGATTGAAGTTTAAGCCCCAGACAGGCCTCTTGAAGCTGTGTAAGAAAAGCAACTCATGACTTTACAAGTAAATGGATAGAACTAGAAAAATGAAACATGTTAAGTGAAGTAACCCAGATGGAGAAAGATAAACATCGCAGTTCTCTCTCAACATGGGCAGGTGCACTCACCCTGCTGAGACTGGCAATTTGACATAGCACAGTTCGCACACTCAATCACTGTTTGTGTGTAAGATGGGCTGTGTACTGATGTGGGGCGCCTTAAGGGATGTGGGACCCCCTCCACCTCCTGACACTCCTGTCCTCAAGCTGAAGTAAAGGATTATATTGAGAGATTAGACACAGCTGTGTACAACAGCTATTCTCAGAAATTCCCATCTACACTGAACTTTATCATATTCTTACTATAGTGCCCAAACTATAGCATGTTGAAAGTTCAGTTTCTTTAATATTTTATTCACGATTTTTCATGGTCACTAGGAACCAGAAAGAATTCTGCTGTGTGTTCTTTCTAGACACACACCCCTTTCTCTGAAGATGCTGCTTTTTCATTAGGGCTTGTACTGGTCTCTGCAGCAATCCTTAATGAAGGAGTATTATTAACATGCATAGATTCATGTAAGGATATGATATTTTACAAAATAATCCTCTGTATTTAGAAGCTTCTACTCGATCATGATCTGGAAATCTGGCTTCAACATATTTGGCAGAGAGGATTCAGTGGTTTGATAACTTTAGTCTATGCCGCCACTGTGTGTTTCTGTTTCATGATCATTGAAGGAAGGCCACCCAGGGCACTTTGAGTTATAAGAAAAATTGTGCACTTCAAAATTGGGTTCTAATTAGAATCTCTCAGAGCTTCTGAGTCATTTTCCCAAGATGATGTCCACACACGGGCAGGACGCCTTTCAGGCTATTTTAATATCTAGATGTAAGAGTCACCCATTAAAATACTACTTATCTTCGCAAAGAGGAAGGTGTATTATGAAGAAAAGTGTTCTGCCAAATAAATTAAAGATAATTTGATGTGAAGAAGATAAACTTGAGTCTAATAAGTCCTCACATGAAGTGTTATCTTTTCTGTTTGCACATCTCTCTTGTTTAATCAGTGTGAAAGTTATAAGGAAGATCAAAACCAAATGGGTCTATTAAAGGAGATTACGTAGTTATATCTCCTTCCTACACAGCTGTGTGAGTGGCAATGGGAGAAGACACAGAAGAGGACATGCTCAATGTATCTAAGGTCCTGGATTTGTTTATCGGTATTGGGGGAAAGTATACCTTGTTCTGTGAGCCTTTCATTTAGTACTTTTGTTTGTTATTTTTTTTGTTTATAGAATGTTTGTTACTTTCATTTTTATTGCATTTATTTATTGGCATTCTCGCTCTTTCACGTGTGTGTGTGTGTGTGTGTGTCTGTGTGTGTGTGTGTACATGAGCATGCACACTTGCATGCTCTACCCTGTAGAGACCAGAGAGCAGCTTATGAAACTCAACTCTCTTCTCTCTTTTATGCCTCCACCATGTGGGTTCCAGCCATTAAAATCTGGTCACCAGACTTGGGAGTGCCATCAAGCTTGGGGCAAGCTCCTTTTCCCAGAGAGCCATTTTTGCCAGCCTCAAAAGGATTGGTCGAAAACATATCCCTTGAAGTTTATAGGGACAGTATCAAGGACTGTATGGTGGAAATAGTCCCACAAACTGCTGCAAACAGAGCCTTGGTTTGCCAGACCCCTGAGATTGCAGCAGAAATTAGCTTGCTCAGAGACTGGCTTCTTCCATCTGCACAACTGAATTAAATATATTTAGTCATCTTGAAATAATTCTTAGGAAATCAGATATAAAGAAAATTTAGACAAATTTCAAGCCTCTCAAAAGTTAAATGTAATTCCAAGTAAATCCACGGTGTCCACATTTATTAGAAAAATATCTTTTATATTGAGTAACCAATGCTTATCAATTTTTATTGTTTAAAGCATCAAGGTTAAACATAAAAGCTTTGGCTCTCCACACAAATGTCTAATAGTTTAAGGAATGTGGTTTCATAAAGTAAAAGCAAGTTGATCCCAATGAGGTCAGGATGGCACCCGCCCACGGTATGGCTCAGTCCTTGTCCAACTGCTGCAGCATTCATGCCTTGGGGAATATTGTGGTACAGTGCCTGCAGCATGCATTTTTTGAAGGGTATTTTGATGTACCTGCTGAAGCATCCATGACCTGAAGACTAGAATGATGTTTGTGTCTTATATGTGATGATTTCTGCTACGAGATGTGGACTCAATGCAAACTTCTCTTGAGAAAGCTAGAATAGCAGAAGACTTCTGTTTGTTTTTGTTTTCATGGTAATGGAAGAAGAAGAGGTTCTGCACATGGGTAGAGTCAGCACCAACTGCAGGTCCAAGGCTCCAATATTGTGGCAATCACATGAAGAAAAAAAAAAACAGAGCCACATTCTGAATCATGAGGAGTATTGACTAAAAATAGATCATTCATATTATGTACAAATGATGGAATTAATAAATTGGATCAACAGAGGTTACAGGCATTCTCATTAACGACTTCATCTGTGCATTCTCCTTAAGCCTCCCCTGTGCTTCCCTTCTAATCCTAAAATCATTATGTCGTGATGACTGCCTCCACAGTGCATGCTCGGCAAAACAGGATAATAGTTTTTCATCAGAGTTTAAGCAGCTTCTGTAATTCTTCATCTTGTACGTTGATGACAAGCCCTTGTAACAATAAACCCATGATTGAAAACACATCTCCTTCTTCAAATTTCACCTTTCTGCAGTAAATTTCTAAGACAGTTTTGGGGGCTGTGGTTACATAAAAGCCTGAACGGAATTTTTAGTGGGATAATTCGTACTTTGCACCTAACAGCCAGATGTTGCCAGTGGCGAGGCAATGTCTGTGTGACTACATCACATCAGGGGAGGCATGTAGTCAACCTTAGTATGTTGCTCTCACAAAGGAACGGTAAAACCCAGAAGCATCTGTCTAGAGTGAGTCTGTCACTGTGACGTTCAATGGCTTGGCAAGCCGTCTGGGATTACTACATGTAAAGCTTCTGAAGTGCTCTGGTTAACTAAAGTGGATGGGTGGGACCGCTGTTTCTGTAGCTGTCTACCTTGTATTTTCAACACCACTGGCTACTCTTGAAGCCCAGTATAAAAGCAAACCGGCTACCTTATTTCATTAGGAAAGAATAATTGTTGTTCAAGTATCAGTCATTTTATTTTCCTTCGATAATATACAATCACATTAAAAATATAGACATAAAATGGCTGGAGTGGGAGATCAGTGGTTTGAGCACTGACTGCTTTTCCAGAGGACCCAGGTTCAGTTTTCAGCAGCTCCATGGCAACTCAGATCTGTCTGTAAGTCCAATTTCGGGGGACCTGATACCTTCACACAGACATACATGCAAGCAAAACTCCAATGTACAATAAAATAAAAACAAATAAATTAAAGAAAAATCCACATATTCACTTGCATCTGTCTGAAAGGAGAAGTTTTTTTCCCAGGGGATGAGGGCAAATACACCTGTGTGGGTGAAGAAGCATGAAGAACATGCCCAGTCACTCAATCCTAATCATGCTTAAAATTCCTAATTTTTGTACATTTTTGTCTGCCCTTTCCCATTATAAATCTAATCAACAAGATGCGATTAAGTAATGCCCAGGTTTTGGAGGATAGAGACCCCCCCCCAATGGTTAGGAACTGTAGCTTAACCTACAGAGTACCTGGGTTTGATTCCCATAACCTACCTGGTGGCTCACAATCATTTATATCTTCAGTTTCAAGGGATCTCACACCTCCTTCTGGCCTTCATGGATGCTGCATGTTTGTGGTACACAGATGTACAGGCAAATAAAATGACTGCACATATAAAATAAATATTCTTAAAATCAATATGCATATTTTCTTATTATGCATTGAACTCACCTCCAGAAAAATTCCATATGTTGCTGTTCTCATTTCCAGGACTATAAGTTCAAACTAATGTGGCAATATGATTATTGTAAATGTAATTACTTAAGAGAGAATCATAGTGGAGTTGGTTGGTGTCATTATGAAAGGTAAGAAAAGGGTAATTTGGACATTGATAACCAGGCAGAAAAAATGAGGGGAGAAGATGGAGAAGATGGGACCAAGGGAGATGCCTGTAGCCAAGGAAAGTAGAGACTCCCCCCCCCCCAAAAAAAAAACACAAAGCAGAAGGGCAGACAGAGAGCTACCTGCAGAGAACTTGACCTTAATCCATTTAGTTTTAGAAAACATTTTGAAATTTTTTGTGTGACTATATGAAGGAAAGAAGGAGAGAGAGAAACAGAGAGAGAAAGAGAGGGAGAAAGAGAGAGAGAGAGAGAGAGAGAGAGAGAGAGAGAGAGAGAGAGAGAGAATACTGCCTAATTTCTTTGACATAACTGAAGTAAAGTCAGAACAAGACAGAACTGATAAACTAAGCAGCTACTCTGAGTGATATTCCCTCTACACAAAAACAGGACTGTCACAGGCCTGCCTGCTACTTGGTGGCATAGCCTAGAAAGACAAGCTAATAGTATTTGGAAAATCTTCACAGTGGCCAGCTTATTTTTGCTTTATGGCTTTTAAAAGCCTAACATCTAGTTTAAGGACTCGAAAATCTTTTCCTTTGAATTTTTTCCAATGCTGTTTTTTTTTTAAATCTCTAAGATCAGGATTTCTAAATTTCTAACTATTTCTCCATGAAAGCTCCCAAATGAATCATATCAGAGTATACAATGAGAAAACTGTCGTAGATGAGCGTGCACACACATGTGTGCTCGTGCGCACGCACACACACCCACCCACACACAACATTGATCTGCACAGAGAATGCCACAATAAGGTCTTGTGTTGAGGAACAATATCCCTTTGGGACTATGCTAGATAGAGGAAGCAGGGGTAAATAAAACAACACACCTCTCCCTTCTGTATCTTAAATAAAATGTAAGAATAAATTAGCGTTTATGTTAGGTTAGAAAAAATGTTGTTAAATGTTTGGAGATGTGCCAGCCACTAAACCTATAGAGATACACTGAGCGTATCCTGTGTTCTAGACATCAGATTGGCACAGACGAATGAGCCTTCAATTTTATAATATACTCATTTGGATAACACTGTGAATAAATTGGAGTAATCTTGCCTAGCTCCTATAAGTCGATGCTTATAATTACATGGCTAATTCATTAGTCAGATACAAAAATAGTCGTATCCCTGAATAGAAAAATTATGTGCCAGTCCAATGTCATGTATTACAACTTACTAATGCTATTAAGTGTGCGACAGGACATTGAATATATGAACAGGGAATAATTTTAAGCAAATTTCACATTGAATGCCTATAAATTTAAAATGCATATGTATTAATCCTGACAGCTCTCAATCTAAGGGCTCATTTTCACAAAATGGTCTTTTGGGGCTGATTAGCTATTTTTCAGGCTCCTGTCAATCATTGGGAAGCTGGGATCCTCAGGTTAGCTTCACTCTCGTGTATTTTTTTGGTGGTACTGTTACCACATTATTGATTTCACCTTAATTCCTCCGTGATGAATAGTGAGATGAAGAAGATGGGTTAGGAGGATTCCACAGCATGAGCTTACTTCATGAGAAATATGCAGTACCCCTGGATCTATTTCAACTCTACAGAAACTATATTGTTAGTCACACTGTGAGAGCTACATTTCTTAGGCTCTGCAGAGCTATGATATGGCTGAAATTGTTTAATAACCACAATGAAAACGCACTGAAACTAAAAAGAAAACCTTGACCCTAAAGGCAGATTTTCTTATGAGTCAAAATACCTTTAACTGAAAGGTCACAAAGAGACAGCATATAATTGAATGTGATTGAATAAACACACTGTGTGCTTAGCCCCTGAATAAACACTTATTCTCAGAGACCTTACCTTATGGCTTTTTCTACTGCAAGGAAATGCATGAGTAACATATCCAGGGGCCAAGCTGCCTTCAAAATCTCACTCTAGCAAAGGTATTTGGCTGCACAGTTGATAAAAATTATAAAGTACACATGGCTTGGCATCTGAGTTCGGACATATTCACCCTACCCTTATATGAGCTGTTATTTTATTTTTCTTGTGTAAACTCATGGTAGCAAAACCCATATGTATCTCATGGTTGGTTGTCTATGCTGTTTCTGTTTGATTCCAAATGTTTTCTTTAAAATCCACCCACTCCACTCTACAGTTCAGGGTACAGCATTGAATTCTTCTTACTTGGTTGAGTTATTTCTTTCTTTTTTTTTTCAAATTCAGGCCACTGGTTTATTATTTTATCTAACTTCAAAAGCATTTATCTCACCTTAAACTATGTGTGTGCATGTTTGTGTGTTTGCCTATGTGTATGTGTGCATTAGTGTAGGCGTCCATGCAGGGGTGTAGACATGCAAAACCTTGGAACTTTGTGGCTGTGTAGCTTGGCTGGATCTCTAGCTCAGTGAAAGACCCAGCCTCAAAGAGGTAAGATAGAGACTGGTGGGTAGGAACAACAAATCCATGCTCTGGCCTCTGAAGTGTAAGTACATGGCCATGTGCATCTTATCACTCATGTGTGTGTGTAAGACACGCACACAAACACACACACACAATCAGTGTGCTCAATTCACAAAGTGAGTTACACAGAAAGTTAAAATGTCAAGCAGGACTGAGTTGCTACATGAATTAAGAGGAAGTTGTGTTTGAGTTAAGATGCTTGTAACTCAAACTCACATTAGGGATAATCTACATAATTTAGTGTGACATAAAACATTGACATCAAGTAGATGCATAAGGTTCAAGGCACAATATATGAAAGTTATTTATTTAAAGTAAATGTTATTTTTAACTAATTTTCAAAAACATGTTTTACTATCACCGTATTATAGTTCATTTAAAAGCATTCTAGATTCAAATGTTTAAAGACACGATATTAGATCACAGACTGAAATATCTCATCCTTTGAGATGCTCATGGGTGAAAGAGCTCACAACATGCTGGGGAGATCTCTAGAAACCTGGACGTTCAGATCTTTCTGTGTCTGTTGATGCCGTGTTCTCAGATGTTCTGGCAAGCATGCCACTGAGCTATTTAATTATCAATGGACAAATAGCACAGGCGGACTTACACCAGATACGGTGGCCGCAGCGAACTGAATCCTGAACACAGGACATTGACTTGGATCTCATCGTCCTTGTCTGTATGTCACGCGAGTGACAGAAATGTCATTCAGCAGCGCGTGCCTATCCCAGGGACCATCGCTCCAACAGTGAGTTCTTTACAGATCTAGCTAATGGAATTTTTTGATGCAATTCCTACTCTGATTTTCCTTTTCAAATAAATCGAAGGTAAACATTACCTTTAACCTCCAGCTTTAAATGTTTATCATATGGAAATGTGTACAACTTTCAGAAAGATTTTCCCTTCAGAGCAATGCCTTGCAATTTACCCCTCTTATGATGGTTTTATTAACCAGGTTAATAGAGGGTAAACAATGACATGGGCAACATCAAACATATTTATACTTCCCATACTCTCAACCAGCGATTCTGCACAGAACGGTATATGGCAAACACTTAGGATTAATTCACAAAAACAACTCGCTTAACATTTACAACAAAAGCTGTTTGTAACGACCCTTGTGCCCCCACTTCTACACAGATCTCCTCCGTAACAGTTCAGAACGATCACTTTATCCTTCATTTTTAACACTTTATCCCTAAATGGATTTTGGTGCGAATACCAACAGACAGTACACACAAGCTAGGTTTGGCTTGTTTGTTTTTTTTCCCACTGTGACCCAGTCAGGCAGATCTCATCTGTTTTTCATATTGACAAAATTAAGCAGAGCTGGACATGAATGTGGTAGGGTGGTCTTTAACCAGCATCGTTGCCTTGTGTAAGGGATGCGTCTCTTCTCTGTGTAAGAGAGCTGACTGAGCAAGATAAAGAGAGAACAAGGGACTGACTAGACAGGACTGGGTGTGTGGTGACCTAGAAAGATGGAAAGCTCTCAGGAACAACTTTCCATGCCAGCTGCTCTGAGATCTTTAACCAGAGCTGACCCGAGTCAGACTGTAATCTACTCGCCAATATGAGAAGGCTGGAAGCCCGCGTCTTCTTGTTCCATGGCCTTGAGTGTTCTCAAAGAGGCAGTTTAAGGGAAATTAGGATCCCCTTAGGGATGTAACCTTAGGGTGCTAGAGATGATACTAGTGTTTGGTCCAAGACTCTAAGGGTGATGAGGGAGACTAGTTGAGTCAAACAGTTGGGGGATTCTGACTAAGGTTTAACCCAGGTGACGTTCTTGATTGCCATTCACAGGTTGTCTCCTTCCTATGAGTGGTGTGCGTGTGCTGTGTCGGCCGTCTCCTTGCTGTCTAGATTGCAGCCAGTTTAGCCACTAGGAGCACGACACTGCAATAAACATCTGGATGTAGATTTTTCTTTTGTGAGAATGCTGTTTGTATTCTACAGGCTAAAGCCCCCGGGGTGCAGTTGCTAGAATGCCTGATAATGGTGATCTTCAGTTAATGGCAATCATCATGTTTCCTATGGCAGCTGTATCATTCTACATCCCCACAGACAGTATGTGAGTGGCCCTGTCTGCCTGTGGTTTCCTGCTGCCATTAGTTTTCATTTCTGATAAATGTGCCATGATAAGTCTTTACAGACGTCATTTGCATTTCTCTAACGGGTACTGAAGTTATATTCTTTTCACGTGCGAGTTTGTTCATCTACCTCTCTTCCATGAGGAAATGTCTTTTTATGATTTTGATACATTTTCCGGTTGAATATTTTTCCCTTTTTGATTCGGAGTTCAAGATTTCTTTACACATTTTGCATATGCTCCATTTATATAGCAGCTTATCTTAGGGGATCTTCAACGATTTTTTTAAAAATTTATTATTTAATGCTTATGGTCAGGAGACAGAGGTGTTCTGAATAAACCATGCTTTTGATAAAATATGGTGCATCAAGTGCTGTACCCATGTGAACAGGGTAAGAGTGTGAGATGACCAGGGATGCTGTTCTGCTTGTTTGGAAATTTTTAGTCCATTTAATTTCTCTCCTCATCTGCTTCCCAGTCTCTAAAACTTTAGGCCTGTGTATGTGGTTTTAGTCTGATGTAGAGAAGGAACTGTGGGTGAGATTGCAGGTTGGCTTGTACTCCTGACACTGAGGTCTGTTTGTTAAAGATTTTGAAGATACATAAAATCCAACTCTAGGAATCCTAGTATCTATAATGTAAAAGCATTTTGGGTTTTAGGGTCATAAAAAATAAGCCCAGTATAATAGTGCATTTGAGACCCTGAGAGAAGAGGACTGATGTGAGCTCAAGGCTGGTGTGAGCTGTAGAATGTGAGTCTGCCTTTGCTTTCCCCCAAAGATATCATGTAGTAGCACTTACATTTTCAAAATACCTAAATTTTGTTAATTTATAGCCTTCTTTCTTGTGAAGGTTAAACAATAGAAAGAGGGATGAACCCTGGCTAATTTACAAGTAAAATTTCACTTGAAAGGATATGCTTGCTCTGGAGGACTAAACTGACACTCCAGATTTCATGAATTTTGACCTTGATCTTACCTTTAGAATCCCATTACGACACTTTCTCAGGCTCTTATTTATATGCACCATACCTTTACGACATTCTCAACTCTTCCTTCACTAATTCAGCTTCATTCTTATAATATTTCTATATAACTTTCAGCTGTCGTCCCAGGATTTGATTTGTTCTTCTGGGGCGAGCTCATTCAGTCAGCCACCACCAACTTTTTAGTATCCTTTAAATCTAAGTTTTTATAGTTGGCTGCAATTTATATAAAGTCTCTATTAGCTGATATGAGATTAGAGGGGAGTGGTTATTGAGATGCACGGCCCACGTGACTGCACTCATACAAAAGTCTGAAGTTGTTATTTCCTGGAATGGACAATCTGTCTGACTGTATTCAATTTGGTTTACCTTCTGGCCACACGGCACTAAATATCAAATATTATAAATCCCTAGGCATCTGGTCAGATATTCCTATAAAAGAACAACTGCCTCTGATCCTTCTTCTCGCTCACAGATTCTAAAATTTATAGAGAAGAGGGAGGTGATCAAAGTAGCAACTCTGTGATTTGCAGAGACAGGGAAGTTAATGGGGAAAGGCATCCATGGCAGGTCCCTTGTACAGCATCCAGCAGAGCGGCATGCAGATGATGCTTGTCAAAAGGCCACTGGTTGGTCATGTTTCTTATCTTTTTCCACCTGAAATTTGTTATCGATTGATTCATGGCTGGTTAGAGAAATATGTATAAAACAATCGCTGCAGGGAGTAAGTGGTAATGAAGTATGGATATTTATACTCTCAGTATAGAATTTCTGTGCTTTGGCTCAAGCACATAAAATAAATGGACATGTTTCTGATAAATCCTTTTGAAAGGAAGCAACAAAAATCTCTGATAAGGTCTACTTTCTGAAATCTAGCATATAAGCAAGTCTGTGAATTAACTAAGAAGTGAATGCATTGACACACATGGAGTTCTTTGACCTGAAATCCGGTAATGTGGGTTTTTTTTTTTTATTGAAGCTCTCAAACTTTCAAGGCTGAGAACTTGCTCCTGTATTCAGCCTTCTAAACTTGTATTCTGTGTTTACATGTATATATAACATACTTACCTTTTCACAAATATGTAGTTAGGAAACACACCTAGTTGTCATTTAGATACCAGAATGCATCTCAAAGGTAGGACACCACACCCAATCTCTTCACACTGTAGTTTGTTAAGCTTAGTTTCAATGTGGAATCTAAGACCACAAGCAAGCTCTTTTTGCATGCTGCTTTGTTTTAACGTACCCATCAATCTTTAATTCCAAATGATCTTGTACCATGAAAGAATGTACGGCATCCTGTGCTGGCCTCTGGACATTATCACTGATTTCAGTCAATATTTCAGACTTGGAAATTTTTCTTCACACAAAGTCATCACACAGTACAGACCCTTAGAGAATGCCACTCTGCTTTCTTACTCAATGGGAAGAGGTAATGTAATCTTGATAATGACATGGAATTATTTGCCAGTGAAAACCCATCCCAAGGATGTTAGGGAACCCTGGAGAGTGTAACCCATCCTTTGAGAACATTGGCTTAAAAGGGCATGTTTTAAAATTTTGTATCAGAGACATGACCTGTAAACATTCCAGTGGTTACATGTGAAATATAGAATTGGTGCAGAGGGCAGGGGAACATGGAATTAGAGTTGCCTAGTATAGTTCCCTCTCCTTGGAGTATTTTAAGAATCAATTGTAACGGAGTTAATTAGCATTATTTTAACTGTCTTTTCTGGGGGACTGTATAAGGGAATAATCTCAGCATTGCATGAATAAAACCAAGAATTCAAGAGTCTATTATTTCTCTATTTCTATGTTTATTTAAAAGTAAAAGCATTCAATATTAATAAGATACTTATTCATTGTTCAGGCCATCCCACATACTCTAAAAATCAAATAATTGACTATCTTTTCTTTCTAAGATCCATCTGTTTGATGGACCGCACAGAAATGGTGAAGCTGTTTTTCAAATATTTTGATTCATTTACTTTTAGTTATTAATGTCTATAATATAATAGAGTATTAGAATAATAATCTCTAACTGGAGTAAATGGTGGACATGAAAGGAAAGATAAATCATTGTTAGATAACACCCGATGAATAGATGACCAACATCAAGGTTAACTGGAAAATAGAATAAAGTTATGTTTTGTCACCAGCACTTGGGTGAGCTGGATTCTTAGCAGAGAGGCAAATGCAGACTGTTTGCTAGCAGGCAACTGAGTCAGAGCCTGGCGAAGGCAAATACAAGTACTTTGTTGGATCTTCATGTTAATCATTCCTTATTATATCCCTATCAATGTATACAGTTACTTCCCCTGTTTTACAAAGAATCCCAAACCCAGGTATTGATCGTTGCTTTTCATCACTCTTTCAAAAAGAATCAGTCAATTAAGCATTAAAGTTATTGGATGTCAACTATGCATGCAATTTGGTCAAAATGAAGCTAGTCTATATGCTGAACTTGGCAACAGGCAACTATAAAATGAGTTAAAGATTTAGGAAAATTCTAGAAGATTTATTTCTCCCTAATTGCTCTTTTACTTCCAGAAGTTAACAAATTACCATTGTCATCTGGGTTTCCTGTGGAGAAGGAAGAAATTTTATTTAATTGCTTCTCCTTCTGTTCTTCTGTTTGGAGAAATCTGGTGACTAAGGATGATAAAGCGTTCGATCAAACTCCCAAAGATGGAGAAAACTTTATTTCTTCTCTTCTCTTGACCTGGCCTCCTGTGGCTAGAGAAAAGTATTTTATTTAATAAGACCCCTTCTTCTAGCTGCCAATTATATCTACAAAAGGTGCCGCGGTTCTTGAAATAAAAGATTTCCAGTGGTTCCCAGAATGACTCAGCAAAGCTCCCAAGTGGTACCTAGTAAAGATGATCCAGAATTGTTCTCTAACGTAATGTTCTAGCAAGAATGAGTCAGCAATGTTCTTTTCCTTGGTACTTGCAGGAATAGGCCACTGATGCTCCCCAGATTGGTACCCAGCAGGGATAGGTTAGCAGTGTTTTCTGTCTTGACACCCTTGTAAAGATGAGGGAGAGGTACTCCCTACCTTTGGTTCACTAAAAAAGTTCAAATAAGTTATTTACACAAGAAAAACAATGTGTCTATAAAATCCCCATAGAAGCACTGATGGCCTGATGCCTTAATTGCCTGGAAGAAAATCCTGGAGATTCAGTACACTACCCATCATTGCCCAGGCACAATTTCACAATGTGTGTTCTGGGACCATTACTGTTCGAGTGGCCTTCTGATAACAAAAGAATCCTCAGTACAAACTAGTGGAAATTTAAAGTTTGTGTGCTGTATCATGAGATGCCTTCAAAAGTATCCCACTACAACAGACCAGGAATATTAAATCATGAAGCCAGGTTATCATATATTTATAGTTGAACTCTCTTTTATGATTATTTAAAATTCCAGTAGTCAGTGTTCTCTTGAACAGAATGGAATAGTAGAAAAGGTAAACCCTTTTCACGTCCAGATTTTTCTCTTCTTTTTGAGACAGAGTCTTGCTTTGCAGACTCGGTTGGCCTTGAACTCACAGTGATCCAATCATTTCCAAGTCCTGGGATCAAAGGCATGTGCCACCATGCACAGCTCACATGTTCTTTTTTTTTTTTTTTATTAAATCTTCTGGAAACTTCATTACTACTTTTTTAAGAAAGCCTATTTCTTGCTTTATGAAATATTTCCCCTTCAGAAAGACTTCAGGAAACATAAATGGTGTATCACCCATATGCAAATGCTCTGTAAGTCCTGCCCATATTTCTCAGGATTGCAGTGCTTCAGAAACTCTAGTCTGTCAGTCATAGACAGGTCCACTGTTGTTTATAGCACACAGTTCTGTCTTCAGAACAATGTTGAACAGAGTCTTTTCAAGGTGATACCAGCCTTGTTCTGAGTTATTTTCAGAAGATGTGTGTGTGTGACCTTCTAACTCTGAGTGAAGCCAAACTTCTGATTTGTACCTAGAAAATGCAGTGGTTTTATTGGAAGACACAATGGTAAACACAATAAAAGAGTTCATATCTTCCTTGTAAAGATAACCATGGGTAGTTTCTGATGTCCAGCGCATTTCTATCTACTGCAAAAACAGTGTTCAGAAATTGTATCTAAGTCGGAAACTTAATACAGTACAAATATCATCTTAATTTTCAAGTAGAAACAGAATATCTGAAGAAATAAGATTTCCATGTACAAAACCTATTTCTTCACAGAATGTTTTGTAAAGGGAGGAGTAAGTGATAACAATTTGTGTTTAAGTTCTGTACCTCATTTGTATATAAATTCCCTCCATGGCCTTGCACACATGTAAGACAATCTAGATACCATCATAGATTTGTGTAAAGTTTAAGAAACAACCCTTGAGTGGGTTGCTTTAAAGGTATAATGTAATTCCCATTAGTGTTCAAACAATTCTCTAAAATAATATTTTAATTTGAGTAGAATAACATCCATATCTCCCTTTCCTTTCCTTCCCCCAGTACCTCCCAGCTAAACTCCTTTGAATTCCTCTCATGTCTGGTGGTCATCTTTCAAGTTAATATCTTTTTTCTTTGATGATCATTGTTATATACACCTGTATGTGAAGTATACATACCTTTTTTATCTCATCATATCTATATTATCCCCTTTTCAGAGTAGATTCAATAATCTATCTTTTTATCCTATCATATCTTTTTTCCAGTTTTTTTCTTTTTGATTTTTTTCTTTTGAGACAGGGTTTTTCATTAACTATGGAACCAGTTCTGGAACTTGCTTTGTAGGCCAGGCTGGCCTCGAACTCACAGAGATCTGCCTGCCTCTGCCTCCTGAGTGTTGGGATTAAAGGAGTATGCCACCACCATCCAACATTATTTTCTTTTCAAAACAAGATCATATCTATCTATATGCTCCTTTTTTTTCTCTTCAAAACAATAACCTTGATTCAAATTTCCCTTTTCTTTAGCTTTTTTTTCCTGATCATTATCCATAATAACTTGTAAACAATACATTAAACAGAGACAAACATCCATAATCCATTCTTTGGGGGGATATGGTCATAGTTTTCCAGGCTACTTCCTGCTGATTGAGGGCATTGCTAATCTTATGGGGAGCCAAAGAAAATTTAGGATTAAGTTCAAGTCCTTACTGGAGTATTTTGTGAAATTGCATCATTTCAGTTAACAGTTTTGAGGATTTTCTGGATGTAGACCTCAGAGAAAACTGTAACAGAGATACTCTGAAACATTAGCTCATCTGGGCTATACATTCCCAGTGGAGATTTTTTGATTAAACCTTTTTTTTCTATTAAGAATGAATCAATAGCCTCTCATTTTCTGTGGAAACAAAAGCAAAGCATCTTCTCCAAAGTACCATATCTTTTGACTTAAATTTTGAAGTCAAGGCATTATCAAAATATATAGGTTGGATTAATCCAGCAGCATTTATAATCAAAATGTCTTTTAGCAGCTGTTGCTCTTTCCTCAGCAGTCAAAGAATTCAAAGACAACACAATAACATGCAGTATCCAGATTCTCTGTATATTTTCTTATCTTTATATGGAAGCTAAGCCGGGGTGAATGGGAACTGGGAACGATAGTTGTTCTCCCGAACCCCGGTGGCTAGGTTTGGATCTGGCTCAGACAGAGCTGGTGTCTAAAATGCCTCAAACAAACAGCTTTTTAATAAATTCGTGCCCTATGTTGGGCACCAAAATGATGCATGATTAATGAAAACTCAGAGACTGAAATTGGGGTTCAACCTGAAGATCTAAAAAGCAAAGCAGCTAGTCACTGATTCTTTACCTCAACCTCAGTCTGAAATGGAAATCCTGCCTCCAGGAATCTAAAAATGTGGCTGTGACTGAGAGCTGTTTACTCCCATTTTCTAGTCCTCTCTAGGGCTGGATTAATTCATATGCACCACTGGGATTAAAGGCATGCACCACACGGTTTCTATGACAAACTAGTGTGGCTACTGGGATTAAAGGTGTGTGTTACCACTGCCTGGCTGTAAGGCTGACCTGTGTGGCTGTTTTACTCTCCCAATCCCCAGGCAAGCTTTATTTATTAAAATACAATTGAAATGCCACTATGTATGTACACACACAAATATACATAGATATAAGCTGCTGAGTCAATTTATGCTGTTTGTGTGTATAACATTCCAGGTCTATCAGTCCACATTGGACAACCAATAAGGAGGCTCATCCCCGGGAGAGCCACCTCTCCTTCCAGCAATCATTAGGTTGATTGTAGTTTTTTGTCTAGGGCTGGAATTCTACAAAAGTTCCCCCTCCCACCTTGCTATTGTATTGATGTTGCCATTGTACCAGCCTTGTTTATGTAACCATCTCTAGCAGAGGATTTTTCATACCAGACTTCCTGGTGTTTTGTCTCTCACTGTCTTTCTGTCTTCTTTTCCTCCATGCTTCCTCAACCACAGTACAAGAGCTGTGATGTTGATGCAAATGTAAGGGTTGAGCTCCAATCTCTTGTTCTTTGCATTGAGTCCAGTTCTGGTTTTATACAATGCTCTCTATCTGCCGGAAAGAGAAGCTTCTTTGATGGGGAGAGGTGGTAGTTATACTTATATAGGAAAGGTGGCTCACACACAAAGAAGGTTTATATGCTGGAGGTTTGGAACTAGTCAACACAGTTTTCAGTCCATATATGCTAAGAGTTAAATGTCGCCATAGGTCGCCATTGATTTGTAAAATAGGTGGAAATACATACCTATAATTGCATAATCTACTTCAGGAAGAGTAAGCCAGACGTGACATCAGTTTTTCTTATGGAATGCAAACAATGCAAGGTCTGAACAGATGGGAATAGCGTTATACTATACTACTATATACATTGTTGGGAAACTTTGAAGATATTTCTCTTTTTTTTGTATCAAAGTCTAGATAGCACCTGAGCTTAAAGATTTTTCTTTTAATTTTTATTTTTCCATTCAATTATTTACACATCCTTCCCTCCTCCCAATCCCCTCCTGCTCCCCCACCCCTCCTCTTCCCTCTCCGGAGATAGAGACAGAGACCCTCATCAGAGGAGTGGACTGAGCTCCCAAGCTCCAGTTGAAAGGCAGAAGGAGGGAGAAGACAAGCAAGGAAGTCAGGACTGTGAGGGGTTGGTCCACCAAATGAGGCAGTGTGCCTGTTCTAATGGGAGCTCACCAAATCCAGCTGGACCGGGTCTGAATGATCAAATGGGACTCTGATTGTGGGTGGCAATGGGGGCTGACTGAGAAGCCATTGATAAAGGCACTGGGACTTGTTTTTACGGCATGTTATGGCTTTTTGGGACCCTAGTCTATATGGATGCACAGCTCCCTAGGCCTGGATGTAAGGGCGAGGGCCTTGGACTTCCCACAGGGCAGAGTTCCCTGCCCTCTTGCAAGATATTTCTTAAAAGAATAAATAAATACTAAAAATTGGGCTTCCTCAGAACTCATCTTCAGGCTTCGGGTGAGAAGTTGAACTTTTTGAACCAGCCCCAGAGGCTAGTGTGCAGTCCCAGTTTGCAAACATTTTAAAAGAATACAGGGAGGTCTGAGACCTGGGGCCATGTTGACATCTATGGTCTATGCTACCACAAGATACCTTGCTGACATCCATTATCAGGGCTGCCACAGGGGACTATGCTGATATCTGTGGTCTCTGCTGCCATCTGAGGCCATGCCCATATCTATGACTGATGCTGAAGCTGTTGGCCGTGTTGATATCCATAGTCCCTGCTATGGCGGGAAGCCATGCGAAGGTCTCTGGTCGATACTGCCAACTGGGGCCGTATTTGAGGTCCATATTTTGGGCTGCATCTAGTGGCTGTGTTGATATCCACGGTCCACAAAGCTGTAGGAAATGATGTGGACGTCCACAATCAGTGCTGCTGCTGGCTGTTGTGGGTGGGAAGGCTTCTGTTGGCAGAGGCATAGATGACTCCAGACACAAAGTTGAGAATGGGAGACCTTGAGGACTCTGCAATAACCTCTCCCTCTCCACCAAAAGAACCAGTCTAGATAGGAAGCCATTGAAGAGAGGCCTTACAAATTGTGATAAAGATGCTGAAGTGTCGCTATTTGCAGTTGATGGCTTCTGGCAGGGTTGGGACATGATTTAGATTTTTCTTTATAGGGCTGCCTGCTGGGAGTTTGACCATGCTTCAATGAGTATATGGACTACAGAAATTGTACTTGGGGAAGTTTTATTGTAATTATTTTTGGAGGGGAGAGGAAACAAGAATGGGTGGGTGGACCAAGGAGGAATGGGAAGCTGTACTTGTTTGTTTGTGTTTTTTTCTAAACTCTTTGTTCTTTGGGGTCGCACCCCAGTTTCCAAATAAATACACACGGCTTATTCTTACTTATGAAAGCCCAGCCTTTGTTTGGTTCTTTTTTGTCAGCGTTCCTTAAATTACCCCACCTACCTTTTGCCTCTGGGACTTTTACCTTTCTCTACTCTATATACCAGTTTTTACTTCTTATTCCATAGCTGACAGTGTGGTTGGGTGACTGGCCCCTGGTGTCCTCCTCTCTGTCTGCTCTTCTCACTTCTCCTCTTTAATCTCCCCCCCCCCTATCTATTCTCTCTGCATGTCAGCTCCGCCTATCCCTCTCCTGCCTTGCTATTGACTGCTCAACCCCTTAATATACCAAACAGGTGTTTTAGACAGGCAATGGAACACAGCTTTGCAGAGTTAAACAAATGCAACATAAAGGAATGCAGCACAACTTTGCATTACTAAATAAATCTATCCCCACAGCATTAATGAATGGAACACATCTTCAACTAATATTCCATAAGAGGAAGTGAGTGTGATGGGGTGCATTTGTATAAAATTCCTCAATAATCAATGAAAGTACTATGTTGTAAAAAACCCACAGGAAGAAGCAGTAAACCGCTTGTTTTATGGCCATTACCTTGCTCTCTAAACCTGTATATCCTCACTCCATAAATAAAGAAAACCTTCATCTATTCACCTGAAACATAAACTGTGAAACATTGTCTCTGGTGAAGCTCCAATGCTGACGAAGGAGCCGGAGTTTAGTTTAGAAGTGGCATCCTAGGCTGACATGTGATTTTACTATTTCAGAAACGAAGTTTCCCCTCCAGATTTTCTAATCCATATTACAGTTATGGCAGCAATATACAAGCACCAAATGGCTGTACTTTACAGGAAAGAGTAAATATAATACAACATACTAAAATGAGCTATAGATAAGACAAATAAAATTAAGTATGTTTGTATAGTGTATATTTATACAAAAAGTATACTGAAATAAATGTGTGTGCTTCAAAACTATATCTCTCAGAGCTTTAAAATGGATTTCATCGGAAACTCTTCGTGCCTATCTGGCAGACCATAGTAGGACAGTGTCTTCGACCTCAGCTCTTAGGATGCTTGAGGAAGGCTCTCCCTTTCACAGGCTGGGGCTCGGTCTAATCTAGTCTTCCGTGTTCAGCTGTACAGCCACCAATCCCTTTTATTGATCTCCCTAGGTAATTATTTCCTCGTCTGCACAATGATCAGATTGTCTCTAAGATTATCCTAGCTGGGAGTTCTAATAACTCTATGATTTGTGATGCAGAAACAGGTTTCCTCCAGACTCATAAATAACTCTTTGTTGCTGCGTTCTGGCTTACTAACTTAGCACCCAATTTTCTGCAAGATTAAAATTAAATATAGATCGCTACCAAAGACCTTATCAAATTGAATGTGGAGAAATCGGAGACGCCATGTAGGAAGAAAAGGCATTATATGCCATACCGTGTTAATCTTGAAATGGTTCTGTAAGGCCAAACATCTGTACGAATGGCTCTCAATTGCTGTAATTACTTTAACGGGGAGTCGTATAAATCGCACGTACATGTGGATTCTCTCTCAATTGTACATTAGAACAAATGTAGGCCAGGGAATATGATTAGCAATCATAATTGTGAGCTGTTCTTCAGCTATGCCCCAGTTATTGCTCGGTAGCAGGAGGCAGTGAGTCCTACAGCTGTGTTTAGTTGTGGGTTTGTGTATGTCTCTCTGGGTTGTTTTCATTTTCAGTTTGCAGTCAGACAGACATCTGTTTCCACTGGCTTCCTGTGTTCACACTTGTGCTCTTACATGGATCTGATCTCACCTCTGAGTATTAACCTAGTCTGACATGCTACATACAATCTGCTGGGTCTTGAAAAGAAGGGAGAGTGCTTTTGGCATGTTTCAAGATTGATCACATGTCTTAATTAAGCCAAATATCTGCATACTTTGATAGTTTCTTAAAATTCCTTTAACCATGCCCTGCTTTTGTTTTTTGGCTTTTTGAGACCCCGTCTCACACGTTGACCAGGCTTGCCTTCAACTTTAGATTCTCCTAGTTAATTTCTCAAATATTGCAATTTAGCGTGGATGCCACCATTGACAAATTTCATATTCTTATATCCTAATTTTCTTATTTTTTTTCTGTTGTGTGCATGCATCAGGGTTCTAATAGCAAATCACATGCATTGTGTTATGAATTATAGATTCCATTTTTGTTTTATGTACTTGACTTTAGGTTTCCTCATAAAATTAATTTTGTCAAATGCTTTTTCTGCATCTAATGAAATGATCATATGGTTTTTTCCTTCAGTTTATTTATATGATGGATTACATTGATACATTTTTGTATGTTGAACCAGCCCTGCCTCTCTGGGATGAAACCTACTTGATTGTAATGTATAATTTTTGAATCCTGTAGATACAGGACTTTCTTTGACTTCTTTGTCAATCCAGAGTGTTCATCAACTTGTACACGTCTTCAGTCATTGCCTCTGGGGTTACATGTTTGTCCCCTGTCCTTATGTGAAGTCATATTTGCTGCAGCTCCAAAGTTAACTGCATCATAATAATTTAATTGTATGAATAAAGATCATATTCAAATAAGATTCTACTAGCTCTAATTTTAGCATTTTTCTTTGGAGACTTCAACTTAAAACAATGAGCTGTCGGTCACAGGAGCAAGGTTGCTCTTAATATGCATCAAGGCATTTACATGAGTGTTCTTTGGCAAATGTATTTAATGATTATCATGGCAGGGAGGTAAATATAGATATTGAAAACTGAGTTTCTGTACTCAAGGATTTTGCCTCTTACATAATGACTCAGAGCTGTCACCCATAAATGCCAGAGCAGTGAGGGAGCAGGGCAGCACTTCTGCATTGTCTCAGGATGGAGATCAGAGCCTCAGTGTTTAAGATGAGATTAGTGCGCACCGGCAGTGTCGACTTCACCATGGAGCCTGGTCCCCATGCCAGATGCACTGCATGAGCATCTCTGCTTTTGAGATTCTGAAGACAGGCTTCGTCACATGAGCGCATAGAAGCTTCATGCTCAGGATCTCCTTGATTCTTTAAGAAGCTGTTTGTGTGGTGGTACCTGCCTTTAATCTCAGTACTTAGGGAGGCAGAGGCTGTCAGCTATCTGTGAATTTGAGGCCAGCCTGGCATACAAAGTGAGTTCTAGGACAGCCAGAGATATATAGAGAAATCACGTCTAAAAAAAAAAAAAAAAAAAAAGTTGTTTGTATGAAATGCTTATTTGTCAAGGATGCCTGTAGTCCACCTCCCATAGAAAAATCATCCTGTCATTCAGTTTAGATCTCCAAACTGAACTAACAGACTCCCTCATGAAATTGTTTCAGTATTTCTGATTTTGATCTTCTGTTGTCAACTTCTAAAGGACAAGTAGAAAAAAGTTAAAACATTGTAAGTGTGACTATATCCTTTCAAGTGCTCTATCATAATTTTACCGTTTTAAAATTATTTTTTTTCTTAAAAATGTTGGTTACCTTGGCCATAGTTATCCTTGATGATTGCCTTTATGACCATTCTTGCAGTCATATTCCAGTTTATAGTAACTGATGTATTTCTCAAAAGAATTATGTGTTCTATGACCTTGTCTTATGTGATGGGGTAGGTACAAATATCACATATTTTGTAGTATTTTTACATCTCAACATAGTAAGTAGACTTTTTTCAAGACCTCATATTTATTTAGTCTAAGATATATAATTAGAATATTTTATTCTAAATGAAACTTTCAAGTAAATAAACAAATGCTGCTTTTACTAATTCCATACGTACCATAATCCAGTTCAATTTTAGATGTAGAATATCATACAATATTCCACAGCGACTCCACCCAAAACCCTGATAATCAAAGTTCATTTGTCACTTCAGCAACAGCAAAGGCTTAGGGTTATAGTAATATGGCTTAATGTTTTTCTTTTAGCAAGTCTTGAAGAAAAACTAAGTCGCTTGATCTTTTGTGCATGTTTTATTCTGGTTTTTGACTGGAATAAAAGGAATGCATATCAAATTGAGGGTGACCTGATTCTTTTTTGCTGACAAAGGTCTAATGCTGCTTAAAAAACACACTGATCTAGGCCTTCCAAAGTCACTCAGTATAGAGAAGCTGGTTAGTAGCCCCTGGCTCTTCTTTGTAAACTCTCATCAGCTGAAAATCCCCCATGAGTCAACAACTCGGGAGGATACTTACCTGTATCCTTGACTTTAATACAGCCATTCCCATGACCCGGGTCTTGCCAGAAACACTTTGGTGGGAAATTCTATCTTGCATTTCTTCAGACTTTTTATATTTGAAAAAGGTTCATGAAATCTTAGGAATCCATTCTCTTCAGAGGCTTAAACACTAATGAAGCTGCACTTCGTAGATACAGGCTAAACCCAATAGATTTATACTTACCAATAGATAAAAGAGAATTTAAATCAAAGACTTCAGAAATCATCAACTGATCTTGTACATTTTGAACTTGACAGAGGTTTGAAGGAGTCACTCTGTGTACCTCATGATCTTCCTGCTCCTGCAGGTTTGGCAAACAAGTACATGCGCACAAAAAGAACTCAGGTCTCAGGTAGGGTGGAGGAAGGGAAGTAAGGTACACTCAGTTGTAAACTTTCCAGATGGACTCTTAAAATGTAATGTCCTTCTTTTAATCATCCTTGCTGAGTAATTTATATTTCTATCTATTTCAGATTATTCATAATAAATGGAGGCTTACAAGTTGGCTTTATTTAACTGGCCTCTTCCTCTTGTTTTAATGCATTTTATTCAAGCATGTTGTTGTGCACATCTGTAATTGAGTAAATTCATTAGTAAGGTTGAGTCATACATTGCCTCATAACACTAACTATCAATTGGTGGAGACAGGGTTTATAATACCCACTGTTTGCAGTAAATAGTGTTGCTAGGCATCATCATGGGTAATGTGTGGTGCGTGTTGTGACTCTTTTGGGTCAATTAGTAGAGAAGGACTTGTTAGTTCACATTTAAAGATTTCAGCAAAATAAAAATATAAAACCCTCCATCCTAAACACTGTAGACCCCATCACCCCCCCCACACACACACACTCGACAAGACATGAATTCTAGTAGACAGGATCTGTCTTCTTGTCCACATGTGCCTAGATAGATTCCCATCCTACTGAAAGAGCCTTAATGAGGAGAAGTATGATTGGCTCATAGAACCAATGAGAGCATAGAACTCTCATTGGTCTTGCTGGAATTCAGTAACTTTTTTGAAGAGATGATTTTCAGGGTGTTGTCCATTTTTAGGAATCTTCCAAAGATCCTACCTGATTTAAAACTATAGTTCCACTAATCTAATAGTTGAAAACGTGGTCAATTCTGCTTACCCTGCCTTTCTAGACATCTCACCAACAGTATGTGTATTCTGAGACTTTCATTGTCTCTTTCTTGTTCTAGAATATGGGAATTTTATTATGTCACATTTTTATGTGGGTTTCGTTTCTATTTTTCTATGCTCTGACTTTCATTAATATTTTTATATCCATCATTTTATATCTTCTTTGAAATTTGGATAACTTCTCAGCTTCCAAATATTTTTAAATATTTTGTCTCTCCTGAGGATGCCTCCTTGGATGATGCTACACAATCTAAGTGCTTTTCTGATGTGTGTTTGGCCTGGTTGCACTTCCTCTTGGTGTGATGATGAAGCATCCCAAGAAGTATAACTTAGAAAAGAAAGAGTGCATCATCAAGGACCACAGGGAGGAACTTGAAGCATCCAGTCTCCTTCAAGAACTGATAGAGAATGAATGCATGTACTCTTTAGTCAGCCCACCTTCTCCATTTTCGTGCAGACCAGGACCCTGTCTCAGTGAACGGGGTCTCCTAACTTCAATTAACATAATCCAGGAAATTCTAGACACAGACCTACAGCCCAACCTGTTCTTAGATAATCTCTCATCATGCCTCATTTTTCAGGAGGTTTTAGATGGTATCAAGTGTAAATTTAAAGCTGACGATGGTAATAAATTCTTAACATTCTCATGGAGAGTCCAAAATAGCCCTTATTCTAAAGACAAATAGTCTCATCACCAGTGTGTCCTCTTTTGTGGTCTGCAGTTGTCAGGGAAACCATCTGACTAAGTGATGATGCTTCTCAGCAGCCTGTCAGACATAGGAGTGACTTCACCACTTAGCATACAGGAAGCTTCCTTTCCTTTACACATAGTCGCTGCATATCTATCTCACTCAGTTGCTCCATGTGCACATCCGGTTGTAGACCCGTGGGCAGTTCTTAGCGAGGTCCTCTCTATAGTTCGTTTTCCTCAGGAATCTTTTCTCTTCAGTTCTTTTCCTATAAATTGGCGGAGCCTTAGTGTCCCTGAGCTCCAGGTCTCTCTCTCCTTGATGTGACAAAACCTTTCATTTATTTATGTTTCCCTCTCATTGTATTTGTACCATTGTAAATTGCCTGAGGAGAAAACACCATGAACAGGGAGAACACAAATTGCTTACTTCTTTTTCTTTCTGTTTTCATGTAGTTGAGCCCCTTCTGCCTGGGATCCAATACTGCAGCTCATGGGAAAGATGTCTTCCTATGGCACTTATTTTTCTGTTGATTTCATTCATAATTTACCACAGTTAAAAGTCATATTTATTTATTTATTTATTTATATTTATTNTCCTAGGAGCCCACAGCCAGGGCCCTGGCTCCTAACAGGGTCTTTTTTTTCTTTTTCTTTTTCTTTTCTTTTTTTCTTTTTTTCTTTTTTGTTTTTCGAGACAGGGTTTTCTCTGTGGCTTTGGAGCCTGTCCTGGCACTAGCTCTGTAGACCAGGCTGGTCTTGAACTCACAGAGATCTGCCTGCCTCTGCCTCCCGAGTGCTGGGATTAAAGGCGTGCGCCACCATCGCCTGGCTAAAAGTCATATTTAAAAATATGCTTTAAGCAGAGAAAAAAATCTCAGATGGCTAACAATCTTTTGCTTTATTTTAATTTTGAGCCTCTATACCTTTGACCTCTGAGCTGATCTGTTTTCTATTTGGGATGCATCATCTTTGCACTGTTTGTAAGAAGGCTCTCTTCATTTGACTTACATAGGTGTAGGTCTGTGTGTCACAGTGTGTGTGCACATGTGTAGGGAAGCCAAAGGACTATGCTGAGTGTCTGCCTCTATAACTCTTTGCCTTACTCTCTGAGTCTCCCACTGAACCTAGGCCTGGACTGGACTGATCTGCCAGTGACCTCAGTCATGCTCCTGTCTAAGCTTAGCGCTCTTTCTCTCTCTCTCTCTCTCTCTCTCTCTCTCTCTCTCTCTCTCTCTCTCTCTCTGTGTGTGTGTGTGTGTGTGTGTGTTCTGTTCTCATGCTTCTGCAGCCCTTGCTCTTACCTACTGAGCCATCTCTCTCTTTATTCAACTTCAAACAATTACCTTTAGGGCAGACTATGTCACTCAGAGGTAGATTGCTTGTGTAGATGAAGCAAGGCAATGGGGTCATCCCTAGGACTTGCAAAGAAGAAATCCGGCAAAACACTACCAGTTGTCTTACTCAAGTCTCTGAAACATTGCAACGTTTTTAAACCTAGAGGGGAAAGCCACCTTTTTGCTTGCTCTGTGATTCAATACCAGCACTAGAGATTTCAGAAGCAGAGCACCAGAGTGGGAAGATGCCCTAGAGTCGGGTGAACCTTGTGAGGAATCTTTTAACAGGATCATCTTCCTGACCATGAGCATTTTATATTCAACTTGCAAAGAAAATCTGAATTTGGCACCTGTGATAAAGTGTCTGATGTGCTAAGGTGCCTGATGTCCTGTTTTTTTTCACAAAGGTAATTTCCCCACTGGAGTGCGGGTGTCTTCCTGTGCCAACTCCATTGTTTATCACATAAAACACGGCTCTTTTTGTTCAGTTTCTCAGACTCAACAAGGAGGAGCCCTCAAGACACAGCTGCCCTCTGACTTTTTCAGAAGAGGGAAAGTACACAGCTGTCAGGGGACTTTTACTGCTTCTGGATTCATTATAACAAAATTATTTTGCAAGTGTAAGAAATATTCAGTTTAAAACAGGTGTACAGATTAGCCCATTTCTTATTTCTTCCTTTTGTTCCAATGAAAAATATTAAACAGATATTAAAAAATCATTAATTAAGGGTGTGTATGGATGTGTGGGTGTGTGTTCATTCCTCTTTGGGCCGCTATTATTAGCACAGTTGTGATTACAAAGATAAAATCCACATGTCCATTATAATTTGAAATTAAGCGATGTTAAGAAGTTACAAATAGCTACATCTTGATCTATCTCGTGAATTAGAGTTTTGGAGCAAGTGCAAACCTCTAATTTAGCAGTTAATCCTTTGATGTGGTAAAGGGTCAGAGCGAATCTGGGAAAAAACATAACTCCCTCAGTAAAGCCTTCTATCATTAAGTCCTAGGTTCCAGCCAAGAACGTATGGAAAAACTGTCCAGTTGTGGAAGCACAAGCCTGTAATCTCACCGCTGTGGACAAGGAGTAGGGAGGACAGACAAAGGTAGATCCTAGGCTCACTGCCCAGCCAGCCTAGTCAAACCCCTGAGCTCTGCTTTTAAAAACAAGGGTAATGCCTGGGAAAACTTGAGATGGACTCTGGCCTACACACACACACACACACACACACACACACACACACACCATACATGTATGTATGCACACACATGCATAAGGAAGAAGCAAAATGAGAGGATACCATGGTTGATTCTATAAGTGAATGAAACCCTCAGGGGTTCTGTGTAGAAATGTTTTTTTCACACATGTAAATCTATATATTTGGAGAAGATTTTTCTTCTGGCACAGGAATTGTTGACTATGAAAGCTTTGGACATTTGGTTTATTGAATGATTTGTTTTTTCTATTGATGGACTCAGATGTTGAACACTTAGCTCAGCCAATGAACACCTGTGTTTAGTTGAAAGTATACAGAGAGAGAGAGAGAGAGAGAGAGAGAGAGAGAGAGAGAGAGAGAGAGAGCGCGAGCGAGCAGTCTGGTCATTATACACCTGTGACCTCAATCACTGGGTGAGATAGGAGAATAGTAGGTTTGAATCCAGCCTTGCCTAAATTGTCAATTTCAGGCCAGCTTTGTAGAAATGATAGCACCCTACCAAAAAAAAAAAAGAAAAACAAAAAGAATTAAGTGAAATAAAACAGAAACCAGCTCTCTAAGGTTAGAGTCTAAAATCAGACAAATCATCTCTCTTCTCTGGAGTCACCTATAACTCACAAATTGTAAACAAACATGACAGGCATGCTTGTACAGTCAAGAGGATGTGACCGAACTGATGCTGTTGCGTTCTACTCTAGAAAGAAGACTAGAGGGCAAAATGGGGAAAACTTCCTTTTTGTCTGTTTCTAAGATGAGAAGCAAGCATATCTCACAGAGCATCATCTAACTCTGAGGTTTACATTATTTAAACCCTTTTCTAAAAATAAAAGGATGAGTAAAATCTTTTTTTTATCCAAAAATGACAAAGGTAGGAAGAAGGCCACTCCTCTGTCTGATAAGGACGCATATGGAAATGCTTTCCATCCAAGATGCTCAAAGGGCCTCCTCCGAGGAGTCTCCCAGCAGGATTATTCATAGTCTCAATGGGAAGGAGATTTAGCACTGCGCATAAAGCTTAAGAACAAATATACATATTACCTTACAGGACTCCATATTTACTCCCTCTCAGAGGCTTTTAACAGATGTAAATGGTGCACTGAGGCAGAGACTCTCTCAGGGTTGCTGTATTGTGATGGACCTCCTCTTTGTCTGCTGCATTTATTGCTGTTAAGAGAAACCTTCCCACAGTTGCCATTCTGATGGCGGGTTTTGAGAATGTTGAAAGATTAATAAAGCATTGAATTACCTTAAAAGTAAGTTCGTAAAAGCATCTGAACCAGTGATTATATTTTCCTTTTAAATGACAACAAAGGTAATAGCAGTCAAAGTGTTCCAGTGGGTCTGTGAGTTTTATCTTTCTCATTTCAGTTTCTCATTATGTATTTCTGCTTATTGCTTTGAACACAGATTTCTGCTGACTTGAGTAGGTAGAAAATGATGATTCCATTATTAAGTAGGACTCAGTCTGATTGGGCTACATTAACGCTAATATCTCTGACAAACACTGCCATGGCTGAGATTCCAATCTCCTGTAACTCTACATTTTTTGATGATGATTACAGTGGGACTTTTTATATCCTTTCTTTAAATATTATTCCTGTATTTCTTATATCATTTTAGGAGAATGCTTTGGTTCGTAATTTCTTAATGCATGTGAGTTTGTGCTCTTGGAATCCAGAACAGGGAGACAGATCCCCATGGAGCTTTAGGTGATGTGAGTGCAGAATAAGGAGGCTGGGAACTGGACACAGATCATCTACAGGAGCACTGCATACATTTAAGCCCTGAGCCATCCCTCCAGGCACACCTTAACTGGAGGCCTACCATGCAGCAAGCTCACATACATGCACCAGTTGTGTTGTGAAAAACAAATATTTATCTGTAGAAATAAATTATATTTGGCAAATTCATCTCTTTTAATTAGAAAGTATGGATCTATATTCTGACTGGACCCTTTACTGTCATGTACTGTGGCTGGCCTGTCTCAATGCTTTTGTAAACTTTTAGGTGGGCTATCTCAGTGTTGTTTGGCTGGTCTGTCTCCATATATTGTATATGTAGCAGGTCTATCTCAGTGACTATATCTGTGGTTGGGATGGAACAAAGTTGTGTACTTAACTATTGAGAATGCTAGGGTTTCTAGTGTTACAATGAATAACAAAAAAAAAAAAAAAAAGAGAGTCCCTGAATGCGTATGAAGTTGAGCATGTCTTCTGCTGAGCCACTTAGGTGTCTTTGGAATTGCATTTCTGAAGTGGGAATGAGGTCCATTTGATACGGGAAAAAGCTATGCTATACATCCCAATGCCCTCTCCCTGAGGTGACAATGAGGACCCATAAATGTCCAGAGAACTGGTTGACATGAAGAAGATAATTGTCCTTACGTATAGGATACGAATCATTTAATAGCTGAAATAGAGACCACCATGTTGATTTGTAGGCACATACTCTGTGTGGACTTTTAAAGTAATCTTTCACTGGGAGAACTCTTATGTGAAAAGAAGAAAAGCTCTGTCTATAATGTTTAGGGCCCTGTGGATGCAAGCATCCATCACGCTCACTTTCGTGTTCTAGCCAAGGACTTGATGAAACTATAAATGTTTTTGGAATATGCTTTGTTTGGGAAGCGAATGCCTAGTGAATGAACCATTCTCTATGAAGTTATCATGAATGTGTCTTGTAATTTTAACTCAAAGTTAAGCAAACATATGCATATGATTATGTAAACACCAGACTGAAAACCGAGAGTGTTGCTACTTGAAACTCAGAGCTTAGACTTTCAAATCTTGAATCTGTTAAACAGATTTTTCTCCTTTTGTGGTTATGCTTTCTGGGGTCACAGGGGATCGTATTTCATCAGTCCTAGCTACTGCACTAGTAGGAGGGCCAGAAAATGGGCTGTATTCTGAGAGAGTGTTGGTCATGATATATCCTTCAACCCTTCCTTGTACAACCTTGTTTGCCCTGTGCTTCTTCATGAGTCCTTCCTTAAGTATTTGTTGTTGATTCTTAGAGACCCAGGTAGATTTCTAGATCATGCTTGAGGCCCATTATACCAAGAAACGAACATTGGTTACCAGTCGGAACAATGAAGTCAGTGTGACTATTTGACCTGCGAAAGGGTCCTGTTTATAGCCAACTGCATTTTTCTTCTACTGTGCCATCACAACTGTGTTTGACTTTGGGGTAACAGAAGTATGAATTTTGAACTTGCAAGTAAGTTTTAGTGAGCAAACAGTTTATTATATGAGATGCACAAATATTAAAGACTAATTTTTATCATTATATATTTTAATTGGTAGTTTAATCATACGCAATGTTTTTTATATTTATTTTCCACCACTGTCTTCTTTCTTCACCCATGTATTAAAAGTTTAATTTACTGAGACCCTTCCCTGTGACCCAGTACAAAAATGACTCCTGGCTCCCAGCCCAGCCTGTTCGGGCTCTAGGACCGAATCCGAATCGGCAGGGCAAACGGGAGGGTGGTAGCTCCTCTGTCCCCACTAGCCTGCCTGCAGCAAGCTAGGTAGGTCCTTTGTCTACGAGACACCTAGCAGCAAGGAGTTCCGGTCCAGGCACCAGGAGAGACATCACTGGGGTGAGTGAGTTCCTGACCGCGGCAGCAGCCCGGGACAGGGAACTCAGACACCCCTCCTACACTTCCTGGTCATCCTCAGGGGCTACTCTGCCCGATACTTCCTCTCTCTTCCTATCCCATCCAGCTTGCATCCACAACCCT